>NC_030677.2:189225996-190445371 GCF_000004195.4 Xenopus tropicalis | reverse complement strand
GCCCCCAATAAGGGGTAATTATATCTTAGTTGGGATCAAGTACAGGTACTGTTTTATTATTACAGAGAAAAGGGAATCATTTAACCATGAAATAAACCCAATAGGGCTGTTCTGCCCCCAATAAGGGGTAATTATATCTTAGTTGGGATCAAGTACAAAGTACTGTTTTATTATTACAGAGAAAAAATGAATCATTTTTTAACATTATAATTATTTGCTTATAATGGAATCTATGACCTTTCTGTCATTTGGAACTTTCTGGATAAAGGGTTTCTAAATAATGGATCCCATATCTGTACTTTATATAATTTAACTAAAGACTTTTTCTCTTGGCTTTTCCCAGTTCTTTAACGTGGCAAACCTAATTGAAAAGAATAACTTACAAATACAAATACCCATTGTCTTGAGAAAGGTGCCCTTAGCAATTGTAAGTCCTGTGTGCCCGAGATTTTATTTGTATTGACGTCATAAAAGACTGAGAATGGAGCCCCTGGCTGATTTGTATGGTGAAGTGCACACCCTCTAGAAAACTAGGCATTTAATAAGCACAAAAAATTGCCAACATTGAACTAAACCCAGTTTTACACTGAACTATCCCAGTCATCCAACCCAGCTCCTTGGGACTCAGCCATCCTCCCATACCAAGATGCGCAGAGCTGGCTCCAAAGCAAATATGCAGAGCTCTCATCTAATAAACCTGGCGCCCGCCCTTTGATAACCAGTTTGTATGTGAGATGTATTAAGTCATGACACCATTTGTGGAACCACAGCTGTACTCAGCAATGCACTTCTATTTATAAAACTATTGCCATGAAGCCACTGTGAGCTGAACAGTGTGTTCTTTTGTCACTGCAAGCTTTTAATCAAGACACAAAAATGCTATAAAACTCTGACTTTCTTCCCATTGTTATTTTCCCTTCAGTGCTTGGTAATGAAATTACACCCTGCATAAAATGCTGAGCTTCTTGCCAATGGAATAAAGTCAAAGTAATCAAAGGAGAAATATACTTCCTTTTTGCCCTTTTATTTATTGTTCTCTAAATAGACAGTAAAAGAATGTTGCATACTGTGTGCTCAAGCTTTCTTTCCCCTGCATGTTTGTATAGGTACACGTGCAGGTTTGGCTGTTTTGTCACTTTTTTGCAGTAGAACTATCTGCACCTATGGTGCTAAATTGAATTTCAAAACTGAACTCAGTTAAATAGCACACCTAAATAGATTGCATTGGTCTGCTAATACCTATGGGGAATAGCTTTGCTGAGGTTAGCAATATAGTAATGCCTCTTGTTATGTATAGCACTAGAGGAGTAGTAATGTGCAGGGTGACCTTTGGGCTTTGGGTTGAGGTTTGGTGTAACCATTGTGGGTTGGGTGCAGGACAGACTGGGAAAGTAAACTCCTCTTTTGCTTCTGAAGACTCCCTGAGGCCCACAGAAGCTGCATACAGGGCAGGAATATACTCTTACAGGTAGGGTACGAGTCCTAAAATGGCAGCTTTTTGTAGGTTATGGTTGGGTGCAGGTTAAGTTTTTATGACCTAAACATCAATAATAGGGATAGGGTTGCCACCTCTTGCCAGCCTTACCAGGCAGGCCAGCAGTGACGGGAGACAGGGGAATGGGTGAATTGGGGGCGGGGTATGGGTCGATCAGAGTCGGGAGACAGGGGCTGCTTATGAAGAGAAGTTCTAAGGGCAAATGTGAGAATCTCAATTACATTGCTGGTAAATTTGTAATACTGGCAACGGCCCTAGGTGGTAATTTGTCAGATAGGCCGGTGAACTACTGACCAGATGGCAAACCTAAATAGGGAGATCAAAGAAGAGAAAGGAATCAAGTTCTCAGTTCATGTTATCGTAACCTGCCCCTTAAACCTCCCCAGTTCAGCTCAGGAAGCCTAAACAGTGCAGCCTATCGTGTTCCATCTGCATTGAATGAACAGATTCTCATTTTAATTCCAGTCACACACCAATGTCTTCAGTGAACATTTGCCAGAACAGTTTTTATTACGCACATCGCTTTCTAATCAATCAAGATGTGTCAGTGACCTGTGAGATTTATAGGACTCCTCACTGACAGATACATCATTTCTGAAATTGAACGCATTGTGCTCAAGCCCCTGCGAGACGTCAAAGGCTGATGCACTCGTCCAACAGTTTGGGATCTGGTTTTCTAAAACAAGGGGTAACTGAATTGTCCTTCTGAAGTCGTTTATCTTCACTGCTTTGTGTCCTAAAGGGTTAATGCAATACTAAATAGCAGAGAACAGAGAAATCAAATCCCCTTACCATCAGATAAATCTGCATTACTAGAGTATAGCTACCAGGCAGTAATAGCAGATTACTATTTGCCCTCAACTAAATGTGAAGGGCAGAGGATAACAGGATGGGCACCGACTCCTTACCACCATCAAATGCTTCCTACAAATGACAAATATTGAGTAGAAAAAGTTTCCCTGTTCAGTGTCACTTATACAATTTTGCTTTATTGCCTCCCATGGGTTCAGTGGAGGCCCCAGTAACTCTACAAAAGGCTGGTTGTGTACGGCAACTTGGTAATAAAGACCACTCTTCTTTCACGTTCACTGTAATTACTAGGGGCCACAGTGGTGTCTCAGGGGCCAATGGTCATAGAGTTTGGAGTAAGGACCAAGGAGGGATCAAAGCTGAAACTGAAATAAAGGGGTTGTAAACCCAACCATAACACTGTCCCACTGCCCCCCCTGCTTTGCTATAGAAGTTGCTGGAAAACGTAATTATAGGTGCAAAAGAATTCACCAATGAGAATTCTACTGATCAAAAATCTCATTATAAGTGCAAGAGAAGTGACCAATGAGAACGCTGATTCCCAGCACTGTGTCAGGCATCTTGCTGGTATCTTACATATAGAGATAATTATGTTATTTTCCCTTCATTATATGACACAGGAATCAGACCTGGGGATAAAGGAGAGACTTGTTCAGTGATAGGAAACTGTGTTTAATGCTCCCAACTCCAATTGCAGGAACAGAGAACAGGGAGCCAGATTTACACAGACCAGCTGGGATTCTTATTGGAGGATTTCTTGCATTTTAATGCAGCCGCTGGCCCTGGAGATTTGGGGGAAAATTTAGGAAAAGTTTTATTGTGCAATATTGCTTTAAGAATACAATCCTGATGTTGCTGGACTACAGCTCCCAGCATGCCTCACCCTTCATTATATGTTACATTATTCTGGGATAAGTAGTCTAGCAACAGCTGAGTAAAGTTTGGTTGAGCAGTGCAGTGCAGCAGGGTTTAGTGCCCCTTTAATCACAGCATAGGTAGATAATAAGGCAGGTAGGTAAATAAAGAAGAGCAAGGCAAAGGTTTAAGCAAGCTAGAACCCACAATGAAGCACACAGCAGGTTAAACTGTGCAGAGAACAGGCAAGGTTTACAGGCATTTTTTATTTTATGAGGTATAATTTGCACCTACAATTGGCATTTATTAAAAAATGATGCATTTGAGGAATGAAGCTGACCTCTATCTGGGTCCTGTTGGGAAAAAGGTCAATGACCAGTGACCCAGACAGAAGTGTTGAGCACAACATATGACCTGGATTTGTCACGTGTAATTATGCCCTGTGAGTTTTGTACATGATGTGCTTACAGCAACTCTGTATCATCAGATATACTGTATGTAGAAGCTAGGGAAATGTCCTGCTGCTGTCTACACTGGTAACAGAAGAATGGAAGAGAAGCAAGAAAGGGCTCACTGCTTGGGAAGTAAAACTAATGTTAGGGGCTAATTGAGACCCTTGAGGGCTCTGGCACACGGGGAGATTAGTCGCCCGTGACAAATCTCCCTTGTCACGGGCGACTAATCTCCCCGAACTACCATCCCACTGGCGAACATGTAAGTCCCCGGTGGGATGGTACACGCTGTACAGGCGATTTTGGCAAATCGCCGAAGTTGCCTCGCGAGGCATTTTCGGCGATTTGCTGAAATCGTGCCGCCACGTGTGCCATCCCACCGGCGACTTACATGTTCCTCCTCCCTACCAGCCCTAATCATTCCATCTTAATGATCGGTTCCTCTATTTATATGATCTGTCATGAGTCAGCTTTTGAGATCTGACAGAACAATACACAGTAGCCTGTTACATCACTGATTCTAATTAGCAGCAGTTGATTAAAGGGAAACTATTGCAAGATAGGTTGGTAGGATGTATTAGAGCCCACTCTTTTAATATCACCAGAAATCCTGTCTCTCTACATGCAGGATTTGTAGCAGAGTCAGTTAAGGAAAGGAAGCCCCCCCCTAAAGGATGTGTCAGACTTAACTGTCAATCAAAATCTGACCCAGAATTCTGCATGAAGAGAGAATGAAGAGAGACAGATACTGAGAGATGGAAAGTGAACAGTTACTTGATTATTTCAGAAGTGGTAAATAAATGTTAATTGTTTTTATATAGAAAGCTTTATATTTCCATAAGATAAAGTGCATATTAAGTTTTCATTTTTACTAGTCTGATGGCAGTAGACTGGCTAAGCTAAAAATAAGTCTAATGATGTTAATGCCTGACGTATCATTGTTGGTATCCCTGTTAATGTTGCAGGGGGCTGACACACATTCCATTCAATTATCCATTTCTCTGGTTTATGTCAGAACCAGCAGTGCAGAAAGAGACAGATATTGCTTTCCATTGCAGTTACAATTAACTATAAATTTGAATCCATTGGAATAAATGAATGTATATTGAAAAATGTGTTTAGTCTGTCAATTGAATCCCGAAAGTTCCCCTAGACCTGCCTGTATTGTTCCAAAATATCAGTGTGTCTATCTACAGTATATACAGTAGGTAACAGATACCCCCAGCAAAGGCTCCCTGACCGGGAAATCCAAGGCAATAGTGATGTATATTGCAGATTCCTGGCATGCACCATGGCCAGATGTCTCAATCCCAAGTTACCTTGGAGAACGGATAAACACCAGCAGGGAACAGGAGCATTAATATAGAGATACATTGATATACAGATACATTAATATACAGATACATTAATATACAGATACATTGATATACAGATACCTTCAGTTAAATGGAAATAAATAAAAGAAATATATTCTAATAAACGAAACAGGAGGAAAAGTACAATAAATATTTAACCTATGTTAATATTAAAGTGGGAATTGGTTCTCTCTCAGTTCATTGCTTGAGGTGCACCCAAGACTCATTATAATGGAATGCAAGGGGTGGGCCCCATGAATCATTTGGGAGCACCTGGGAAAAGAGGGAGCTTGGCAATAAGGCAGTAAATACAGAAGGACAAAATGACTAATCTTGGTGTGTCGGTTTGTTAGATATGACAATTTCCCTTTGCAAAATAGAAATCTGTCTGTATCTTATATGTTCTTTCTGTAGAGTGTTAATGTTACAGGTATTGGATCTGTTATCCGGAAACCCCTTATCCATAAAGCTCAGAAAGTCCATCTCCCATAGACTCAATAACTTAATCAAATAATTCAGATTTTTAAGCATGATTTAATTTTTCTTTGAAAAAATATGACAGTACAGGTATGAGACCTGTTATCTAGAATGTTCAGGGCCTGGGGTTTTCCGGATAAGGGGTCTTTCTGTAATTTGGATCTCCATAACTTAAGGCTGCTAAACATCATTTAAATATTGAATAAACCCAATAGGCTTGTTATGCCTCCAATAAGGGGTAATTATATCTTAGTTGGGATCAAGTACAGGTACTGTTTTATTATTACAGAGAAAAGGGAATCATTTAACCATTAAATAAACCCAATAGGGCTGTTCTGCCCCCAATAAGGGGTAATTATATCTTAGTTGGGATCAAGTACAGGTACTGTTTTATTATTACAGAGAAAAGGGAATCATTTAACCATTAAATAAACCCAATAGGGCTGTTCTGCCCCCAATAAGGGGTAATTATATCTTAGTTGGGATCAAGTACAGGTACTGTTTTATTATTACAGAGAAAAGGGAATCATTTAACCATTAAATAAACCCAATAGGGCTGTTCTGCCCCAATAAGGGGTAATTATATCTTAGTTGGGATCAAGTACAGGTACTGTTTTATTATTACAGAGAAAAGGGAATCATTTAACCATTAAATAAACCCAATAGGGTTGTTCTGCCCCCAATAAGGGGTAATTATATCTTAGTTGGGATCAAGTACAAGGTACTGTTTTATTATTACAGAGAAAAAGGAAATCCTTTTTAAAAATTAGAATTATTTGCTTATAATGGAGTCTATGGGAGATGGCCTTTCCATAATTTGGAACTTTCTGGATAACGGGTTTCCGGATAAGTGATCCCATATCTGTACTTTGTACTAAGATATATTTACTCCTTATTGGAGGGAAAACAATCCAATTGGGTTTATTTAATGGTTAAATGTTTTTAGTAGTCGTAAGGTATGGATATCCAAAGCATGGAAAGGCCCTTTATCCAGAAAACCCCAATACCCGAGCATTCTGGATAGCAGCTCCCATACCTGTACTACTAGTAATCTGTATTATTTCTTATGCAATGAACACTAGACATTACTTTCAATGGTAGTTCTGTGCTATTTACAACCCTAAAGAGAAATAATATGGCACCATATTAGTACATTACAACACCAATAAATAGACAGCTTTTTCTAGGTTGCATTAAGATTCCTAACACATTCCTGCCATTTCCCCAGCAGTTCCAAATTTATCACACGTATTAACCTTTCAGTTATATAACCATTGGTGCTGTAATCGATTCTTGTCCCAACACGGTATTTCCAGAGAATAACCAATGGTGGCACTTCCTTCAAACTAGTCATTGAATAGACTGGAATAAGGTTGTTGGGCTGTTCCAGAAATATTTTCTATGAGGTCATGGCAGGCAGACTGCCTCCCACCAGTCGTTGTAATGAGTGACCAGCCCTGTACAGGGATTCAAAATTTAAATACATAGAGGTCCAAACAGTCCCCCATCAACCTACTATATATATGCTATAGGGACTTCCAACTGGTGATGGAAATGAACCTTTAAGGGCTATGGTGCTTTAACTTCTAGTAACCATAATTAGCCCAGGGGCCCTGGATCTGACAACCGAAACATGAAGCTATTAATTGCACTATTAATTGTGACTAAGGTGAGTGTGCAATGCTACGGGCTCAAGGGAAGGTTGTCTAGGAGTAAAGTACAATTACAATTTATTTTCAGTAAAAATCCAGTCTACTTTGCAGTTTTACCTTCCAGCAGAAGGCAACTGGGAGATGTGAGAGTTGTAACACAACAGCAGCTATAGGTTGGACACATTTACATTATGTAAGATTTTCCCCCTACATATGGGAACCTTTCTTCTTCCATGCTTTATCATGCATATTATGGTTTCTTCTTATCATCTTATTTTATCTTTTGTTTGTGTTTTTACACATGCCTAGTGTTGCGTGGGCCCCAAAACAGCTCAATCAGACTTGCTCCATGTGATTCTAAATACAAATTACCATTTTATTCTGGAACACATGTGACCTGCAGCTAAGACACTATAATTAGATGGATCAAAGATAAAGGAAATTCACATAAACATCTCCCATTCCTCCATTAGCTTAATGGGGAAATAATGTGGCAATAAGTACAGTTCCACAGACTGTAGTCAAGGCAGACACTTTGTAGTGCCATTAGAAGCAAACACAGTCAAGAAGCAAAAAGCAGGAAAGGACATGATAGACAAAGGAAACCTTCATTCATGACGTCCTAAACCAGTGGGTTCATCTCTACCCTTTGGAATAATGGGTTTTAAATATGGAGTACACTAAAAATGGTTAGGAAAGGAAAATCATCACTTTTTTCATTATCTTTGGCTCTTCCACATCAGGAAAAAGGCATTCACAGTATGAACACTATCAAACAGGGACAGAACAGAAGGTAAGGTAACCGCCATGTATTTGGAAGGAAGTGAAGGAATCACCTACACCCTGTGACCATTTTTTTGGGCACTTTTTTTTTTTCTTTTTTTCAAAGTGGCCTCTCGTGGCTCTAGGAAGAGTAGATATAATTAAGCCAGGACCGAAACACTAACAGTAAAATGATGATTCTCTGCTGGATCCTCAGATGAAAGTAATGTGGTTAATAAAAGAATAAATAAAAAGAGAGATGAGAAAAACAAAATATAAATTCTCCCATAGAGAATAAAGTTCTGCCATAGGTTTTGTTAACCCAGGGACACACTCAGAAGAACATTCACTTAGAAAAGACATGCACAAATATCATATAATTCAGTCAGCCTTAGCCTCTGGCTTCTCTACTTACATCTCTGCTAATGCCCTCAACATCTGAACTGCTATTTCCCCTACTATGCCCATGTCCCTATCTAACTTATATTTTCTTAGTATTTTTCACTTCTCTCCCATATCTCGTTTAAAATATTCCCCCAAAGTAGCCGCACCATAATCACTGTGATGTAGCCCAACCCTGAAAAACAGGTCAGTTCTCTAAGAACCCAAATCTCCATCTGCCACCCTAAAGGTCCCCATACACGGGCCGATAGAAGCTGCCTGGACCGACTCGGCAGCTTATCGGCCCGTGTAGGGGCATAAACGAGCGGACTGGCCGACTGATATCTGGCCTGAAATTGGCCAGATATCGATCGGCCAGGTTAGAAAATCAGGGACCGCATCAGCTCGTTGATGCGGTCCCCAAACCGACTGCCCCATTGCCGTGTGCAGAATTCGATTGTTTGGCCCCAGGGCCAAACGATCGAATTCCCCTACATGCCTCCCCGATATCGCCACCTGTAGGTGGGGATATCGGGTGAAGATCCGCTCGCTTGGCGACATCGCCAAGCGAGCGGATCTGCCCGTGTATGGCCAGCTTTACATAGCAAGTGGTCATTTTTGAAGATTTAACTTTCCAGTAACTTTATTCAGTATAACTAGATTGTGCAGAGATTGTTTGCTGTTCCCTAGCACCCCTCCCCAATCTGCCCACTGGGCACTGCAATGAATAATAAGGCTGGAGTCCTATCAGCATATTTAGAATGATGACAGTATGTCTGCACTTTGCATTTGAATTCAGTTATTAAACACTAAAGCCTTACAGAAAGCTGCACCCAGCTAAGAATTCACGCTATGGCTAGATGTCTAATTATCTTGATGGACTGTACCTCGATGACTTTCAGGCAGGGTAATTGTACAAGAGGCCATTCTATGTGACTGTTATGCAGTTGATGTGAGGCATAAGGTCAAATTCATTTGCAAGTTATATGAGTCAGATTCAGCAATAGCAATCACAATTATGTAATGTATGAGGTCACTCTGAGCTATAAATTGTCTTGTCCTGCTTCCCTCAGAATTAAGATGTTTGATGAGCACATTGCCTTGTAAAAACTGGGTCATTTCCTACCTGAAATGAAAGCTTTTGGGGTGATTTTCCGATAGATCTGAAAATTTGTCAGCCATAACCTAATTAATCTGGTGTGAGGTCAGTTTGACAGACTGAATTTATTTCATTATTTTATACAGTCTTTGGGTCCTCACTAACAGTACTTCCACACAAAGGTCAGACAACACCGTTTTGGCTTCAGCAAAATGAGGGCATTTATGGAGGTTGTACAAGAACCAATTATGTGCAAAATATATTGTACTGGTTCCCAGGGGACTGGGAAAAATATTCTAACTCCATATTTACTCTTGTTCTTTATAGTACAGGTATGGGATTCCTTACCCGGAAACCCATTATCCAGAAAGCTCCGAATTACGGAAAGCCCGTCTCCCATAGACTCCATTTTAATCAAATAAATTAGAATTTTAAAACTGATTTCCTTTTTCTCTGTAATAATAAAACAGTACCTTGTAATTGATCCCAACTAAGATATAATTACCCCTTATTGGGGGCAGAACAGCCCTATTGGGTTTATTTAATGGTTAAATGATTCCCTTTTCTCTGTAGTAATAAAACAGTACCTTGTAATTGATCCCAACTAAGATATAAATAATCATTATTGGGGGCAGAACAATCCTATTGGATTTAATTAATGTTTTATTGATCTTTTAGTAGACTTAAGGTATGGAGATCCAAATTACGGAAAGGCCCCTTATCCGGAATACCCTTGGTCCCGAGCATTCTGGATAACGGGTCCTATACCTGTATCAGTAAAAGCTGGTTCCATAACAACACAATACAGTGTTCCAACATGACATTAGCAGATCACCATGACTGTGCATACAGGAGAGGTGAGGGCTTCAAGCTTCCCAGAGTCTAGCGGCCACAGACTACTTTGTGCATGGGATGGGACCTGTTATCCAGAATGATTGGGACCTGGGATTTTCAGAATAAGGGGTCTTTTTAATAATTTAGATATCCATACAAAATTCGATTTTTCCAGACTTATATTTTTTAGAAGCCACGAATGGCAGTCACTCATCAAAAGATCCAAACTGAAAAAAACACAGAAAATTTGTGAAAACCTCAACTTTTTATGACTTGTTGCTCAATAACCGTGACTTTTTCATATTTTCACACAAAAGCCAGTGTCAAAAAGACCCCAAAACCTCTAAAACCAGGAAGCAAAGAAAGATCTTCCAGTTGTAAAAAGGACATCTACCATTGACTTCTACATGATCTCGAAAGGTTTTAAATGGCGTATTTTCATATTAGGAATTGTCAAATTTTAGACGCATAATAAATCGTTAAAAATTGTGGGGTTTTTTTCTGCAACTGAACTGAAAAAAATCAAGCAATAGTAAATGCCCCCTTTAGTCTACTAAAAAATCATTTAAACATTTAATAAACCCAATGGGATTATTTTGCCTCCAGTACGGATTCATTCTATCTTGTTACTGGACCTGTTATGCAGAATGCTCAGGACTTTCCAGATAAGAGGTCTTTCCATGATTCAGATCTATATACCATAAGTCTACTAAAATATAATTTAAACATTCATTAAACCAAATAAAATTGTCTTTCTTCCAATAAGGAATACGTTTTATAGCTTAGGTGGGATCAAGTACAAACTACTTTCATTATTACAGAGAAAAAGTAAATTCATCTTAAACTATGAGATAAAATATAAATTCAAATTAAGTTTTTTCCATAATTCGGAGCTTTCTGGATGATGGGTTTGCGGATAATTAATCCCATAACTGTAGTGTTATAAAGTTATTGATCAACCAACCCTTGGGTTGCCTAAGCAGTTGGCCTGGTGGTGTAATTTCATTGGGCCAGGCCCCACCCCAGGTCACAACTATTTTTTCTGGACCACCCCTTGCAAAAATGTTTCTGGGCCCCAGACCCAGCATGAAATTGCGGATCATCCATGACCCCCTTCCCTTACGGCCCAAATTTGAAAATTGCCCAGATCCATACGTTCTCACTCACCCCAAGCACTCTCCATTGAACATGCCCAAGCTCTGCCCACACCCTGACCAACAACTGTGGGGCACCTGTGTCATATTAAAAGTACAAAATGTTGGGTTTTCAGACCACTAGACCCCCTGTTCCCCATGATGTACAACAACGTGAAAGGAAAGATGGTGATCTCATAAATTTTTTTCCCAGTCAGTACAATTAGCAGATATGTCTGTGCTATGTTTGTATAGTCGTATCACTCTCATACCATGTAATGTCACTAGTCCGAGGAGGAAACCTTGAGACAACAGTTATGTTTGGGCTATAATCTATTTCCGTCCATAAAATCATGACTTTGTAATATAATTCTATTTAAGAGAGATGACTGAAGGATAACATTTGCCATTAATGCATTTCACATCCATTTCCTGTGGTCTAACTGATACAATTCACTTAAGGGCAACTTTCTTTAATATTTATAACTTCCTAGGCCATCGGGAACTAGAAAATGGAAAAATGATGAATGCAGCTTACGATAAATTGCTGCCATTAAACAATTATGGATTTGAACGATTTGGAGGAGAGTTTTGTTTTTTTAAAGACTAAAAGGACAAGTTCTCATTGGAAGCAGCACGTTGGCTGATATAGTCTGACCAGCAGTGCAGTGTTAAAAGGAAAGTTTTTAATGCCGTTTAAACCGCACAAAGAAAACAACAGGTGCAAAGGTTGCCCAAGGGCTAGATATAGCAGCCAATCGGCAGGCAGCATTTACTGGTCTACAGTTTGAAATCAGTGGAGCAAATGTTGCACCTGTTAATACATCGCCCCAGAAAGAACTCTGCATGATCTGCACGTGCTGGTTTGCCTTGTTAATAGTCCTTGCAAGTCGGACATAGGATATGTACTGATGCTCAGAGCAACTTGATAAGCAATTAAAGTGTAAGAATAAAGCATTTGCTCTTGGTAGAGGATTTTGAATGCTTCAGAGCGCACTTCCATAGTGATCACATACTAATTAGCAACAACTTTGTACACAAACTAATATTATACCCCTTGGATTTAAGTTAACCTTTTATTCCTCATATCCATATAGTTAGGAGCAATAGTTTTCAATTTTTTGCATTCAAACCCCAAGACTCCATATTCCATATCCATGTAGTTAGGAGCAATAGGACCTTCTCTAGTTTTACTTTTTTTTGCGACCAAACCCCAAGACTCCATATTCCATATCCATGTAGTTAGGAGCAATAGGACCCTCTCTAGTTTTAATTTTTTTGCGACCAAACCCCAAGACTTCATATTTCATATCCATATCCATGTAGTTAGGAGCAATAGGACCCTCTCTAGTTTTACTTTTTTGCGACCAAACCCCAAGACTCCATATTCCATATCCATGTAGTTAGGAGCAATAGGACCCTCTCTAGTTTTAATTTTTTGCGACCAAACCCCAAGACTCCATATTCCATATCCATGTAGTTAGGAGCAATAGGACCCTCTCTAGTTTTAATTTTTTTGCGACCAAACCCCAAGACTTCATATTTCATATCCATATCCATGTAGTTAGGAGCAATAGGACCCTCTCTAGTTTTACTTTTTTGCGACCAAACCCCAAGACTCCATATTCCATATCCATGTAGTTAGGAGCAATAGGACTCTCTCTAGTTTTACTTTTTTGCTATCAAACCCCAAGACTCCATATTTCATATCCATATCCATGTAGTTAGGAGCAATAGGACCCTCTCTAGTTTTACTTTTTTTGCTATCAAACCCCAAGACTCCATATTCCATATCTATGTAGTTAGGAGCAATAGGATGCTCTCTAGTTTTACTTTTTTTGCTATCAAACATCAAGAGTCCATATTCAAAATAAATAGTGCTAATTTAAGAACACAAGTGCAAATTCAGGTATAATGTGTAATTGTGGGTGCCCCTAGATTTATACCCACTATTGCATCAAATGCTTTACAATGATGAGCTTTAGTGATGAGCGAATATGTCCCATTTTGCTTCGTAAAACATTTTTCAAAACTTCGTAAAAATTTGCGAAACAGCGAATATTCACAATACTCAGGCAAATGCTATTTTTTTGTGGTGACATTTTGAAGAAGTTTTGTGAAACAATTCGCCAATGGCAAATTGCAGAAATACATGGCGAATCCATGTCTGGTGAAAAAATTTGCTCATCTCTACTTGTGAATTTTACCAAATTGGATGCAATTGTGCTTAGAATTGTTGGTTCAACATTTAGGAGCAAGATAAATACGGGCACACCCGGGTCTCTAGAAAGGATAGCCTGTTGCACAGTTTTCTGGGGAGGCGGCACTCCCCCAAAAAGTACTAGGCAACAAAAAATATACCTTTTTTGTTGCAAGTGTGTTGAGCCCCTCGACACAACCAGCAGCGGGAACCCTGGAATTACTGTTACCTTCAGGGTGGTGGTAGCTCCTTAGTGGAGCCTATGTGTCAATAAGGGCACTTGCATGTGATTTATCAGAACAGACTGGGCAGGCACAATGTGCATCCATTTTGCATGACTGCAATAACAGCTGCATGTATAAAGTGCGTCATCAATGACAGCTTAGACCATCATCAACTGAGATAGCTAGGGTTCCTAAATTGTGATGGTAGTTCCTTCTGCAGATAAATACACACTGTGTTATCCATTGCTAGCCAATCATATTATTTCTCTCTGCGTTTGATTTCATTCATATATTCCATGAAGGTCATGAGATGCTGGAAGGCAATGCCACAATGCATTGAAACATTATTACATGAATAACACAAACCCCCCCCCCCCCTCCGGATGTAACACAAATGCGGCAATGATTGCACTGCACACAATATGCCACTTGTGATCAAGACTGTACACTATGTAGCTGTTCCACAGCATCTCAGCTCTTCCTTATTGCAATAGCGGGTCAGCTTGTGAAACGATTGCATTACAAACAATTAAAAAACACCTTTTGCAATTGAAAATTATTGGGAAGATTTGATAAAGGTCACACTTTTTTCTGTACACATTCATTGAATATTTTTCCTATTTATGAAAAGTTGAATTGTCTGCAAGTACTGGTATGGGACATGCTATCCAGAACACTGGGTACCAGGGGTTTTACAGATAAGGGGTCTTTCTGTAATTGGATCGGAATACTTTGTCTATTATGAAACCTTTTAAACATTAAATAAATTCAGTAGAATCATTTTGCCCCCAATAAGGATTAATTATACCTTAGTTGGGATCAAATACGGGTACTGTTTTATTATTACAGAGAAAAGGGAATCATTTAACCATTAAATAAACCCAATAGGGCTGTTCTGCCCCCAATAAGGGGTAATTATATCTTAGTTGGGATCAAGTACAGGTACTGTTTTATTATTACAGAGAAAAAGGGAATCATTTAACCATGAAATAAACCCAATAGGGCTGTTCTGCCCCCAATAAGGGGTAATTATATCTTAGTTGGGATCAAATACAGGTACTGTTTTATTATTACAGAGAAAAGGGAATCATTTAACCATTAAATAAACCCAATAGGGCTGTTCTGCCCCCAATAAGGGGTAATTATACCTTAGTTGGGATCAAATACGGGTACTGTTTTATTATTACAGAGAAAAGGGAATCATTTAACCATTAAATAAACCCAATAGGACTGTTCTGCCCCCAATAAGGGGTAATTATATCTTAGTTGGGATCAAGTACAGGTACTGTTACTAACAGGCTGGTGGCTGGTTGAATCAACTTGCTTTCATTTCAACTAAAAAGGGATAAGTATTCTTTACTAACTTTATCAAAACCATTGTGTTTTTTTACTGTTGGGTTTTATTTATTTTTTTTCATAAGTAATTGTTGTTTTTGGAGCTAATTTACAAAGTTTGTGGGATCCATAGGCTTACAGCAGGTTACATTCCCTTGTAATTACCCTCAGCTTGAGGAGGGTGGGGTTTGATTAGTTCACCTTTACAGACTGCATAAATAGAACCACAGGCAGTCCAGTGAGCTGCTTACTAACAGGCTGGTGGCTGGTTGAATCAACTTGCTTTCATTTCAACTAAAAAGGGATAAGTATTCTTTACTAACTTTATCAAAACCATTGTGTTTTTTTACTGTTGGGTTTTATTTATTTTTTTTCATAAGTAATTGTTGTTTTTGGAGCTAATTTACAAAGTTTGTGGGATCCATAGGCTTACAGCAGGTTACATTCCCTTGTAATTACCCTCAGCTTGAGGAGGGTGGGGTTTGATTAGTTCACCTTTACAGACTGCATAAATAGAACCACAGGCACTCCAGTGGAGCTTGCTCTGGTGGTAGGTGCTCTGTAAGTGTTTGCTCTTTAAGTGGGACTCTGTAAGTGGAGTTATAAACTCAGGAGTTAAACACTAAGGGAGTTAAAAATAAGGTAAAACAAGGTATTTACTACAAGTCCTTACACCTATTTTTGTTTAACTGTTCTTGTAACTGGGAGAATGAGTGGTAGCAACATTGAAGGTCTGACACAGTGCACAGCCTGCCACATGTATGCAGTTGTGGAACAACAGTTCCAAAGTGCATACCTCTGTTGTGGATGTGAGCGAATTGCCACTTTAGAGGCTCGCGTTAGAGTCCTAGAGGAACACGTCGCAACACTGCGTTCAATCAACAATCTTGAGAGGGGTCTCTTGTTAACTGAACAAGAACTAGTGGGGTCAGATAGTAGGGGGGGAGGGGAGCAGCAAAAGGATGATAGGGCAGTAAGCTGGGTGACAGTTAGAAAATCTAGTGTGGGGAAAAGGAAAAGGGAGGCTGCTCCAGGGTTTGCGCATCCCAACAGATTTGCCAGATTGTGTGAAGAAGATGGGAGTGTGAACTCTGGATTGGCGGTTCTAGGTGAGGCTGATCTCTCTAACAGCCGGGAGACCAGTTTCACTAGTAGTGGTGGGGAGGAGAGCAGAGCTAGGCCTAAACAGATGGTGGTTATAGGGGATTCGATCATTAGGAAAGTGGACAGGGTAATCTGTCAAGCGGATCGCTTCAACCGGACAGTTTGCTGTCTTCCTGGTGCCAGGGTTCGGCATGTGGTTGATCGGGTTGACACATTATTGGGAGGGGCTGGGCAAGACCCGGCTGTCTTGGTACATATCGGTACTAACGACAAAATGAACGGTAGGTGGGGGACTTTAAAGAGTGAGTTCAGGGATCTAGGCTCTAAGATTAGGCAAAGGTCCTCCAATGTCATTTTTTCGGAAATTTTGCCGGTGCCGCGTGCAAGTTTAGGGAGACAGCGGGAGCTTAGGGAGCTAAATGCGTGGCTAAAGTCTTGGTGTAGGAAGGAAGGGTTTGGGTTCCTAGAGCACTGGGCTGACTTTTCCTTGGGGTACAATCTATACAGCCCTGACGGATTGCACCTCAATGGAAGGGGGTCTGCTGTGCTAGGGGAGAGAATGGTTAAGAGGTTGGAGGAGTGTTTAAACTAGACAAGGGGGGGGTGGGTGAGCTAGAATTCCATGGGAAAATTAGTGTAGACGGGGTAGGGGGACTAGCAAAGGGTTGTGGGGGAGGAGTGAGGGGGGCATATAGTTTATCAGATAAGGAGCTTCCGTTACAAGGAAAGCAGTCTCATAATTGCCTTAGCTCTAATTCTCCCTTAGCTAATGTAAACATCAGAGGGAGAAGTAATAATCTCCGCTGCATGCTGGCTAATGCGCGTAGCTTGTCGGGTAAATTAGGGGAGCTGCAAGCTATTGCATGTATTGAAAATTATGATTTAATAGGTATCACTGAGACCTGGTGGGATGATAAATGCGACTGGGCTGTGAATTTAAATGGGTATACACTTTTTAGGAGGGACAGAGAGATTAAAAAGGGTGGAGGGGTTTGTCTTTACGTAAAGTCAGACTTAAAGCCATGTAATAAAGACATTACCAATGAAAACGTCGAATCTCTTTGGGTAGAAATTTCAGTAGGGCTGAAGGTCACAAAGAAAATGATCATTGGTGTATGTTATAAACCACCCCGTATAGATGAGGGGGATGAGGCCCAGCTATTGTTGCAAATGGAGGAGGCTTCAAAACTGGGTCAAGTTGTTGTTATGGGGGACTTTAATTATCCGGACATTGACTGGAGTAATGGGGTGGCTAAGTCAGAAAAAGCTAGTAGGTTTGTAAATATGCTAAATGACAACTTTTTATTTCAGGCAGTTCAAGAACCCACTAGGAATGACGCTATTTTGGACCTGGTGATTTCTAATAATAATGAACTTATCTCTAACATTTGTGTGGGTGAGCATTTGGGGAACAGTGATCACAACATGGTCTCCTTTGAGATAATGCTGCAGAGACAGCGCTATAAGGGAGTAACTAAAACACTCAATTTTAGACGTGCAGACTTTGCCAGTATAAGGGCATCTCTGCAATGTGTCAACTGGGAAAGGCTTTTCATGGGGTTAGACACAGAAGGAAAATGGAACATCTTTAAAACATTGCTTTGTAGGTATACGCAACAGTATATCCCCCTAGTAAGCAAGGAGAGGCATCGCAAAGCAAAACCTTTATGGCTGAATAAAAGTGTTATTGTCGAGGTTGGTAAGAAAAAACGTGCTTTTAGGGCATTCAAGTTAGCTGGGACAGCAGAAACTTTCATCAGGTACAAGGAAGCAAATAAAGCATGCAAAAAAGCTATCAGGCAAGCTAAAATAGAGATGGAAAGGGATATTGCTGCTAGGAGTAAAAAGAATCCAAAATTATTTTTTAATTATGTGAATAGTAAAAAAATGAAGCAAGAAGGGGTGGGAACTTTATTATCACGGGGGGGTACGTTGGTTGATGAAAACGGGGAAAAAGCTGAAATTTTGAACTCTTATTTTTCATCTGTCTATACATCTGAGGAGCCAGATAATGAAGGCTTCCCTTGTAATATGCCCAGTTCTAGTAATTTAGCTACTGACGCATGGGTCACTCGGGAGGAAATTCAAAAGAGACTTGAACATGTAAAGGTAAACAAAGGTCCAGGGCCGGATGGGATTCATCCCAGGGTATTAAATGAGCTGAGCGCTGTGATTGCCAAACCTCTTCACTTAATTTTTCAGGATTCATTGAGGTCTGGCATGGTGCCAAGAGACTGGCGGATTGCTAATGTGGTGCCGTTATTTAAAAAGGGATCCCGTTCTCAGCCTGAAAACTATAGGCCTGTTAGTCTGACATCAGTAGTAGGAAAACTTTTGGAAGGGGTAATAAGGGATAGGGTACTTGAATACATTGCAGTTCACAATACTATTAGTTTGTGCCAGCATGGTTTTATGCGTAACAGATCTTGCCAGACTAATTTAGTTGCCTTTTATGAGGAGGTGAGTAGGAACCTTGATGCTGGAATGGCAGTTGATGTCATCTACTTGGACTTTGCTAAAGCGTTTGATACAGTACCTCACAGAAGGTTAATGATCAAATTAAGGAATATTGGCCTAGAACATAATATTTGTAATTGGATAGAGAACTGGCTGAAGGATAGAGTACAAAGAGTGGTTGTAAATGGAACATTTTCTAATTGGACCAGTGTGGTTAGTGGAGTACCGCAGGGGTCAGTCCTTGGGCCTTTGCTGTTTAACTTGTTTATTAATGACCTGGAGGTGGGCATAGACAGTATTGTTTCTATTTTTGCTGATGACACTAAATTGTGCAAAACTATAAGTTCCATGCAGGATGCTGCCGCTTTGCAGAGCGATTTGACAAAATTAGATAACTGGGCAGCAAACTGGAAAATGAGGTTCAATGTTGATAAGTGCAAAGTTATGCACTTTGGTAGAAATAATATAAACGCAAACTATCTACTGAATGGTAGTGTGTTGGGGGTTTCCTTAATGGAGAAGGATCTAGGGGTTTTTGTTGATAACAAGTTGTCTAATTCCAGGCAGTGTCATTCTGTGGCTACTAAAGCAAATAAAGTGCTGTCTTGTATAAAAAAGGGCATTGACTCAAGGGATGAGAACATAATTTTGCCCCTTTATAGGTCCCTGGTAAGGCCTCACCTTGAGTATGCAGTGCAGTTTTGGGCTCCAGTCCTTAAGAAGGATATTAATGAGCTGGAGAGAGTGCAGAGACGTGCAACTAAACTGGTTAAGGGGATGGAAGATTTAAACTATGAGGTTAGACTGTCGAGGTTGGGGTTGTTTTCTCTGGAAAAGAGGCGCTTGCGAGGGGACATGATTACTCTGTACAAGTACATTAGAGGGGATTATAGGCAGTTGGGGGATGTTCTTTTTTCCCATAAAAACAATCAACGCACCAGAGGTCACCCCTTTAGATTAGAGGAACGGAGCTTCCATTTGAAGCAGCGTAGGTGGTTTTTCACGGTGAGGGCAGTGAGGTTATGGAATGCCCTTCCTAGTGATGTGGTAATGGCAGATTCTGTTAATGCCTTTAAGAGGGGCCTGGATGAGTTCTTGATCAATCAGAATATCCAAGGCTATTGTGATACTAATATCTACAGTTAGTACTAGTGGTTGTATTTATAGTTTATGTATGTGAGTATAGATTGGTAGGTGTGGGTTAGGTGTGCTGGGTTTACTTGGATGGGTTGAACTTGATGGACACAGGTCTTTTTTCAACCCTATGTAACTATGTAACTATATATGTAACTATTTAACCATTAAATAAACCCAATAGGGCTGTTCTGCCCCCAATAAGGGGTAATTATACCTTAGTTGGGATCAAGTGCAAGGTAGAAAGGCAATCATTTTTTAAAAATTATTTGTGCTGCAACAGCAGTAGTCCTGCCCACATTTTAGGTACAGGTATCGGACCCCCTTATCCGGAAGCCCGTTATCTAGAAAGTTCCGAATAACGGAAAGCCCATCTCCTATAGACTCCATTGTAAATAATTCACATTTTTAATGTGAAAATGGTTTCCTTTTTCTCTGTAATAATAAAACAGTACCTGTACTTGATCCCAACTAAGATACAATTAACCCTTATTGGGGGCAAAACAATCCTATTGGGGTTATTTAATGTTTAAATGATTTTTTTAGTAGACTTAAGGTAGGAGATCCGAATTACAGAACAACCCCTTATCCGGAAAACCCCCAGGTCCCGAGCATTCTGGATAATGGGTCCCATACCTGTATAACATTTCTTTAAGCTCTGATATGGCCAACAATATCATAATGTAAGATCAATGTTGTGGCTAGTGTGGCAACATTTGATCACAAGAAGCTGCCAAATCTTAACCACAATGGGTGAAAAATATATATAATATTATAATGGCTGGCCATGGGAAACTCACCAAACTGTGCCTTTCTGTGCGAAAAAAAAATGCCATCATTAATATTAAAGGAAATATATTCTTTCCTGGCAAGACAAAGTAAGAAAAGTTTAGAATTACCTTGTGCATAAACAGAGCAAGTATTTAGAACTCAGTATTCCTCTTTACATTTCAAAATTCACACAGATTGCTACAGAAATTAAAAATGCTCAAGGCCAGGATGATGGATAACGATCCTGTTAAGGGGGTTGCCATGGAGACACACACTTGGTCCAGAAGTGATCATTTTGATTTATTCCTTTCTTTTCTTTTTTTCTGTTTTCATATCTCAGGGCAGTTGCTCAGTTATAATTATTAACAATGCAACCTGATTGAAATCACTGACCGACACAATTTCTTTCCAACTGGCGAGTCACTCAGGAGGCCGTAGCAACAGAAGGTAATCTCTCTCTCTCTCTATCCAGATTCACTATTCCTTTTTACTGAGAATCAGTGGGGCTATTTGAAAAGGAATGTTCACAAGAACCTGAACTAATCTACTGGGAAGAATGGGCTGCCTAACAGTGTGCAAACTTGGTACATTCCAGTTCCATCTGTTTGAGTTGCATGAGGCGGCTCTACTAAATACTAAAGTGCATGTAATGGACAAATACTGTATGAAAGCAGCATAACATAAAAAATGTCATATATAACAAAAGGCAGTTTTTATATATACGGTATATATATCATGTTTTGCCATAAATAAGAACATATACAAGGAACTATATCTCGTGCTGTGTTAAGATGGGCTAAGGTCCAGGTCCGGACTGGGAGTCAGAATAGACCCTGGCATTTTAAGTACACAGAGCCCCAAACAGCCCCCCACCAGCCTAATAAATAGTGACTGTCTATGGCATCTTACAGCAGCCGCTCTGGCATTTGCCAGAACCCACAGATTGACAGGTTGGGCCTGGTTTGGACTACAAAAGGAGGTCTGACCTTCAAACTAAAGAGCTGCATTATAACCTCCAATAGGAAACCTGTAACATGTCAAATGGGGGGTAATACTGACCCTGGGAACAAACATGGTGCAGATATAGCATTTACTGGGTTTCAGAGAGTGGTAACAAAGAATTCTGACCATGGCTATAACCGACTTGTTTTGTGGATTTTGATACAGAGAGTTGTTCCTTTAATGACATACAGAACACGGTATCCTCGAACACTTCGAAAGGGTGTTGGAGAGGCCGAAGTATTCTTGGAAAAGGTAATAAAATGTAAATAGGAAATATTTAGAATGGGCTGCCTGTCTGCTTTTGGCTGTGCTGTACTCATGAAGGAGATTGAACTAAATTGCAGATTGCATTCCCCTGGGCAAAAGAAGTCCATGCATGAGAACTAAGTGGCATTTGCGCTCCTTATTGCTCTTGCACTTTTGTCCAGGGGCATATCAAATGCCCAACATTGTTATAATTATTGTTACTAAATGTTCCTCAGCTCCTGCGAGAGATGCTCACAAACTAGCATCCTCAGGACATACAAAAAATCCCTTGCAGAAAATGACCTGAAATGAAACGTAGAACCTCAGCTTGGAAGTAGAACCTCATTAGATGACCAGGGGAAAGATATCAGCCGCAGATATACCTTTTTAATAGTGCAGTTATGAAATTTTAGATTCAGCTTCATGCATAATACTGAATAAGTCCCAGAATGCGGGGAGGTCTATGAAGGTGTTTGTTTCCCATTCGAGGCCTAAGGCTAGAGGCAGCTATGGCCTATATATATCTGTTGTGATGAGATTGGCCTCAAGCATCCTTTCCAGCATCACATTAAAACTCAGCTCTCTGGTCCCCTTGTGTGACCTCTCAGGCGCAATGGAACCAACCTTCCAACCACAAAATTCCAAGGGTCCTTATAAGTTCTACATTATTTTTATCCTTATATAGTGCTTATTGTACAGGGTATTCATTATTCACATCAGTTCCTGGAAACAGTGTGATTAAAAGTAAGCAAAAGGTAATGAATAAACATTCGCCACAAAGGAAAAGTTGCTCTTCAGTTCCTTCCATATTGGTTATTTTTTTGTTTTTACACAAAGTCCTTAGCATTTCAAAATTCTAGCAAATTAAATTTGCATTCCCGGTGGCTTTAATGTGGCATGCAGAAAACTCTTCATGGGTTAAGTGATCTCTATGGGGTTCCTGGGGTGTTGAGCAGTATTGGCCAGGGAAGGATAGGATGCAATGGGATGACTGTTTAAGTGATTCTGATGTCTGTGTTCCTAAATGTGGGTAGCTGAACCTGCCTGACTGTCATATGTAATGAATGCTTTTGTTGCCTCCTCCCATTCTGGGCATTTCACGGTACATAATTTCTTTAGAGCCTGTTATTGGGCCCTGATGTATTATCAAGATCTGAAGAATAGTATGGATTCCTCATTTCCTGTGTCTTGGGTGTGTGGGAAGTGGATATCCTCTGAGAGATTTCTGCCATGCAGGCCTTTGGCTTTAATGAAATACTGTATACACCAGCTTTAACATCCTGCCCCTCACTCACATTGCTGCTCCATCACTCCTTCCTGTAAGCACAAAATGACATCTTTATTTTAAACAAATTAATATTTGAGTATCCAACAATGAACATTATACTGAGCTAAACCCAAAGCAATAGGGTTTGGCCGCTGGGCCCATGGTGCAACAATACTTCAGCCCGAATGATTGATAGTGGTAGGCACATTATTGTTAAATAATAGCCCATTTTTGGTGAAGGTAAAATCCCATTTGAGAATGTTATAACTATTTAGCATGCAAATAACTATGATATTAGTATAGAATGGGACTATTCAACACAGAGGCTCACGCTTGAATTCCCCAGTAACTGGTGCCCAGGAATTTAGAGAGGGTCAATGGGGCCCTGCCTGATCTAATTATAATTTTCATATTTTTAAGAGAGAGGTAATTTTCCAGGGGTTTAAGGAAGCCCTAAAAAAATTCCTGCTGATCCATCATCAAGGTACCAGGCCAAATAGTTATCAGGACTAGTAAATGTAGAGTAAACACCCCTGGTGTACCAGGGTGTACTGGGGGAGTCCAATACGTTGGCTACCAAGTCAGGGAAGGATGACTAGGCTGGTGAAAAGCAGCAAATTTTTTCCACAGCTAATTTTTGTGGCCGTTTCACAATAAAAAAAAATCCACTAATGGCAAAACGTGGAAATTTGCCGCAAATTTTGCTCATTTCTACTCAGGAACTCATAAGAACCAAACCTTTGGTTGGGTGCTGATACTAACTTGAACAGCTGATTTGGCAACAAATGTTCTGGCATAGTGTGATATCACAACTATTGTACCTGTGTGATGTACACAATGACATCAATATGTTTACTCCACCTGAGAAGGTTGGATCACACTGGATGGCACCTCCTTACAGAATGTTACCAGCTGTTTCCATGGAAAGAAGTTCCAGCATCTTGAAACACTCTGGTAGTAGTAGTCAACATCAACTACTAGGATGCAAGTTTGCTACCCATATATTCCAACTACCCAGCCTTGTATAATGCATTTTCATGCATCACAGTAAAATGGACTTTTAAGGGGAGAAACTCCATGTTAGGAATAGTAAACTTCCAAGCCAAGCTTATGGGTGGCCACCATTGGTAAAGGTAATATCCCCGAATCTCAACCATACAAAATATGGAACCTTAATTTGTTCTAATTCCTGCTCATTCTGGGCACTGACATATTCACAGTGGAATGAAACAGCAAGTTTTGTTGAGTAATATGATGTCACGAGAGGCAGAAGGGACTTTCCTGCTAGAACACAGAGAGGACTTGGGATTACACAGAATTGCAGAGGAATTTCTACTTATGTCAGCAGCTCACTGTAATAGCATTATTGCAAGCAATTAAAAAACAATATTCACATGATACTATAATGTATATTTAAATTAGATAAGAAAAACAAGATGATGTTACAACTTTGAAACACAGTTGTAATCATGTGCCCCTGAAGCAGAAAGGGTTGGGTATTAATAGTGGGAGTAGGTATTACTATATTATTATTATAATATGCAATTACATTATTATTACAATGTGCTGCCTCTAATATAGAAGTATTCTGAACTTTTGGGTTTTAGTTCCCTGTGATCCTTCATTGGCATGGCTTTTGGGGGTCCTCCTACCCACAAAATATATCAGAAGGGCTAAGTCTTTTCAAAGTGGGTCTTTATGGACCTGTGGCACACTGAACCTGACTGCTGAAGTGACAAATCTCTCATTGGAACTCCATGTTAGAAGACTGGACCTGACTTAGTGCAGTGATCGGTTTTAGCTCTCTATTACAATTACTTCAATAAAGTTGATGCTGTTCTTCTTCTTACATTAAGCTGTTCAACAGCTGATGGGGTCAAGGAGCCTGTGGCTCAGTCTAACTATACAGATCTAATTTGCTGATGAGCAATCCCTTGTTATAGGCTGCACTTTCTGAGTTATGTAAAGCCCAGACTCAATGAATTGGAACCCCTGCTCTCTACCAAAAATGTGAGCTACAAGAATGGTGTATTGAATGGAAGAACTATTCCTGGGCACCCACTGTACCACATACCACAAGGACCTCCAGGTCCGGACAGTGGTTTCTGGTGGTTTACAGTGGATTCTAGTGCCCCTTTCATTATTGACTTGGGAGCACATGTCCAGTAATAAAGTGCCTTTGATTTTTTTTCCCCAGAATTCATGTTTGTACTAACTATAGCAACAGAAGCAGCATTCCTTGCCTGTGAGGTATGCAAATAAAAATAAACGTGTTACAGAGAACACGTGAGTGAGGTCTGGTTTATTGCCATAGATTTCATCTGACACATCTGATGCAACGGTAGCACAAGTCTGTTAATGAACAATCTCTAGTTCAATTAATGGGCTGAGGCTGAAAAGCCAAGGCTGGACACAGGCCCACATGCCCTTCCATGAACCATGAATCCTGGCTGGGCAAGCTCAGTGCAATCACTTTTCTGCAATCTTTAAAAGCAAACATAACAGTCTGTAATTTATTATATTTAGAAATAAACATTGTTTGATACTCAGGAAATCAAATCACAATAAAAATTTTGACCCCTTTGTGAAGAAGAGTATATTTGACTCATTTTGTAACAAATTGCCCACTGTGATTGGTTATCACAACTACCACCATAACTCCATTATCAGGGCTGTTACCAAATATCAAATCAGTTCTTTTAATATATATATATATATATATATAAATCAAAATCTAATTTTATGTTTTATTCTCCTGTCTCTATTTTCTTTGTTAATATATAACCTTGATTAGTTTTTTACTTTTGTTAGTTTTTGCACTTTGGGGGTGGGGCATCACTAATTACACTGATGTCATTAACATGATTTTGGCGCCGTTTTTGGGTTTATGAGTGGGTTTGCTGTAAAGTTTGTTCACTTTGAGAAAGGCTGTGGACACAGCCGAAACGTTAGTCTGACACAATAAAGCTTCTTTATTTTCATTAAGACCTGTGAGTGCGGCATCCATTTTTCCTGTATATATATATATATATATATATATATATATATATATATATATATAATTCCACTAGTTATATGGCACACTGCAAATTGTCATGAACATGCATGGCAGTAGTAATATCAAAGGGTTCTAGGGTCAAAACTTTGTTAAGGTTGCCTGCTTGTAATGATGCAACAAAATGGTTTATCAGTGAGGGCCCCATTATGCCCATAGTTGCAACTGGCTGCTAATAAAAAATTCCAGTTATTTATAGGGGCAATAACAGATAAGGTAAACCAGTATTCTTCCCAGAAAAGATGGAGAACCTTCACTAGGAAGTCATTCCTGCCCCCCCCCCCCCAGCAGTTGCATGGTTTGTTCCTCCTATTATTACTGACTCCTACCCCATGTAGTTTCTGCTACTGCCTTTCCTTGCAGCTGCAAATTAACCACCTCAGAGGAGACTGGATCAGAATTTGACAGGAAATAGAGAAAGAAGGAAAGAAGTAGTCAAACCATTATTATGAGTTAATATGAGTATTTGAGTCCAACCAATTAGCAGATTGGATTTACTAGGCAGCAGCTTCTTCAAGTGGTACCCAAGAGAAGAGCACCTGACACCTTTGCCCAGACAATTTCTACATGGAAACGACCCAAAAGTGGTTTCTAAAACCTTCATAAACAGTCACCTGTACTCTGTAATAACTGAGCTGCTTTCTATGGGCCCTAGGCCTGAACTGCACATCAACACCCAGTGCTGAGCAAGTGAATTGTAGCTTGATTATTGTACTGACTGGCGACTAATGGAGTCAGAAGAGATGTGCAAGTTACCCAGTATTACACAGACACATGCACGCCCACCCACATTGCCACTGGTGGTATGTTACTATGGAAAGCACAACAGAGGCTTATTCCGCACACCCTAGCTCTCCAAATCAGAACGCCCGGTGCACATTGCCAGAGGGATCGGCACCCTCCCAGAATCCAGTAGAACCGCAAAAAGCAAATGGCACTCAGGGCTTAGAGGAAAAATTCCTTTTTAAAAAAGATTTTATTTGCGAAACAATGCAACGTTTCGAGGCAACATAGCCCCTTTATCAAGCATAAAGGGGCTTGATAAAGGGGTTATGTTGCCTCGAAACGTTGCATTGTTTCGCAAATAAAATCTTTTTTAAAAAGGAATTTTTCCTCTAAGCCCTGAGTGCCATTTGCTTTTTGCGGTTTTTGCGATGTTACTATGGACACACATAAGTCGGCCATACATGAGGTTTCGTATGATAGACAGTGATCGAGTTGATCGATTTTGCAGAAGCCCAGGTTAAAAGATTTTGATTGGGCCCCATTGAAGGTGCCTGAGCAAAATCTACATTCAGGGCTGTATCGGCAAGTGGAGGTAGAATTTCTATTGTTTCTACCTCCATATTTGACAATTCAGCCCTGAACGTCAGTGGAGGGTGGGAACAATCTTTCATGTGACCAATGGTGACACAAAAGATCGTAATTGCTACGTATTTGGCCACCTTAAGGGAGGGCATGATGGGTAAACAAAACATATGTGTAGATGCTAGTGCTCAGTTCCATACGCTCAGGTTGAAAGATATTGGAGAAGAAGGCTCCACGTTTGGCAGCAATGTCCTTTGGTGACTTCTTATGTCCCTGGTGATAAATAAATCCATTATTATTATTATTACAACTAAATATAAGCGCAATGATGTAAAGCTCTATTCAGTGCTGTGACGGCATTGTTATCAGCGGCCTGTGTGGGGAATGACAGGACACCTTGGGCATTCCCCTTGTAATGATATTCTCAGGTTGTTATATCTAATTATACTGTGAACTTTCACTTTTGTACTTTACAGGGCTCAGGCAATACAGGCATGACATAACTGCATTCTTCAGGTGATAACAACTGATATAGTATCTGAACGATGGAGAAACAATAATATTTTCACTGCACATGTTTCTGTAAGGTGTGGAGCATTTTTCCATAACCCGAAACCAAGAAGGGACAAGAAAATAGATATTATGATAGAATTCTATGATATTTATTTCTTTCTCTCTTATCTATTTCTTTTTCCTCTGAGGTCAGTCATTGGATTAAGGTCTTCTGCTTTTTGGGAGCCTGAAAGAATATCAATCGCTTGCAGCATGTCCCTTTCCACTGTCCAGAACCAATATCAGGCCCAGACTGGCAATCTGTGCATTATAGCAAATGCCAGAGGGGCAGATATACCACATAGACAGTCACTGGTGAGGGGCTGTTGAGGTCTCTGTGTACTTGAAACACCAGGGCCAATTTTGAATCCCAGTCCAGACCTGACCAGTATAGTAAAACTGGAAATCAGACATATCATGCACGGGACATGGACAACTGCAAGGGATTCCTTGGAATGCAGTAAAGATGGCAGCACCCTGATGTAATGTACTCTGGGATGGTGTATTGTTTAAAAAAGAGCAGCACTGGCCTGGGCTAAAAATAGGGGCTACCTATATTCACTGGGCAGCCCACAGTAAATTACACCTCCCTTTAAATGCCAACAATGTTTGCAGAAAACACCACTGCAAAATAAGAAAGTACTTCTTGGTACCCAAGGCCAGTTCTGTAAAATAAGCTATGACTACACATTTGCATTAAATTTGATGCACCCGCAAAAATCCTAGCCCAGCGCCTTAATAAAGTCATAGCCTCCATCATCCACTCAGATCAAACAGGGTTTATGCCTAATAAAAGCATGGCAATCAACTTAAGGCGCCTCTATACCCACCTCCAAATTGACCACTCCAACCCAGGCTCCAGAACCGTAGTGTCATTAGACGCAACAAAGGCCTTTGACTCAGTAGAATGGCCATACCTTTGGAAAGCACTAAGCAAATTCGGTATAGGCCCTATTTTTATTTCCTGGATAAAGCTCCTTTACCTCTCCCCAGTGGCACAAATTTGCATCAATAATGTCTCCTCCAAACCCTTCCCCCTTACACGCGGTACCAGGCAGGGATGCCCTCTCTCCCCTCTTTTATTTGCCCTCGCAATAGAACCATACGCCCTTCTGATCCGGCAAACCCCCAGCATACAGGGGCTCAAATATGGCAGGCTAGAGGAAAAAATAGCATTATACGCGGACGATGTTCTTCTGTCCACGGGGACTCCCTCACCAATGCTATTAACTTAGCAGATAACCTGGGAGCATTTAGTGGTCTTAAAATAAACAAAACTAAATCAACCCTCTTTTCTCTTGAGGGCCCCCAAATGCGAGATGATATACAGGGACTGAAGTGGGTCACGGAATTCAGATACCTAGGTATCATAATATCACAAGACCCTACCGAGTATATTGCAAAAAACATTGACCCAATTATACACAAATTTAAAGAAATTAGCGGGCTCTGGGAAGGTCTCCCTCTGACCATATGGGGTAGAGTAAACTTATTCAAAATGGTATACTTACCCAAGTTCCTATATGCCCTACATCATGCTCCTGTATGGCTCCCCCCACAACTATTTAAGCACATCGACTCAATCCTTTTCCCTTTTATCTTTTTTTATCTTTTTTATACCCAAGGACTTCCCCCAGTTATTAAAGTCCCACAAAAAATTTGGGCAATCTCCAAGACTCTATTCCCCAAACTTATGCACTTGCCATCACCCCGTTCCCCACTGTGGAGGAACTCCAACTTCAAACATCTACTACTTCTCCCCGACTTTCAATACTGGCCTAAGCTGGGAGTCCGTCACCTGCAAGATCTCCTAATAGAAGGTATATTCCCATCCCTAGACCAACTGAAAGGGAAACTAGGCCAGGCAAACTTAGAAATATATAGGTACCTCCAGCTACGCCATGCAATGATATCGCAATTTGGCTCCCAAGTTATTAACGTTGCAGAACTCCCCTTTGAGACAAGACTTTGGGACCCAAACCCCAAAAAGTTGGTGTCTGAAATATACAAAATGTTCCTACCAAGTCTTGGGATCCCATTTGACACAGCTAAGCGCAAATGGGACGGTGATATCCCCCAACTTGACGACGACAAATGGGCAGAAGTAACAGACGACCTATACAGCTTTCTGATATCCACTAAGGACAAGATGGTCCAATTTAAAATAATACACAGAACATATATTACTCCAATGCGCCTAAAGGTTTTGGGGAAAAACCAACACGCCTCCTGCCCGAAATGCCAAATGACAGAGGCTGGGTTATTCCATTTAATTTGGACCTGCCCTACAATACTTAAATATTGGACAGAGGTAACTAACTACTTAAATGAACAAATCCCCTTGCCAGGAATATTGGCCCCAGAAGTATGTCTTCTGGGACTCATAGAAGACCTAGTCCCCCTGAATAAAACCAGAACGCTACTCAGATCACTATACTTTTATGCAAAAAAGGTGATCGCAATGAAGTGGTTGAGCCCCCACCCCCCCGATCTCCACCAGTGGGTACAACTGGTCCACTCTAGACTCCCACTTATTAAGCTGACATACCTGGCTAGGGGTTGCCCAAATAAGTTTGAGAATGTATGGTCACCCTGGTTAGAGGCACACTCTGGCGAGAATCTCAGGGTATAACACCATAGTGTCTGGAAACAACGTTCCTCCCTAACTTTGACTTTCTGTAACCAGATCAGGCAATGTCGACTGCACCCAATTGACCTTGCTATGGCATACTTGTATATGGTCACGGCATTATACACTTGTAAGGCAACTCGACCAAACAGTGCAGTCTCTGGGGGTTTAGGTAGATTGCAGGGATCAGATTGGTCTCCGAAAACAACAGTTCACACCCAGTACATAGGTTTAAGCTGACCGCAAACAGCTTTATTCACATATACCCGGCACACAGGAGTATATCAGAAAACAAAACATAAAAATAAATCCTAGCCTGTCCGGCTCTAACTAAACATACAGCAGCTCCCTCTCTATGCAATAGAGAGGATCTAGCATCCAACTCTACAAAAACAAAAGTAGTTGGGTTACTCACTGTGTCCGGCTCTCTCCATACTGCATGCAGGCAGTTCCCCAGGAAAGGAGAGAGTGAGGCACTCTGCAGACACCATGTTTAAAGGGGTTTCCCCTGAAGCCTAACGAGGCCACTAATTAGCCAGGCTTCGCCAAAACCTGGATAGCCTGTTGAATGGAAGTCCCACCCGCTCACTTCCATTCACTCCAGGGCCCTTTTTACCGGCTTTTCCAAAAGCCGAATGCAGTGAAAGAACACTCTTTCACTGCTGGCATACTTTCCCTGGAGCTTAATATACATAAGAGAGAAATCTGGGGGAAATATACACACCTTCCACCTCTAACCCAGCATTTCTCTCACATACCCTCCCCCTCTGTTTCGACGTAGGGGTCGGAACACAACTAGCCTCAAGACAGTGTACCCGGGATAAGGCATCTGCATTGCCCAGCTGGGACCCCGGTCTATGCTCCACTGTGAACTTGTAGTTCTGAAGGGCCAGGAACCATCTTGTCACCCTTCTATTCTTTTCCCGATTTTCACACATCCATTTAAGGGGGGCGTGGTCAGTAACTAATGTAAACTGGCGGCCTAACAGATAGTATCTAAGCTCCTCCAGCGCCCATTTCACTGCTAAGCATTCCTTCTCTACTGTAGCATAGTTTCTCTCATGGATGTTCAGCTTTTTACTCAGGAAAACTATAGGATGCTCTGCACCCTCTCTGATTTGGGACAGTACTGCTCCGACTCCCACATCGGAGGCGTCAGTCTGCACAATAAATTTCTTTGTGAAGTCTGGGGTTATCAGTACTGGTTGGCTGCATAAGGCTTTTTTTAGGGTCTGAAAGGCCTGTTCTGCCTCAGAGTTCCACTTGATCATTATGGACTTGGTCCCTTTTGTAAGGTCAGTCAGAGGGACAGCTATAGTGGCAAAGTTAGCTATGAACCTTCTGTAGTAACCAGTGATCCCCAAAAAAGCTCTAACCTGTTTTTTTGTGACTGGTCTAGGCCAGTCTTGAATTGCCTGCACCTTGTTAAGCTGAGGCTTAACTAGCCCTCTACCAATGTTGTACCCCAAATACTTGGCTTCTTCCAGGCCTATGCTACATTTTTTTGGGTTAGCTGTCAGACCGGCCATTCGTATGGAATCAAGCACGGCCTGTACCCTAGGTAGATGGGATTGCCAATCCGAGCTATGGATAACCACGTCATCAAGGTACGCTGCTGCGTACTGCCTATGGGGCCTTAATATTTGGTCCATGGTACGTTGGAAGGTCGCTGGGGCTCCATGTAAGCCAAACGGTAACACTACATACTGGAACAGACCTTCGGGAGTACTAAAAGCAGTTTTCTCTTTGGCTTGGTTCGTCAGGGGAATCTGCCAATAGCCCTTGGTCAAATCTAAGGTTGTCAGGTATCTAGCCGTCCCTAATCTCTCAATTAACTCGTCCACACGAGGCATAGGGTAGGCATCAAACTTGGAGACAGTATTTAACTTTCTAAAGTCATTGCAGAAGCGCCAGCTCCCATCCGGTTTTGGTATTAAGACAATGGGACTGGACCAATCGCTATGTGACTCCTCAATGACTCCCAACTCCAACATCTTTTTAACTTCCTGAGATATGGCTTCTCGTCTAGCTTCAGGCACCCTATAAGGTTTTACGTTAACCCTTACCCCAGGTTCAGTTATGATGTCATGCTTCACCAAAGCGGTTCGTCCAGGTGTCTCAGAAAAAACATCCCTATTCTTGATTACAAAGGTCTGTACTTCTTTCCTCTGAGTGTCTGACAAGGAGTCTGCCACCTTAACCTCGGGCACTAGGGGTTCTGCCCTTAGAGATAAAGTAGGCTTGGTGAACAATGACATCCTTTCTTTCCAGGGTTTTATAAGATTGACATGGTAAACCTGCTCAGGTTTCCTTTTACCTGGTTGGCGAACCTTATAATTTACTTCACCAACCTTTTCAAGAATCTCAAAGGGTCCTTGCCACTTTGCCAAAAATTTGCTTTCTACGGTGGGTATTAGCACTAGTACACGATCCCCAGGGGAAAAATTGCGTACTCTGGCACCTCTATTATACACCCTCTGTTGGGCTTCTTGTGCCTGCTCCATGTGCTCTCTTACTATGGGCATCACCGCGGTTATTCTGTCCTGCATTTGGTCTATATGCTCAATGACACTTTTAAAGGGGGTGGGTTGTCCCTCCCAAGTCTCCTTTGCTATGTCCAACAAGCCCCTTGGGTGCCTACCATATAGCAACTCAAACGGTGAGTACCCCGTAGATGATTGAGGGACCTCCCTTATGGCAAACATTAAATAGGGTAACAAGTAATCCCAATTTTTCCCATCCTTGTCTACCACCTTCTTAAGCATACTTTTGAGCGTTTTATTAAACCTTTCCACTAACCCATCAGTCTGGGGGTGGTATACAGAAGTGCGAAGTTGGACCACTTTAAACAACCTGCACAGCTCCTTCATGACCCGGGACATAAACGGGGTGCCTTGGTCAGTGAGTATTTCCTTTGGGATTCCTACCCTGCTAAAGACATGTACCAACTCTCTAGCAATGGATTTAGAGGAGGTATTACGTAGAGGAATGGCCTCGGGGTATCGGGTAGCATAATCCATAATTACCAATATATGTTGGTGTCCCCGGGCAGATTTTACTATTGGGCCCACCAAATCCATAGCTATCCTCTCAAATGGTGTCTCTATCACAGGGAGAGGGACCAAAGGGCTACGAAAATGCGGCCTAGGAGCCGAATACTGGCAGTCTGGACAGGAACTACAGTATTGCTCAACTTCACCATGTAGCCCTGGCCAGAAAAACCGTTGCAAAATTCGCTCCTTTGTCTTCTCTACCCCTAAATGTCCGCCCATCACATGTTTATGTGCGAGGTCAAGTACCATACGCCGGTATGGTTTTGGGACAACCAGCTGCTCCACCCGGTCATTTCCCTTTTCTACTACCTGATATAGCAGGTCATTTTGGAGGGCTAAGTAGGGACAAGAGGGTCTAGAGTCAGAATCTACAGGTTTCCCATCTATCATTTTTACATTGGCCCTTGCTCTAGACAGTGTGGGATCCTTTAACTGCTCTGAAGCAAAATTATCCCTCCTAATCTCCAAGTCAGGCATGTCATTGTCTTCCTCAACCGGGTCTACAAGGTCTTCCCCACCTGGTATAGTCTGGTCAACCTGGGGTTCTACGTCTACCTCATCAGATTCCCCTGCTAACACAGAAAATGGAAAATCTATAGTAGCCGCACCCTCCGTTACAACCTCAGACACTTGATTACCGGAATCAGGGTGGCTTCCCTTTAAGTAGGACTGGTCCATAACCTTGTCAGTTTCCCACAATTTCCAGAAATGTGGGAAGTTTCTCCCCAAAATTACATCATGTGGTAAAGTGGGAACCAACCCTACAGGGTACCTTAATGTCCCGTAGGCAGTTTTGATTTCCACTTCAGCCATAGAATACTCGCGAGTATCCCCATGTATACATGTAACCCCTACAGTATCAGGCCCATAATGAGGGGTTTCAACCAACACAGATTTCATCAGGGTAACCTGGCTACCAGAATCTAATAATGCATTCAGTGGCTTTCCTTCCACAATAACATCACACAGGTATTTATCTTTCCCTGTCTTTGGAAGGGCAGTACACACAATCTGAGCATACATTGACGTACGTCTCTTTGTTAAGGCAGTATCACACTGCATAGGTTCATCAGTTAGACTGCAGTCTGCAGCAAAGTGTCCCAGCATATGGCACCGGTAACACCGCACCAATTCTTTATTAGGTCCTCTACGAGGAGGGGTCCCTCCTGACACATTTTGGTAGTCTCTGGGCCTAGCGCCTGTAGATTCTCCACGTTGGAGCATGCTCTTATCAGTCGTAGGTCCTTTTTTCCATGCAGGAAGCTTCCCCTTGGGAGCCAAGGTGCGCTCCACTTGTTGAAAACTGAGTAGCTCCTCAGCAGAAATGTACCGCTCTACCATTTCCACAAGCTGGTCTGCAGTTGTTGGGTCTGCATGGCTTACCCATTTGCGCAAAGCAGAAGGCAGAGATCTAAGGTACCGGTCCATCACTATCCGCTCCACGATCTGTGGCCCAGTTAGGGTCTCCGGCTGCAGCCACTTTTTAGTTAGATGAATTAGGTCATGCATCTGGGAGCGTGGAGGCTTTTCTGCCATAAACATCCACTGGTGAACACGCTGGGCACGGACCGAGAGGGTGACCCCCAGTCGGGCCAAAATCTCAGCTTTTAGTTTGTCATAATTTTTAGCGGCTACAGAATCCAGATCAAAATAGGCTTTTTGTGGTTCTCCGGAGAGAAAGGGCGCCACCAGGCCTGCCCACTGCTCTTTAGGCCAGTCCTCTCGCTCTGCTATCCTCTCAAAAGTGGAAAGGTACGCTTCAACATCATCACTTGTTGTTAGCTTTTGAAGATAGTAGCTGGCTCGTATAGCAGTTGGTTTAGGAGTTTCTGTAGGAGGTGCTGCGACACTCCTTGCAGCTAGCTGCTGCACTACCTCTTTGAGGAGCTCCCGGTCTTGTCGCTGTTCCTCTCGGCTTGCGATCAGCTGTTGCTGCTGGACTCTGGTGGCCTCTTGCTGAGCAGCCGTAGCCTGTATCAAGGCCTTGATAACGTCGTCCATCATGCCCTGCAGCAAAACACTTTATAATGCAAAGCTGAAATTGGGTTTCTGGCCCTTTAAATCTCCAAAAAAAAAAAAAAAACCAAACCAAAAAAAAAAAATTTTTTTTTTTTTTTATTGCCAAAGCATCCTCCACCATATGTAAGGCAACTCGACCAAACAGTGCAGTCTCTGGGGGTTTAGGTAGATTGCAGGGATCAGATTGGTCTCCGAAAACAACAGTTCACACCCAGTACATAGGTTTAAGCTGACCGCAAACAGCTTTATTCACATATACCCGGCACACAGGAGTATATCAGAAAACAAAACATAAAAATAAATCCTAGCCTGTCCGGCTCTAACTAAACATACAGCAGCTCCCTCTCTATGCAATAGAGAGGATCTAGCATCCAACTCTACAAAAACAAAAGTAGTTGGGTTACTCACTGTGTCCGGCTCTCTCCATACTGCATGCAGGCAGTTCCCCAGGAAGGGAGAGAGTGAGGCACTCTGCAGACACCATGTTTAAAGGGGTTTCCCCTGAAGCCTAACGAGGCCACTAATTAGCCAGGCTTCGCCAAAACCTGGATAGCCTGTTGAATGGAAGTCCCACCCGCTCACTTCCATTCACTCCAGGGCCCTTTTTACCGGCTTTTCCAAAAGCCGAATGCAGTGAAAGAACACTCTTTCACTGCTGGCATACTTTCCCTGGAGCTTAATATACATAAGAGAGAAATCTGGGGGAAATATACACACCTTCCACCTCTAACCCAGCATTTCTCTCACACACTGTATATGTGAATGTGCTTTTATGTTATGTTTGTAAAGAAAATGAAAATAAAAACCTTTAAAAAAAAAAAATTTGATGTACCCTGAGTCCACCCTCTTATCTACACCCAGAACCCAAGCACCCAGCCTGACAGTCTCACCCAGTGAGCTAAACGTTCTGTCTAAGCCTCAGTACAAGTTGTATCCTTTATTCTATTGTTGTGTGTGTGTCTGCCCAGCCGGAACAGGTAAGCTGTGTGCACAATAACTTCACTTTAACAATGTTCTGCCTAGGGATTAACTTTTTTACACGACTTCTAGTGTTCCAGCCTGCTTAGTCTGGGCTCTGTTAGAGGTGTCAGCACAAAAACTGAGTTCCCAAGCAAATGAATTGACTGCGTGGGAGCTGGTATGAATGAAGCAGAAAGCCACTTGTGGATAAGAATGAGCTGCAATGAGGAGTATGAAGGTAAATCAGCAGGTGATTCATGATGCAGAGGAAATCAAAAAGAACTTAAGTTGAAAAAGAACCTTGCAACTGTAACATAGAGATGCAGCAAATACAAAATCATCACCTCATTGTGACTGGAAACTCAACCAAGAAAATCAGAGGAAAATCGCCTTTTTAAACTTGAAAAAAAATGAAGAACTGATGCACCCTGTTACATAAAGTCCTGTCACTAATGTCTGATTATTGAACTGTAAGGTCAATAGTTTAATAAACCCTAAGGGTAAAGACACATGGAGCCAGTAGTAGCAGCTACTTGTCACGACTATAACAGACAATGCTGATCATTTACTTCTTGTAGATTGTAAGCTCTTTTGGGCAGGTCCCTCTTCACCTCTTGTATCGGTTATTGGTTGCTTTATATGTTACTCTGTATGTCCAATGTATGAAACCCACTTATTGTACAGCGCTGCGGAATATGTTGGCGATTTATAAATAAATGTTAATAATAATAATAATAATACATGTGTTTTAGCAGAGGCAATTCTCAGTATTGTCTATGTCAGGGTATTTTCTGGGGATTAATAGCCATAATAAGTAACTGTTTCTAAGTAACTCAATGTGTCTTCGTCCTTAACAAGCATAGTGGTGATCTCATTGGGCAACACAAAATCAGCGTGGTGCTATTAGAATAAAATAAATATCTAATTGGTCCCTGCTGGTTGCAGTTGTGATGCTAGCATTTGTAAATAAAGCCCACTGACATGTTGTGATTCATACTGAGTAAGGGAGGCTCCTGAGTGGTAGTGGCAGGGGCGGGCCAAGCCGACCGGGCACCCTAGGCAACCCGGTCGGCCACCTCGCCCCTGCACCTTCCTCATTCGTCCCCCCTTTGGCGCGCATGCGCAGTTGAACGCGGGGGGGCGGGGTTCGCATTGCAATTCGATGGATCATTGCCCCCACCACGTAAGGACAAGGGGTGGGGGCAATGACTAAAGTGAGCGGACTAGGGGTAGGCAGGAGAGGCTGCCTGGCACCCCCCAATCGTTGCACCCTAGGCAGCTGCCTCTTCTGCCTACCCCTAGTTCCGGCCCTGGGTAGGGGGTATGAAGCAGTGAATAAAAGGCCCCTAAAGGCCGCTTAAACTGAGATTTGGGTTAAATAATAAGTTACAATTATTTACTGCCCTGTGTATTACTAGAAGCTAACACTGAGCGCCACTATGCATTAGATATAAGTAAAGACCTTTAGTGAGACTGTGGGCTATACTAAGCCCATTATGAGCATATTTATACTGTTTATTATTCTCTTTCCTGTACTATCAACTACAAACTATAGTTTATAGTGCTGCATGGGATTATTTTACATTACAAAGTGCAGAATGATGAAATCCCCAGCAGAAACTAGAGTGGGATGGTCTCTATTGACATCTGCCCAGCTTCATAAGGGAATTATGTACAGTAAGAAGAACTTGAAGTATGAAAATTTTCACTTCTGCAGAAACACTAAAGCATGTGGAATGAAATCTTTGCATAGTTTAAATTCTTTCAGTAAAACCTCATGGATGAATATCATGGCTAAGTACAGTATACCAAAGAGTTTATCACACAAGAACTGGAACTTAATGAAAGTATCATGTCCTACGAAGAATCCTATGGAGCTTTTGGCCAGGCTGTGACCCATTGGAGGACTACATGTCAACTCCAAAGACTCCAGTTTGAAAGAATGAGTCTGTATTAAAAGCAATATGGAAGTTCTACATGTTCCTGCATATCCCAGGCAAAGCAGGCCTATGGTATTTACGAGAACTGCAGTTACCTCTTCAGCTTTGAGATAAGAAGGCCAATCATATAGACCAATAAATAGTTTGAAGCTGCAGAGACACTGTTGGAAAATACCTGCTGAGTCAATAAAGAATAAGTATTAATGTCTGATGCAAACTCTTGGTTGACTACGGACAATTGCTATTCTGCCCAGCTTCTTAGGTCAATGATGTATAAAGTACGTAATGTATGAATGCTTCACTTTTGCAAAAACACTAAACAATGTGGAATGAACTCTTTGCATAGTTTAAATTCCTTCAGTGAAACCTTATGAACATGAAGTTATCATGTCATACAAAGGAGTCTATGCAGCTCTTGGCCAGGCTGTGACCCACTCGAGGGCTACATCTCAGCTCCAAAGATTCCAGTTTGAAAGGATTTTTTTTGAGTTTGTATTAAAAGCAATATGGAAGTATAGTCCTGCATATCTTCTTAGGGTTGTCCACCCATGCCAATCAGGCATTTCCAGTGCTCTATCAGCTTATTATAGATGATGGCATAAGAGTTATAGTGAGGGACAAGAGTCTGTTTGTGTAAATGGGATGGAAGGAGAGTTATTAATGACTTCTAGCGAGCTAGCCACCTAGTTAGCTCACAGTTAGTTCCATTTCAGTGAATTCAGCTAATGAACCTAAGTCATATTGAAGCAATTTCCCATTCAACAACTGCCAATACTGCCTAATATTAATGTCTATACCTGGAACTGCCAACTGAACAGCTCTAAACATAGAATGTTTCTGGTCTTTATATAGATATCTTTAGAAAGTATACACAGGTATTTAAATCCTACATATTAATCCAACAGCAAAGTTATTCATTTTCTACAAAGAACCAAGCTCTGCGTGTGATTTCTTTCAATACTACAAAGAATTTATTCTGATTAAAAACCAGCCCTCGATGAAATGACTGTGTGTACATTGTGACATTTTTACAACTCCCAAAATGCACTGAACCATAAAAGTTTCGGTTTGTGACCAAATGTGTAATACACTCTTTACATGCTTGAATGCTACCACCCAACATTCTTCGACTGGATCCTGGACAGTGCTGGCCAGACCCTGTTCTACCCAAGCCAAGCCTTGTTCTACACAAGTATTTTCCTGTTTACAAAGTACAAAGCCATTCCAATAATTTGTGATGGGGGTGGAAGAAGTGCTGTAATATCAACTGCTAATGCTTAGCCACTTCCAGCTTCACAATCGGGATTCCTATACAAAATTGAAAGAATAAAACAATATATCCTGCACTGAGAGATGTGGGCAGTAAGTGAATAATCATCTTCATGTCCCAGCTAGATGTAGATCACTTTATATAGTATAGATATAATTGTTATAAATGGCTTGGGTGTGGTCTAAGAGAGTACGGGGGTGAGGAACAATAAAATAACAGGCCCAGGCAAGGTAAATATTGACCCTATCTGTAATCTATGGTGCTACTCTGAGCCCACTGTGAACCAGAAATTACATCTTCCTATAGACAATGAAGTGCAAGGTCTTCTGCTGTATATCCTGCTGCGAGTGACAAGATATCCTATGTGTAGATACTTCTGCTCAAGGATATATCTGAGAATGGATTTAGTGCCGTACTGGGATTCCAAGGGCCCACCAGAAAACGTTAGATCATGGGCACGTTCCAAACTATTTCTCCTCCTGTTCTCAATTGACCTCTTTATTATCTTTATTATCCTTAAAAAGAAAAAAATACACAGGGCTACAGACTGAAAAATGGCAGGGCTGGGGTCTTGAATTCTTGCCTGTGTGGAGCTTGTACTGTAAATTCTCCCTATGTTACTGTGGGTTCCTCCCACTTCCCAGAAACCTTCTTGTATGGTAAAATTGGCATTTAATGTGATTAGAATTTAAAGGAACAGTAACACCACAAATTGAAAGTGTTTTAAAGTAATTCAAATATAATTTACTGTTGCCCTGCACTGGTAAAACTGGGGTGTTTGCTCCAGGAACATTACTACAGTTTATATAAATAAAGGTTACATAGCAGATAACAGATAAGACACCATTGTATTCTACAGAGTTTATCTGTTATCTGCTATACAACCTGTGCCTTTTCTCCTTTTGAATGGCCGCCCCCATGGCTACACACCAGGGTATTTCTATAAATTGTAGTAGTGTTTCTGAAATAAACACACAACTTTTACCAGTGCAGGGCAAAAGTACACTATAGTTTAATTTCTTTGATATATTTTCATTGTTTGGTGTTACTGTTCCTTTAAACTGTAAGCCTCATTGGGGTAGAGAACTGATGTGAATAACCAAGCGTTCTCTGTAAAGCACTGTTCTGGTAGAATATAAACAAAAAGTCATTTTTTAACAAATAAGAACAAAATGAGCTATTTTTTCTTGTGGTCGTGACTTTACCGAAAACGTTGCCTTAGACATCACTCAGGAGGCCAGTGGTCACTAATTGATTCCAAAATGGACTCAGTTCCGGATCACTCATTCATATATATGGCCTTTGATGGAGCCTGAGTTTCATTGATGCTTGTTATGTGCAGGAAGAAATTCTATTCCTCATTCATTCAGCCAGCCGGCGCTTCCATCCTCCTTACTGGATCTCTATTTTGGGAGCATCATCATTTATGGATTAGTTAATGCATTCCTGTGAAGGTTACCCAACTGACAAAAGCACATTTCCTCTCTGGGTATCTGTATTGATTGGAGTTGAATTTCCGTCATGGCTTTCCGTGGATAAAATCCCTTACTATTGTGTGCAGACAATCCAGCTATGCCTTGTGTCAGCAGCCCTGACTTGCTGTTATCTAATCGGTGGCTCACTGGAGCTGCTGTATTTGCTATGTCCACAGTGACGGCGTAACCCTAAAATATTTCTTTTAACACAAAATCACATGGAAAATTAAGTTTTAAGAAACCCTATTTCTCTCTTGCCCTTTGGATCTACTGTATATCCACTATCTGGATAGAAAATCCAAAAATAAGTCTACTTTGAATAAGGAATGCTAGACAAACTAAACAAATCCAGCTCAAAACCTATTTGTCTTCTAATGTATTACTATAGCTATAGAATTAAATCTGTATATGTGTTGAATTTATTCCTGGGTTATGACCGTAAACTCCCTTATAGGTGATAGAGTATTTTAGCCTTTAGAAATCATATATGATGGTAGTGCAGTATGCATTATACTGCTATCTGAGCTACCATTATTGGGGAGTTCTCCTGGTCAAATGCAACCAGGCTAAAAAAGGCTTTGTCTATTTCCTGGTATCTGAGACACCATAACTGGGAAGTTCTTCTGGTCAAGTGCAACCAGTCTGAACAAGGCTTGGGCTACGTCCTTCTATCTGAGCCACCATAACTGGGAAGTTCTTTTGGTTAAGTCCAACCAGGCTAAACAAGGCTTGTGCTATGTCCTGCTAACTGAGCCACCATAACTGGGAAGTTCTTCAGATCAAGTGCAACCAAGCTGAACAAGGCTTGTGCTATGGTCAAGGCCTCATCTCAGATTTGACTTGATATGGTCACCATCATGCAAATTAACTCTTTCCAGTTGTGTTGGGCACATACCTAATGCACACTCAAGGTTGAGCATTGTAAAATAGCACTAATATAATATGTGATATTATGGAACTATAAATGTTTTGAAATTGCACCAACATGACCCTTGGAGGAGGGATAAGCAAACAGCAATTGATATAAGAAGTCTGCAGTAGAATCTGTAGATGTGACACTGATACACTGCAAGCTAGAGCTATAGAAAGAAAGCAGATTGACAGCAGTGGGAGTAAGAAGGCGAGAGCTGCCATTTCGGCATTTCTCCTCATTTATTATAGACCTGTAATTGCTAGGAGAATAGGAGGGTGTTGCAGAGGAAGGAAATTAGTCAAAACTACAGGTTACTTGTTATTGTAACATTAAGAACCAAAAACCCAGGGTTGAAGACTCATAAGACTCATTGAAACTTAGGTATTATAAGAACAAAATGTACCCTACTTACTGGGATACATAAAAAACTATATATATATATATATATATATATAGTAGAAAGAGTGCTGCACACACAGGGACTTGATACAAAAGAAAAAGTGGTTTTATTGAAAAAATTCCAACGTTTCGAGCACAATCTGTGCTCTTCCTCAGGGACAGATTTGTCCCTGAGGAAGAGCACAGATTGTGCTCGAAACATTGGAATTTTTTCAATAAAACCACTTTTTCTTTTGTATCAAGTCCCTGTGTGTGCGGCACTCTTTCTACTATATTTTTGTTTTTTGACCTGCACCAAGGGCATTTGGACTTGTATAGGGTGTGCTCCTCCCTGTATACTATATATATATATATATATATATATATATATATATATATATATATATATATATATATAAACACTATGTGGCGTAGTGTGTATGTAACATCATCAGTGATGTTGCCCATCGCAACCAATCAGATCTTTGCTTTCGTTTTCTCACTTGTAGGGTGATCGTTCAAGTTTAATTGCTAATTGGTCACCGGTGATGTCGGCTTACACACTATAATAAATATGCCCCTAAGTGTGCTGATCCTATACACCAGGCAATAGAAACATTATCCCATAGCAAGTTAGCAACCAATCAGCAGATAGCATTTACTGGTCAGCTGCTTGAATGCACTTGGTTGCATTGGGTTACTAGATGTGGGCAAACTACTATTTTGATAGAAAAAAAAAACAGGCAAACATGCCTTGTGCAATTAAATAAAGCAACACTGTTGTCCTTTTTGGACCCTAACAAGAGGCCCTGGCCTCTACTGGATTTCACTCCATATTGGTCACAGTACCTCTCATCTCCAGTAATAAAAAGGTCTCCACACTGCTGCTCCATCTTTGCTCAGACTGTACCAACTAGCAGGCACCTTACTGGCTAATTATTCTTTAGGTGATGAACAAAGTCCTGAAAGGAACCCTTCTGAGAACTGCTGTACAGCAGGAACTATGAGAACAACACAGGTGATATATACCTCCCCGATACCCAGCAACAGTCACTTTTAAACTAAATATTTTAAAAACCTGTTCAATAAATGTTTTGATTAATTAGATATAGGTAGGGCAGAGTCTAGGAGATTTCTTTGGAACATGGGAAACAAGAATGTGCAAAAACCAATGAGCTGTAGTGAAACATAATAAAGCACGGAGAAGGGGTTGATGATCAGAGAAACCACCACCAAACTGTCTTGCTTTACAGTTCTTCAAACAAAGCTGCGAGGGATGTAAACCCGGAACACCGAAAATAACAGGTTGGGTGGCATTCCAGTAACCTAGTAATTAGAGGAAATACAAATACCAGTCCCCATGGAGCTTGATAAGGGAGGCACTTGAAAGATAAACCCGCATCAAAGCATTCACTTTTATGGATTTAAGGTTTGGAACTTGAAAACACAACACTTCATCATGAAAGGACAGGAGCATCGGTGGCAGTGGTGTCACCTTATGTAGCACTGGAACAAGGGGAAGTTCTGTTATTACTCAACCATCCAGCCATATCGGTGCTGAGTTTAATATAAGGCAGGTAGCAACGGTTGGCCTGGTATATACAAACAAAGGAGTATAAATTCTCATAACCATTGTTTGGGTGGGGGCTGGAAGTTTTCTCAAAACACAATACTCAAGTAGCATCTTATCTGCTATAGATTATAGCAAACCTATGCTAACATAATCTGAGCTACTCAATAGTAATCTAGGGGTACAAGATAACTTTATATCAATGTTTCAGATGCAGCATACTTTATTGATGCATCTGGCGCACCAGGGCACAGGCCTGTGGCCTAAGTACTTCAAAGTCTATTCCATCTGTTTCAAAAGTCTCCTGCAATAAGTACATATAGCAAAAGATTAGAACAGGCCTTTTTGTGCACAATCCTCTTTTGTGCACCTACACATTTGTCATTTAATGAGGGTTGTGTGATGGACGAGAAAATGCCATTCATACAATTAAGACAATTCATTAAACATTTGAACTTTTCTTTATTGCCATAAAGAAGATACTTAAAATATTAAGTCCCCCCCCCCCAAAAAAAACATAAATAATACTTCACTTTGGGCTGTAATAAATAATTGTAATAACTAGGAATGCACTTGTCCAGCCACAAATGTGGGTATTAAACGGAAATAATAATAATAATAACAAAATGGCCATAGTTCACAGTTAGGCAGCTAACAGCTGCATTGATAATTGAGATTCCACACTTTTCGGACATTCTACTTGTCCTTTAAAAAAAGGCTAACGTGTCCATGTGGGAATCTTAATGTTCACAGTACAAGTCCTGCAGAAGAGTGCTCTCAATGGAGCAAAACATAACATCACCCCACTTTGTCGGATTTGGTTGCTAAGGTCCATACGCTTTCCTGTTTCTCTTCCACAATCAAGTTCACACCTTTGAGGAGATTTTCTTTACAAATATCCAACAAAGTAGACTGATTAGAGCCACAGTCTGGTCCCAGCCCAGGAGCACTACGTTGGAAATTCATTTCGTACCACCTCCTGTTTCCAACACACGACATTCTAAGACTTTGTTTCTATCTCAATCTCTCTTGCCGTCTGTTTCTCACAGTGAAGGACATGTCTTCTTTAGATATCCAGGAGCCCTCAGGCAACTTAATTGCATCTTTGCAGCAGCATGTTCAATGCATATTCCATTCTGTTCTTCAGATCACTGGAGCCACCAGATATCAGAAGGGTGTTCAGGCGGAATGTCGTAGACATCCTGTCCTCGTTGATATAGGTTAGCAAGTATTCATCGTTCTGGTTTGCGATTATGATTTTCGTGTGATCGTGATAAAAGTTGACCTGTGATGGAGCAAGAAAGAAAATGAGTTTACAAACATAAAGGTTTTAGCCAATTTACTCTTTGCTAGGTCAAGCTCAGCTCAGGCCACTGACACAACTGAAGGTGTTCTTACCTGAAATGTGCCATCATTGAAGAGCATCATAAGAGCCTTGTCAGATTTAAGCCACTGAAGGAGATACAGCCTAGGCCGGCAAACATCTGTTACACTTGGCAAGTCACCACCCTTTAAAAAGGAAATAAACACAACAGATTAGAATTTATAATATTAATACTTATATAATAATATTAATACTTATAATATAATAATACTTTCATACTTTTCAAAGTTAATACATTTTGGCCAACGTCTTCAACTGGACAGTGCTGAGAAAATGTAGCTTCTAAGCATGGCAACTTTGGCCCACCCAATATTTAGCATGATATCCTTACATAAGTTCTTAGTGCATAAATCAGTCATTATGAAGGCATCTGTCATAGGTGGCTTTCCAACTATTAGTAACTATATATCCACATATATCCTTACAGCCAACATTAATGGCATTTATTGAAGTTCAGCAACATCTGGAAAGTCACAGGCTTTCTTATTGGCTCATGATCACTTCCATGCTAGGTTAGCAGGTGGGGCTTAGCCAATGAGTAATACTGGGAATAGTGAGTAATAGTGAACAATATAGTCGGAATTATTGAATGAATGTGGGCTGCATGGCCAATGTCCCAAAGCAATTGGAGAAGAGTTTTTTCATGAACCTACTTCATCTTCAGTCTACAGGGAGACATCTTGCATACAATGTGCAAGAATACAAACACCAGGGAACACACTGCATCTATTCTCTCCATCCATAACTGAGGATAAGAGTAGAATGATCTCTTAGATCTACAGACTGCTATTTTTACTCAGCAAAAAAGAGCCATGCAAAAATCCCCTTAAGAAAAGTCCTTCAAATAAAATGTCCCTGTAAATGTAGTGCTGCTGGCTGGACTGTACACTTACATCCATCAGATTCTCTTCCATGTAATGGGAGAAGTACTTCAGAACTGTCACTTGACTGATGAACTGTTCAGGGGCCTCAGTGGCAGGAAACACAGAGCATGGTCCAAGCTCGGCATAGTAATGCACAGTTCTGCAAGTGCAAAAGAAAAAAACGGTTAGACAAGCAGCTATAGCCTGAGATCTTCATTTACTGCAGATAAAGAGAATGTAGCAGGCTGAGCTATTGCAGGACTTACTTTTTGTCAGGCAGCAAATTCATGTGTGCTCCGTTGTTGAACAATACGCCAACTGTGTGATCCGACAGCTGGTAACCAAAGCCGTACTTGTTGGAGTAGTCCACCCATTTTGTAACCCAGTGGAAGGAAGTGTCAATCTGTTCCTTAGGGATAGCATCAGCGTCAGGCATGTTTTCTAAACAGCCTCTTAGAACCCGAGCAACAGTATCTGCCACAGTTCCCATCGTGCTATCTTCCAAACCTAAAAAAAAGAACATATATAGTTGAACATCTACAGTATATCCCTGAGATGTGGTGTATCACTAACTAACATTGTGTTGATAGGGAACACAGTGGTTTAATGGGTAGTACTACTGCCTTGTAGTTCCAATCTGAGCATTAACTACTGGGTAATTTTATATTCTCCCTTGTTCTGAGGGTTTCTTCCAAGTACTAGCACCACTGGTGCAGCAGCTGTTGCTGTACTACAACTCCCAACCCCAGGTGTCTGTCTTTCATTATAAGCAAATCTAGTTCCATATCTCCTCATTAATATTTGTACTCTACTAACCCCCATATATACACACATTTTTGCTTATTTAAACAGACCAGACAGTTGCCTGCAATTAGGAAGTTCGTTTACTTACATTCACTACTGCTACTGCAGCTTCCAAGTGTTCCTCTAACAATCATGCGGATGGTATCTCCCATCTGCTGTTTGTCTGCCTTCTCTGCAAGAACATCTAATTTGGAGATGGTTTTGATCTCCTAAAAGGAGGAAGAAAAATGCCATATTAGAGAATTAATGACAAAGGGGGGGTTTCCAAAAATGAAACATTGTATTAAGACATTGCAGTGCTGACAGTTCCCCTTCCCACCCTTTCTATTTACACAGTCAACCAACCTCATCCGTTCTGGGATTGTGCAGCTGATGAGATATGGAGCTTTTCTGTAGGTCCTGTCTCAGCTTGTATATTTCCTCATCTTCCTTTGGCAGTTTATCTGAAAGGAAACAGAGAATTCTTAGGAAATCTTTCGCACGAATGGGATTGGGGGTGAGAATAAAAAACTGAGATCCAAAAATGGCACTCTTTTCATTCTGCTCAACTGAACCATGGAACCAGTACCATTATAGATTGTTTAAAAATTATGGCACTTTATAGTAGCAACCAATCAATACTAAAGCATTAATCAGATCAGTACAGTTAGAATTAAAAAAATAAATATATATATAAATATATATAATTGGTTGCTATGTTTTATTGCACTTCATACATATGTTTGTAAATCTCTTTTTTATATTTGGGAATGTACACACTTATGTTACTGAAGGCTCAAGTTATATACACAATATGGAGAATATTTGAATACTTACTGTGATTATCCAAATACTTTGACTTTTCTTTCTTCCCTCCAAACAGTGCTGCAGCGGCCTTTTTAAAGAAATTCTTAGCTGGACTTGATAAGTGGAAATCAGGAGCCGTGTGGCAGCAGCTAGGTGGCAGTCGCTCTGGTGTGAAACCCTGAGAAGGAGAGAAGACAAGTCAGCCAATGAACAAAAAGACCTTATAAAAGGTAGAGGAGGGATGTTAGAACAAAAAGAGCAACTACACACCTGTGTGAAAAAGTCATGTTGCGTAATTTCATCTAGGTTGGGCCTGTCCTCAGGATTCCTGGATAACATGCTTGCTATGAGATGCTTTGCAGACGTCATCAACGATGAAGGCAGGGAATATCTTGCTTCCCGAATACACCTGTATGTTTCTTTAAGATTTGTGGTTTCAAACGGCGGCCTTCCAAGCAGCATTGTATACCTATACATTACAAAAAAAAATAGAAAATTTCTTAATTTGATGCCCATAGGTTTCAAGCAGCTGGGTATGTATTTTGATCAATTCAAGTGGAGTTATTATGGAAGCAGACATTCTATATTATGTAGAACAAACTTGGGGGGTTTGTGTTTGAGACACATGACCAGTAAACTAGCCTGGTGATTGGCTGCTATGGATTAAAAGCACAGAATAAACTATAGATTACAAATCCTGGTGCAAATTTAGTGACTTTTAACCCTTATTTGTGTTACTGAATAAGCCCCCCCTAAGCGCAGTCTATCATTTATGTCTGAGCTTAATCAGAGTTAAGACTTGTCCCAATGTATAGGATGCATAAGAATTCAATCTGCATGATGAAGCATTGATATCAATACTTACATTACACAACCCAGTGCCCAGATGTCTGATTCACAGCCGTGCCCTTGTTTGTTAAGCACTTCGGGGGAGAGGTAATTTGGCGTGCCACAAATCGTTCTGCCAAGGAAACAAAAAAAAAGTCTTCTTTAAAATCTTGCAAAAGCCAAAAATAAGAAGTTCCCAAACTGTAGGGGTGTCCACTATCTAGACCAGACTAAAGCTTATAAAAGGGCCCCCCGTGTCTATTCCAAAATCTAAAGTGATTGTTACAAATATACATGTGTATATCTATTCCCTTGCGTCATGATAATACGACTTACCTTCTTCTCTGCTCCAGAGGCTCCAGTCTGGCTGCAAGGCCAAAGTCACCCACTTTCAGTTCCATGTTCTCATTAATAAAAAAGTTTCCTAGAGAAACAACAATAATAAAGAATGAATTTAATAATGTATGAAACAGCCCATATAAGTATTGTGCAGAATCAAGCCTGTGGATCTCCCACTGTTTAACTATATTAACCCCTCATATGACAGCTGATTTCATAGTCTGTTCTTTTATAAGGTAATCAAATTGATGTATATCAGTCCACAGCAAATAGTGTATATTGCTGCAATCAGTATAGAGGAAGGATAAGATTGAGATTTAGTACAGCCATTGGAGAACTGAAGCTATATTAAAGGAAGCATGCAAAAAACATTTTCAATTATTTACCTAATTTTAAATCCCGGTGGAGGATCTCTTGCGCATGGAGATATTTCAGACCAGAGACAATTTGCTTGAGGTAGTATCTCACTTCAGGGTCTGTCAACACTTTTCTTGTCTTTAGAATGTGGGCCATGGACTGGAGGGGCAAGAGAATACATGATAAGCACGGGTTCTGTCACAGTGAAGACCCCCCCCAAGGCTCACAACATCTAATAGCAAAGCTGTGCAAAGGGTTAAAAGGCAGCGACGTACCCGTCTACTGCAGTACTCCAGTAATATGTAGATGTTCTCTTTGTCTTCAAAATAGTGATAGAACTGTACGACGTGCCGGTGATTCAGGGTTCTGTGCAATTCGATCTCTTTATCAATCTACAAATTCAAAGAAATATGATTTAATATATTTGCTCCACTCGTGCAGCTGGAACCATAAAAGCCTGCTCTTGGTGCTTTTTTCCACTAGAATATCTACCTTTTCCCTTTGGTGAGGCTTGGACACTCTGCTGTGCGGGATGATTTTAGCAGCATATATTTTGTTTGTTGTCAAATCTGTCATTTCATAGCATTTCGCAAATCCACCCTGGAAAAGAAGCCAGAAACCCAAAATCTTAATTAAAAAGGAAGGTGTCGCTCTCACAAGCATTATTACTGGCTGCCAATTAATGAGGCTGCTTAACAGAGGATTATTTCCTTAAAGATTCCCATACTAATGATGCCACACACCTTCATCATAAATACTCCGGTAGCGCAAAGGGTGGTATTTAATGCCAATAAAGAGCAGGGAGCACCTTGAAATGCTTGGGCTTAATTCTAAACCATTATATTAACATATATATACATACAAACATGAGCAGATTTATTAGACACCAGACATTTCATGTCATTATTCCATAAACATTTGAACTGTGGGACTTTCTTTAAACCCCAAAACAATAAATATTGACCTGTTGCTCTGCCAAACCAGAATACAACTTTAAATATAAAATAGTTAATTTGTGGTTCCTCCAGTGCGAAACTGACATTGGGGATGCAATAAATGCCTACAGTGACATATTGACATCTCAAGCACAGAGATTGCCATGGATGTGAGCACTTCTTTAATCACAATATGGGGAATCAGAAAACTGAGGGCAAACAGATGGGGTTTCACTGCCTTGTGCCAGACAATATAACACAATGCATATTTTGCTTTATGACAGACGTTGGCATTCAGAAGAAATGGGTTACTTTCCATAGGGGTCACAGAGGAATTGCTGTTTTAGCTCACTATCAGACAAAGGGGATGCACAAGTGACAGGGATACTGCTCATATTCACACAATGGGAATTTAGAAGATGTGGGTACAATGCCCTGAATCCCTGGAGATACAGAAGGGGCTAATGTCTGGCATAGAGTATAGGTGGGAATACTGCCCTGAACCCAAACCAGAAATAAAGAAGACACTGACAATACACAACATTGGAGAAAATGGTTTATATCAGATGCACAATAAGCATAATACTTGTTTTCAGACACTTGGGGTGCTCAAGAGGTGGGGTGCTGCCATATATCAGACAATAGGGCTGCAGAAGGGGTGGGATACTGACTCATACCAGACAATGGGGGTCCAAGAGAGACTGGGGTGCTGCCTTATGCCAGACAATAGGGATGAATTTGAGGACGGTACTGACTTATACCAGACAATGGGGGTCCAAGAGAGACTGGGGTGCTGCCATATATCAGACAATAGGGATGAATTTGAGGACGGTACTGACTTATACCAGACAATGGGGGTTCAAGAGGGACTGGGGTGCTGCCATATGCCAGACAATAGGGATGAATTTGAGGATGGTACTGACTGACCAGACAGTGGGGGTCCAGGAAAGATTGGGGTGTTGTTTTATATGCCAGACAATAGGGACACTTTCTTATTCCAAACAATAGGGGTGCAGGAGAGGTTGGGTGCTGCCATTTGCCAGACAATAGGGGTGCAGAAGGTGTGCCAGTTTCATATACCAGACAATGGGGTTGCACAAGAGGTTGGGGTGCTGCCATATGCCAGACAATAGGGATGCAGAAGAGGTGAGATTTTGGGATGGCAGATTCTGTGGGTGCAGGATTGGCACCGGGGTATCCCCAACAAGAGCCCAAGTGATGCCCAATGGAGATCCAACACTGGCACTTCTCTCTCAGACACAACATGGCACATAGAAGCACACAAAGGCTTCATTTCTGACAGGGAGCAGTAATGCACAGGAATTCCTCTCTGGGCCAATCATTCTCCGGGTATCAATAAGGCAAAAGCCTCCTCCAGCCGCATTAGTGCCAAGTGTACCCATGCTACACAGGGTGCCTGATCAATTACCTTGCCAAGCACTTTGCCCCTGCAGTAGCGCCTCCCTGTGCCAGGGTCGGTTATAATCCTGGAGACCTCAGTGGCAGAGCAGGTGTGATGAATGGGCTCCCCATCGGCCGGTACCTTCCACCTCCTGTTGCTGTCACACACCCTGCCCAGCGCCTGTTCGCACATCTTGCCCCCGCTGCTTGGTTGATAAGCGATATTCCTCAGTAATTCCATAACCCCTCAAACAACCTACTCCTGCCGCTGCGGGACTCCGCTCTGCTCGGCTCTCAGGCAGGCATCCCCTTTTTATCACTTGTGGCACGCCCCCTGTGTGACGCCGCTGCTAAAGAGACTCGCCCTCTCCCGGTCATTGTCTGGGCATATCCCCCGGAGCGTCGATACTGCTGCTCAGCGCCTGGATACCCGTGTCGCTCATTTACCGTCCCTTTTAGTTCATTGGAATTTCTGTAGCGCCAACATATTCTGCAGTGCAGTTTAACAGCAACATTATGGATTCAAGGCAGCTTTACATGAGGGCAGGAATATACCATTTAGTGAATGAAAAAACCTGTAGGGTTTCAAACACATTGACTTAGTGCTGAGAGTTGTAGTTGTTAGTTTTCAACTCTGACATTTAAAGGCTGACATGTCAATAAACTGCATACATGGGCGCCTTATTCACCTCAGCTGCTGCAGAACCTCTTGTGCAGAAGAGCTGTCAATCAGATGCTCTGTGACTGCAGGGCCATAGCTAGCCAGTCCTACTCATACTACTAATGGGGGGCCCTGGGACTGACAGCTCTGCACCCCAAAGGCCATAATATGAAATGAGGGAAAGGGAGGCTGCCCAAGTACAGCTGTGCCCCCCCCCCCCAGAGATTTCCTGTTTGGGGAGCAGAGAGGATGTTTTGCATTTCCCTGTGTCTCAGTGCCCTGGGCAATCACTTGTCATGAGAGGGAGCCACCAACATTTGTACCCCAACCACAAGCCTTCTGCCCCCACCACCATGTGCCCAGGGAGCCTGGGTGGCAGGGAGAAGGAGGGTGAGTGTCCCTCAGGCTAAAGGTGCAGGTATGTGAGTGGGACTGTAGGCAGGAGGGTGAGTGTCCCTCAGGCTAAAGGTGCAGGTATGTGAGTGGGAGTGTAGGCAGGAGGGTGAGTGTCCCTCAGGCTAAAGGTGCAGGTATGTGAGTGTGGGACTGTAGGCAGGAGGGTGAGTGTCCCTCAGGTTAAAGGTGCAGGTATGTGAGTGGGAGTGTAGGCAGGAGGGTGAGTGTCCCTCAGGCTTAAGGTGCAGGTATGTGAGTGGGACTGTAGGCAGGAGGGTGAGTGTCCCTCAGGCTAAAGGTGCAGGTATGTGAGTGGGAGTGTAGGCAGGAGGGTGAGTGTCCCTCAGGCTAAAGGTGCAGGTATGTGAGTGGGACTGTAGGCAGGAGGGTGAGTGTCCCTCAGGCTAAAGGTGCAGGTATGTGAGTGGGACTGTAGGCAGGAGGGTGAGTGTCCCTCAGGCTAAAGGTGCAGGTATGTGAGTGGGACTGTAGGCAGGAGGGTGAGTGTCCCTCAGGCTAAAGGTGCAGGTATGTGAGTGTGGGACTGTAGGCAGGAGGGTGAGTGTCCCTCAGGCTAAAGGTGCAGGTATGTGAGTGTGGGACTGTAGGCAGGAGGGCGAGTGTCCCTCAGGCTAAAGGTGCAGGTATGTGAGTGGGACTGTAGGCAGGAGGGTGAGTGTCCCTCAGGCTAAAGGTGCAGGTATGTGAGTGTGGGACTGTAGGCAGGAGGGCGAGTGTCCCTCAGGCTAAAGGTGCAGGTATGTGAGTGGGACTGTAGGCAGGAGGGTGAGTGTCCCTCAGGCTAAAGGTGCAGGTACTGTATGTGAGTGGGACTGTAGGCAGGAGGGTGAGTGTCCCTCAGGCTAAAGGTGCAGGTATGTGAGTGGGAGTGTAGGCAGGAGGGTGAGTGTCCCTCAGGCTAAAGGTGCAGGTATGTGAGTGTGGGACTGTAGGCAGGAGGGTGAGTGTTAGGGATGTAGCGAACCTAAAAAAAAAAGTTCGCGAACTTACGCCAAAACCCGCGAATATTCACAAACTTTGCGAACCCCATAGACTTCAATGGGAAGGCGAACTTTAAAACCTAGAAAAGCCATTTCTGGCCAGAAAACTGATTTTAAAGTTGTTTAAAGGGTGCCACGACCTGGACAGTGGCATGCAGGAGGGGGATCAAGGGCAAAAACTTCTCTGAAAAATACTTTGTTGGCACAGCGTTGCGCAAAAAACGCAAGCTAATTCTAGCGAAAATACGCGGCTTTTTTTGTCGCGCTAAACACCATGAAAACGGGTTTTGCGGAAAAACGACATGTGTGACTTGTGCAGCGTATTGTACAATACTTTTGCAACGATAAAAAGCGCGGCGGAAAACGCGGCGCGAACCCAAACTGCGAACATACACTTAAAGTTCGCGAACATACGCGTTCGAGAACACCCGATGTTCGCGCGAATTTGTTCGCCGGCGAACAGTTCACTACATCTCTAGTGAGTGTCCCTCAGGCTAAAGGTGCAGGTATGTGAGTGGTAGTGTAGGCAGGAGGGTGAGTGTCCCTCAGGCTAAAGGTGCAGGTATGTGAGTGGGAGTGTAGGCAGGAGGGTGAGTGTCCCTCAGGCTAAAGGTGCAGGTATGTGAGTGGGAGTGTAGGCAGGAGGGTGAGTGTCCCTCAGGCTAAAGGTGCAGGTATGTGAGTGGGACTGTAGGCAGGAGGGTGAGTGTCCCTCAGGCTAAAGGCGCAGGTATGTGAGTGGGACTGTAGGCCGGAGGGTGAGTGTCCCTCAGGCTAAAGGTGCAGATATGTGAGTGGGAGTGTAGGCAGGAGGGTGAGTGTCCCTCAGGCTAAAGGTGCAGGTATGTGAGTGGGACTGTAGGCAGGAGGGTGAGTGTCCCTCAGGCTAAAGGTGCAGGTATGTGAGTGGGAGTGTAGGCAGGAGGGTGAGTGTCCCTCAGGCTAAAGGTGCAGGTATGTGAGTGGGAGTGTAGGCAGGAGGGTGAGTGTCCCTCAGGCTAAAGGTGCAGGTATGTGAGTGGGAGTGTAGGCAGGAGGGTGAGTGTCCCTCAGGCTAAAAGCGCAGGTATGTGAGTGGGAGTGAAGGCCGGAGGGCATGCTGAGACTTGCCTGCACCTTGCTGCTGACAAACCAGAACAGGAGCACAAAGGTGATCCCTCTCATTGGACTGATCCTGCCCCTCCCCTCATCCCTATTAGCTGCCCCCACAGGGCCATAAAGCACTTAAGGCTACTGGTTAAACCTTTGATCTACTGACCTGCTCCAAGCTGAATCCACACAGGGGTCCTAGTGGGCTCCTAACTTCAATTATATGTTTGTAAAGGTCATTTTCCCAAAGGTTTTGGGGGTCTAAAATGGAGCTGATGAATTTTGGGGGGCATAGCCGTGGCAATATATGAGCGGACCCCCTGTTGTATTCAGTCTCTCTGCGCATCTGGTTGCACCGCAGTCTCTCTGCGCATCTGGTTGCACCGCAGTCTCTCTGCGCATCTGGTTGCACCGCAGTCTCTCTGCGCATCTGGTTGCACCGCAGTCTCTCTGCGCATCTGGTTGCACCGCAGTCTCTCTGCCCATCTGGTTGCACCGCAGTCTCTCTGCGCATCTGGTTGCACCGCAGTCTCTTTGCCCATCTGGTTGCACCGCAGTCTCTCTGCGTATCTGGTTGCACCACAGTCTCTCTGCGCATCTGGTTGCACCGCAGTCTCTTTGCCCATCTGGTTGCACCTCCCCTCATCCCTATTAGCTGCCCCCACAGGGCCATAAAGCACTTAAGGCTACTGGTTAACCCTTTGATCTACTGACCTGCTCCAAGCTGAATCCACACAGGGGTCCTAGTGGGCTCCTAACTTCAATTATATGTTTGTAAAGGTCATTTTCCCAAAGGTTTTGGGGGTCTAAAATGGAGCTGATGAATTTTGGGGGGCATAGCCGTGGCAATATATGAGCGGACCCCCTGTTGTATTCAGGGCAGTAAGCAAGTAATGATAATACAGTGACACCTCTGTTTTACATACTCTGATTTACCTGTCCCCTCACTTTGCATCTGGTTGCACCGCAGTCTCTCTGCACATCTGGTTGCACCGCAGTCTCTCTGCACATCTGGTTGCACCGCAGTCTCTCTGCGCATCTGGTTGCACCGCAGTCTCTCTGCCAATCTGGTTGCACCGCAGTCTCTCTGCGCATCTGGTTGCACCACAGTCTCTCTGCGCATCTGGTTGCACCACAGTCTCTCTGCGCATCTGGTTGCACCGCAGTCTCTCTGCGCATCTGGTTGCACCGCAGTCTCTCTGCGCATCTGGTTGCACCGCAGTCTCTCTGCGCATCTGGTTGCACCGCAGTCTCTCTGCGCATCTGGTTGCACCGCAGTCTCTCTGCCCATCTGGTTGCACCGCAGTCTCTCTGCGCATCTGGTTGCACCGCAGTCTCTCTGCGTATCTGGTTGCACCGCAGTCTCTCTGCGCATCTGGTTGCACCGCAGTCTCTTTGCCCATCTGGTTGCACCGCAGTCTCTCTGCGCATCTGGTTGCACCGCAGTCTCTCTGCGCATGTGGTTGCACCGCAGTCTCTTTGCCCATCTGGTTGCACCGCAGTCTCTTTGCGTATCTGGTTGCACCGCAGTCTCTCTGCCCATCTGGTTGCACCGCAGTCTCTTTGCGTATCTGGTTGCACCGCAGTCTCTCTGCCCATCTGGTTGCACTGCAGTCTCTTTGCGTATCTGGTTGCACCGCAGTCACTCTGCGCATCTGGTTGCACCACAGTCTCTCTGCGCATCTGGTTGCACCGCAGTCTCTCTGCGCATCTGGTTGCACCGCAGTCTCTCAGTTCTCATGGGAAGGGAACTAATTTAGTTTATAGGATTAAATAAGAAGGTGGTGACCTTCCCTGGGATTGGAGCCGGCCTGGGGCGAGAGAAGGGAGCGGGCACGGAGTAATGGAGTAATGAGCAGGGCTTTACCGGCACTTTATTCCCAGGGCAAGTTTCACATAATTAACAAGACACTGATGATTAACAAATCAACATATTGCTCATGGGGATACGGGGAGAAACCTTCTTATGCATCCAGTAAATGCTGTATTTATTTGATTTTGGCCCCAGGTCTTGGGGCCCATACGTGGCTTATTCCATATCCCCCCTTCCCTTTGCTTTGTCCCTTGTATTTTATTCCCTGGCCAATGGGATGCATTATAAAGATAAAGCCAACCTGCGTTTGCCCTTGTAAGTAAATACAAAATACCCCCTGGTGTGTCTTCCAATAACTCCCAGACCCCAAGTGCTGCTATTAATAGAATCAGTCACTGGGTGCAAGCGAGGAAAGTATTCACAACAAATGCGTGATCCTCAGCCAAGAATGCACCCTGGGGGTGGCACAAACACACGGGTCAGGCATTACCCTCCATACAAGTTGTGGCACATACTGAGAGCCAGTTAATCCCTGACTAGCTGCTCAATTCAGAGGGCATGGCCCAGGCTTGTTGCACAGAGAATGTAGATATGGTCTATGGAGCGACACGCAGCGCTGTACCCAGAATGTTGCAGCTATAGGGAGTTACTGCCCTCTAGAGGTTAAAAGCTACACACAGTGTATGGGGCCGCAGCTACAAGCAGTGACTTGCCCAAGGACCCCATTGCATTGGAATTGAATGCAACATGGCAGCACATCTGTACAGTTTTGGGTAGGGCAGAGAGGGAATTTGCTCCAGCCCACAGCATTAGTGGGGACACTAAAAGCTACATTAAATGACAGATTATATTGTGTACAAATGTTTAGATTTGTTTCAAGTTATATATATCAAATGTATATACCTCCTGCTGTTGGTAAATTGCAATAGTTCAACCCCCCATCAAGAAAAACCTGGTGGATAAGATCTGTAGAAATAGTTAATGCCAGTGGACAATATCAGTGAAGTGAGCGGGGGGGTGCCTGCTGGTCCAATAGAAACAAACATAGAAAATAGACCAGTAAGTCTTTTCAAGCCATGACACACAGCTCATCCCTTCCTGCTCAGCATTATGCACAGGGATAATATTCATGTGGGCAGAACCAATGGAGCCCATGCAGAACAGATAATTCTGCCTTAATGAGACAATGACATTTATCCTACTACCATACAATTCAGCAGCTTTACTTTATTTAGCTATGGTGCGCCCTCTAGTGGCAAAGTAACACTTAACTAGTAAAAAGTAATAATTCCATAATACAGTCAGGAAGCATCTGAAAAACTGATTTCCTATGGTACATAGGAATCAAGGCTATAACTACAAGGCGTTAGGGGTGCAGCTGCACCAGGTACCTCAGCAGGGCTCAGGATCACACAAAATATATATTTATATATATATATATATAATATATTCTTTTATATTAGGAGTCCAAGAGAAAATGCAAGATAAAGTGGTCTGCCTACAGCAATACATACAGGGACTAAGGGGTATATGTGGGTATAGGGCCTGTGATAAAGAATCAGGTGGTAAGGTGATGTGGGGGGCAACAAAGGGCATAAACATCAGGGATGCAGGGAGCCCATTCCCAAATTTTTCAATGGGGGCATATATGTCCAATGGCAGCAAACCTTAAAGGGGTACTAAACCCTCCTGCACTGCTCAACCAAACTTTTCTCAGTTTGCAGGACTACAAATCCCAGAATAATGTAACATACTGTAGGTTGAGGCATGCTGGGAGCTGGAGTTCAGCAACATCAGGGTTGTATTCTTAAAGCAATATTGCACAATAAAACTTTCCCCCAAATCTCCAGGGCCAGCGGCTGCATTAAAATGCAAGAAATCCTCCAATAAGAATCCCAGCTGGTCTGTGTAAATCTGGCTCCCTGTTCTCTGTTCCTGCAATTGGAGTTGGGAGCATTAAGCACAGTTTCCTATCACTGAACAAGTCTCTCCTTTATCCCCAGGTCTGATTCCTGTGTCATATAATGAGGGGAAAAATTACATAATTATCTCTATATGTAAGGTACCAGCAAGATGCCTGACACAGTGCTGGGAATCAGCGTTCTCATTGGTCACTTCTCTTGCACTTATAATGATATTTTTGATCAGTAGAATTTTCATTGGTGAATTATATTGCGTTTATAATTACGTTTTTGGCAACTTTTATAGCAAACGCAGGGGGCGCAGTGGGACAGGGTTATAGCTGGGTTTACAGCCCCTTAACAGGAGAAATTATTTGTTAAGAACTGGCAATCTTTCTTTCTCTACTTGTTTAGAACTGCTTGCATTCTGCTGAAATAATGGCATTATATGTCAATGCTTAGGATGCCATCTAGTGGACAAATTAGTGCATAACATGGACAGGATGACTGTTAGGCAAATTATTGAGTATAGGAATTAGGGTAGGGTTGCCTCCTTTTGCTAACTCCAAAATCAGGCACTGACAGGAATACTAGCCATGTGCCTACAGAGTGCAGAATGAACACGCAGTGACCCCACAATTCCAGATAAAGAGCCCAAAAAACAAACACCAGCAATCACTTTGGGCAACACAAACTTACAACTCTGTGCAAAATGTTTAGGGCTCTAACAGATGAGTGTTTATTTGTGCAGTTCCCCCTGAGCCACTAGTTGGGGATCACTGGACTAAAGCACTGCCCCCCTGCTTTGTGCCCTGGACTGCCCCTCGCTGGCAGACATTGCAATAGATCTTTTGTCCTATCAAGTGTTCCACACTTTTACATGTACAGTGATTTGTTCTTAAGCTTTGCACACAGGCAGCATAGGGCAGGCAGAGTATGGCACACACAGGCAGCATAGGGCAGGCAGAGTATGGCACACACAGGCAGCATAGGGCAGGCAGAGTATGGCACACACAGGCAGCATAGGGCAGGCAGAGTATGGCACACACAGGCAGCATAGGGCAGGTAGAGTATGGTACACATGGGCAGCATAGGGCAGGCAGAGTATGGCACACACAGGCAGCATATGGCAGCCAGAGTATGGCACACACGGGCAGCATAGGGCAGGCAAAGTATGGCACACACAGGCAGCATAGGGCAGGTAGAGTATGGCACACACAGGCAGCATAGGGCAGGCAGAGTATGGCACACACAGGCAGCATAGGGCAGGCAGAGTATGGCACACACAGGCAGCATAGGGCAGGCAGAGTATGGCACACACAGGAAGCATAGAGCAGGCAGAGTATGGCACACACAGGCAGCATAGGGCAGGCAGAGAATGACACACACAGGCCACTGGGAGCAATATCAAAGGGGGTGGTGAGCAACATGTTGCCCCTGAGCCACTAGTTGGGGATCACTGGACTAAAGCACTGCCCCCCTGCTTTGTGCCCTGGACTGCTGTTTGCTGCCATGGGGGGCAGGGTACAGGTATCAGTATCAAAGCAAGAGATTCCTCATGTTTCCTCAGTTGCCAGTGGCACGGCATCTCAGAGTAATGAAGATGAAGGCCGGGCTGCACATCTGTTATATATGTGTGTGACCTAATCGTGCGTTTGATCTATGAAGGGAGAGGGGTAACCCACCCCAAGCACAGCACCTGCCGGGACAGCACTGGAAATAAATGGGCTATTAATCCCCTCTTGCCAAGTTCTGTGTCTCAGATTAATGTTTCCAGAGATATCAATAATATTCTGCTAAGAAGCAGAAAAAAGGCAGTTAACCCATTTGCTACCAAGGCACTGAGGGGGCAGATTGAGAATGTCCACCTAAAACCCATTCCTAATGGAAGAAAACGCATCCTAAATCGGTTTCCAATATACTTTCATTACATATTTTCAATGATTTTTTAATTTGCAAATTTAATTTCAAATGGATATCAGTTTCTGTCTCTTACATTCTCCTCCCCTGCTTTTCCTGGCTTCTCCCACCACTGCAACATTGTATTGGCGGACAGCTCTCCTCCCATGAGGACTCCAATTCCCACGATGCCTTGTGGGAGCTGGAGTCATGGCTGGAGGAGAGTTTATTTCTGATACATCACAGCAGTTTTTATGGAAGTTATATAAATTTTCTACTTTTAACTTTGGCAACTTTCCCTTCTCGGCCAGGCCTCCCTCTGGATCAATATTTCATTGGACTTGAAACAACAGTCCCTCCTCTTTACCGCGAATGGTAGCTCTGTATATACCTTCAGGGTAAAGTGACTTAACAGGCCATTTATACAGCTATTGCAATACCGAAAGCTACAATTAGTATTGATGTTGGTATATATAGTTTATGTATGTGTGTGAATAGATAGGTTGGTATGGGTCTATGTGTGTGCACAGGGGTTCACTTGGAGGGGTTGACTATGATTGACTTTGGTCTTTTTTCAACCCAACTTAGCTATGTAACTATAAACTTATTAAAGGACAAGTTAATCAAACTGATCCAGTCAGAGCAGATCTCTGCTATCGCAGGCAACTAACTGCTCCAAAATGCCTTTCCACCGGCTGGTAGAAAGCCCTTCCCAATGCTTCATTATGCCAAAGTAGCGTGAAATTTCCTCCTGCAGGCAACTTCAGAAAACAAAGTGATATGAAGAGCTTTATCCCAATAGAAGTTAAAGAAAGGCATTTTGGAATGGTTAGTCACCCATGATAGAGATCACCCAGAGATTGTGGGCGAGTAACTTGCTCCATGGGTTCTTACCCTAAAACTCCACCAATAATTAAGTAGTAACTTGTTTGTGGGCAGCCCTATCAAGGGCCCCGAGGAGGGGTGTTTGATAAACTTTGCTGATGGAAAGTCAGTTAATTTAAATCATATGAACTACAATAAGGAGTAATATGGCCTTACAGCCATTTAGCAGTTTATTTATGAATGATGGCAAAAAATATAGATACCAATTAGTGACCAGTTGCAAACAACTACATTTAAAGACCAAAACAGAGCATGAAAGTGAATCAAATTTCTCATTTTGCTTAAAGTGCTCATGATAATCAGTTAAAACACCCAGTGATTATGTGCATGGCTGCTGTTTCCTGTAGTGCAGCAAAGACCCCTTTAGGCGCATCACATCATAAGCCCACACCTGGTCCAAGCTGGCACCCTCTGTGCAGGTGTGGGGCCAGTGAGGGAACGGAAACCGGCACACTATCACCCGGGCATCATCGGGCAGCTCTGCCGAAAGCTTTTTTTCCAGGGTCTCCATCTTTAGAGGATACAAAAATAATAATGAGAACTGTCATTATACTCTCTGTGAAAACAGCATATGACATATGATACTAATAAGGAGAGGAAATCAGAGTGACTAATGTGCTATTAAATACTAAAACATTCTGATGATTTTTTTCTAAACAATAGTTAAGGGTTCCCTATTGCTACATTTATTATATGAAAATATAAATAGATTAAGGCTGAACAAAATGGCACACAGATTAAGAGAGCCATGATTTAATCTCCGATTTACATTCCTTATTCACTTGACTACACATGGGAGAAATAAGAAATGGCAGGGTTGCAACAACAGAGACTGCAGATCCAGAGGCTACTGGGCCCTAGGTTCAATTCCAGCCAGGATGTGCTTGCGTGGGTTTTCTTTGGGGACCCCGGTTTCCTCCCATAATCCAAACACATACAGGCAAGTTGATTGGCCCCTGATCAGTAGAAAAGGTGCAGGCAGAGATCAATGTACAGTAGCTTGCCAAGGCTAAGTGCTAAGGCTGGCTATACACAGGCCCACACTGTCTGTCAACAACCACTTCTGACAGAATCGACAGCTTACTGGCTGTGTATGGGGCCATACAGAATACCTACTAACTGGATATCTAATTAGATATATTACTGGGTCTTTGTTAGATATTGATAAGGAAGGCTTGAAAGTGTCATAGGGAATGTACTGGGTGACCAAGATCTGTTTAATTGGAAACTTCTCCAAACAATCAGAGCTTAGTGTGTATGGCCATCTTAAAGGAATACTGTTGTGGGAAAACATGTATTTTTCAAAACCCATCAGTTGATAGAGCATCTCCAGCAGAATCCTGCATTGTCATATGTTTTTCAGAAGCACAAACAGATTTTTCTATATTTCATTTTGAAATTTCACATGGGGCTAGCCATATTCTTCATTTCCCAGGGTGCCACAACCATGTGACCTGTGCTCTGATAAACTTCAATCACACTCTACTGCCGTGCTGCAAGTTGGATTAATATTCCCCCCTCCCAGCATCCGATCAACAGAACAATGGGAAGGGAGCAAGATAGCAGCTCCCAGTAGGTATCAGAATAGCACTCAATAGTAAAAAATCCAAGTCCGGCTTGGGACTCCTCCAGTTACATGGGAGTAGGAGAAACAATAGGTTAGCAGTTCTAATGTGTAGCGCTGGCTCCTTCTGAAATGCACTGGGATGGCAACTAAACACCAATATTACAGCTAAAAATACATTTGTTGTAATTTGTTGTAAACAGTGTAATTTAGAACTAAAAAGTATACCATAAAAATCATGACAGAATCCCTTTAAGGCCATGTAATGAAAACTGTAAGGGAGTCAGACATACATTTTCCTTCAGTGGATCAGAATGGCCCCATGGGCATGTTCCCTACACCTGATGCCATGGCGTTGTTGTTGACGGCATGTTATAACTTTAAAGAAGGCACTTACCGCATTTGGAGCCAGAAAAACTGTCACATTTTTGTATTGGGATAGATCCACCTACAGAATAAATGGCACAGTTTGAATACATTTTAGTATTTAATACAGTGGGCAAGATTGAATTCAGTGAGAAAAAGATTTATCACATAAAAACTGATGGGCGAGATTCAATTTGAGATGCAATTCAATTCAGAAGAACTTATCTCACAGCTATTCACATGAAAACGCTATTGAGGTCTATGGAAACTGAATTAGGAGAAAAGTTTTTTCTGTTTGAATCTTGTCCATCAGTTTTTACGTGAAAAAAATAAATTTTTCTCACTTAACTGAATCTGGGCCAGCATATCTTGTTAGTTAATGGATATCCTTCATCTGGAACCTTAACTATATCCTTTACAATTATGGATTGCGTACATCCCTTAAATTGAGCTCATCCCACCTTGATCCAAAGGCCATTGCATCATTATTTGGAAGCTGCGCAAAGTTTCCTTCTTCAGGCAACTTCAGATTAATGAAGCAATGCAATGGCCTTTCCACCGGCGACTCCTATTGTTGCCAGTGGAAAGGCTTTTCGGAGAATTTAGTCGCCCGCAATAGCGGAGATCTATAGCGGGTGACTGAACCACTCCGTAGTTGCTTAGCCTAAGAGAAAGAAGATGATGAAGACAGCACAAGTAAGATTTCTGTGCCAGATAGACAGTGACTCCATCTGGACAAGCAGTATGAACATATAGACATACCTTTAGGTGCCCTAGCATACTGTTTGACAGGGCTGCTTACACTGATAACCTCTACAAGAGGGTCCATCAAGGCGGACTCCCATCTATTTAGCATAAGCCGATTAGCCATATTTTAGGTACATGTATATTCCAACATCACAATGTGATAATATAAGGAAACACATCACCTCCCAAAAGTTCTGCTTGAGAAATGTTGCTTGATTGGGAGAAATCCCCCGCCACCATGCCAGAGTTTTAGCCCAGTTTATCAATATGGGATTTAATTCATACCCAGTGCACTGAAGGCCCAGGGACACTGCAGAAAACACCTGTAGTGAAGAAAAACATCACCAGTACTGGACAGCTGCATGTAGATATGGAAGCTGGAAGGATATTTTATCATGTTATTGTTATGGATGCACCGAATCCAGGATTCAGTTCGAATTTCGGCCAAGATACAGCCTTTTTCAGCAGGATTCGGCCGAATCTACGCCCCTGGCCGAACCAAATCCGAAAAATCATGTGACCGTTTGTTACGTTAACACAGAAGTTGAAATGTTTTTTACATTTAACCCTTTCAAACCTAATTAGCTTATGTATATATTTGGTTCAGCTGGATCCTTTACAAAGGACTCAGGGGTTTGGCTGAATCCGAAAAAGTGGATTCAGTGCATCCCTAGTTATTGTGGCTGCAGAACCTCTAGGTTTATGTTACACCTGGTGATTCTCAGTCAGTGTATTTCAGCTGGCACATAAACCTCCAATACCACCCCCACACGTGTGCCTCCCGTCATTCATGTAAGTGGAAACTGCCTCTCTCTGCTTGAAACTGCCTCACACTGCTTGATCATTTTTGTCATAAGTGATGACAGGCAATTTCCATTCATAAAAATGACAGAAGACACACAAAGGTATCAAGCCTTAAACAGCACCTGTCACCCAAAATTGTCTCCCCTACCAGAGGTGTGGGCTAATATCAGTATAATTTTTGACACATCTGTTGTCTTACCAATCTCCCATCTCCAGAACCAAGGTCAACAAACTTTCCTTCTCTTCCATTTAAGAGTTTTAATATATTGGCGGTTTGAGGTTTACATGAAGGCAAATATGGAACCTGCATTAAAAAATAATAGATAAACTGTGTATGTATATAAAGGTGAAGAAATGCGTTGGATATACTTTGTGTGCCCTTGCCCTTAAGCTGGCCACACACATGGCGATTTTCGACCTTTTCAAAATGAAAAGATTGTTCCAACCCTCCACTGACGTTCAGGGCTATATCGCCAGATATGGAGGTAGAAACAATAGGATTTCCACCTCATTGTGCCGATTCAGCCCTGAAGGTAGATTTTGCTCCGGCACCTTCAATTGCTCCCAATCAAAATTTTTTAACCCGCCCCATCGGTGAGTTGACAGCAGCCTACTGTGATATTGGCCACCTCGCCAAGTTTCCATACACTCACCGAATATCATACAAAACGAGGTTTTGTACAATATTATCGGTGCGTGTATGGCCAGCAGTTGATATCAGCAGCCTCCTGCGATATCGGCCACCTCGCCGAGTTTCCATACACGCACCGAATATCGTACAAAACGAGGTTTTGTACAATATTATCGGTGCGTGTATGGCCAGCTTTAGAGCTCAGCTTATCACATAGCTGGTACACCTAATTAGGTCTTGACTCTAGACAATCTTTTAAACACAGAGAAGTCTGCAGGCAAAACAGATAATTCAGATAATGAAGGAGGAAAAAAATCATAAGAAGCTGAGAAAGAAAAACTGGGTTTGGTGCATCCTTAGTATTATATAACAGGTGTGGCTTAAAGTGCACCTATCACCTGTAAATTCCTCCTCCCACCAGAGGTGCTAACAAATAGCGCCAGAACTTTGGTTGGAGAAAACATTAGTTTATTTAAAAAAAAAACAAAACCTCCGGTGCTAAGCCATCCACACTGGGAAAGTTCCTGGTCCGGGAATCCATGTTATTTATATGCATGCGTATAATGAGTGAGACTTTCTGCATAACGTAGGAGCGGTGAATGAGGCTCACCCACCTATGTCACACGCATGAGCACTGTAGGGTGCTACTTTTTAAGAAAAGACTATAGTTTCCCCCAGTTGGAGTGTGGGCTCTATTACCACGCACCTCTGAGGGGTGGGGGGGGGGAATGTGATAGGTGCCCTTTAAAGGGGCAGAATCCCCCCTTGTTTAACATGAGTGCAATAAATAGGGCTTCTGCTAAACATGCCTTTTGCCTATTGTTTTAATCATGAAAACTCTATGGTTTCTGATGTTACTTGAGCTGAACAGGGAAAATAAAGCTACTCCATGTTTAGTTCTTGCGAGGTAGATAATTTGATTATAGGTGCACAGCTAGGGGTGAAAGGAGGGGGTTGTTTCCTTCTAATTTAGCTACCACCAAGCAAGGACCCACTGAGCTTATTTTTTGAATTTCTGGCTTGGAGGCAAGTTTTGGAAGCAGAGAGACAGTTTTACTCCAAGCAGAGCCTTCTACAGACCAGTAGCCCACATGGAGCTACCAATTAGCCAATCACAGCCCTTGTTTGGCTTCCCAAAAGACCCTTTTTCATGCTTGTGTTGCTCACCAACACTTGTTACATCGGAGTGTGGCTCACAAGTGAAAAAGGTTGGGGAAACCTCAAGTGTTATTGGTGTCTATAAAGATTAAGGCACCACTGGAAAATACTTTTAACTACAGGGCACAGGAGCAAGCACCTAAACTCATTTTCTCCCTGTCATGTCTTCCATTGGTACTCCCAGTATAACAGGAAAGAGCCATCAAATTCTAAAGGTGAGGTGATCAGAGGGTGCACCTTAAGAAGGCTGAGGCTACTAAAATTACTGTATTTGTACTGTATCACTTGTACATATGTCATATGTTGAGTCATTTACATTGTCCCTTTGGAGTTTTCCTAAGAACAGTTTTATATAGTAACTCCCAACGTCATACAAGCAGATCTAAGCATTATTAGCAAATGAACAGGACATACCCTGAGGCTCACTGGAACTTTGCGGATGCCTGGAAAGACAAACACTGCCCAAAATGCATAGATGCTCGCGGTAATGCCAGAGGCAAGACATGGTAGCCAACTGCTAGGCTTGTCACTGTAAAGGAACTTTGTGGTTTTATTTTGTAAGATTGTTTCAATGCTGTCTTCCATAGCTCACAGGAATCATTCCAAACTTAAAAAGAGAAAAGGAAAAAAAAAAAGAATGAATTTGTATCATTCTGTATCAATAACTAGGGCTGCAAGTCTGACAATCTAAAGGGCATATTTATGGGCACGCGGCACAGTTGCAGTCACACAAAGTTTGCCACAGTGGCACAACAACAAGCCTCTTCTCACACTTCAGCATAGTTGCACTTGGTACCCCTGTTTCTGTCTTACTTTCTCTTGCAAAATGTGGTCGGTACAACTACTGACGCAGATGTACTGACACAGACGCAGTTGCAATTATACTGGAATTGTAGGGGAAAATTCTACACTTTGGATAAAAAACACAACATCTCAGGGTGAAAAGGTTTAGTGATGGTGGGGTCGCCAGTAAGTCAACCAATGCCCATCCCTAACCCGCCAGCTTCTTATCCATACCCAACCCTAACCCGCCAAGCCCCAATATTTATAGACCCTTTCTGACATTATGAATGCAGGCACGAATCTATAAATAGCAGCATCTGGAGGCGGAAGCAGGGCATAGTAGGGTTGTGGGTGGGTGCATGGCAATGTCATATTTGCCATATAGGCATCACTGATGGGGCACCTAGAATGGCACCAGACCAAAATACAGGACTGGCTAAAGTTCAGCCCAAATCCACCCGCTGCTTACGAAAGTTGTGTAGATGCTGGCCCAAATCTGCCTGGCCCATGGGTTCCAGGCCAGCCTGCAAATCACTAGACAGGCTATACCTTATGTAAATTACCTCCCAAAGGGGCCATAAAATGTTGCTGTGACAAGAGCAAGTTATCCCTGGGGGCAACTAGCACTCAATATTATGCACAGATGTGAACATAGCATGGTTTATTAACTGTGGGCAAAATGTTGCTTTACTGTTTAAAAGCAATACTGTCATTATAGGAATACTGTCAGGGGAAAACATGTTTTTTTCAAAACCAGTTAATAGAGCTTCTCCAGCAGAATCCTACATTGAAATCCATTTTTTTAAATACACCAACTGATTTTTCTTATATTTTATTTAATTTTGAAATTTCACATTTGACTTGTGCTCTGATAAACTTCAGTCACACTTTACTGCTACGCTGCTATTTGAATTGCTCTCACCCCCTCCCAGCAGTTGATCAGAACAATGGGAAGGGAGCAAGATAGCAGCTCCAAGTAGATATCAGAATAGCACTCAATAATAAGAAATCCAAGTCCGGCTTGGGACTCCTCCAGTCCAGTTAAAATACATTTGTTGGTTCAAGAATGCAGTTTTAGTTTTAGTAATGGAGTGAACTGTTTGTTATGTAAACGGTGTAATTTAGAAATAAAAAGAATACCATAAAAGTCATGCAGAATCCCTTTAAGTCCCAACCCACAAGTAAACTATCTCCATTCAGCCCCCTAGTGGTTACTCGTATTATTACAAGTAGAATGTTACAGCAAGCAAGCTCAGCACCACACAATTTTGTGGAGGCAGAAATGGCGATTCACCCAAAACTGCATTTGGGGAGGTTCAAAGAGGGCTGCTTGCCCTTGGCATTGTAAGTAATGCTGACCCTCAAAAAAGAGCAAACTGTAAGACAGAAAAGTAAATCCAATCATAAAAGGGCCCTATGCAAAGCCATTGGGAGAGGATCAAAATCAAGTTTTGCAGTCCTTGCCTTACAGAACTAACTCAATAGATATCTGACTGATCTCTGCCCAGATATTGATATTGTCCAGATAGCGGCCTGTCACTTTGCCCTAGTACACAGGCCACTAAATGGCAGCCAATGTCACCCCAAGTACGGCTTCTCCCTTACCCATTCCCTTTCGACTGAAGGCGCTAAAATACTATGAGTGTAGTTCCTAATAAAGAAAACTGTTTAAACTGCTAATTGGTTGCTATTGTTAACTGCACTTATGCAATTGTGCACCTATTCTGGTAAATCTGCCCCAATAACTATTTGTGTATGGCCAGTTTTACTCAGACAAGTGCAGCCAAGAAGCATTATGCAGGACTGCAGGAAAATTAGGGAAGGGAAAGTATAATAATCTCAGGCTCTGCAGCAGCTAAACATCCCTTTGGTCAGGCCATGGTGGCCCCAACTTCCGCTGATACTATAGCTACCCCCCTTATCATGTTGTACAGGGAGAGCCCCAGGTTAGACTCCCATGGGGGAGGCACAGAAAAAGTAAAGCTGTTTTTTTTGTACTTACAATCCCAGCAGCCCTGTTTGTGAGAAGCTGGGCTGCAAAATGGACACACATGAGGGGGGCCCTTGTAATGCAAAGCAGCTTGGGGCCACATTCAGGGAGGTTACGTACATCAGGGACTAATCCGATGCACCTCCTGTTGCTGTTGAACTACAACTGCTCACAACCAACACCTAGGGGTATATTTATCAGGCTGTGTAAAAAGTGGAGTAAAACATCACCGGCGATGTTGCTCGTGGCAGCCAATCAGATGCTTTGCTTTGGTTTTCTCACTGTTAAAATCTAGTTGCTGATTGGTTGCCCTGGGCAACATCACCAGTAATGCTTCACTCCATTTTATACATAAATATACCCCCCTAGCCTCCTTCCCCCAGGGCTGCACTGCAGCGGGTATGTACATAACGGAAATAGAGTCTGCCCTCTGCCATAGTATCTAACTCCCCCAGGAGTCACTATAGGGTTGGGGGCCCAGGCCTACTCCTAGTTCTGCCCTACTGTAAAAACAGCTTGCCAGCACTCAATGGGTTAACCACCACCAATAAAACATATGCTAGGAGCCTGCTACCCCCACCCCCCACCCAACATGTCTCCCATACGCACCACCATGACACTAAAGCTCAGACAAGTCACCCTTCTCTTGTCATTACTCCCCCTTAGTCACAGTCCTGCCCTTCTCTGTGTTTGTAACAACCCCGCACTCCCCCGGGAGTTGCCTTTATTCCTTCACCTCTGTCCCTCCTCCTTCTCACAAGCCTCCGCTGTGCTCCTGAGCTGCCAGAGCCATACTTTGGTTTGTGTACGAGAGGCGAAGCCCTGGCAGATCAGAGGCATGCTGGGAAATGTAGTTCTTATTACCAGTGTGACCGTATTCCAGAAGTAAAGTGAGGCATTATTTCCCGAGATTCAGTAGCAGCCAATCAGCGTGATCGTTAGAAGAGTTGCGTTATATTTTCTCTAAACTTTTGTACCTTTGAGCTCTATGCAGTGTATGGAGAGGGTTTATAACGGGGGATGAGTCGTTGTTTGTTATATTAAGGTTTCTCTAAAAAATATTGCAGTTTAGCCATTAGGGTTTAACCAGTCACCCATTTAAAATCATAGTCACAACTTATGAAACCCACTGCTCAAAAACTTAGCTCAAAAGAGGGGATCTGTGAAATGTGGATTGTATGGCATGTCTACTGTACAGCTCTTTATAAATAAAGTTATACATACAGATGTGATAGTTTCAAGTTTAATAGACTCCCGCTATACTGTGTAAAGTTTGTCTGGGAAATTCAGTTACAGTAGACCACTTGAGGTGAAAGATAGTGAAAGTTTATATAACAAAAGCTCAAGGTCCGACTGGCCCGCTGGGAACTAGGAAAAATCCTTGTGGGCCCAATCTTGTTGCCTGCCCACAAGCCAACAATGTGCATTTAACTTTGCAAATATTCCAACAAAATTAAATTTACATTTTTTTTAATGTTTCACTGAGGGTGATTAAAGTCAGCCAGTAAATAGGGGGGAAGGGGAAACTGGTGTGGTGGGAAGCAGCGAGCAAGGGTAGGAGATTTAAATACATTGGTGGCTGGGTGGTGGGCCCTTGACTCAGGTACCTGGTGGGCCCGGGAACCCCAGTCCAACACTGCACAAGCTCAGTGTATTCTGAACGCTCCAGAAACCTGAACAAAGTAATTGCAGGGTTTATATAAGCTTTTACATGGGAATGTTATGCAAAGAAGTACAGCAATGAAAAGGAGACATCATTAAGGAGTTAAAAGGAGCGAAAGCATATAGAGATAGGGTTGCCACCGACGGGTTTTAAACCTGGACAAAGGGGGTTTATGATCACGCAAACTGCTTACATCATCATGCAACATCATTTAATGATCAGGGGGGGTTATTGTGTCCCTCAGACAAAATTTGGAGCTTTCTTGCCCAATTTTCAGAATGTTGAACACTGGGTAGAAGGTTTTGACCCAGACAGCAACTTGAAAAACCGGGCTGTCGTGGTCAAAACTGGACAGGCAATCCATTCATGTGCCGAACGGACTCCATGCTCTCATTCCCAATAAGTGCAGTCTGTCCCCAGATTGTCATAACAGATACTGGCAGCAAAAATGGAAGAACAGCAAAATGAGTAAATGAAAAATGACACATTTGGAGAAAGCATGCAAAAATAAGAAAGAAATAATGTTCAAATAAAAAACAAATGGAAAATAAAAAAAACAGACATAAGCACAAAATATTAGTTGTAACCACTATAATTCCCTGATGGCTGCCCTTCATAGCATTCTCTTCTACCAGCAACAGTGTAAGTAAAAGTGTACAAGAACAAAATACAGCCCATCAGCAGGTAATGTCACACAAGAATTGAAGTGATGAATGGAATATAAAGAATCATTCTACTTGGCTGGGGAATGCCATTCACACGCTGACATGGGGAACGCCATCTTGTGCTAAAGCACTGGTGGAAACAAAATGCACTGGGGAGTGAATATTTTACTTTGGATTTGTGTGTCTGTGACTGTGAAGTGGCAGAAATGTTCAACTTGCTGCAGAAGTCTATTTGGGGATTCTTGGAGCTGTAAATGCGCTGCAGGGCCACAGGTTGGAGCCCAAACGAAAACCAATAAATCTTACAATAATTTTAAAATCTAATGTTATCATTGGTACTTTTACATCATATCAACAGTTTCTCTTTGGCTTCTCCTACCTACAAATACAGGAACATGGGATATATCTGGGCTTTGGTGTCACTACAGTTATTATGGATCTTATAGGGATGTATCTGTATTATTATTATTAACATTTATTTATAAAGCGCCAACATATTCCGCAGCGCTGTACAATAAGTGGGTTTCATACATTGAACATACAGAGTAACTGTATCACACAATAAAAGTTTTTCTGGCACAAACCCAACTGTTTATTACTAAACCTATGCCTGGCTACTGCAGCTCTGACACCTGGTTTTGGGGTAACACTGATGTAAAACAGTGTCTTCAACCAATCAGGTGCATTGTCCCACCCCTAAGCCTGCTTTAGCCTCAGGTGATTGGCTGCCTCCTGTCAGATGCTTAGCATTATTGCTAGTGATCGCAGCTCATTACCTGCTCTCTCTGTAAGTACATTTTTCAGCTAAATATTACAACTTTATGGTTATCATTCATAAATAGGGAGGAATTGTACATCTTGTAGCATTATTTATTTAGTAGCAGGCAGAGATTTCTGCCCATTCCCTGTGCCACTGACAGTGCTAAAGAGCCAGGATGGCAGTTAATGGCAGTTGGGCAGCAGCTTTATGGATGAACATATTAAAATATAGCAACACAAATGTGTAGGGATCTGTCAGTATCACTGATTAGTTGTGTTCTGTTTGTCTATCCTTCTGAAGTGGCAGTGCCAGATTCTATACTTGTTTAGGGGGGTGTCTAGCCAACTGCCAAACTCTGTTGAATGATGGTGGGAGTTGTAGTTTAGTAACAGCTGCAGGGCAACAAGTGCTGCTGATAATGTGTATTTTCTCACACACCTAGGGGCTGATTTACTAAGACACGATTTCGAATCCGAATTGGAAAAATTCCGATTGGAAACGAACATTTTGCGACTTTTTCGCGATTTTTTTGGCGTCTTTACGATTTTTGTGTAAAAACGCGTTTTTTTCGGCGTCTTTACGATTTTTGCGTAAAAACGCGAGTTTTTCGGCGTCTTTACGATTTTTGCGTAAAAACATGAGTTTTTCGGCGTCTTTACGATTTTTTCGTAAAAACGCGAGTTTTTCGTAGCCATTACGAAAGTTGGCAAAGTCGCGATTTTTTCGCAAAGTCGCGCCTTTTTCGTAGCATTAAAACTTAAAAGGCGCAACGTTTCGCACAAGTTTTAACGCTACGAAAAAATTGCGACTTTGCGCAACTTACGTAATGGCTACGAAAAACTCGCGTTTTTACGCAAAAATCGTAAAGACGCCGAAAAACTCGCGTTTTTACGCAAAAATCGTAAAGACGCCGAAAAAAATCGCAAAATTACCGATCATTACGAAAAAAACACAATCGGACGCATTCGGCCCGTTCGTGGGTTAGTAAATGTGCCCCCTACATTCAGGAGCATATTTATTATAGTGTTTCAGCCAATATGTAGTGATGTTGCCCATAGCAACCAATCAGCAATTTAATTTGAACTGTTATCTACAATTTAGAAAACAAAAGCAAAGATGAGACTGGTTGTCTATTTGGGGATTCTGGGAGTTGGAAATCCACTGCAGGGCCACAGGTTGGAGCCCAAATGGAAACCAATAAATCTTACATTAATTTTAAAATCTAATGTTATGTCATTGGTACTTTTACACCATATCAACAGTTTCCCTTTGGCTTCTCCTACCTACAAATACAGGAACATGGGATATATCTGGGCTTTGATGTGACTACAGTTATTATGGATCTGGTTTTGGGGTAACACTGATGTAAACAGTGTCTTCCACCAATCAGGTGCATTGTCCCACCCCTAAGCCTTCTTTAGCCTCAGGTGAGGCTCAGGCAGAGCTTTCTGCATATTCCCTGTGCCACTGACAGTACTAAACAGGCTGGCAGACAGCAGCTTCATGGATAAAAAATATTAAAATATAGCAACACAAATGTACAGGGATCTGTCAGTATCGCTTTGATCTGTTTTTTGTCTCTGTGTCTGTCACTTTGTAGCGGGGCCATAGTTGCTGCTAATGTGTATTTTCTGAGACACCTGCACTAAGTCAGCCAATTCCCTTTCTGGACCCCACACAATAGAGATGGTTGGACCGGCCTCAGTATAAGAGCAGCTCCCAGTGGGCTTCAGTTCAATTCCCATCAGCCCTTTCTTATTTTCTGCATAACTCATAACATTTAGCAGTATCTATAGCTAACATTTGAGTGTGAGCCATGGATACCAGGTTCCCCCACTGGGCCCTAGGAGGCCTATTCCAATACTGGCTAAACACACACTAGTATGTGATAGATCAAGCATTTTGGAGAATTTAAAGGGAAACTATGATCATGCCATGTCCATATTCTTCAGCTTTTATTTTGCCTACATATTAGCTGTGAAAGATACCAATCTCTCGTCTCTATTACAGGAGAAAAAGTGATGGGTTGCAGGAAAAGCAAAGTTGAGGTAAGGCTGCTCACGTTTCCTTTTGTCCTTTTACTTGGGATAAAGAATATGGGGGCACTGGCATTGGAGGGTGTGAAAGTTCAGGGCAAAATGGATGGAGGGCCAGGATTAAACACCTGGGTCCATGGAGCTCTACTTACATATATGAGACAGATAATTACACACACACACATTGTACTTATACAACAAATCCTACGCAATTGGCACTTTCAGTCTTAATTAATGCCCACAAAATACATTTTTTAATATTTCGGATTTTGTAGTATAATGGCAGAATATTTTTTACCACAATCAATATATTAGAAACAATCATCTGAACTGGTGGGGAGTGTAAGTATTATAATCATATATAAACGTAATTTTTTTTTCTACAGAACGTAATTCTTTCTATTAAGCATGAAGATGCTGTTGTGGAGATTGTAGAGATCACCGATGTGCTTGACTCTTTGGTGGAGTTTACTGCCACCTTAGAGCTGCCCGACCACCTGGCACAGCCATCTTTCCTAGGTAAGTGTGATCAATACTAAAAAGCACATTTTAATTTCCAAAATTAGAGTTGCTAAAGAGTTGCTCTGGAAAACCAATTTTAGTTCCCCACTGCTAGATAATAATGACATCTGTTGTGTTTTTATTCTTGTAGAATCTCCATTTCCTGCTGAGTATGAGGAGGACCCTGGCTCTTCCCACAACATCAGAGGGGCCATTCCTCTTCATGAGCCCAAGGGCTCAGAGCCAGCAGAGGCTATCACCAGGGATACAGCCAGCCCCACCAATATCAACTGGCTTTCATTTGTAAGTACATTGTATGGGTGTGAAATATATACAAACACACACACGCATATAATTGTTGGATTCTTACTATGCTTTACCTCTGTAGGATGCCAAGGTGGAGGTCCCTGGGATAGGGATTATTTCAGAGGCACCGGTGAGCATTTGCGTGACAGCAAATGAATACGTACCACCTTATAAACCACCAGTGATGCCATTTTTATTGGGTAAGTAGGATCATCCACTGACTTGTTAAAATTTATGATATGGTTAATCATATTATTCTTTGTGCATTTATGTGAATTGTATAAATCAGTAATAAGATATATATATATATATATTTATATAGGAGAGTATTTATACTTTTTATAAATAGGTCTAATACTGTACTTATGGTAGTAATATACTGTGTATCATCATATTGAGACTATATTGTTCCATTTCTGCAGATTCAGAAGCTCCTGATTGTTTTGCTGGCACGTCCAATAACAACGGACACAGTCAGGAGCAAGATTCTGACCCAAAGGAAGATGAAAATTCCACCTCTTCCGCTCTTCCATCAGTAGTAAGTAGATTCTACGGATATTATTCTTTAACAGGCACAGGAGCTTATGAGCCATCTTAAGTTTAACAAAAGCCAGTGTGTGCAACTGGATGAGAAAAACTTTTCTAGGTTTTCAAGGTTCTCATTCATTCTTAGAAGAGCACATATGAAATTCATGCAATATTCATCCTGTATATAATACTCATTCATCCTTTGTTTACAGCTCCAAATTCCTGAATTGGGCTCAGATTTTGACAACAAAATACAGGGCGCAGAAGGACCATCGATCAGGTATCTGATTTGGGACTTATTCTCTTGTTTTGGTTTAGAATTGTAAGTTGCTTATATATTAAAATTTTAGTATTGCCTATTTTTGTGCAAAGGGGTATTATCAGTAACTGGCCAGTACCCTCTGGTGATTGGATACTACAGAAAAGTTATGAAATAAACTGTGTATTAGATTAATCTTGACTGTGAACATGAACAAAACATATTTTACCTTTTAATTTTTTTTATTTTTCAGCCCTGTTGAGCCCAGATCTCCCTCACTTGACCATTTCAACCTGGGACAAGTGTTGGGAGAAGGAGGATTTGGGAAGGTAAGTGACTCATTGCACAAATAGGTTTTAGTTACTACTGATTTACCCAGTGTGATTAAACTTTCTTTCTTCTGACTTCAGGTATTCCTAGCCCAGCACAAGAACACCGAAGTGCTATATGCCATCAAGGCCCTGAAAAAAGATCAAGTTTTGGAAAAGGGCAATTTGGACAGGTCAGTGATAGGGTAGAGATTAATACTGGCCATGTCTGTGTCATGTTATTCTTGTTATATTCAGCTTTATATGTAGGATATGTTTATATTTCCATTTGGTTATTAACTGCTGTGTTGCCCTGTGTCTGTTCATAAGGCTAAAGGGTAAGTGTAATGTTCCCTTGTGTGGGCTTCACATGGTGATAATGGGATGATTTACCCTTACAGTGTCTTCCATGAGAAGGAAATCCTTCAGAGGGTAAGCTCTTCTGAACACCCGTTCCTGGTGTCATTGCATGGAACCTTCCAGACGGCATCTCACCTGTTTTATGTGATGGAATATCTCCCTGGAGGTGACATGTTTGAATTTATACGATCTGTGGAACTAGAAGAGCCTGATGTCATGTAAGTAGAATGGGACTGGGGGGGAGGTTCTTAAGGGGGTACTTTCAGTGTAGCATCACCACAGTATATATTTTTAAAATGTAATGTAATACAAGCAAGGTATACCTATGATACAGGTAACTGCTTTTCTTCTCACTATGATTAGCTTAATTCTCACACATAGCTTATATATCAATAAAAAAATATTAAAGTAAATTAATTTTATTTTTTCTCTATTCAGGTTTTACACCGCATGCATTGTTCTTGGCCTGGAGGCATTACATCAGCTTGGCATTGTCCATAGGTAAGCATTAATAACACTAAAATCATCTTTATTTCCAGATGGAGCTACTGAGAACTACTACTAAAAACACTTCTAATCTATCTTGTAGCACTGTAATAATTTGCTTGATGTTATTATAAGGATTATATATGTATACCTACTAAACTATTGACTTGGTTTTAATTCAGAGATCTAAAGCTTGAGAATTTGCTGTTGGACCGGGATGGCTACCTTAAGATCGTAGACTTCGGCCTCAGCAAAGACAGTAAGTGCTGCTTATAATTCTGGAGCATACAAGGGATTAGATCATATTATTAGGTATTGTTATATTTAGATAAAACAGATCTGAGTGGGTGTGTAGTTAGGAAGCAAGCAGTTAAGGAAAATCCCTCATTACTTTACATTATGGCCCCAGATCTGCAGTTTCCTCACAGTGTTTCTTGTGTTTAAGGATTTGGATACAGCGACCGCACAAACACCATATGCGGCACAAAAACATACATGGCCCCGGAAATATATCTAAAACTTGGATACGGCATGGCCGCTGACTGGTGGGCCCTAGGAATCACCGTTTATATTATGCTCCTGTATGAGGTAAGCACAATTCCTATATTATCAACTTATATTGGGGAATCATTGCCATTGGTGTTTTATAATGTGACATAGTGAGGAATATATGATTAATATAAAAGTATAACACATATTATAATCTCCATATTTACAAGAATAACTTCATATACTCTCAGAAATAATATAGCATGAATATTACTGTGTTTGGCTGCCCTTTATCATTTAAATAAGTAATACCCCCATGGTGCTGTACTAAGAGACGGTATCTGTATGACCAGCTGCACATGAGAGATGTTGTTCCATACAGAGCCTGTATTAAGTTCATATTACAACAAAACTTCTAGGAAGGTTGTTTCGCTAAAGAAATCATTATTCACTTTTTCAGTTACCATTCAACCATAAAGATCCAGTCGAGCAAATGATGAGCATCCTTTATGATGACATCAGCTTACCAGAAGACCTTTCAGAGGATGCCTCAACACTAATAAAAGAAGTAAGTTGGCCCCAGCAAATCAGTATCATGTGCCTTTAGTCACTTGTTATACTAAGGGCCATAAATGTTGTATAGTAAGGGTACTGATGTGTTACTGATAATGGCTTTTCCCCTAAATACAGAATTGAATCTCTGGTTCATAGAAGCAGTTAGTAGTTGTTAAAATATGAGCTTAATTGTAAGGCCATCCAAGCAGATCAGTTACATATGCATATGGTTACTTTTTCTATGGGATTGGAAAATTGCTTGTATTTCCTGGGTGGATACTTTCCCAGTAGAATTATAAAATTAATAAATATTAGACATAAGCATTGAAAACATGAATGATTTAACAACAATGTTTGTTTTCTTTTTTTGTAGCTGTTAGAAAAAGATCCAGAATTTCGCCTCGGTTCGGGTGACGTCGGGGCTGAAATGGTTAAAGAGCACCCCTTCTTCAGAGTAGGTTTCTATTCTATCTATTTTGATTTACAGACAGAAAAGCACTAATGAATTTTAATAAATTCTTCACGTTTAATGTAATTTCAGCTTCACTTTTCCGTAGCCTTGTAATGCATTATAATTTTTTTTCCCAGCTATTCTAGTTTTTGGACCAGATACTTATTGTGAAATATCACCTGTCTTTTAGGATATGGACTGGGACCATCTGTTGCAGAGACGAATAACTGCTCCTTATTTACTGGAGAATGAAGACCACCAGGAGAGCCAAGAGAACCCTGGATGCCAAGCTCCAGCACTGCCACCATCTGCTGCAAGGATTCCATCAGAGCTGCAAGAGGCATTCAGAGGATTCTGAGAGAACATCACATACACCTAAATGAACATCGGCTAAGTAGACGGAATAGATGGGGAGGGTGGAGGGCCAGTCCATATCCATATAAGAAGTCCATTCATATAAAATGACTATCAGGTGTCCCACCTCAATAAGTTCTGACTGAGAAGGCTAATGTAGGAATAGCCTTCTCATGCACTGTAAAATATTCAAATCCTCACCTGTATAACAGGCAAGTAAGATCTAATAGAAGGTAAGACACAAACAACTGTAACATCCTGCCTGGATTTGAACCAGCACCCTGCAGGTTACTATGCAGTCTGTTATAACTCTGCTCTATGTAAGCAGATAAGTAGGTGCTTGGTTCAATTTGCCCCACAATACATTCTGTCCTTACCGGCTGGTAAAATCAGGTAAAATCTTACCTTGGTAAGAAACAAACCAACAGTTGTCACTACCTCACCTTGTTTTTATTTGCTTCCTGGTTAGGTTGCTGTTGCCCACCATGGGAGATCTAAAGAAGAAGATATTGCTTTTATTTGCTTGCTGGTTAGGTTGCAGTTGGCTACCTTGGGAGATCTATAGAAGAAGATGAAGAAGGTTTCCATGTTTATCAACCCAAGGTATGAAAAGTTTATTCCTAAACAGTTGGAATGAGGGGTGTAATGTGGGGTATTTGATACAGCAAGAGGCATTCTTCCCTATGCTACATGGAAATCATTCTGCCTCAAATGGGTATTAGGAAATAGTATGAAAAAGGTTTAATACTTTCTCTGTCAAAGTTCCCTGAGAGTACGGGGCACTGTAAGACTCAATATATAATCAATGCATACGTTTAGTTGCCCTTTAGATGTAAATCCTTTTGTGATTTTGATTTTCAGATGTGAAACGGAGTGGCAACAGTCAAAGGAAATCTTATTCCACGAGGAAGATCATGGATCGTGTTCGAAACATTGTACTAAACACTGATTGTAGTCCTTGAGAAGAAAGAAGACTGTACCCCACCTGCCAAGAGCTGCCCACTTTGCCTCCCCTAATAGGCACCATGTAAGGAGGCCCGGGTGTCCGGCGCAAGTTCTTATCTCTATGCACGTTGGTTCTTGCTGCCTGCCACTGAACTTTGCCTGACTTTGATTCTGTATGATCCCTCCTGTACCGCATTTTAGAAAATAACCTTGGCCGTAAGTAGGATCCCTGTCTATCCCGCCGCAGAAAGCCCAGGGCCCCAAAAGGGCGTTGGTGAACACCGGGATCGGCAGGGCTCTCCTGCCTTACTTAAGAGGTTATTCCCTGCCAGTTTCAGGCTCCTATAAATACAGTCTGTTACACACCATTTCATACATAACTGGTTTGTTAAGCTCACTTTATGTATATAATAATACTAATAAAAAATATTGCTTTTCAAGAATATGATTTGTATATTTATTAAGGATCTGGTGTGGAAATATTGGCATCAGTAATTGGCCAATGTGAGGTCAGAGAGAAGCAATAAGGGAATGATGCGCCATGTTTGCCTGTTGCTATGGATTCCTGGCTTAGAGTTTGCATATGGGTTGATCATAAATTATATTTATTTATGAATCAAGTGCAACTCCCAATAACAGGGAAACATAGAAGAGCCATTAAATTTGCACAGACTGACACAGAGGGGAGACTGCAATACTGCAACTCAGGGTCCAGCAGAAGCGCAAGAAAAGGGAGTTGAGGTGGGGGCCACAAGATTCTCAGCATTTTTAATGTATATTTCTCAAAAAAGATTATTGGGCCGGAGCACAGAGCAAATTCATTCTCGGTGGCTGTGTTAAAATTTGCTGGGAACTTTGTACATTATTTTAATGATTGCCATTCACTGGTTGCTCAGGAAAGGCTTAGCCCTGATGTCCTATGTTAGCCTATGGCCAGTGCCAACTAGCCAACTGAAGGGAATATATTGCAGCTTGATGGTTATTGTGCAATTGTCCTCATTGTAGCAGCGCTGAAAATCAAAAGATTTTGTGGTAAGATGAGAAGCCATATTGATATCACTATTTTCACCAAGGATCTTCAAAATAAATAGTTACTGAGTAATTTTTTTTTTTTAAGAATCAGTATGAAATGCAAAGGCTCCTGTGAATCAATAGTACATCCAACACATTGGCTAAACTGTAGATTACAATATTGAAGATATCGTTAACTTTTTTTATGGACAAAGTCAGGTCTGACCAACAAAGGGGTACCCAGAAAGTCTGAAAAAAACGCCTTATAAATAGCTCTGACAGTGCCGGGTCAAGCCAGTCGGACACGCTAGGCACCCTGCCTGGCCACTTTGCCCCCCACCCCCTTCGCAGGAGCAAACAAGCACATGCACATGCTTTAATTGACAACACAGGGCTCAGGTAATCACCAAGCAGATGGTGGGGGGACAAGGGCCCAGACTAAGGGTAGTAACAGAAGAGGTACATGCCTAGTGCCACCCCCTTCCCCTCCGCTCCCCCAGCCCTATGCTCGTGCCTCTTCTGCCTACCCCTAGTTCTGGCTCTGATCTCTGTCCAAAATATGTACATCTGCATTACCTATAGGTTATACATGTGGAACCTTTATACATCTCACACCAGTACATACAGGTTGATTTACCAAATCCATATGTTTTGGACTCCTAACACCAAATTCTCTAAAAAAAAACCTAGAATATTCAGGCAAAAACTGAACCAAATCCAAACCCTTGTTTGCATATTCAGATTTTATAAAAAAAGTTTGAATTTCAAACTTTCTAAGAAATTGTTTTTATTGTACTTTTGCATTTGCCCCCCAACATATATTATAAGTCATGGTATTGACTATGGTAAGTGTTGCCACATTCATATCTTCTTTGGAACCAAAAGAAAACCAGACACGGATACATTAAAATATTACATATTAGGAATTACATTCACTCATTAGATGGACATACAATTATTAGCCCCAGATTTTCAGTACCATTTCAGTACAGGTTACTGAAACAATGGTCAGCAGTTCTCACTATTGCATTATGGTTCATTGCTGGTGACAAAAAGGTGGGGGTATTGGCCACAATGTGCATGACAGTGCATTATGGTTCCCATATAATGTTCCAAAGGGGCTTATGTGTTAAGCTGTGGTAATAAAATGGCAATCAGATTCACCATGGGGCACATTCATCAAAGTACGAGTTAGAATCCCGAAATGGGTAAAATTCGGATTAGATATGATAATTTCTGATGATCGCAAATATCACAAAAATGCTTACAAAAAAATTGTATTAGTCACGATAATATCGTATTGGCGATCCAAAAGTCAAAAAAAATTTTATACGAACGATTGTAGACGGCGGGAAAACCTTTCTGACTTTGATCCTTCTGTGCATGATTTTGGAAGCCTCCCATAGGACTCAATGGCACTCTGCAGCTCCAACCCGGCCCAAGGAAAGTCTCCCATAGGGCTCAATGGCACTCTGCAGCTCCAACCTGGCCCAAGGAAAGTCTCCCATAGGGCTCAATGGCACTCTGCAGCTCCAACCTGGCCCAAGGAAAGTCTCCCATAGGGCTCAATGGCACTCTGCAGCTCCAACCCGGCCCAAGGAAAGTCTCCCATAGGGCTCAATGGCACTCTGCAGCTCCAACCCGGCCCAAGGAAAGTCTCCCATAGGGCTCAATGGCACTCTGCAGCTCCAACCTGGCCCAAGGAAAGTCTCCCATAGGGCTCAATGGCACTCTGCAGCTCCAACCTGGCCCAAGGAAAGTCTCCCATTGGGCTCAATGGCACTCGGCAGCTCCAACCCGGCCCAAGGAAAGTCTCCCATAGGACTCAATGGCACTCTGCAGCTCCAACCTGGCCCAAGGAAAGTCTCCCGTAGGGCTCAATGGCACTCTGCAGCTCCAACCAGGCCCAAGGAAAGTCTCCCATAGGGCTCAATGGCACTCTGCAGATCCAACCCGGCCCAAGGAAAGCCTCCCATAGGGCTCAATGGCACTCTGCAGCTCCAACCTGGCCCAAGGAAAGTCTCCCATAGGGCTCAATGGCACTCTGCAGCTCCAACCTGACCCAAGGAAAGTCTCCCATAGGGCTCAATGGCACTCTGCAGCTCCAACCTGGCCCAACCTGGTTTGCAAATTTCTGCACCAAGCACCGGATTTTTGATCCAGTGCCTCATGTGCCCCTTATCACCCTTGCACCAGCATATTGGGGGATAATAAATGGCCCATATAGTGTATCAGCTTTCTAGCACTGCATATGCATTACATGCCTGGCTCTGTATTAGTAAGAATACTCTCAAATATCTTCAAATTTCCAAAAAAACTATTTGCCTAATAAGTTAATAAAAACCTGCATATTATAAAGTCATGAAACTTGAGTGTGCTACATGTTTGATGTGCTTTTATTCCCATAATAAGTCATCCAATCAGGGTTAACCAAGTAACTTTGCAATTAACAAATAAGGGGTCATTTACAATAGACCACACAGTGTGTAAAAAAAGGCCATAATTGCCCATTTTTTTTCACTTTGCACACTGCATGGTGCTCCTAAAGAATGGCACACGTGTGCTCCTTAGTGCTCTTGCATTTGCACCCCAGGGAAGGTAAATTACCCCTATAATCTCAAAAGCAAAACTTTCAGTCTAGAGAAAATATGGGTCTTATTTTCCCCTTTTGAGATTAGCTGTCTGATGTACTGGAAGGACGAACTTGCCCCTGCTCACCTAGAATTATCCTCAAACACCCCAGCCCTCAGATAATGCTCTTCCATGTTCCTTTTCTGTGTTTCAGGATAGAACCTCTGTACTTCATAAAAGAACCATATGCGCAATCATCTATATTTAACCTAAAATCATTTAGATTTTTTTATTCTCAAAAACCATAATCTGTTTTTTACTCTTAAACTTGGATCTGTACTAGCGAGGCGGCAAGCTTACAAAGAGATATCTCTTCACAGCATAGAAAGACAAAACTGCTCTTACAGCCAAACAGGTGGATCTGCCTTCAAGGCCAGGGTAGTAGTGACCAATGCTAGCTAGCTTGGGTTGTGGGAAAGCTGCACAGGGGAATCTGCATACACAGAGTATTGAATTATTTTTATTATATTATATTTATTATAGTAATGGCTTGCGTTCCAGCTGTTGCAGCATTAAAACTTCTAGAATGCCCCACCAGCATAGGCTGCAGAGAGATAGTGGGGGCCGCAGTTCTGCAATATATAAAGTGCCAGTGTTTGCCAGTGCTGTATGGGCAGAAATGCAACAATAATATTAATGTACACAGATCAATCACACAATGCTGTATAAAATATATTTATAGCTTGCAGTTATTAGAATTAATTTCTATTACAAATTCTGCTTACAACAAATCTGCTTACTACAAATCTACCTTAGCCAGTGTTAATGTGCTCCCTTAATGCATTTATCGGATCGATTCTGCCTGAATGGGATTGTATTTCTCTGTCATTTCGCTGAATTTCCCTTTTTTTTTGCTTCTTTCATCTCGGCTCTGCAGTGCTGGATTACTTACTAGGTAAACTAGTGTAGAACATGCTGCCTGGGGGCTTTGGATTCACTCAGAGGTCCAAGCAGACCTTGTGTTTGGGCGATCAGTGAATGACCAGATGTACTGAAGAATATGTGGTTTGGCAGCAGAAGTGCAGAGCAGAGGATAAAGGGGAAAATATCCGTTTAGAAAAGAGAGTTAAATTTGTAACCTGCCTAACTGCTAGTTGATCCAGAGAAAGGCAAAATACCCCATCTGAAGCCACAGAGGGGAAAAAAAAAAAATTCCTTCCTGACTCCAAGATGGCAATCAGACCAGTCCCTGGATCAACTTGTTCTAAATCATCACTCTTGCCAGGCTCGGATTTGTGGAGAGGCCACAAAGGCCCGGGTCTAGGGCGGCAGAAACCTGGGGGCGGCATGCTGCCCCGCCGCACAAAGATCTATAAATTTGTGTTCCCATACGGAGCAATGGGGACTTCTCCCCACTGCTCCGTATGCAAGTCAAATTTGGCCTATGGAGCATGCGCGCTTGCAACCCCCCCTCTCGCTGTTCACACATGCACGCAGCATGCGCACTCGGGGGGGGGGTGCGACCGGGGGTGGCCTCTTGCACACATTAAAGTTACAAATCCACTTTATTACATATCTGTACACTGACCCCATGCAATTAGCCTAATTGTAGGAGGTCAGTGTAGTTTTTAATGCATATTTAACAATGTGAAATTTTGACCTCAATTTGTGCAAGAGTAATGATAAGCATCTTGTTACTTTTTAAATGGAAATGTTTTCCCATTCTCCTCAATTCGCTCCTATTGCCAAATCTCATCTTCTTCAGTACATCTGATAATTAATATTTTACCCAAATGCACAGTTTGGCTGAACCTCTAAAGCCCCTGGGGCACTGGGTTTCAACATAGTTTTCCTATTGTGTGCTACAAAATGTGATATGTGGCCAAGCAGCAATCCAAATGTTCAATAGCTGTAACTGCCTACATTTTGGTTCCTGGTCCAAACTTACTGTTAAATCTGTATATAAAAGTCAGGATTTGTACGAGCAACCTCTAGAAAGAGCATTACTCATAGGAACCTGGCACTTATTTAATAATATAATATAGGTGATAATTTGGAGACTGCGCAAGACAGCTCTAAGTTACCTGCTGATTGGTTGGTATAGTTTATGGCAGTGGTGCAGTGCAGAGTACTAGTGGGCTCCCACAGCAAACCTATTATTAACCTAATTTGTGGCAGTGGTACCCTCAAGCAGGTGAACTTGAATAGTTATAATAAGGTAAGCCATAACGTAAGCAACCTAAAGATCTCATTTTGTACTGAAAAACAAACTGCACAATTGTAATGTGTGGGTTGACCTAAAACCCATGGGATCCACAATTTTGGTGGTTCAAGTTGAAATTTGGGCTGTGGGTGTGGGTCAGACTGAAGAAGAACATTTCTCCTCTGCTCCCAAAAATTCCTTTTCTTGGAACTAGAGGTGCTCACAGAAGTAGCATGGAGCGTGAATATATAGATGCGGGTCCTAAAAGTGCAACATTTTGCTGATTAGAGTTAGGAGTGAGTTGAGTTTCTTCTGACTTGCAAATCCAAGTTCTACATGGGACACCAAAAGGAAAAATATCTCCACTAAAGCTTCTACAATCTTTTCATTAGGAGGATCCCATAGGAACAAGCAATTCAAATAAAGGTCCCTTTTAGAGTAAAAGAAAGGTCCAACCATGCCAAGGGAGAATCCCCCTAATTGGAGGCCCACAACAACCACAAATCTTGCCCAAGTACAAAGGTGAAATCGATAAAAGATTTAATGATTAATACATGAGTTGTGGTATTTTTTCAATTTGCCTATGATTAATGACACTTTGTAGTTTCAAGGCTGATTTTATATGACATTATGTGACATTAATAAAATAACCTAACCCAGCTATAATGGTCTTTGTAGACAGCAGTGAGCAGCCAGTTACAAGGTGCAGCAAAAAGCCACCTCTGGTAACTTTATAAGCGAAATTTCCAACTTATATACCGTCCAAGAAGGCATAATTAATTTCTTATGGTATCGCTGCTACCTTGGTCCGCAGGAACATGTCCTTACTGGGGTGGCAGTAGGGCAGGTATTGAGGGGAAACATCAGTCCCACTCCAAACATCCCGAGCACTATTATGCCATCTATCTTTAATTATGGTGTAATAGGGTAATCAAAATCAAGTAATTTCCAAAGCCCCCTATACAGACTGTAATTGGCCTTTTTATCATTAAAACTAGGGACTAAAGTAAGGAAGGCAAAGAAAAATACAGCACTGCTATAGCTATATAAACTAAAATGAGGAGTAAATGAATATTAACATACAAAGAATATGAAACCCGCAGCACTAAATAAGCCTGAGGTTTGCAGCCAAGCCACACGGAGCATTCTTGGCCGGAATACTGGGCACTGAAGCACACGTCACTAAGTATATTTATTGATGGGAGCTGCTGTGCGGCTGAACTTTCACTCAACTCCATCGAGATTATCATTTCTCATTAACAGGGCTCTTCTGTACGTATTGTTCCAGTGTGTATACTTTTTACTGACGTAAATAGCGCAGCTCTAAGGAATAAGCTGGAGCTTATTCAAAGAGTAGAAATAGTAAAGACTGAGCTCACGGGATTATTATTATTATTTTTTTTTTCATTTAAACCTGGAAAAATATAAAATATTTGCTTTAAGGGCTTAGGCAGAAGGCTTCTGGCAAGAATATCCTTGGGAAAAAAAAATATCTATATGTATGCTTAGTATTGCATGCAAGGTATTGGCATTAAAACTGACGTTAAATATGCAATACAGGATGATTTATATTTAAAAAAAAGTTGGAAAGTATAGAAAGGTTTAAGGACTAAACATGGCCACACACAGGTGGATAAAAAAATGCAGACTCTGCACCACCATACCAAGTCACCAGTGAGGGCCTGCCTGACCTAAAATCATATCTATTGGGCAGTTTTGAAAATAATATCGGGCAAGGACAGCACTGGTATGTTAATGCATTTCTCCTCCGACAGTTCTCCATAAGCCCATCGTATGTTCCAATCATTGGCCCCCGACAATGCCCAAAATCTCCCTCTGCCTTCTGCCATAGAGTTAAATGGCAATATCTTGAAACCCCCAGCGCAGACGACTTACAACAAATGAGGTTTTCTGCACTAATGTTAGTAAAATGATACTGCTCTTTATGATGCAGTTCATTGCTGGGCCCAGCCCTCAGTGAGTCTAAAAAGACTTTACTATATGAAATATTGTTTTTCCTCCTACACTTTTAAACAGTATATTATGTGTAGCATAATATTAGGCAGCATCTGCAACAAATTGCATACAATACAACTATGTACATGCCAATTAGGGTCTATTTTGGCAAATTGCCCACATTATGGTTTCCGGTTGTTTTTATTGCCTTTATGTGCAAATGATAAACTTCCAGTACATTGCCTCAGTAACAGCGGCATTAATACCTGGTCACCTTGGTGTAAGTAAGTGGTGGCTATGGCTGCAATGACTGGAACTATGGCCACGTCCAGGCTGTTAGTCGTTTCAGGGTTACCTTGTGTGCATGTACGCTATTCAAATAGGCAGGCTGGATGGGCACATTAGTGATTGTGGAAGTTAAAGTGGCCATACACGTAAAGATCCTAAGGGTGGGGGATATCGGTGGAATTCAGGCTAATTCAGTCATTTGGCCCTGGGGCCAAACAATCGAATTAGAACGACGAATTACAACGAGCCAATGCGGTCCCCGATCCGACTAAATTTTTTAACCTTCCTTATCGATATCTGGTCGATTTCAGGCCAGATATCGGGCAGGCCTGCCGTTACTGCCCCTACACGGGCTGATAAGCTGCCGAATCAGTCTAAGGAACCGATATTGGCAGCTAGAATCGGCCCGTGTATGGTCACCTTTAAGCTGTGTAGAAATTCCCCCTCTCATGACACTATGGGGAAGCAGGCAGAGATAGCAGTACGTGCCAGGTCCCCAGCATGGTATAAGTACGCCACTGGTGTCAATGTGTGCCCAATTTTGCTACTGCTTTCACACAATAAGCCCTTAACTCTCTAATTGGGGAATGTAGTATATGTCACTAATGGGAAATATGTTGCATTTGTGCAAATATAATATACCTTTTGAGAACCCTCATCAGACGGTAGGATAGAGATTGCAAACAATTACGCCATCTTCATGCACATCTTAAACATTCGCAATGCACAATTAAAATTTGCAATGCAATAACCGTCTAATTAAAATGATTACATTGAAAAATGCTAATTTTTATTCTTATTTGTGCGCAATTGTTTTGTTTATGAATTGTATTTCATTTCCCCCTTAATGTACTAATTGCATACATGTTACCAGCAGAGGGCTCCTAAGCACCAGGGTTGGCAACACTCCGCCAACAGTCACAGGTTGCTGCTTGTTCCTGCAAGGGAACGCACTGACATTCTGAGATATTTATGTAAACAGCGCCGTAGCTTGGGAGAATCTATATATAGAGATTGCAGTATGTGTTCGGCAGGCCAAGGGAATTCATTTTCTTTGTGCTTTCACTTTTATTACTGAGCAGATTAAAGGGCTTATTTACCAATGCTTGGGGCCAAAGGAGTGGAGTGTAATCATTGCACAAAATTGCGCCCCCTAGGGTTCATACGGGAAGGTTGATTTTAAGAATACTCTTTGCACCTTGTTTCACTATTATAAAGGAGCTCTTACGTATAACAGCAAACAGTATATAGGCTGTGTTTTTCCACAGAGATATCTCTGCAGTTAATACATCCTGTTATACTCACCAAAGAACAGTCCATATAATGAAAAAATCACTAAACTATAATGGATTCTTAATTTAAAGTTATTTATATTTTAGCATGGCTGCACTTGAGGTAGCAAATTACCCCTTTATTTCTATGTTATACAGATGCAGGGCCGCTACTGCCATGAAGCAAAGTGAGACCCTTACCTCAGGCGGCAGTGAGTGGCCAGTTACCAGGGGCACAAACGCCATGGTAACTTTAAAGGAATATTGTCATGGGAAAACATGTTTTTTTCAAAACACATTAGTTAATAGAGCTTCTCCAGCAGAATCCTGAATTGAAATCCGTTTTTCAAATACAGATTTTTTTTATATTTTACATGAGGCTAGCCATATTCTTTATTTCCCAGGTGACCTGTGCTCCAATAAATTTCAGTCACACTTTACTGATGTGCTGCCTTCCTACCTTACCCCCAGCAGCCAATCAGAAGGGAGCAAGATAGCAGCTCCCAGTAGATATCAGAATAGCACTCAATAGCAAGAAATCCAAGTCCGGCTTGGGACTCCTCCAGTTACATGGGAGTAGGAGAAACAATAGGTTACCTAAAAGCAGTTCTAATGTGTAGCGCTGGCTCCTTCTGAAAGCTCAGACTCAGGCACAATGCACTGAGATGGCGCCTACACACCAATATTACAAGAAACCAAAAATACATTTTTTTGTTCAAGAATAAAATTTTAAATGGCAGAATGAATTATTTGCAATGTAAGCAGTGTAATTTAAACATAAAAAGTACCCCATAAAAATCATGACAGGGCACCTATCACCCATATATTGTTTCCCCCACCAGAGGTGTGGGCTCCAGATAGGGGAAACACTATTTAAAAAAAAAAAAAAAAACTGCCCCTGCCAGCGATGGGCTACCCTCACTGGGAGGAAGCCCCCAATGCTGCAGCCATGTTGGGGCCCACACATAGGAGGGTGACATTCACTGCTTCTATGTCAGGTGCATGCACACCTACTAACATGGCTGCCTGCACCAGAAGCGTCACCCCAGTGCGGGTAGCCCAGCACTGGCAGGGGCAGTTTTTTTTTTTTTTTTAAATATTGTTACCCCTATCTGGTGGAAGAAACAATGTAGGGGTGATAGTTGCCCTAAAAGAGCAAAATTTTCATTTTTTGGGTCCCCCTGGCCCCCGACGCTGAAGCAGGTGACTGCAGCCCCAGAAATGTTGCTGCACAGCTGTACAGATGCCCAAACTGTTTGATGCTATTCTTGTGAACAATAACACTAGTCATTAAGTAGACTATTTCTTCCTGGTTTCCTGATTTGTGCTCTGATAAACGTCAGTCTCTCTTTAGGCTTATGCCACACGTTTACCTGCAGGTCAAGTATCAGCCCCTGTGATGTCCTGAGCCTTTCCCTGAGCCTGCACCCGGAGCAACTGCGTCGGCCTGGGTGCATATACTGTACACGGAACAGATTTGGGCCCCAAAACGCACAATTATGCATTTCAGTAATGTTGAACTAAAGAAGCCAATTGAATGAGGGATGAAATGTCTTCAAGAAAACTCAAAAAGTTCAATTAGTTACAAGTTACATAGTTACATAATTACATAGGGTTGAAAAAAGACCAGAGTCCATCAAGTTCAACCCATCCAAGTAAACCCAGCACCCACAACCTATACTTACCAATCTATACACTCACATACATAAACTATATATACAACCACTAATACTAACTGTAGATATTAGTATGACAATAGCCTTGGATATTCTGCTTTTTCAAGAACTCATCCAGGCCCCTCTTAAAGGCATTAACAGAGTCTGCCATTACCACATCACTAGGAAGGGCATTCCCCAACCTCACTGCCCTCACCATGAAAAACCACCTACGCTGCTTCAAATGGAAGCTCCTTTCCTCTAATCTATAGGGGTGACCTCTGGTGTGTTGATCGTTTTTATGGGAAAAAAGAACATCCCCCATCTGCCTATAATCCCCTCTAATGTACTTGTACAGAGTAATCATGTCCCCTCGCAAGCGCCTCTTTTCCAAAGAAAACAACCCCAACCTCGACAGTCTAACCTCATAGCTTAAATCTTCCATCCCCTTTACCAGTTTAGTTGCAGTCTCTGCACTCTCTCCAGCTCATTAATATCCTTCTTAAGGACTGGAGCCCAAAACTGCACTGCATACTCAAGGTGAGGCCTTACCAGGGACCTATAAAGGGGCAAAATTATGTTTTCATGCCCTTTTTTATACAAGACAGCACTTTATTTGCTTTAGTAGCCACAGAATGACACTGCCTGGAATTAGACAACTTGTTATCAACAAAAACCCCTAGATCCTTCTCCATTAAGGATACCCCCAACACACTACCATTCAGTAGATAGTTTGCGTTTATATTATTTCTACCAAAGTGCATAACTTTGCACTTATCAACATTGAACCTCATTTTCCAGTTTGCTGCCCAGTTTTCTAATTTTGTCAAATCGCTCTGCAAAGCGGCAGCATCCTGCATGGAACTTATAGTTTTGCACAATTTAGTGTCATCAGCAAAAATAGAAACAGTACTGTCTATGCCCACCTCCAGGTCATTAATAAACAAGCTAAAAACCAAAGGACCAAGGACTGACTCCACTAACCACACTGGTCCAATTAGAAAATGTTCCATATACCACCACTCTTTGTAATCTATCCTTCAGTCAGTTTTCTATCCAAATACAAATTGCTTTAGACTCAATTAGACTTAATTCTACTAGATACTGTATGTCATGACCTGGATGAATAAGAAGCTTCATAGACAAAGGAGAGCAGTTTAAAGAGGAATTATTCTATAAAGAACATGATCAGTTCAAATATTGTGAATTAAGTCATGCTAAGCCTTATATTTCTGAGTGTCTTTTGTAGCATTACAATAGGAGCCTTAATGGTTAGTAACTAGGGTGCATTTAGTAAATGCCGTATTACATGTAGCAATGGTATTTATCTAAACTTATAAGGAACACACTGAAATTAATTCTCTTGCGGTTTTTTTATGCCCACAGCCATTTAAACAGGGCCATTTCCTGTCAAATAAATCCACTATCTCTTTATCTAAAGTGATTTTCCCCCAAGACAGCAAGTTCTATAAAGGCAATAATCCAATTGCCGATACTTGGACTGCAATACTGTTCTTTCTGTGAACTCATCTTTTTAGCGAGCATTGAAGCTGCCAAAGCAAATCCTAATTTATTGATTATCAGAGAAATCAAATAAGAGCACCTGGGGCTGGGTACCAAGGCTGTAAAAGCTTCACAATGGAGTCAAATGTCTTGTTTATGGCCCAGTGCAGCTCCAAGGTGTCAAACCTTTTTTTATTTGTTATTTTTTCCTATTTTACCAGGTGCTTTTACAGAAAAACTTTAACCATTAGTGTCCAGAGTATTGCCTTTGTGTCTTAGCCCAGACTTACATCTATTGTAAACCCAAAGTGCAGCACTTTATTTGTCCTCTTGTATGGGCCTGTAGTTGTATATCGATGTGACCAACTCTTTGTATGCACAGTGCTGCATGGCTTTTTAGAAATACTTGATAATAATAATAATTTATTATGTTCAGATCCAAGCTGTCATGATTGTGTTGACTCGTCCCTTTAATGCAGGGATCCCCAACCTTTTTTACTCATGAGCTACACTCAGATATACAGAGTGTTGGTGAGCCACACAAGCATGAAAAAAAAAGTTCTTTTGGGATGCTAAATAAGGGTTGTGATTGGCTATTTAGTAGCCCCATGGGGACTGCTAGCCTGTCGGAAGCTCTCCTTGAAGTAAAATTGTGTTTCTATGCTTCCAAAACTTGCCTCCGAGCCAGAAATTTAAAAATGGGCACCTATTTTATGGCCACTGGGTGCAACATCAAAGGGGGTGATGAGTAACGTTGCTTACGAGCCACTGGTTGGGCATCACTGCTTTAATGAAGCTGTTTCCTTGCCCAACCCACAATAAATGGCCCACAAAATCATTAAAATTCTACCCCTTCTACTTTTTCTAGGCAATGTTACTTTTTCTAGGCAATGTTTTTCTGCTGTGTGTAAAGAAAAACATTGCCGTGATTCTATATGAGAGATCTAATACGTGAATCTCGAGCCAAGAGATGGCATCAATCCTGAGCAGTGCATGGTAGGGAGGAGCAAACATTTCCAGTTCAACAGATACAGAATGACTCCAATGCATTTAGTACAAAAAATGCGTATTGGTTCCAACGCATTTAGAGAAAAAACACTTGACAGACTCCATTACCTCCACTGCAAACAGTCTGTTCTGTTTGGGCCTAAAATGTGTCTTCTGAGTAATGAAGCTATTCTTATTTGAGGCCTGAAAGGATAACATGAATAGTCAATGACTGGCTGCAATACAATGTAAAACAAGCTTTCCACTTGATCCAAAATTCAGGGGCCCTTAATAATAAGGTATGTGCCACCTTTGATGTAGCAGTAACCCTGATACTATATGAAGGATATCTAGCATAACAATTACGTGTTCACCTTCTTTTGCCATCCAGGCTGTGATTTCAGGAATATCTTTCAGAGCCAATTAGTATTCTTTGAAACTACCAACCATAAATGAATGAACCACCCTATCTGGGATCTTCTATAGGGCTGGCCTTGCTGTTTGAAACGTATGCATTGCAAGAAAGGCCACAACACATAGGCACCTCTCAATAACCAAATGCCTCTCTCTAAAATCAGCCCCCCTCTTGTCCCCTGCTATAATGCCGTTCTTTAAAGAAATAAAAAAAATATTGGGGTAGATATGAGGCAACTTAAGGAAACCAAACTAACTGAACTGATATTTAGCGTCAAATTCTTCCCTGTGTTGCTGCGCCTGGGCTTGTAGCCATAGCAGTGGCAATGCTTTTAACTACAAAAGGTGCCAAATTTAGCTTTTATCAGCTGCCTGCAGGAAATATATATATAAAAAAAAAACATTTATTTAGCTAGAAATGCACATTTCTCCAGAAAATGCTTTAAACACATTTGAATTGAAAAGTTGTCATCTGGTCATTTTAATGTGCTACTGCAAATGAATTTGCAGCCTCTGTTAAGAAAAAAAGTACAATTCTCCCAGGACTTTTACATTGATTAACCAGGAGACCATCATTTTCTCAACAGGGAGACCTTAATTAGTGGAACTGAGGGAACTGAGTGTCTATGAAACAGTAAGAGAAGTTCCATTGGTTTATTGCACAGTAGTTGCATTGATCATCTAGAACAGGGCTATCCAACTGGCGGTCTGCGGCTCCCCGTCTGTGTGGCCCCCCACCTGTCTGACTGCTGTGACTGCTTACAGAGTATGGCACACACAGACAGCATAGGGAAGGCAGAGTATGGCACACACAGGCAGAATAGGGCAGGCAGAGTATGGCACACACAGGCAGAATAGGGCAGGCAGAGTATGGCACACACAGGCAGGATAGGGCAGGCAGTGTATGGCACACACAGGCAACATAGGACAGACAGAGTATGGCACACACAGGCATCATAGGGCAGAGTATGGCACACACAGGCAACATAGGAAAGACATAGTATGGCACACACAGGCATCATAGGGCAGACAGAGTATGGCACACACAGGCAGTATAGGTCAGGCAGAGTATGGCACACATAGGCTGGGTAGGGCAGGGAGAGTATGGCACACAGGCATCATAGGGCAGGGAGAGTATGGCACACATAGGCAGCATAGGGCAGGCAGAGTGTGGCACACACAGGCATCATAGGGCAGGCAGGGTATGGCACATACAGGCAGGGTAGGGCAGGGAGAGTAGGCACACACAGGCAGTACTCTGTCTGCCCTATGATGCCTGTGTGTGCCATACTCTGCTTGCCCTACCCCGCCTTTGTGTGCCATACTCTGCCCTATGCTGACTGTGTGTGCCATACTCTGCCCTATGCTGCCTGTGTGAGCCATACTGTGCCTGCCCTATGCTGCCTGTGTGTACCATACCCTGCTTGCTCTATGCTGCCTGTGGGAGGTGAACCTGGCAGGGGTTTGTTCTGGAAGTTTGTTACCATTTTGAAATGGTCCATAAGGTGTGTAATTATGTGCTGGGGGTTGCTGTGCTATCCACAGGGGAGGAGGAGGCATATGGATTTAAGGGTGTCTTAATATGACACACATATGAATGAAGGGTGATAGCCCTAAACCAACCATTTGAGTTTTTGCTGCGCTACCACCTTTGATGTGGGTATGGTCTTAAAAGCTCTTGTGATAACATGAGTGTGGTTTAAAGTAGGTGTAGTTTTAAAAAAGGGAGTGGTTAAAACTGGCTTCCATTATCGGCCCTCCACCATGTAGGCCAGAAAAATTCCGGCCCTTGGTACCACAGAAGTTAGACAGCACTGATCTAGAAAAACATCCTTTACAACACAACAGGCAGTTCTGATTGGTCACAGGGTTTAGGGCAAAATATACCTTGTGTGGAGCTGTATTGTTTCCAGACCAGCCTGCATTATCCAACTGTTACTAATCTTCAGCTCCTGACTGTCAACTTTAGTTAGAGGCTGTGGATTGATATAAAACATTACTGACACCACCCTGCCTTACTGTATGCTCTGCCCCACAGTTGCAGACTCTTCCCAGAAAATACGTAAGTCTGGAGACATGCATTATGGGCATTGATGCTTCAAAGCACCTAAGGGTCTCAGGAGCTAAATAGCATTAATGTCTATATCTGATTGGTGGAGAGGGCAACTGAGGTCATAGTGCTAATATGTTTTTGAGTAAATATAAATGGATACTGCCAGTGAAGACACAGGGGGCTGCTTTATGATCACGGGTGAAAAATTGCACAAGTGAGGTTTTGAAATTAGTTTTGAACCATGACAAGTTAGAAAATGAAAGAAGAGACGCAATTGGAAGCTACTGCCAATTATACCTATATTCATAAAGGTTCATATTGATTTGCACAAGCAATTTTAATTTCATTTCATTTCCAAATTAAATGAAATAGGGAAGATGAAGAAATCATGATTATATAGATATATGTATAGAGCAGCATGCCGTCTGCTTGTACACTTTATTTTTTGTATGACATGGTAAGCATCGGATCTGGAGCATAGAGACTTCTGGCAAAAACACAGGTTTATTTTAGATAAACTCTTTCCAACATAAACATCACATCACAGGAACCCAGTTCTGTAGCATTTCAACAAAGCATTTCATGACATTTCATTACTTTGGGACTCTCATCTTCCAGGATAACTTTGACGCTCTAGAACCTTTTTGGGGTGTCTCACCATCCCCAGTCTCACACATCCACGGTGACTCTCACACTGCTGAACTATGCTCCCCTATTCATATTCCAGTTTCTCATTCAAATTACTCCGTGGTTAATTTGGATGCTAGCAAACAGATAGCTGTTGAAACTACAAATAATAAAAAATGAAGATCATTTGAAAACAAAATTAAAAGTTAACTCAACAGTGAACAACCCCTTTAATAAAACATCTGTGTACTTAACTGACTATCTATAAATAACCTTTTATGAAATGTAAAATGTAATATTATTGTTTTTTAGTCAGAACATTTATTTGGTAGATCTATCAATAAGAGTGGTCACTTAGGTGATATGTTGCACATTGCCCTGCATGCTTGTGGGCAAATGGAGGTTTTGGTTGCTCACTTTGGACCTAGCATGATACTATAGTTCTATAGCAGTACTGTAGGTCTGCAGGCTTCCTCACTTTATAGACGTTGTCATATATGGAAACCCATTCTTTGGTGTTTTAAATGGCATTTTACCATCTGTCAGTCTGATAGTATTCTGGGTTTGGCAGATGCCAGGGGAACACTGCCTAGCTAAGTGCATAATTCTGATGGTCAGATTTGCTGGTGGAAAAATGATGGTCGCAGTCTCTTTGCTGTGGCTCGGTACAGGGCCCCTGGTTCCAATGAAAGCAACCCTTAAGGCTACTGTGTCAATTACGTGCTTGACAGTTATATGTTTTCTACTTTGTGTCAACAGTTTATAGAAGGATTTTCTCTGTTTCAGAACTATATTGCCCCCATTCTCAAAGTGAGGTCTGTACAGGATGAGTTTTCTGAGATGGCAGTTGAATAACTGATACCCAGCATCAGTGCTCAACCTCACTATTTCTCTTGAGGCCAAGCGGAAGCAAATCCTATTTACAGAATCTTTCTTGAATCTAGTGTAAAGACTTTCTAGAAGAGTAGTGCCTGTTACTGCAGCAAAATGAGGACCAACTTTATATTAACACCCTTGGTTGGAGAATCTGTCAGACAGGCAGTTGTCTGTATACGTTTGACCATAATGTATATCTTTTGAGAACAATTTAGTTCTTTGGACAAACTGTTTATAGGCACTAAAATTAAATCCATAGTTCTGGATCTGTGGCAAAGAACTAACAAATCAAAGAAGAACAACTATGCTTTACTCTTTCATAGCTGTAAACAAGGATAGCAGAACAATGGTTTAAATTGCTTTTAGAGCATGATTAAAGCAAGATGGCCTGGATGGAACATTAATGGTGGTACTCTGAGGTAAGAGAAATAATTACTCATTCACACGAGGCTTAATGGGTTTTCTAATAAACAAGAACATTACAGCATGTGGCGCTACTCGTTGCAGAAAACATCTCCCCTGATTATGCCACGTGCAGGAAGAGAAACCTGCGGTAGAATGGATAGGAATGTGAACCATCAAGGAGAAACTGTAGGTTTGTAGCTAGGGTCCCTCCAGTGTCTAACTCCATGTAATCTACACCAACTATTAGATTACCAAGTACCTTGCTGTACCTTGTTTTAGGGATTCTTTTCCTTCAATACAAGAGTATTAAATGTTTATTTCAGTTGCAAGATTTCTGCAGTGCACACTATTGCCTAAATCCATGTTTAATTTCTGTTGTGTACTTTAAGCAGGGGGCCTGCTGTTCTCATTGGTTGGCATATAAACTACGTTTTGCATAGTGTCTATATAAATTAGTCTTACAGTGGACATTAATCAGTCTAAAAACGCTCCTGAAGAAGGTGGATGATAAGTTCCTGCTTGAATTTTGAGTTACTGCCCTGTAGTATTGTATTCACTGTGGCTGGAAATCTGTACTTTGATACTGTTTTTGATTTACTTAGTACTGTAAGTTAGGTTGAAAAAGACACACATCCAACAAGTTCAACCTTAATGCCTATATATAACCTGCTAGTTGATCCAGAGGAAGGCAAAAAACCCTTCTGAAGCCTCTCTAATTTGCCACAGAGGGGAAAAAAATTCTTCCTGACTCCAAGATGGCAATCAACTTGTACTAAGAGCTATCTCCCATAACCCTGTATTCAACCTTAATGCCTATATATAACCTGCTAGGTTCCAGAGGAAAGCAAAAAAACCCTTCTGAAGCCTCTCTAATTTGCTACAGAAGGGGAAAAAAATTCTTTCTGACTCCAAGATGGCAATCAACTTGTACTAAGAGCTATCTCCCATTACTCTGTATTCCCTCACTTGCCTATATATATATATATATATATATATATATATATATATATATATATATATATATATATATATACTGTATAGGCTAAATCTAGAAGCAGCTTTAAAACTAGTGAAACTGAGGAAAACATAAGTGAAACATAAGCGAAAACATAAGCATAGAATCATGGTGTCAATTGAAAATTCAATGACATCCGACTTATTACTGAGTGACAGCAGGCTTGTGCCCTGAAGCCCTGGCTTTACATTAGTGTTAGCTTTAATTATCCAGTTAATTTAAGGAAAAAACTTTCCTAAAAAAACCTTTTCTCATGTTACAGGCAGAAAACAGTCTTTTTCTTTGTTTTTAAAAAACCTACTTGCCTGAATCTGACCAGTCTGTAGTATGTTCCTATGTTTATGTGATATAGTCATAATGGATAACAATAACTACCCACTGCTTAGTGTACCATTTATTATTTAACAGTAGCTTTAATAGTGAATTGTTACACTTTTTTGATGCCTTGGTCAGGTTTTCTAGGACCCATGGCGTCAGAAGAAGGGGGTCATCATGGCACCTAGAATTTTAGCCCCCCGGTTCTGATTTTTAATGTAGGCAGCCAGTGGGACCAAATAACATACTACCCCCGTTTCCCATTCTAAAATTCTTCGTGATGCCTATACAGAACAAAAACCATGCAATTTTTTAAAAAAATCTCTCTGTCCACCACTGGACAGTTGCAGTAGGGTTGGGGGGTACCCCCAGTCCTAGGCAATTGAGACATGCATAAAGACTACTCTGGGAATTTATTGACAGGCTATTGTGAAAATCCGGAGCTGTTTGTGACTTACACTGACACAGTTATAGTGTCCTGAGGATAATAAATATTGATTTTGGGACATAAGTCCCTTTGCTTTCCAGAGAATCTGCACACTGCCCACAATTGGAAGAAGAGGAACTTCAAGGCCCAGAATCCATCACTTCAAAATGGAACAGGTTAGGAAGAGGCTGCAAAAGACGTGGGGGGAGGAGGTAGTTCAGATAGTGTTTATGCTCCTATTTACATAAGCGCTGCAGAATAAGCTTATGTCAAAAAGTGTTTTTTTTTAATTTGTCCTTATTTAACGATGGAACCCTCCAAAGGCCTTTTAATTCTGAGTGTAGTTGGAACCGTGGATTTGTAGAACAAATGATTTTTAAAACAAATATGATCTGTACTGGGCTTCTAGTGAAGTCCTATGTAGAATAAATGATGAGTACTTGGTTGCTGAGATAGTATATATATTATTTTATCCCTTCCATTAGCAATAATGGATAAGCACATTTTACTTGTGTGACAGTGAACCAATCATGTTGTTTGCAGCTCATTTATTAACTCTTTATTGCTTTAACTGTACTAAAGTAGAACATCAAATACTTTCCTAATTAATTCTAAATATAGGTAATTAACTAAGTGATTGGAGTATAACGGCAAGCACGTGTCCCGCAGGTCATGCTTAGCCGCTCCTTGTATGCAGCACAAACAAGGCTATTGGCAGGTGGGCCATACACCAAAAAATAGCTTTCAGAACAAGGGGAATATTTCAGTTCTGTGCCAGTGTGCTGATTAATGGGTTCCTTCATTCTCAATATCCCAGCAGCTGCATGGCGAATCAATCGCTATGTGTAACATTGCACAGGGCCAAAAGCCTCGGCTGCTGTCGTCTTAACCGAGTCCCTCGCTTGCATCTTTGTCAGAGTTCCAGCAGCATTATGTACTCCATCCGCCAGTGATTTATAAATGCCCACCGGCTTATTCTCCCTGACTCAGGCTTCATCCTTTCTGATTGTCAGTAGTGACTCGCAAGCTATGAACTTAATGGCTCCTTCATCTGTTCATTTTCTAATTACTGCGGATTATTTCTGCCCAGCCCTGCTTGCTTGTGTATTGCCTCATTCTCGGCAATGGATTCACTTAACGTTTGTAATCTCTTTACTGCTGGTTTAGCAATTCAATCTTACCTGTCTGCAGTACGTCCCTTATCGGTTTAATGTTTCCACCGCTTAGTCTGTATGTCCTTCAGTAGATCTCTAATCACAAAATAAGGTTGGCTATCATGAATACGGCCCTCGCTGTCAGGCATTGTCACACTTAAGCCGGCCATACAAGCACCGGTATAATCGAATGAAGCCTCATTTGGTACGATATTCAGTGCATGTATGGCGGCTCGACAAGACAACCGATATTGCAAAGGCTGCGGATATTGGACGTCTCGTCGTATTAAAAGATTTTGATCGGCACCCAAGCAAAATCTACGTTTAGGGCTGAATCGGCAGGTAGAGGTAGAATTTCTATTGTTTCTACCTCCATATCTGACGATTCAGCCCTGAACGTCAATGGAGAGTGGGAACGATCTTTCCTGCGACCAATGGTCACACGAAAGATCATTATTGCTATGTGTATGGCCACCTTAACAATTATTGGCTAAAATTGATGTTTGGTGCTGTATTTTACCTCAGCTATTGTTGCTACTTTCCCCCTTGCTGGCTGTTATAACCTTGTGAACACTAGTATCCCCCCCCCTTTTTATCGGCAATGCCTAACTTCTTCCTAGAATGTGTTCACATGGGCACAGACATGACTTGGATGGAGCTCATGAGACATAAAGTAGCTGCATTTTGGGAAGTTTCATAAAAAACATTGTTGCTGTCCATCCTTTGTAAATGTATGGCACATTGGGGTTGATACAAGGCCCAAATAAGACTTTGAAAGTAGAAGGAAGAGAGTAAATAACATAATACAGAATGCATATGGTGTGCATTGGTAGGTCTTATAGGGAACCTAGTGAGATGAATCAGACCATGCTTTTCAGGATCAGTAAGAATCCAAGAAGATTCTAGCAATGGAAAATATCATGTCAGGTATATATACAGTATATATATAGAGATAAATATATATATATATCTTGATCTTGAAGTATCATTCAGAATCTTCTGCAGTAGGGATTAATTATGCAGGAAGTTAAAAGAGGGCATTATATGTTGAGAAAATGTTGTAAGGACCAAGAGACTCATGAAATATGAGATGAGAAATGGCCTACTTTAGCTACAGGGTATAATCAAAGTACTGCGAAAAAGTATCAGTGGATGAGATAGAAAAGGAAAAAGGCTTATACCAGTGTTCATAATGTAAAGCTGGATGGGGAAGACTAAGGGGCACATTTACTAAGCCACGAACGGGCCGAATGCGTCCGATTGCGTTTTTTTCGTAATGATCAGTATTTTGCGATTTTTTCGGAAAAATGTCGCAACTTTTTCGTTACTAATACGATTTGTGCGAAAAAACGCGAGTTTTTCGTAGCCATTCCGAAAGTTGCGCAAAATCTGGCGATTTTTCATAGCGTTAAAACTTGCGCAAAAAGTTGCGCTTTTTTCGTAGCGTTAAAACTTGCGCGAAACGTCGCACCTTTTAAGTTTTAACGCTACGAAAAAGGCGAAACTTTTCGCGCATGTTTTAACGCTACGAAAAAATCGGGCGATTTTGCGCAACTTTCGGAATGGCTACAAAAAACTCGCGTTTTTTCGCGCAAATCGTATTGGTAACGAAAAAGTCGCGACAATTTCCGAAAAGTCGCAAAGACGCCGAAAAAATCGCAAAAAATACGAAAAAGTCGCAAAATGTACGTTTTCAAGTCGGAATTTTTCCAATTCGGTTCAGATTCGTGTCTTAGTAAATGTGCCCCTATTAGTAATGACTATAAATCTAAGGGGATTCAGAACCAAATCTGCTGAATTCAAGTAAGAGTTGTTAGATACTTATCCTGTTACAGCTGGTTCATATACAGACAAAGAACTTCACTGCACCATCACAAACCTTTGGTTTGCACATTTCTAGTATGTCATATGAATTATGTACAGGAATTTACTACTACTCTTAAAATATATACAGTTACATTCAGGAATAGTTATTATTTACAGTATGTCTTATGTATTGCTCATCTTATCTGTTATGGCATTGTTGGATATTTAAAGGAGAAAGAAAATAATTTTGGCATTTTACTGCCAATAGATTCGCCACATAAGTGCCAGCTAGAACGCTATATTTATTCAACAGGAAGCTTTACCAAAAAGACTCTTATGCTGTGTATTTTCTAATTCTCTCGGCGGCTGAAAAACGCACGATATCATCATCCATAGGAATAACTTGAAAAGACTCAAAGCAAACCACACAATGCGTAAATACGCCAGTATTTGCAAAGCAAGCTATTCCTATGTATACACAAAGGCAGCTGCCAGACCTAGTGGAAATACACAGCGTTTTTTACTATTTCGCACTATTAGCACCATGGAAACGGGATTTGCTACGTCACCAGTACTAGGCTGAAAAACGCCATAGTCAGGGGCTGTGTGGCTTGTGCTGCGTTTTTAGGCTGAGAAGCTCCCTTTGTTTGTTTAAGATAGCAGCTGCCATTTCATGATCACATATTCTGATGGAAGGGGAGTGAATTCTTATGAGAGGGGGGAGCAGAAGAAGGGAGAAAGGAGAGTGCAGTGCAGACTACTCCCCTGGAATGAAGGATTTTTCTGAGAAAGCTAGTCAAATACCAAAAGAACATGTTTACACAAAAGAAGACAAGAAATCCTGTGTTTCTTGTGATAGAGGACTCAGTGCAGCTTTTCTGTGAGCGCTTATGGCTGTATTTACATAGATCTTTTTGATAAAGTTTACTTAGTTTTTACCTTTCCTTCTCCTTTAAAATGTTAAACCTGAAAAGCCTGTAATGTCCATTTACCGTACATGAGGTCTAATGGCCTGTTCTTTACCATTAATGGTTGGCTAAGGTTCGATTTGAATGAAAATAAATTGTGAATGCTAACAGGTGAGATAAATGCCATGGAAATGGATTTCTTCCTACACATATCATTTGTGAGTGTTATTCATCCTACAGCATTCAAATCCTCATAACAAAAACTAGCTTGCACAATTGGAAGAAGACACCTTGGTGACCCTGACATACTATATAATGGCATTCAGAATGTATTGTGTTTGAACCTAATTCATACAGAGCTTTTGACAATTTCGGTGACAATGTTCATTTAGAGTTTAAATTATATAAACTAGCATAACATTCTGAGAATGATATAATAATATTGCATCTTTGGAGAGGTTTAAAAGCCTAAGCCAGGCATTTGAAAATAAAATGTATGTGTTCCTAGGCACCAAGGGCATGTGTATCATTCAACTGGCATCTCTTTGTCTGGGAAAAATTAGACAGAAAGAAATCATTGATGTTTTATGTGCGTCATAGGGTGCGCTACACCAGAGAGACAGCAGGGGATTAGAACCTGTCCATGTCACCTTTAAGCTAACTTTCAGTATGTTACAGAATGGTCAGTTCTAAGCAACTTTTTAATTGGTCTTCATTATTTATTTTTTTATAGTTTTTTAAATTATTGCCTCCAACTTTCATTGACCCCAAGAGCCACAAAAATATTGCTCTGTGAGGCTACAGTTTTATTGTTAGTGTCACTTTTTATTAATTATTTTTTATATTCCTGTCCTCTTCTATTCCTATACCAGTCTTTCATTCAAACCATTTCCTGGTTTCTAAGGGAATTTCCTATGCACTTAATGTTAAATATTACTATTTTTGTATTTATTGTCTGCTATCCAGAATGCTTGGTACTTGGGCAGAGGTGAACTACAGAGGAAGCAGACCAATGTTTTGAGGCCCTCAACTGAATTTGCTGTGGGGCCCAGTAACATCAAGTTCTGCCACTGGACCTGGGGTTTTCTGGATAAGGGGTCTTCCCGTAATTTGGATCTCCATATCTTAAGTCTACCATGATTAAAACTCAATAGGCTTGTTGTTCTTCAATAGTATATATACTATATGCAGGTAGAACAATAAAAATATACGTATACAAGTATGGTAAGATTTAGGGTTCTAGAACATGGGTTTCACTGAAATAAATCTGTACAGCATGGGTGGATTTCATTTATTCCACTCATATGTTGAAATGGAGTGAAGACTACTGCAAGCCATCCAGTTTGTAAATTTGGGTTGGGGTGAAGACCACTGCAGGCCATCCAGTTTGTAAGTTGGGTTAGGGTGAAAACCACTGCAGGCCATCCAGTTTGTAAGATTTGGTTGGGGTGAAGACCACTGCAAGGCATCCAGTTTGTAAGTTTGGGTGTGGTGAAGACCACTGCAAGCCATCCAGTTTGTAAGTTTGGGTTGGGGTGAAGACCACTGCAAGCCATCCAGTTTGTAAGATTTGGTTGGGGTGAAGACCACTGCAAGCCATCCAGTTAGTAAGTTGCGGTGGGGTGAAGACCACTGCAAGACATCCAGTTTGTAAGTTTGGGTGAGGTGAAGACCACTGCAGGCCATCTTGTTTGAAAGTTTGAGTGGGGTGAAGACCACTGCAAGCCATCCAGTTTGCAATCCCTTTCACCAATAATGCACAAAGAACTTTCCAAATAAACATTATATACAATATGGTATGTGACTCTCCCCATAAAAATAGTAATAAAAATCATTGACCAGAGATCCTAAGCTTGTGGCCTTTATGGCATTGCTGTATTATTCTGTTCAGCTCTGTCTAGCACTAAAGAGTTCAAGGAAAATTGTTGAAAATGAAAGCCTTAATTACTTTCAAGTCTACAATAAACACCTAAATAATGTATGTTTTGCTGTGAACAATCCATTGCAATATTAGCAAGAGATAAATAATGCAGTAAGTCTTTTACTCACGTACAGCATCCATGTGATCCAGCAGACTGGCCGGGATGGGAATAGAAAGACAACTGTCTCCTAATAGATCTCAGTGTGCAGGTACAGAACTGCCTCTCACTCTTAATTGGAAATACTACTGTGAATAAATTTGTAATTTCAGTAATTTGTAGTAATGATGCTGAACTTTCAGTAATCCGTTATAGTTCCATGTATATAGTATTTTGCCTACATACAGCATTGTACGGTTGAATATACCTGTAAACAACTGCCATTAAATGGTACATTGCCCATTTAAAGGGGTTTCTCATCTTTTAGTATGACATAGACAGTGATATCTGGAGACTATTTGCAATTGTTCTTCATTTTTTATTGTTGTGTTTTTCTTTTCAGTCAGATTTTTGTTCAGCAGCTCTTCAGTTTGGACTTTTATCTAGGGTCTTGTTTACCTTAGCAACCAGGCAGTGGTTTGAATGAGATACTAAACTATAAATAGGAGAGGGACTGAATAGACAGATAAGTTATAAAAAGTAACAGTTCCCCCATTTACAAGTTGAAAAAATGTAGAAGGAGGCAAATAAATCAAGAACTATAAAAAATAAATAATGAAGACCAGTCGCAAAGTTGCTAGGAATAGGGCATTCTATAACATACTAAAAGTAACATTAAGGTAAGTCACCCCTTTAATATAAAACATGGGCACAGGAATTATTTATGTGCAGCCATATTTACTCTGAAGGCTTACTTTTATGCCCTATGGTGCTCACTTGCCCCATAAGCAAAGAATTATTAAGCTTACCCTCCCTAAAAAAAAGTTCTAATGGTATCTTCCTCAAACAAAAATTTCACCCACCCCCTCTTGCAGAGCCAAACCTATACTTCAAGTGATCTAGCATAATAGTTTTTACGCTTCAAGTCCCCTTTGGGTTCCAGCGTTTACAAAGAGCTTCCAATATATACAGTAACTATTTCAGTTATACAGGGGCTGGGGTACCCTGGACAGTAAATAATTCACCCCAAATCTCACCCAGCCCTGTCATTGGATTAGAGAGCTTGTTGTTGGCTCCTCAATGGAAAATGTTACCCCATTTTTAATCTCCAGATTCCCCATAGTCTACATTGGATTTTCCTGATTGGAAATTGGATAAGGCTCAGCAATTAAACAGGGTTATTCTGCTGAAGGGAGAGACAGAGAGCTGCCTCATACACCCTGCCCTCCTTTGGAACTGTACCACCAAGTACCACCAGATGTCGTGGAGGCAGCAACCTATACATGATAAAATACATTGTTAATAAATACATGCAAAGAATCATTTTTTATTAAAATATATTTCATTAATTAAAAACTATATTAAAATACATTGAGGAGATGATAGACTGCCCAGGAAAGCAGTGGCAGTGGAATCATTAGAATTCTCTACCTGTGCCTAATTTAACATATTGGCATCATGAAGCTGAAGGTCAAGGAATCATAATTTCAAGAACGTACACTTTTCATTCCTTGATAGACTGATAGCCTGGTATTCTCTGCTCTGTTTCCAAGGGGAAGGGGATTAAGCAGTTAAGCATCAGTTAATTGATGGTTACCTGATATTATTGCTGTAACTGCTCATTGAACAGTTTACTTCTATCTTTCTGTCTTTTTATACTCAGAATGAAGCTGTATACAAAGAATCTAATACTAAATACTCTATGGATAAAATAAGTTTTGAGTTGATAAAAATGATTCTATTAAAGGATATGGATATGGTTTATTTTTTAAAGTAAGGTACATAAGGAAAAACTAATTTCTGTCAGCTTGGTCTGCTTGTCTTGCTGATGAAATATTTAGTGATGCTGATGTTTGAGCACTGACAACTTGCAATATTCAATCTCCTGGCTGAGATTGTAGCACTGAGGGTCTGCACACAATTGCTAGCCTATGGCTTATGTAATGGCTAGATTGGGTCAGGCAATTGCACACAGACCATCAGACTGTGCATATTATGTAATGGCTAGATTGGGTCAGGCAATTGCACACAGACCATCAGACTGTGCATATTATGTAATGGCTAGATTGGGTCAGGCAATTGCACGCAGACCATCAGACTGTGCATATTATGTAATGGCTAGATTGGGTCAGGCAATTGCACGCAGACCATCAGACTGTGCATATTATGTAATGGCTAGATTGGGTCAGGCAATTGCACGCCGACCATCAGACTGTGCATATTATGTAATGGCTAGATTGGGTCAGGCAATTGCACGCAGACCATCAGACTGTGCATATTATGTAATGGCTAGATTGGGTCAGGCAATTGCACGCAGACCATCAGACTGTGCATATTATGTAATGGCTAGATTGGGTCAGGCAATTGCACGCAGACCATCAGACTGTGCATATTATGTAATGGCTAGATTGGGTCAGGCAATTGCACGCAGACCATCAGACTGTGCATATTATGTAATGGCTAGATTGGGTCAGGCAATTGCACGCAGACCATCAGACTGTGCATATTATGTAATGGCTAGATTGGGTCAGGCAATTGCACGCCGACCATCAGACTGTGCATATTATGTAATGGCTAGATTGGGTCAGGCAATTGCACGCAGACCATCAGACTGTGCATATTATGTAATGGCTAGATTGGGTCAGGCAATTGCACGCAGACCATCAGACTGTGCATATTATGTAATGGCTAGATTGGGTCAGGCAATTGCACGCAGACCATCAGACTGTGCATATTATGTAATGGCTAGATTGGGTCAGGCAATTGCACGCAGACCATCAGACTGTGCATATTATGTAATGGCTAGATTGGGTCAGGCAATTGCACGCAGACCATCAGACTGTGCATATTATGTAATGGCTAGATTGGGTCAGGCAATTGCACGCCGACCATCAGACTGTGCATATTATGTAATGGCTAGATTGGGTCAGGCAATTGCACGCCGACCATCAGACTGTGCATATTATGTAATGGCTAGATTGGGTCAGGCAATTGCACGCCGACCATCAGACTGTGCATATTATGTAATGGCTAGATTGGGTCAGGCAATTGCACGCAGACCATCAGACTGTGCATATTATGTAATGGCTAGATTGGGTCAGGCAATTGCACACAGACCATCAGACTGTGCATATTATGTAATGGCTAGATTGGGTCAGGCAATTGCACGCAGACCATCAGACTGTGCGTATTAGGTAATGGCTAGATTGGGTCAGGCAATTGCACGCAGACCATCAGACTGTGCATATTATGTAATGGCTAGATTGGGTCAGGCAATTGCACGCAGACCATCAGACTGTGCATATTATGTAATGGCTAGATTGGGTCAGGCAATTGCACGCAGACCATCAGACTGTGCATATTATGTAATGGCTAGATTGGGTCAGGCAATTGCACGCAGACCATCAGACTGTGCATATTATGTAATGGCTAGATTGGGTCAGGCAATTGCACGCAGACCATCAGACTGTGCATATTATGTAATGGCTAGATTGGGTCAGGCAATTGCACGCAGACCATCAGACTGTGCATATTATGTAATGGCTAGATTGGGTCAGGCAATTGCACGCAGACCATCAGACTGTGCATATTATGTAATGGCTAGATTGGGTCAGGCAATTGCACGCAGACCATCAGGCTGTGCGTATTAGGTATTGGCTAGATTGGGTCAGGCAATTGCACGCAGACCATCAGACTGTGCATATTATGTAATGGCTAGATTGGGTCAGGCAATTGCACGCAGACCATCAGACTGTGCATATTATGTAATGGCTAGATTGGGTCAGGCAATTGCACGCAGACCATCAGACTGTGCATATTATGTAATGGCTAGATTGGGTCAGGCAATTGCACGCAGACCATCAGACTGTGCATATTATGTAATGGCTAGATTGGGTCAGGCAATTGCACGCAGACCATCAGACTGTGCATATTATGTAATGGCTAGATTGGGTCAGGCAATTGCACGCAGACCATCAGACTGTGCATATTATGTAATGGCTAGATTGGGTCAGGCAATTGCACGCAGACCATCAGACTGTGCATATTATGTAATGGCTAGATTGGGTCAGGCAATTGCACGCAGACCATCAGACTGTGCATATTATGTAATGGCTAGATTGGGTCAGGCAATTGCACGCAGACCATCAGACTGTGCATATTATGTAATGGCTAGATTGGGTCAGGCAATTGCACGCAGACCATCAGACTGTGCATATTATGTAATGGCTAGATTGGGTCAGGCAATTGCACGCCGACCATCAGACTGTGCATATTATGTAATGGCTAGATTGGGTCAGGCAATTGCACGCAGACCATCAGACTGTGCATATTATGTAATGGCTAGATTGGGTCAGGCAATTGCACGCAGACCATCAGACTGTGCATATTATGTAATGGCTAGATTGGGTCAGGCAATTGCACGCAGACCATCAGACTGTGCATATTATGTAATGGCTAGATTGGGTCAGGCAATTGCACGCAGACCATCAGACTGTGCATATTATGTAATGGCTAGATTGGGTCAGGCAATTGCACGCAGACCATCAGACTGTGCGTATTATGTAATGGCTAGATTGGGTCAGGCAATTGCACGCAGACCATCAGACTGTGCGTATTATGTAATGGCTAGATTGGGTCAGGCAATTGCACGCAGACCATCAGGCTGTGCGTATTATGTAATGGCTAGATTGGGTCAGGCAATTGCACGCACACCATCAGACTGTGCATATTATGTAATGGCTAGATTGGGTCAGGCAATTGCACGCACACCATCAGACTGTGCATATTATGTAATGGCTAGATTGGGTCAGGCAATTGCACGCAGACCATCAGACTGTGCATATTATGTAATGGCTAGATTGGGTCAGGCAATTGCACGCAGACCATCAGACTGTGCATATTATGTAATGGCTAGATTGGGTCAGGCAATTGCACGCAGACCATCAGACTGTGCATATTATGTAATGGCTAGATTGGGTCAGGCAATTGCATGCAGACCATCAGACTGTGCATATTATGTAATAGTTAGATTTCTACCAGTTATTCTTCTTGAGCATAATTATTTTTTTTACCCTGGTGATTTTCACTCTCTCACTTATTGTGAGTGCAAGGGGTCCCCAAATACCCACCAAAAATGTTCCTTCACCTCTTCATAACCCTGTTTGTTCCTTTTGGCCCATTATCTTTTGGTACAGATGAAGCGCTGGGCATCCCATAAGGTGTCTGGTTACAACCAGCTGTGATATCACAAAATAACTAATTTAGTTAACCCAAACTGTATTGAAAAGGTCACCACTAGATGCTCCTAGTGAGCTTAGTCCCTCTGTACACATTGTAAAGCTCCTCTGTGCCTCTTTTGCAGTGAGAAAGAGCCAGAACAGCCTGCTTTGGTGAATTAAGTACAGGGTGCCCAGACCACTTTCAAGGCACCCTTCCTATGTTGAACCTATACATGTGACAAACCTGCACCTAAATAATTATACAATAGTGCCATTTCGGGCTCTGAAAATGATGCCAGACCAATCCAAATGTGGCTGCAACTTGTGTGTGATTTAAATTTCCATGGCATTGGAATTGGCATTGCCTTAGAATATTACTGTCCACATTATACTAAGGGGGCCATCTACTGTCTGATTTTTTTTTTCCAATATCCATGCTTTATTTCTTAAATCTCACCAATGTTTCTACTCCTTTGGCCAAAATTTATGGAATAAAACAATTTAACACACATAAGAATACTTTCTCTTTCGCCTGCCCACAAGCCTTCCCTAACTTGCACTTTGACTACAGGGTGATCTGGAGAGAGACCTGCACCTCACAACAAAATTTTAACTGGGCACAAGGTGCAGAACACTTGCATGTCACATATAAAATTGCTTTCTGAATGACCACTTAGGGTTTTAGCACTTGTATTAAGGGCATTAATAAATTAAGCTCCAGGTGTGGGGGGGATGGGCAATGTGGCTACTTAGAATATAGAGTCAATTAAACCGATTCCAGTCTAGATGTGGGTAAATTTCTGTTTAAAGAGAACATTTAGGGGCAGATTTATTATGTGATGTAAATAACAACAAGATATGTTGCCACACATTACCAGGCTTCATCCTGCAGCTCCAACCTGGCCCAAGGAAAGTCTCCCATAGGGCTCAATGGCACTCTGCAGCTCCAACCCGGCCCAAGGAAAGCCTCCCATAGGGCTCAATGGCACTCTGCAGCTCCAACCCGGCCCAAGGAAAGCCTCCCATAGGGCTCAATGGCACTCTGCAGCTCCAACATGGCCCAAGGAAAGTCTCCCATAGGGCTCAATGGCACTCTACAGCTCCAACCCGGCCCAAGGAAAGTCTCCCATAGGGCTCAATGGCACTCTGCAGCTCCAACCCGGCCCAAGGAAAGCCTCCCATAGGGCTCAATGGCACTCTGCAGCTCCAACCTGGCCCAAGGAAAGTCTCCCATAGGGCTCAATGGCACTCTGCAGCTCCAACCCGGCCCAAGGAAAGTCTCCCATAGGGCTCAATGGCACTCTGCAGCTCCAACCCGGCCCAAGGAAAGTCTCCCATAGGGCTCAATGGCACTCTGCAGCTCCAACCTGGCCCAAGGAAAGTCTCCCATAGGGCTCAATGGCACTCTGCAGCTCCAACCTGGCCCAAGGAAAGTCTCCCATAGGGCTCAATGGCACTCTGCAGCTCCAACCCGGCCCAAGGAAAGTCTCCCATAGGGCTCAATGGCACTCTGCAGCTCCAACCAGGCCCAAGGAAAGTCACAATACCGAAGCTTTAATGAATCCGAAACTTTCGTACTCGGCGCGACAATACGATTTTGCCGCACAAATTTTGTCGCAAAGTACGAAAAAGTTGTAAATACACACAGTACGAACAAATACAAATTTTTTGTATTTCGGACCTGTTGTACGAAATACCCCCCTCTGTGTACTTGAAATGCCAGGGCCCATTTTAAATCTCAGTCGGAGCCTGGAGTGAGGGCACCATTCTCTTTTCCCCAAGCAAACGTCCCCTATATGAGATTATCAACTCCACCTCCCTAATTAGCCTCCATTTAATAACGGATCTGTAAGAAGATGTCTGTAAAAATTTAATGTATGTATTGAATGTATTGTGGCTAAACATTACTGTTACCTAGGGTCATCTGTATAGTATTTTACTGCACACAACCTTACTACCTCAATGGGCAAAGTAACAATCTTTATTTATTTTTTTTTTTTTTACTCAAAGTTTATTGAGTATTTGAGCAAAGTTACATCTTGCACAGAGAATAATAAACATTTTTAGATATATAACAGTAAAAAAAATTACAAAACATATATTTAGTCATGTACATTTATGGAAGGTTTTAGTTTGCTTGTTATAATAAAGTCTAGTAGCAAAGCTATTTGAGGTTGTAGAGGTAGATTCCATCCCAATTTTTGTTCCGAATGAGAACAATTTGGATTGGAAAACGAACATTTTGCGACTTTTTCGTATTTTTTGCGATTTTTTTCGTCGCCGTTACGACTTTTCCGTAAATTGTCGCGACATGTACATTTATGGAAGGTTTTAGTTTGCTTGTTATAATAAAGTCTAGTAGCAAAGCTATTTGAGGTTGTAGAGGTAGATTCCATCCCAATTTTTGTTTGAGGTTAAAAACCTCTATCCAGAAGGGCTTAGTAAAAATCTTTATTGGTAATTATTTACAAACGTTAAAATTATTATTCCCGCCTTGTATGTATATCTTTATTTATAAAGTGCTACTTATGTACGCAGCGCTGTACAGTAGAATACATTAATACAAACAGGGGGTTAAAGATAATGGATAAATACAAAGTACAACAATAAATACAAATAAATACAAGGTACAGTTGCAATAAGAGTCAGAAACACAAGATGAAGGAAGTCCCTGCCCCATAGAGCTTCATTTTTAATTGCTAGCTCCAAGTGTGGGAGCGTCTATGCCATTTGGGGGGGGGAATATTTTAAGCATAACAGTAGCACACGTTTGGACTATTGCAAGCACACTTAATTCTTAATGTAAAGCGGTAAAGTTAGCGGTTGCCACCTAAAAAGTCTAAGGAAATGTAGGGACCCAATTGAAGACCATGCTCACCGCCTCACCGCCTCAACGCCTCACCCTCCGGACCAGTGACAAGTGCGCTGCTCCGCACAATGAAAAGTGCGCAAGCATTTGCCGCCAGGGAGGAGTCATATGTGGTAGTTTGTTCCCGTTGTTGTTGGGGTTCGGTCGCTGGTTTTAGTTCCTTGGTTTTAATTGTGTTACTGTTAAGAAAATGGTAAGTTTGCGGCTTTACTTAGACGGCAGTTACAATATGCACTTGTTTTTGCGCCTAATTGAGTGGGCTACATTAGTATGAACTAGCGGAGTAGTGCGAATTGGAAACTGTGAGTGCTGTCATGATGATAAATGAAGAGAAATGCTTAATTTCATTGAAAGCTAGACAACTAAACTTGTATAAAATGAAGCCATTGCGGTGGGGCAGCTGGCAACTGGTTTGGGGCTAAATGCCTGTTAACTGTGGCTAGGCCTTCCTAACAGCGCACATGTGTCTGTGATCGCTACTAATTGCATCTGTGTGTCTAATATGGATGTTACTAACTTCATTTATAACAATGTTGTAAAAAAGAGCTGAATAAATAATGGAAGTCTTTATTTTAGCTAATTGGTCAGTTTAAAAAAAATCAAACATTTTGAGTGTTCATGTTCTTACATTCGATGGTTCTTATTTGATAAAGAAATTCTCTTAAATTTAGTATTATGGGCTTCTTGTCTGGCAATCCCCTGGTTTGCTGCTTCAGAAGTCTCTATAAATACAGGTATAGGACCCATTATCCAGAATGCTCGGGACAGAGGGTTTTCCAGATGAGGGGTCTTTCTGTAATTTGGATCTCCATACCTTAAGTCTACTAAAAAATCAATAAAACATTAATTAAACCCAATAGGATTGTTTTGCATCCAGTAAGGGGTAATTATATCTTAGTTGGGATCAAGTACAGGTACTGTTTTATTATTACAGAGAAAAGGGAATCATTTAACCATGAAATAAACCCAATAGGGCTGTTCTGCCCCCAATAAGGGGTAATTATATCTTAGTTGGGATCAAGTACAGGTACTGTTTTATTATTACAGAGAAAAGGGAATCATTTAACCATTAAATAAACCCAATAGGGCTGTTCTGCCCCCAATAAGGGGTAATTATATCTTAGTTGGGATCAAGTACAGGTACTGTTTTATTATTACAGAGAAAAAGGGAATCATTTAACCATGAAATAAACCCAATAGGGCTGTTCTGCCCCCAATAAGGGGTAATTATATCTTAGTTGGGATCAAGTACAGGTACTGTTTTATTATTACAGAGAAAAGGGAATCATTTAACCATTAAATAAACCCAATAGGGCTGTTCTGCCCCCAATAAGGGGTAATTATATCTTAGTTGGGATCAGTTACAAGGTACGGTTTTATTATTACATTTCTGAATTATTTGATTAAAATGGAGTCTATGGGAGATGGGCTTTCCGTAATTCGGAGCTTTCTGGATAAAGGGTTTCCGGATAAGGGACCCCATACCTGTACTAAAAAATATGAACTGAAAAGGTCTGTGTGGGGAAAAGTCGCAGAAACTGTGACCTTTTCGAATTGTCGCCCGGAAAACTCAAAGCCTCTAAAGTTTTGAGGCAAAAGAAGGATCTTTCAGGAAAATGAAGGGACTGCAATCTGCCATTCACTTCTACATGATCTTGGAAAGCTTTAGCTGGTGAATACTCCGATTGGGATTTTTAGCCGTTAGTAACTGCATAGTAAATCTCAAAAAAGCTGCAACTCTTTTTCCTAAGACTTTTATCGCTAAAAATCTGAAAAAAAGAATCTGACCGTTAGTAAATTGCCCCTGTAATATATTTTATTTACACCTAACATCAAAATTCTGACCCACATCAACCCAAACCAAATGTGGTTGCAACTTTGGGGTGATTTACCAATGTACCTACAATTTGCATCCAAGCAGTTAAATCATATGCCAGTTTTTTGTTGGAGTTTAGGAAAATAATACTGCTTTACTTTTAGCCAATTTTAGGCAAAATTTGCCCTTTGAACATTAAAATATTTTTGCAAATTAGTCCTCATTTGTAAAGCAGAAATAAGCACATAACTACTGTACGTTTTGCAAATGATGATTCATTTCTTTGTTTGAGAATAATCCATGATTTTGCAAAATACTGTTACATAGCATGTTGGTTTGGCAATTTTATAGTCCTAATCTTCTAATTATAACCCCCTATTTTTGAAAATGTATGTACGTGTATAGATACAGGTATGGGATCCCTTATCCGGAAACCAGTTATCCAGAAAGCTCCGAATTATGGAAACCCCTTCTCCCATAGCCTCTATTTTAATCAAATAATTCAGAATTTTAAAACTGATTTCCTCTTTCTCTGTAATACTGAAACAGTACCTTGTAATTGATCCCACCTAAGATATAAAAAATCCTTATGGGATGCAAAACAATCTTATTGGGTTTAAATAAAGCATTATTTTTTTTTAGTAGACTTAAGGCATGGAGATCCAAATTGTGGAAAGACCCCTTATCCGGAATACCCTTAGGCTCGAGCATTCTGGATAACGGGTCCTATACCTGTACTAAATTACTAACAAAACAGAGGATGCATTGATTTACTGTATATACTTGAGTATAAGCCTAGTTTTTCAGCACCCAAAATGTGCTGAAAGTCACCCTTGGCTTATACTCAAGTCGGGTGCCATGGGTTCCTCCAGACTAGCACCCTCTGTCCTTTATGTACCAATTAGGCCACCTGCAACCAGACCCTCCAGTGCCCTGGCCCACTCCCAGTCGCAATACTTATTCCCCCTTACGTGTCTTCCGGGACTGGGTCTGCCGCCAGTTTGCCAATGAGCATGGGGTAGTACTTGTATTGTTTTTGTTGACCCTCTTCTCCGCTTACAGAGCTAGTTTATGGTTTTTCTTTTAAATAAATATTTTAAAAACATACCACTGATGCCTCAATTTATGTAATTTACTAGTTTTTATTTTGATTATTGAAACTTAGCAGTAGCTGCTGCATTTCCCACCCTAGGCTTATACTCATGTTAATAAGTTTTTCCAGTTTTGTTAAGTAAAATTAGGTACCTTGGCTTATATTCAAGTATAAGTTTCCTCTTTTGTACATTTCTAGTTAAACTGGCAAGATCAGATGCACTTCCCTTGTACAGGTATGGGACCCATTTTCCAGAATGCTCGGGACCTGGGGTTTTCTGGATAAGGGATCTTTCTGTAATTTGGATCTCCATAACTTAAGTCTGCTAAAAATCATTTAAATATTGAATAAACCCAATAGGCTTGTTTTGCCTCCAGTAAGGATGAATTATATCTTTATCTATATTATTTGCTTATAATGGAGTCTATGGGAGATGGCCTTTCTGTAATTCGGAACAATCTAGATATTGGGTTTCAGGATAAGGGATCCTATACCTGTATTTTTCAGCAAGCCCAAAAAGCCTGAAATTCAACCTTTAAAGTGCAGCTGCCTCCAATGGACTTGGTCCATTTATTATGGTCAACCTTACTATTGGTAGGCCCTTATGATTGCTTTGTCTCTAGGCTGCTTGCCCTGAACTGTTGCCTTAACACTGGTCTTTGTTTTGCGTTAACTCCCTTTGTGGTGACCCTTGGAAACCCCCCATTACATTGCAATGCCTAGTTCATTACTCCAAACACTACGACCAGAAACACTCTATGATCCGCGATCATGACAGACAGTTTTACTTTACTCAGCGTTTGTGAATAAACCTCCATTGTGTTGGAAAAAAATATCAAATTTACCTTACTGGCAATCTATGGATTCTGCCAAATGCCAGAGAGGCTGCTGTAAGATGCCATAGACGGTCACTAGTGAGTGGGTGGGGGGGTTGTTTGAGTCTCTGTGTATTAGAAATGCCAGGGCCCATTTTAAATCTGTTTAACCAAAGTATATAGTGAAAAGGGACCCTTACCCAGAAACAAGTGTCCAGAAAGCTCTCTACTAGCTCTCTCCTTGGAGTCTGTTTTTAAATGGACAGTATACACATATGAAAGATGTGTATACTGTCAGCATAATGTTTTGTCTTATAGCAATACAGTATATACTTTTCGTGGTTAATCTTCAGAACGAAATGCATGTGTTTAAAGTTAATTTCTGTTTATAGTCTGCAACAGAAGCAAGTGCTGGAGAGGAGGCCGCCTCTGCTACAAGCCAAGCTTTTGTGTTGCCAGAGGGGAAAGTCATTCCCAACACCGTGTTTGTTGGAGGCATTGATATAACGGTACATTTTTTATTTTATTTTTTTCCCCACACCCCCATTTAGTTTAAGTAAACATACTTAAAGTATACCATATATATTATATTATAATTTTTTTTTTTTCTTAAGATGGATGAAATGGCGATTGGCAACCTCTTTGAAAAGTATGGCAAAGTGAAAGACTTAAAAATAATCACAGACAGAACAGGGGTGTCCAAAGGGTAAGTTGGTACCTTATTTTATTTTTTTTTGGGCAGTAAGTAAAAATTTACTGCCGGCCCCCGAACCGACTGAGCCCATTACTGCCGTTATAATTTGACTATTGAATTAGCCTGCATTTGCCCGATATCGCCCATCTGTAGGTGGGGATATCGGGAGAAGATCGCCAACCCCATGTAAAGGGGTTGTTCAATGTCCAAATTATTTTAAAACCACCAACAATAGTTAATTTTTCCCTTGCAATGACATAGGCAAACTCTGCATATCACAAATGTATGTATGTGTGTATGTATATGCAGGGCCGCCATCAGGGGGGCACAGGGGGGACAGTTGTCCCGGGCCCGGGCGTTTAAAGGGGGCCCGGCTGTGCTAGTTTTTTTTTTTACCTCGGGCCCTGTTACTTCCATTGCCGGCGTCCGCTGTTATGTCCCGAGCTCCCCGCTACATGTTCGCTTTTATAAGGTTGCGCCCTGTGCTCACTGACGTCACACGCACGGAGCGCAACCCTATAAAAGCGCACATGTAGCGGGGAGCTCGGGACGTAGTGGAAGATACAAATGAAGCCGGAGTTGACACAGGTGAGGAGCCGGAAGAAGCAGAAGGATGCTGGCGGCGGAGGACTGGAGGATGCTTGGGGGGACCCTGGGGGAAGGTGGAGGATACTTGGGGGGGGGGGGGGCCCTGGGGGAAGGTGGAGGATGCTTGGGGGGGGGGCCCTGGGGGAAGGTGGAGGATTCTTGGGGGGGGCTTGGAAGAAGCAGCAGGATGTTGGGTGGGGGAGTTGAAGGATGCTTAGGGGGCCCTGAAAGAAGCAGGAGGATTCTGGGGGGGGGAGCGTCAAGAAACAGCAGAGTGGGCCATTGTATGGGAACACTGGGGGAGAACCACCAATGTTTTAGGGGGCCCTGGGCTGGCTAGCAATGTATTAGTGGGTCCCTGCCACTAATGCAAAACGTAACCCTTGGCAACAAATGTTTAAGGGGTCCCTGGCTACCAATGTTTTAGGGGGCCCTCGCTACCAATGCTTGTGTATCCCTTGTATTGATGGTGGGGCCCAGAAATTTTGTTATGAGGGGCCCTGTGATTTCTGATGGCGTGTGTGTGTGTGTGTGTGTGTGTGTGTGTGTGTGTGTGTGTGTGTGTGTGTGTGTGTGTGTGTGTCATATACATACACACACTATATATATATATACATACACACACTATATATATATATACATACACACACTATATATATATATACATACACACACTATATATATATATATATACATACACACACTATATATATATATACATACACACACTATATATATATATATACATACACACACTATATATATATATACATACACACACTATATATATATATACATACACACACTATATATATATACATACACACACTATATATATATACATACACACACTATATATATATACATACACACACTATATATATATATATATACATACACACACTATATATATATATATATATACATACACACACTATATATATATATATATACATACACACACTATATATATATATATACATACACACACTATATATATATATATATACATACACACACTATATATATATATATATATATATATATACATACACACACTATATATATATATATATATATATATATACATACACACACTATATATATATATATATATACATACACACACTATATATATATATATATATATACATACACACACTATATATATATATATATATACATACACACACTATATATATATACATACACACATACACACACTATATATATATACATACACACATACACACACTATATATACATACACACACTATATATACATACACACACTATATATACATACACACACTATATATACATACACACACTATATATACATACACACACTATATATACATATATATATATATATATATATATATATATATATATATATATATATATATATTAGTGTGTGTGTGTGTGTTAGATTTTTATAGCACTGTCACAGGCACAGAAAGCAATGTCAGACTGACAGGAGTTAAGTCTGCTGCCAGTAAGGAACTTAAAAAAGCAACTGTAGTGTTTATAGGGGTCACTGCCCCCCCCCCCCCCCCCCTTTCTTCCTGCACAGGGTCTGTGCAGAAGTGAAGGATCAGCAGAGGGACTGAGGTGAATATCTCTTCCTGCCTTCATTCTGAACTGAGCTCTGTTGCACCTGTTGTCACAGGGAAACAGGCAGTAGCTCTAGGGTTGCTTTAGGGCCCCATGTCAATAGGTGCGGCACACTTGCATTGAAAGAATAGGGTGAATGTCACTGGGGGGGAAAAAATGGCAATTGTGCTCAATCACACTTTGCTTGCTGCACTCATAGCTCTATCCTGAAGGTATCTGATCTTTTTCTCATTAACCCTTTAACTGCCAGCAGAATTTCACATTTCGGTTCCACTCAGTGCCAGATGTTTTCTTAACATTTTGTGCTCTCTCATTTTAGGGGCTTTTACTGGGGGGGGGTTAAGTTTAGGTAGGCAAACTATATATTGTTTTTTTCCAAATCTGCCTGAGTTTTTGTGGAGCGGAGGAAGGGAGAGCAGGGAAAGCCAGACGCGTAGAATGCAGACACGTTCCCTAGGGGCTGGGGAATGAGCAGGGAGCGGCTTCCGCTCCCAAACGCGGAACTGCAGCAGGACGTAGAATCTACGTCCTGTGGCACTTAAAGGGTTAATGGCAGTGTATCGGTCTGCTGTGTTCAGTGGAGGATGGGATTGTGTATTTTCTTCCCCATAAGGCTAATGCCACAGGTAGCAAAGGTAGCATATTCTCAGAAAGCCAAAAAACATTTGCAGAGAATACGCTACGTAGGCTTTTAAATCCTACCCGTGCCTGCACATGATGGCACTGAATATGCTCTGGAGCAGGCACATGTAGTCAACATCCGCCAGAAATGTAAAGTCTTACATTTTTTTGGCTACATGTGCCTACACCTGAGTGTATTCTATGCTACCGGGTGCAGGCACAGGTAGGATTTTTAAGCAAACGGTGCATATTCTCAGCAAGCGATTTTCGCTGTATGTAAGGCAGTGGTTAGTAAAGTAATACATGTTCTGACTTTTAGACTTGTGTCGGTGCCCATCTCTACCAATTACTTTTGGGTATTGGAACGTGATTTGTGCTGTTCCACACATACACCTATCTGTATATAAGCAAAGTATCCCTACTGAAAATCCTGTTTGGCAAGTATAGAAGCCTGCATAAGAACTGCAAAACTAAATTTTAAATTAAAGGCAGTAACAATTAAGTTTACTGAGCAGCGGCATTCATGTTAATAATGGCACATTCTTTTAAAAGCTTGAAGTCCTAAAAGCATATTTATGAGAATCTTCTCTCAGAACTTGTCTTTTTATTTGCAGGTATGGATTTGTTTCTTTTTATGACGAGGTGGATGTGCAAAAAATTGTCAAGGTATCTTAAATTTATTTTAAACAAACATCATAAACTTTAATTGAGTTAACACCATGATAAAGTGCTTCTTGGTAAATCTGCTCAATTGACACATACCAGGACTTTTGCCATCAGCAGGCAATGGATTTCCTTTTTATTGGAAGTAGTCTCTGAATTTTAATATAATATTGCTAAATAGGCCACTTGGTACATTGTGTTTTACACTGAAACAAGTGTGAATTATGTGCCATTAAAACTTTGCTCAACCAGTTAACACTAGTTGCTGTTTCTGAAATTAGGCAAAATTCATAACTAAGTTAAGAACTGGTAATATGTATAATTATTTACTGCAGAAATATACACTTGTCACAGAGCTGGTATAACCATAAGCCTAATTTATGAAGTGATCTGGTGCTCTGCAACTTTATTTAAGGTGGTGTGGTTTTTATGAAGTGCATGTGTGGGAGTATTCACTCCACTTTTTTTTTTTTTTCTTTAGAGCCTGATCAATACCTCCTCTAGAAGTACTTAAATCTGTGCATAGTATTTATTAAATGTATGGTTTTATGACACTGCAGATTGGAAAGCACACTACTGAATCATAGCCTTCATTACTTCGTATCAACAAAAAATGTATTTCTTGAAAGTTTCATGATGCTGGAACTTATCCCAGTCATTCAGGGAAAAAAAAACATTCTGAATCTGGACAAACTTGAAAAAAACAAAGGGCCACTTTCAATCCACTGAATGTTGCCAACAATTAGGTGTTAGTGTAAGTTATTTACAATCATTTATTTGTGATACTTTATCAACGAATGTACCAACAATGTTTTGGCCCTATGCAAGTGTGCAATACAACATACTGTCCAAGACTAAATAGACCAATCTAAAACATTTCATCTTAAAATGGATGTAAACCCTGCTGCACTGCTCAGCCAAACTGTCCCTAGTTACTGGACCACAAATCCCAGAATAATGTAACATATAATGAAGGTAAAGGCATTCTGTGAGCTGAAGTCGGCAACAGGGTTATATACTTCTCCAGGGACAGTGACTGCTTTAAAATGCAAAAAAATTATCCAATGAGAATCCCAGCTGATCTGTGTACAGTAAATATGGCTCCCTGTACTTTGTGCTTAAAGCTTCCAGCACCAATTTGTAGGGACAGTTTCCCAGCACTGAACAAATCTGTCCCTTTTCCCCATGTTTGATTCCATCTCTATATTGAAGAAAATGGCAAGATGACTGACATAGTGCTGGGAATTACTATTCTCACTGGTCAATTCTTTTGCATTTAAAATGAAGGTTTTTATTAGTAGAATTCTCATTGGTAAATTTTCTTGCATCCATAATTGTGTTTGACAGCTTCTTTAGTGAAACTAGGGGGCACAGTGGGACAGCATCATAGCTAGTTTTACAACCCTTTTAATGGGTGGCACTAGTCAATAAGAGTGTGCTTAAAAGTGCATAATATTTTTACTGTGGTGTACTAACCATTTCTGATGATCCATGAATTATAAAAACTAGCCAATTAAAAACAAGGTGTGTGGGGGTGTGGTCTGCATGGTGGCTGGGTAGGATGCACCTTCAGTGATCTCTGACTGTGAACCTTCCGTTATCCTGCTTTAACCCTGAAATCACTGAGCACAGTACCACTCTACGCTGTGGGGACACCCTAGCACAACACCAAGTCCACGTGGACAAGAACAGGCATATGTCCAGACCCTCCGTAGCGACTCCTGCTGCAGATCATCGCATCCAAGATGGTTGCGCGGCATCTTTGTGTCACGCAGGCCCGGCAGAAAGTATCGCAATTGAAACCAAGGGGGAAACAGTGGCCAAGAAACTGCTTCACTCAGCACCCCCTCCTTCCTTGCAAATCTGATGTTTTTCTCCTCCTCCATAAGCTGCCACTGACAATAGGAAAAATGCTTCACCACCCCCCCCCCCCCCCCGCTACTTTAGGGCATCCTTCCCTTTTAACAGAACCAACGCTGACATATACTACATAAAATCACAACCACTCCACGCAGATAGCCAAAGTTGATGAGATGTGCACGGACTTTGCTATACTCACACACGATTTGCAAAAAATAAGGGAGAGAACATGGGAGGCAGAAAGAAGTATAGGGGGTCTTGAAGATCTAACTTCTCCCATACCAGGCCGCATAGACTCTGTAGCTAAGCAGTGAAATATGCTGAAGGCTAAAGTGGATGATCTGGGGAACCGCCTCAAGCGGAATAACATTCATATTCGGAATGCCTTAAAGAGTGGAAGGCAAGTCTACAGAATCATTTGTTGAAAACTGGCTCCAATCCAAGTTTGGGCAACATATTTACTCTGCTGCTTTTCCAGTTGAGGGGGCCCATAGTATACCGGATCGTCCCCCACCCAGGCCACTGATTGCCAGACGCTGAAACTACAAAGACAGTGATGCAGCCCTGACTGCAGTTTGGAAAGTTAGTAAACAGAGTTGTGAATAATGGGAAAACCCAATTTGTTTTTAATCTGTTGAGGAAGTGAGCACATGAATAGAGGGTTGACCTAGAACCCCTTTGCCTCATCACTAGACATGCCAGGGACCTGAATGCCTTCCTGGATTGATCGCCATATACTCTGGGGACTGGTCATGAAACACATCTCAGTACTGTTGGTAATAGCAGTTGGCTGCTCAGTGATGGGGGCTCACCTTTTAATTGGAGAATTTATAAAGACCAATGTTCCTCTCTTCCACAATCTATGCACACAATACTAAGGGGCACATTTACTAAACTATTTTGACATGAAGTACATTTTTTTTTTACTTCTAGATAAATTTTTAGATTTACAAATGGGTTTTTGCCTGTACTTTTCCAATATTGTTTCTTGAAAAATTTGAGTTTTTTTGAAAATAACTCTTATAATTTGCGATTTATTAATGTTTAGGTTACTTTTTTCCTCTGGGGAAAACTGTTCTGCTGGTTTGGTCTATCAAGTACCATTGAGTCCTATGGAAGGCTTCAAATATGAGAAATGTTCAAGTTACATAGTTACATAGGGTTGAAAAAAGACCATTGTCCATCAAGTTCAACCCATCCGAGTAAACCCAGCACACAACCTATACTAACCAATCTATACACTCACATATATAAACTATATATATATATATACAACCAGTAATACTAACTGTAGATATTAGTATCACAATAGCCTTGGATATTCTGCTTGTCCAAAAACTCATCCAGGCCCCTCTTATAGGCATTAACAGAATCTGCCATTACCACTTCACTAGGAAGGGCATTCCACAGCCTCACTGCCCTCACCGTGAGGAACCCCCTACGCTGCTTCAAATGGAAGCTCTGTTCCTCTAATCTATAGGGGTGACCTCTGGTGCGCTGATTGTTTTTATGGGAAAAAAGAACATCCCCCAACTGCCTATAATCCCCTCTAATGTACTTGTACAGAGTAATCATGTCCCCTCGCAAGTGCCTCTTTTCCAGAGAAAACAACCCCAACCTCGACAGTCTAACCTCATAGCTTAAATCTTCCATCCCCTTTACCAGTTTAGTTGCACGTCTCTGCACTCTCTCCAGCTCATTAATATCCTTCTTAAGGACTGGAGCCCAAAACTGCACCGCATACTCAAGGTGAGGCCTTACCAGGGACCTATAAAGGGGCAAAATTATGTTCTCATCCCTTGAGTCAATGCCCTTTTTTATACAAGACAGCACTTTATTTGCTGTAGTAGCCACAGAATGACACTGCCTGGAATTAGACAACTTGTGATCTACAAAAACCCCTAGATCCTTCTCCATTAAGGATGCCCCCAACACACTACCATTCAGTAGATAGTTCGCGTTTATATTATTTCTACCAAAGTGCATAACTTTGCACTTGTCAACATTGAACCTCATTTTCCAGTTTGCTGCCCAGTTTTCCAATTTTGTCAAATCGCTCTGCAAAGCGGCAGCATCCTGCATGGAACTTATAGTTTTGCACAATTTAGTGTCATCAGCAAAAATAGAAACAGTACTGTCTATGCCCACCTCCAGGTCATTAATAAACAAGTTAAAAAGCAAAGGACCAAGGACTGACCCCTGCGGTACTCCACTAACCACACTGGCCCATTAGAAAATGTTCCATTTACCACCACTCTTTGTACTCTATCCTTCAGCCAGTTCTCTATCCAATTACAAATATTATGTTCTAGGCCAATATTCCTCAATTTGATCATTAACCTTCTGTGAGGTACAGTATCAAACGCTTTAGCAAAATCTAAGTAGATTACATCAACTGCCATTCCAGCATCAAGGTTCCTGCTCACCTCCTCATAAAAGGCAACTAAGTTAGTCTGGCAAGATCTGTTACGCATAAAACCATGCTGGCACAAACTAATAGTATTGTGAACTGCAATGTATTCAACTATCCTATCCCTTATTACCCCTTCCAGAAGCTTTCCTACTACTGATGTCAGAAGTTTAAGTCGAAAATGGTCAAAAAATGTGAATATTCATTGTCAGCCTGTCCTTTTGCTACATACTTTCAAGGGGAAGTTAATACCATCTTTGTTTTCTATTTTACCATTGGTTTCCAAGAATGAGCGCCAGTGCTCATAAAATGGCTGCTGGAGCAATTCCTGTGGAGGATTCATGGAAATGAAAATCCTTTTTAAATTACCTGAATTCATGAATTTTTAGAGTTTTCATTTTCCACTATACTTTTGCTCAGAAAATTTGTGAATTTCGAAACATCAACTCTACATTTTCGTACAAACAATTAAAGCATTATCGTGACTTTTAATAAATACAGCAATGATTGAGTTTCATTCGAATTTATACCATGTCCATTTATATAACTTTCAAGGCCAGAATTTTATTTTTTTTTTGTAAATCATCCCCTTATTGTTTTTATATTGAAACCTTGCAAAGACACAACAGAATGTGGGTCATATAGATCTTGGCCAAAATCTTAGCCTCTCACTTTGCCCCAGTACTGCATAAAGTAATTGCACAAGACCAGATTGGCTTTAGACTGGGTAAGTCAAAGGCCTTTGACTCTGTTGAATGGCCATATTTATGGGGTACAATGAAAAAAGTTCCCACCAGCCTTTATTATAGTGGGTTAAGGCACTATATGTGAATCTGCTAGCCGGAGTCAGAACTCATTTTAAGATTTCACGGCCTCTTCCCATCGAGAGCAACCTGCCTGGGCTGCCCACTCACCCCTCTTCTCCCTTGCCCTGGAACCCTTAACAGGCCGGGTGAGATCGGATGCTGAAGTGGAAGGGCTGAAACTAGTATAAGTAAGTAAGAATCTACTCTATAGGGGCACAAAGTATACTAAAATGGCCACACCACTAATGTCCACAACGGTGAAAACATGGTATGTAGCACTATTAAACTATTATCCCTGCTGCTCCAAGTACTCCCCTTTCTGGAACAACCCAGAATTGAAACACTTTAGTAGTATCCCAGACCCACAAGCCTGGGCTAATTATGGAATTAAGTATGTTAATGATATTTAGGCAGAGGGTAAACGTATGCAATTCCAAGACCTTAAAGATAAATAAATACTGCCCAACTGGATGCCATTTAGCTCTCTCCAGTTGATAACATGCAGCTAGATCTCAATTCCAGTCCCAGACAAGTAGACATTACTCCCAGGAGACTAGAAGACTATATCCAAGTTTTTGCTATAGGGAAAGAGGCCATATCCACACTAGACACTGAAACATGGGAAGACATCATAGACGTTTGCTTCAAAGGCGTGGTATGCAATAGAGCGAAACTGCTCCAACTGAAATATTTACATAGAATTAACCTTACTCCACAAAGGCTACATGCAATAAATCCAGACAACCCAAGCTTGCCCAAAATGCTCTGCTCGGGAGGCAGAAAACAAAAAGAAATTTGTTATTGCTTACTACATACTCCATGGTGATTTTACAGAGGAATGAGAACAATTTACAGAATGAAGCATTTATCTAAAAGTTATAGACCTTTCTTGATGGCAAACAACATTTACAATGTCTCATCCAGCTTACATTTTTATCTGCAATTTGCCTTCTGCCCATTCCCCATAAAGTGTAATGCAGAAAGTAACCCTGCTCTTGGCCTGTATCCTCCTACGTCCTTTGCTCAACTGGCTGAGAACACTCTGGTTGCTCTGGCAGTGCCCAGAGTCTTGGAAACGCAGGGGAGCTTCAAGTACCAGAATCTATAAGTTCATCGAAGAAGGTGAGGGAGAGGCTGAATGACTGTCAGTCATTAGGGTGTAAAGAAGATGATCAGTGCAAGTCAAAGGCAGGCAATTGTGGTTTCTTTTCAATCTGATGTATCCTATGTCTATGTAAAAATACATTTGTATATATTTAACTGTTTTTGAATTCAATGCAACCTTCCAGTATTGTTTAAAACAATTGATAATGTTTTTTTGTAAATATGATGGCACTACTGGCTCTGACTCATGAAACAATATTGCATGCTGGCTTATTAATAGACAAATACATTTACAAATAACCATTTGCAAATAGCTTAGAAAACATTAAACATGTTAAATGAGTCTATATTGATGATCTGGTTTTTTTTTAATAAAAAAAATTTTTGTTGTGTTTTTGGGCGTTGGACCTGTTTAATAAATGGTGTGTGTGTGTGTACCAATTAAATATTGTTTTTACCCAGAGAAAATGCCTTAGCGTGGTAACTATCCAACAAAAACAGAGAGCTGGTTCAGTGTAAAACTGGGTAACGGGCTCTACTCTAGCAGCGTCGGGAGCAACAATGATGCCGCATGACTCGATTTGAACCCAACTTGTTTGTTTGGTGTTATTTTCAGTGCACTGTCCCAATGGAAAGCCATGTCCTGAACATGTTTATAGCCAATATGGTTTATATAAAGAGTGGTATTTAAATCAAACCCAAACTTTTTTTGTCATCTACTGTCAAAACTTTGGCCCTAAATGAATAATTCTGAATGTTAGGACCATTCTGAAACATTGTACCTGGGAAAATGAGCATTAAAATTAAACCTGATATACCTGTTTATCATGAGTTAACCTAAAAGTTTCAGTTGACAAGTAACTGTGCTATATAAATGTAGATTAATATTTTACATTGCTCTTCTATGGTAGAGAATGATATATACCGTATTTTTCGGACCATAAGACGCACCGGACCATAAGACGCACCAGTTTTTAGAGAAGGGAAATTAAGAAAAAAAGATTCTGAAACAAATAGTGTCCTAAAATATTTTATGTGCATTAAAACCCAACATCACAGTCATAAACACATGCAATCAACCCTGTAAATAAACAGCAGCATTTAGAACCATTTAGAACCATTATTAACAAATACAGTCAGCAAAAGACAAAATGTACTGTAAAACACAATAACAAGAGACTTCAGTAATAAATTAGAATTAAGTTGAAGATTTATGGTAAAGGTTCTGCTTGTTTTATGAGAACCCCAAGAACTCCTCATCGCTAGAGTCAGAATCTAGAAAGCTCAGATCCTCACAATCACTAACAGGACTTTCGTCACTACTGGTGCTGGTACCAGTATTTTCATATAACATATCATCTTCAGTCCCATCTAAGGTATTGCTGATGCCACATTTTTTGAAGGAATGTACAATGATCTCATCCTTAACTGAGTCCCATGAGGTTTTCACCCACTCACAAACTTGGGTAATAGTGGGCCTTTTTATTTTTCCAGTAGGTGTAAGATCATGATTACCAGCAGCCATCCATTTGTTCCACTCTTCCCTCATAAACACTTTAAATGGTTTGTTGATGGACACGTCCAGAGGTTGCAGCTGGCTGGTAAGACCACCGGGAATTACAGCTAAATGGGTTTTGACTTCTCTAAAGTTCTTTTTTGTAGTGTCGGTGATATGTGCTCTGAACTGGTCAAGCACTAACAAGGATGGTTTTTTTAAAAGCCCGCCTGGACGCTTGGACCACACTTTTTCAATCCAGAGCCTCATTCCCTTTTCGTCCATCCATCCTTTGTCATGGACATGCACCACGACTCCCCGAGGAATCGCTTCTTTTGGAAAAGTTTTCCTTTTGAAGATGAGCATTGGTGGCAATTTAGTACCATCTGCACAGCAGGACAACACAAGCGTGTAATGGGTTTTCTCATGCCCTGAAGTTTTAACTGTTATAGTTTTTGCTCCTTTGTGGTCTACTGTTCTATTGGATGGCACATCAAAAGTAAGTGGGACTTCATCCATATTTCCAATCTGGCTTAGTTCAAATTGATTCTTCTTTCTGGCATCAATGACGAATTTGTGAAAAGACAAGATCTTTTCCTCGTATTCTTTGGGCATTTTTTGAGCAATTTTTGTTTTGGTGCGCATAGCAAGGCCAGATCGCTTCATGAATCTGTAGCACCATGATGGTGAGCTAGTGAAATTTTGAATTCCTTTTTCCACAGCAATGAGTTTTGCTTTATTTATGATCATTTTTGTGGAGACCAAGAAGCCATTTTCACGGTGATGTGTGATCCACTCCTTTATGTCCACCTCCAACTCTGGCCACTTTGCAGCATGCCCACGTAAAGTGTGCTTACTTTTCTCCAACTTTTGCAGCTGATCCTCCTGTTTCCTCCACTCTCTTATCATCTTTTCAGAGGGAGGTGGTCCAAAGTGTCTCTCTGCTGCCCTGTTGCCATGCTCCTTTGCATATTTTATAACTTCCAGTTTGAAACCAACTTTATATGTGCATCTCTTCTGCTTGGACATCTTAGTGAGGGGGCGGTACTGGTACCGTATTTCTGCAAAACAGTACCGTAAATAAAGAACAGAAAATGCATAGAAAACGCGTACATGCAACAGAGATTTTAACGCAACAACACAGCTGCATATGTGTGAAAGGGCCCTCAGGCCTAAACACTGTATGTTACCGGTATAATAGTATGAAGAGAAATTCTGACGTAGCGGCGTTATCAATCAGGGCATCCAGCACCCAACATATTGCCCCCCCACCTGTACCAGCAGCACCCAACATATTGCCCCCCACCTGTACCAGCAGCACCCAACATATTGCCCCCCACCTGTACCAGCAGCACCCAACATATTGCCCCCCCACCTGTACCAGCAGCACCCAACATATTGCCCCCCACCTGTACCAGCAGCACCCAACATATTGCCCCCCCCACCTGTACCAGCAGCACCCAACATATTGCCCCCCACCTGTACCAGCAGCACCCAACATATTGCCCCCCACCTGTACCAGCAGCACCCAACATATTGCCCCCCACCTGTACCAGCAGCACCCAACATATTGCCCCCCACCTGTACCAGCAGCACCCAACATATTGCCCCCCACCTGTACCAGCAGCACCCAACAAGAATTGCCCCCATTTCATGTAAAAGCAGCCTACCTGCTCAGGTTTTCGCCGCACCACAGCGCCTCTGTCCCTCTGTGCAGAAACAGTGCAGAAACTGCCTTTGAATGAGTTTGAATGACTCTGGCGCTGTGCGCATGCGCAATGACGCGCATGCCCATACGCATGCGCGTCATTGTGCATGCGCACAGCGCCAGAGTATAGAGGAGGGCCCTCCACACGCACAGCGCCCACACCGGCAAGCGCCGGTATATAGAGGAGGGCCCTCGACACGCACAGCGCCCACACCGGCAAGCGCCGGTATATAGAGGAGGGCCCTCCACACTCACAGCGCCCACACCGGCAAGCGCCGGTATATAGAGGAGGGCCCTCCACACTCACAGCGCCCACACCGGCAAGCGCCGGTATATAGAGGAGGGCCCTCCACACGCACAGAGACCACACCGGCAAGCGCCGCTATATAGAGGAGGGCCCTGCACAGAGACCACAACACGGGCAAGTAAAAAACCTTTTTTTTAAAGTATAGCTGTAGGCTATCTTTGGACCATAAGACGCAGGGACTTTTTCCCCCCACTTCTGGGGGGAAAAAAGTGCGTCTTATGGTCCGAAAAATACGGTAATCTTACGGATAGTTTTTAATGCTTGATACAGGCAAAGTTGGTTGCTGAAAGCAGGGAAGAGGATTGAGATTTTTACCCCATTACCTGACTTTAAAAAAAAAAAAAAAAAAAAAAAAGCTGTATCTAAAAGGGATTGTACACATTTGAATTTGTAACTATATAAAGTTTTATGGCAGTTAGTGCTGCCGAATGCATTGGTGTGATATGAATAAAGGCATGCTTTCCAACAGGGACCATTCTGTCACCAGCTACTTTTTGTCTTGATTTAAAGGAAATACATTTTTCAGCTGTATTTCTCTACTTCTAGAAGAAAATTAGCATTACTTCTACAAATCCCAGAATAATGTAACACATAATGAAGGTAGAGGCATGCTGGAGCTGTAGTACAGCAACATCAGTATTCCTAAAGCAATATTGCACAATAAACATTTCCCCAAATCTCCACAGCCAGGGACTGCTTTAATCTTGCTTGGCAGGATCACACACTTTTCTATGTAGAGACTATTTTATGGAGGCCACTATTTTACATCCATACCTTGGGTTATATAACAGTCTAGAAAGGCCTTTTGGTATTTAGGTGGTAATGCGCCTAAGGGATATTTTCTTTATATATATATGGTCCCTTATTGTGACGACCAAAGTAGTGGTGGGGTGCAGTTTGAAGTCTAATTTGGGTGAGATATGCCCCTACGCTTGAAAAAAACTTCATGTGTCTGCACTGGGAAGCATTTAATATTTTTTGGCCAATATCCACCAAAAACGCGAGCCTTTGCATTTTCTTTAGCCTAAAAGAAGAGTTTAACTATAGATGTTAGAAACCAGGTATGTTTGCTTCACCTTCAACATGATTAGCTAGTGTAGCAAATACTTTTCCAAATTCTAAATGTATTTTGTATTTTGATCTACTTAGTGAATGTAAAGGTGCAGCTGGAAATGTAAATAATACAATATGATAGCTTTTGAGTTGAACAATGCTCTCATATGCCAAAAAGCTGAGTTTTTTTCTTTAGGTTTATAATGAAAATTTTTCCTTTAGTCGCAGATAAATTTCCATGGGAAAAAACTGAAACTTGGCCCTGCCATTCGAAAGATGCAACGTATATGTAAGTAAACTGGAATCAAGTTCAACCCTTCCGAGTAAACTGATCACACACAAACCTATTCTGACTCTATCTATACACTCAAACACATAAACCATATTAACCAACATCTAAACTAACTTGATATTAGTATCACAATAGCCTTGTATGTCATGCTTGTTCAAGAACTCATCCAGGCCCCTCTAAGGCATTAATAGAATCTGCCATTACAACATCACTCAGAATTTCACTGCTTTCACCGTGAAGAGCCACCTAAGCTGCTTCAAATAAAAGTTCCTCTAATCTGAAAGGGTGGTTTTATAGGAAAAAAAGAACAGTCCCCATCTGTCTATTATCCCCTCTAATGTACTTACAAAGTAATCATGTCCCCTCGCAACCACTTTTTTTTTTCAGAGAAATATGAAGAATTTTTTTATAATGGAGACAGAGGTTTGAGTATGCTACCAACTCTCCAAAGTACTGCATTAGAAATCTGAATACTTTAGATCAGAGCTGTCCAACCCCGTGTGGCCCCCCACCTGTCTGGCTGCACTGACTTTGTGTAAGATTTAGATGGTATCAGTACTGGGATTTACTGGCCCTCTGCATTGTTCACACCTCAGATTCAGGCTGTAAAACCCTGAATTGTTTATACATGTAATACCTTGTATTGTTGACACCTTTAAACCCCTGTATTGTTCACACCTTTTAGTGCCTGTATTGTTCACCCATCAGGTTCAGACTCTAAACGCCTACATTGTTCACCTGTTTACACCTCAGACAGACTGTAGGAGCAGCACCAGCATTGTGTCACTGCATGTAATGCCTGCCCTATGCTTGTGTGTATGGCACACACAGGCAGCGTAGGGCAGATAGTATGACATAGGGAAGGCAGAGTATGGCACACACAGCAACACAGGGCAGTCAGAGTATGGCACACACAGGCAGGGTAGGGCAGGTAGAATATGGCACACACAGGCAGTACTCTGCCTGCCCTATGCTGCCTTTGTGTGCCATACTCTGTGTCCCCTACTCTGCTTGTGTGTGCCATACTCTGCCTTCCCTATGCTCCCTGCGTGTGCCATACTATGCCTGCCCTATGCTCCCTGTGTGTGCCATACTATGCCTGCCCTATGCTCCCTGCGTGTACCATACTATGCCTGCCCTATGCTCCCTGTGTGTGCCATGCTCTGCCCGCCCTACCCTGCCTGTGTGTGCCATGCTCTGCCTGCCCTACCCTGTCTTTGTGTGTCATAGTCTGCTTGCCCTTTGAATGAAGAGTGATCTCCCTACAGTGAGCACCAGCCATTTAGGTTTTTGCTGCACTACAACAGTTTGAAGTGGATGCGGTTTAAAAAAAGGAGAGTGGTCAAAACTGGCTTCCATTAGTGGCCCTTCACCATGTAGGCCAGAAATATTCCAGCCCACTGTATCACAGAAGTTGGACAGCACTGCTTTAGAGAATCTGAAAATCCAAAATGGGGTAATATGTGTTTCTACTCCAAACTACCCTGCTGCTATTCTTTTGTCAAGATTTTTTTTTTCTTTTTTTATTAAAATTTGAAAAATCACTTAACTTGCAATTTGCTAGAGGCTCATCTACCATACGTCATTAGGTACCAGCATAAAACATCCTAAATATGAATGTCAGGTGTCATCTGAGCAGTTTGATGAGCATTGTGTATAGGTTTACTCAACTATGTGGCATGTACAGTAGAGGCCCTTCAATTAAAATAGTGCTTATTGACTATCCTGGTGGCTTATTTCAACTACTGCAAAATCAACACATTTATTGAATTTTATGTGTAAAGCCATAAAAAGTGAGTTCACCACAGAACACCATATATTTTTTTTAAAAAGTACACATTCTCTTGAATCCAAAATCAATTCTTTCTCTAGACTACTAGATCACAAATCTTTCTTAATGTTAGTGGTTTTGATAAAATAAGCTTTGGCTGCTGCAAAATAAACCACCTGCATGAACTTCATGCCATAAGAACCCCTAAGATTATGTGGACTCCTAATAATAAAAAAAACCAAAATATACAAAACAGCATATTTTTAAAAATACACATTCCGTTGAATCAAAAATAAGAAAAGGTGTCTCTTTACTTCAAACTACCAAGCAGAAGTTCTTCTTTTTTTTCATTAAGTAGTCTCAAAACTTGCATTATATGCTCCACATCCTAAAGGTGAACTGAACAGTTTGCATAGGTATACCAAACACAATTTCTATGGGTGAAAATAAGTAATCAACATGCCTAATGCAATAATGACCAGTCAAAGTAGTATAGATTTTATTCACCTATTGAGATCAGTAGTTTTGCTGCACAAACAAGCAACCGACAGCTATGCAGAACAATAAAAATGTGCACTAAAATGTAGAGATTATAACAATGGAAATAAAGTACGAAAAAGTCACAGAAAATATGCACAGTACAACCAAATACGATTTTTTTGTATTTCGTACCTGTCGTACTTTGATAAATGTGACCCTAAGATTGCATGTAATGTGAGCCTCCTAGGTTTTCAACTCCTTCCACCTCCTTTTTTGTGGGTAAACTTTTAAAATAATTAATTAAATAAAAGGTATGTTTTAGTGAGAATACATTTCCCAGGATTGACTCCACTGATTTGTTGCAGTGCAGCAATTATTTACAGACTAAGGGCAATACCTATATAATGAGTCACTTCTAATTTCTCATTTTCTTTTTACACATTTTGTTTCAGGTACCTATGTGCAAACTAGTCCTGTGGTAATTAGTCCACCTACTCAGTTCCACCCTACTTGGAACAGTCAGAATGCAGACTCGTACATCCAGCATTCTCCCATCATCAGCCCTGTGACTCAGTATGTGCAGGTGAGATTGATATATTAAACCACCACCACTGGAACATGTACAGTATAGTAAAAATCAAATATTGTGAAGATTGTTTTTACCCCCAGGATGGTGCATTTTTTTGCTGCCCCCGTAGTTGCTGGTGCCCCCTGTGGATTTTGAGTGTGCAGGGTGTGGAGCAAAACATCTTCTGATCGACTTGGTCAAACTGCGACCTGTGACTAGATGCGCCTGGTGACACGTGCACATACCATTTCCCTCCTGCTGTGGGACACCTAGAGAATTAAACATGCTTAAAGAGAAGCACATGTATTACCCCTTTCTTGATGCCAAACATTTAGCAAACACTTTATCACCATCTTAAAACCTTACTGGTAAGCTAATCCTTTTGCTAGTAGGGACATAACGGAGGATACTGTCTAGTGAAACAATTGAAAATAAGGGCTAAACCTGTTAACTATTGAGTTCATTCAAGAGTGGCATACCCATACATACAAAGCCAGCAGACACTTTTTTAGAGCAACATACTGGCTGCACAATACAGTCTGCACAAAATTCTAATGTGGAGTCTACGGAACCTATAGATGTTACTTCACAACTCAATTGTCTTGTTACTGTTGACTTACAGTGAGGAACATAAGTATTTGAGCGATTTTGCAAGTTCTCCCACTTAGAAATCATGGAGGGGTCTGAAATTCACATTGTAGGTGCATTCCCACTGTGAGACAGCATTTAAAAAACAAAAATCAGGAAATCACATTGTATGATTTTTAAAGAATGTATTTGTACTGCACTGCTGCACATAAGTATTTGAACACCTGAGAAAATCAGTGTTAATATTTGGTACAGAAGCCTTTTTTGCAGAGGTCAAATGTCTCCTGTAGTTCTTGACCAGGTTTGAACGCATTGCAACAGGGATTTTGGCCCACTCCTCTACACAGATCTCCTCTAGATCTGTCAGGTTTCGGGGCTGTCGCTGAGCAACATGGAGTTTCAGCTCCCACCAAAGATTTTCTATTGGATTTAGGTCTGGAGACTGGCTAGACCACTGCCTCTTAAGAAGCCACTCCTTGGTTATCCTGGCTGTGTGCTTCGGGTCATTGTCATGTTTGAAGACCCAGCCACGACCCATCTTCAGTGCTCTGACTGAGGGAAGGAGGTTGTTGCTGAAAATCTCACAATACATGGACCCATTCATCTTCTCCTTAATACAGTGCAGTCGTCCTGTCCCCTTCGCAGAAAAGCACCCCCAAAGCATGATGTTACCACCCCCATGCTTCACAGTAGGGATGGTGTTCTTGGGATGCAACTCATCCTTATTTTTCCTCCAAACACGGCAAGTGAATTTTAAACCAAAAAGTTCTACTTTGGTCTCATCTGACCACATGACTTTCTCCCATGCCTATGGATGCCTTAATTATTGCTGAGATATTATCAAGCAGCCCAAATAGCCTCTATCGCTCAATTATATTACTTACCTCCACATATTTGAGTACAATTGGAAAGGGCATTCATATTGCCAATCATCCCTGCTCCTTTACCTTGGGTTCATTTGGAAAACAGTATTTGTATTTATGCGGCATATTATTTTTATTTGGGATAAGGTTTAAAGGGACACAAATTTGATGTCACTTCACAAACCAGCTGCTAAGTTCCCTCCAGGACTAGTAGTAGCTTCTTTTCCAGGGTGGTAAGCTAATGGTATAAGCTACGCTAAAGATCTTATCCAGAATAAAGGTAATTTAACTTGGTCCCTTTCTGAACAAAACTTTCATCTACCCATCATTAAAAAAAATGTTTTTATCAGTTACATCATTATATAGCTTTGCATAGAAAGAATCACTTTCTACTACTGCTTTTAAAACTGTGTGTTCCTCTTTTCCATATACAAGAGGATTCATTTCTGTATTGTACCCTAATGTCTGTATCCGATAGTATACTGCCATTACATTAAACAGTGCGAACAGAAGTTTAATCATATGCTTAACCCAAATGCCTGGGAAAGTATTTGGGAAGTAACTAAGAAATGTTCTATCAATATGAGTAAAGTAGAAACTCCCTTATGTTTTAGAAACTGGTAAGGAGGGCGCCATGGGTCACATGGTGGCGTTGTTCTGTAGTACAATGGTTTTGAACTGATTTGGTAAGCCAAATCATGGCTTTACCCCTTTTGCCTCAATTCTTTAATTGAAAACACTTATCACTACAATTATGCTTAAAGAAAAATCAACCTCTATATTATCCGGCTCTCATAATTTTCTTAACATTTGGGAGCTGCTGTGTCCGGACTTGACTTATCCCTTCTCTCAGTATAATTTTAATGAGAATAAGTACAGGTATGTGTTCTGTTATCCAGAGACCCGATATTACGGAAAGCCTGTCTCCCATAGACTCCATTTTAATCAAATAATTAAGATTTTTAAAATTGATTTTCTTTTTCTCTGTAAAAATAAAACAGTGCTTTGTATTTGATCCCAACTAATATGTAATAAATCCTTACTGGATGCAAAATAACCCTATTGGGTTTAATCAATGTTTTATTGATTTTTTTAGTAGATTTAAGGTATGAAGATCCAAATTACGGAAAGACCCCTTATCCGGAATACCCTTGGTTCCGAGCATTCTGGATAACAGGTCCTATACCTGTATAAGAAGGAGGCTACCATTAAGTCATTAAATTATGTTATATATTTCTAGATGGCTCCCTAGTATTTTTCGCTTGTGTTATTTAATGTTATAGGAGTACTACTGAGGGAGTCTTTTTTTTTTTCTTTCTTTTTGGTTACTGCTTATTCCAGAACAAAGACATTGGGCACTTTGTTTTGTTAAAATAGTTTATTTAGCAAATGTACAGTTAGAAACATAACTGTAATATTTGTCATTATGATACTGTAAGTACATTGTAGAGTTTGTATCTTGTTGCTTACGCTCTATACATTTGTTACATGTACAATTCTAAAGCTTTAACATGTTAAAAACAAACATTTGTCTGGGCTTAGTTTTGTCTTTTTTTCCTGTTTATTTTGCTTAATAAATCACAAATTTTCATGTAATTAATATAATCCACGATTTTCAGTGCTGAAAAAAATACAAATGTTAGTAAATGGCCCCTATGTGATTGTATTCACAGAAGAGTGTCAAACAAATAGGCACCCCCCCCCAGTATATTTGAGATTTCTTGTTTTTTATACCTGTAAGATACCAAGGAGGAAAAAAATGATGGGATAGCTAACTATTTAATGTATGAATGTAGCCAATTGCTTCCTTCAAACCAAGGTGTCAAAAATATTGTTTTACTTTGCTCTGTCTGCTGAGCTTTGTGTGTGTGTGTTTTGAGATATTTTGTTTTATTTTACTTGGTTTCTTTCACTCTGGTGATGTCATAACCTAATTCCTCTGCTCTCTCATGTATCTATGATGGGTTTACACTTTGCTAAAACCACTTTTGCTATGTCCTGTGAGTGCGGATTCCTTTACATTGTGGGATTATATATATAAAACAGTGCTCTCAGGGCAGCACAGAATGCAAAATATGTATGACTGGTGCATACATAAAGGAGTCCCCCTATACCCTAAACTCAGTGCTGTCCAACTTCTGTGGTACCGAGGGACGGAATTTATCCGGCCTCCGTAGTGGAAGGCCGATAATGGAAGCTAGTTTTGACCACTCCCCTTTTTAAAACCACACCCACTTGAAACCACACCCATGTTATTGCATGACCATAGCCATATTAATGGTGGTAGTACAGAAAAAACCTGCCATAATCTGCCTTCCCTACCCTGCCTGTGTTTGCTATAATCTGCCTTTCCTTACCCTGCCTGTGTTTGCCATACTCTGCCTGCCCTAACCTGCCGGTGTGTGCCATACTCTGCCTTCCCTACCCTGCCTGTGTGTGCCATACTCTGCCTTCCCTACCCTGCCTGTGTTTGCCATACTCTGCCTTCCCTACCCTGCCTGTGTGTGCCATACTCTCCCTTCCCTACCCTGCCTGTGTTTGCCATACTCTGCCTGCCCTACCCTGCCGGTGTGTGCCATACTCTGCCTTCCCTACCCTGCCTGTGTGTGCCATACTCTGCCTTCCCTACCCTGCCTGTGTGTGCCATACTCTGCCTTCCCTACCCTGCCTGTGTGTGCCATACTCTGCCTTCCCTATCCTGCCTGTGTGTGCCATACTCTGCCTTCCCTATCCTGCCTGTGTGTGCCATACTCTGCCTTCCCTATCCTGCCTGTGTGTGCTATACTCTGCCTGCCCTACCCTGCCTACAGTGACACAATGCTGGCACTGCTCCTATGGTCTGCACAATAACTATATATTAAAAAACTTTTTAATTGCAGTACCACCACAGTATATGTTCTTCTTATAGTCTGTAGGGTTTATTTGTGGGTTTCTACTGCTCCTACAGTCTGTCTAAGGTGTGAACAGGTGAACAATATGGGTGATTACAGCCTGAGCCTGAGGTGTGAACACTGCAGGGGGTGAACAATGCAGAAACTAAAAGGTGTGAACAACACAGGGGATTACATTTTTAAACAATACAGGAGGTTTACAGCCTGAATCTAAGGTGTTAACCATGCAGGGTGCCAGTTGGACAGCACTGCCCTAAACAAACAAAAAAAAGACATATGCAGTACCAATAGAAAAATGTATTGAGTTAAAGGGTGTATCAACAGGCCTGATAACACGTGTTTTTAACTTGATTAATTTTTCTATTGCTGCTGTATTGCCACTGTCTTTTGTTTATATATTTATATCTTTGTATTACTGTGCATCACTTTTTTTTTGTTTGTTTTTTTTAAGGCTTGCCCATACCCAAGCTCTCCACCAATGGCAATTCAGCAGATTCCTGTAGGCTGCCAACAACCTAGCTACTTTCAGGTACAGACCTTATCAGATCCTTACATTTCTCAATATATGTTTTATAACTTCTAAGTTGTTTTTTTTTTTTATCCACCCCTCCATCCCCCACAAGGTATCTCCACAGTGGCCAACCGATCAACGGAACTACATGTTTCCTTCACCAGTAAGCTTATGTTTATATAAATATATTCTAATGGAGCAGTATAGTTATCATGGTGTCATTACCTCATTATAGTGATATCTAATACAGCTTTTATTTACTGTAGTAAAATGTCGCACTCCCTATAGCCCAAAATGGAAACTAGATGCTAATCTTCCATAAATTAGGGAAGGGAAAATATTCACATTTAATAACATTTAGTTTTAGTTGCATGGTTTGTACAAAGTATGATGCACCTCATCAAAGTGATGTTCTGTACGTCATTCCTTACTAAGTAAAACGAGGGTATTATCCATGGGGGAAGCATTTTGCATGAATAGTTCCAAGGAAACCATAGGCTTTTAATGGGGTGGTTCACCTTCACATAAATTAAGCTATTTTAGCAGATTAGGTAATTTTAATAAAATATGTAATGTAGCTCTTTAAGAAAATATCTACTGTTTTAGAGAAAATTACCTCTGAACTTAGCGTTTCTATATAGGGCAGGAGTCAGTGGAGGCACCAGGGGAGGGGGTCGCCGACCCCTTTCTGTACAAGCCTGTGTCAGCGTGTTGAAGCTCTGTGTAAGCTGAGTACTGGCAGTAAGAGTGGCACAAATTGGGGGGTGGCATGCCGCACCAAAATATTAAAGTTTATCTCGCATGCGGAGCAATGGGGTCCTCTCCCCCACTGTTCTGTATGCGATTGTAATGACCCGAGCATGCGCAATCGCGAGTTTGCGCATGTGGGGGGGGGGTTTGTGCACATGCCGTTCGCGCATGCACGGGGGGTGTGGGGGCGCCTGGCTTACAAATCCGGCCCTGCCTGTCTCTCTTTTCATGCCTCTCCTCTGATTGGCTGCTAAAGTTACAGGCACCTAACATGATCCCTGCTGCTTCTGTCTCCTGCTATGAACATTCGGGGAGGGAGGGGAACGGGGGGGGGGAAGCTCACATGTGACTCACACTGCAGAGAAGAAATGTTCCTCCTCCTTTTTCTGTTTGAATTGCAGCTATTACAGTTTTCAACAGCTTATTCAGACACATAGATACACAGTCTTTGCATGACACATATCATACTCAGGGGAACATAATCTATCATTTTTGGGTAGCAGTGAGAAAAGGTGTAAAACCCCTTTAAATTCCTTTTTAAATATAGGCCCACACTCAAAGGGAAGGAAGCAGACATAGCTGTTTTATTCACATATAAGGGGGTTACAAAGAGGGAAAAAGAGAAGGAGAAACAGAAAAGGCCACAGCAGCAAAGGAAAGAGTTTTCTACAGAGGAAAATCAGAATCGTTTTATTTGCCTTCTCCTTGAGAAAACTGAAAGCAAAATGGTAAAGGTAGTTAAAAATTTCTAGGCAAAACACGCAAGAATATATAGACCTTTCCCTTAGTGTTTTAAGTTCCCTAAAAGAATGTAAGGCATAGTACATGCCTTGGGAATTTAGTGCAGTTGGAATTAAGGCAGATTTCCTCAAAATATTAAAATTAGCATACTGGCTCATGGTTAACAGTAGACCACAAAAATACTAAAATAGTGGAGCAGTGGGAGATGAGAAGTTGTGGCTGCCAGTCAGACTTATCAAGGTAATACATTCTGTCAATAATATCCAACATAGCACAACTTTACCCTCTTGATTTGAACACATAACCATTTTATTATTGTCTTAACCCAGTAAATGTAATTGGTTCTCTGAGCACTTTTGCAATTTACACTAACTTTTCTGTTTCAAGTGGTTTCTGAGATACTCACAGCTTTAGATTGCTTTATATTGCTTTCAGCTCAATGTTTGTTAAAAGCCCAGAGTGTGAGTGGTCCTAACTGTCTATGCATCTTTTTATGCACTTTCTGTGTTTAGTTTACCCTCAAGTTTCTAACTTTTAGTTGACCCAAAAGCCTGGTATTAGCAGTCTAAAATTGTAAAACTCTGCAACTGCTAAAAATACAAAATAAATATAAATTGCAGTTTTCTTTTCTCCCTAAATCAATGATATTTTGTATAGCATGCAAAAGAATAATCTCCCAACCCCCAAAATGATGTATGTACTGTCACTGTGGATATAAGTGCAATGGCACTTGGGGAGATTTGTCACTCTCAATTAATCTGGATTGTTGCAAGTGCTAAAATCTATTTGCGGAGATTGTAATGTTTTTAAATATGCGCTACCGCAGATTTAGCCGCAGGTGACAAATCTCAGTGTGCCATTGCCCTAAGGGGTTTTAGAGTGGCTATGAAATTTTGTTTTGTTGTAAGCTATCAGTTTGTTTACTACCTACTAATTATTTAAGTTAATATAAATTGGGTTTTACTTGAGCTTTCTTTGATGTGCACACCACTCTGCAGGCTTTCACTTTCAACTACAACTGCTGTGAGATAGATCCAAATGGAGGTGAGCCTATGCCAAGAGAATATCATATTGATCAGGCAGTGTCTGCTTCTGGAGCCAATCTGCAGAAGGTGAGCTTTATAAGAATTTTTTAATAGCTTTGTTCTACAACTTCGTTACAACTGTGTTACTTACCAGGTAACCAGAGATTCTGGAGGGTGGGGGATGGGAGGCTGCTACAATAATTAGCCATAACTCTGTAACTGTGCAAAATTTTTAAAAGCTATAAATTGTCAAAATATTAGCCCAGACTTTAAAGAAGAAGGAAAGGTAAAATCTAAGTAAGCTTTATCAGAAAGGTCTAAGTAAATACAGCAATAAGCACTCGTAGAAACACAGGATTAGGGTATCTGGCTTCCTCTCTCAGAAAGCTGATGTCTTAAATGGAAACAGCTTCTAGGGCTCTTTACTTGGGTATGGCAAAGCTTTCTGCAGAATACATATAGTGTTTTACGTGGCACTGATGTGGTGAATATGTTGGCAGTAAAATGCCTTCTCCTTTACATTTTCAATATTCTAAAAACTTTTTTTCATGATTTTTCCCCTTTAAGGGCTATGACACATACAGCTACTTGTAGCTCATGGCTACAAAATGCCAGAAAATACCCTGCTGGTGACAAAACTGTAGCCGCAACAAGTAGCAGGATACAAGTAGTTTGTCATTGCCCTAAAACATGGAGGGATAATTTGAGTAACTACTTTATCTTTCTCTCACAGGGATTAAACGGAAAGAACTTGCAATTTCACTGTTTTGCGCTCACTTTAGGTGCGGTGGTTATTCACAGGCCAGTTTCAGACATATTAACTATATCCTTAATCAACTAAAAATCAATATATTTAAGGACAATCATTTCCTTATTACACAGCATTAACTGGATGTCTCTTAAAAAGGTTATTTCTTGATCCAGAGAATTGGGCAGCAACGAATAGGTTACAATAGTATAAAATAGGTGTCCTAGCATCCTGTGCAGTCTGATGTGTTCACTTTTAAGTTAACTTTTAGTATGTTTTAAAATGGCTAATTCTAAACAACTTTTCAATTGGTCTTTATTATTTTTTTATAGATTTTTTTTTACTTATTTGCCTTCTGACATTCCAATTTTTAAATGGGGGTCACAGACCCCAGCAGCCAAAAACCTATTGCTCTGTGACCTACAATTCAATAGTTATTGTTAATTTGTATTACTTATTATTCTGTTCATCTCCTATCCATATACCAGTCTCTTGTTTAAACTATTCCCTGGTTGCTAAGGTAATTTGAACCTAGCAACTGGATAACTGGTAAAATTTCAAACTGAAAAGCTGATGAACAAAAAGTAAAATAACTAAAAAAAAACACAAATAATAAAAATGTAGACCTATTTCAGATTGTCTTGGAATATTTCTCTATGTCATTTTATGAGCTTGTTTGGATATGTTTGGCTTCCTATTTTATACTTTGTTTCCTATAGGAATTGTTATAATGGCAACCTCTTCTTTAAATTAATTGATATTTTTTTTTTTAGTAGTGTGATGTATTTTTGTTTTATGCTGTGTTAAGGTTTGTTTGTTTACTAACAATAACAAATTGGTCAACAAAGTCAATTAGTAAAAATAATACTAGATGTGCTAATTAATGTTTGTATTTAAATACCATGTAAAGAATAGTTAATCTGACCAATCACACTTAAGCAATTGTGGTAAATGCATCAGGCATGATGTTGTATGGCTACAGACCCCTGCATCTGCCATACTAATATAATGTTAAATGGTATAAAATATATGGTTTATAAAAAAATATTGGCTACTGAAACAAACTGAAGTGCAGGGGTCAGTTGTGTAAATAGTTTGTTTCCAAGGCACCTAACAGGGCTAGTTACATTTTACAGCATTTACTGTGTAATGTAACAAAGCAGTATAAAGTACTAGTACAGGTATCAGACCCCTTATCCGGAAAGTTCCGAATTACGGAAAGGTCATCTCCCATAGACTCCATTCATCCCAACTAAGATATAATTAATCCTTATTAGAGCCAAAACAATCCTATTGGGTTTAATTACTGTTAATTTTTGAGTAGACTAAAGGTAGGACTTCCGAATTACTGAAAGACCCCTTATCCGGAAAACCCCAGGCCCCGAGCATTCTGGATAACAGGTAAACCATACCTGTACTTTTATATGACTTTAATAAAACTGAAGAATATATAGGCTATGTGCCAATTAAGAATGCGTGGGGTGACAAATTGTTTTCCTGTGCCAACTCTAATGCTCCCTCTCCCAACCTGTATGATGATTAGTGGGGCAGGATCCTGACCCTTCAAAAGTCTGCTACTTGCCCATAAAGTAAGGGGGTTAGATTACATCTTGTGCAACAAAGCTTCAGTGGTTTTTCATAAATTCCACCTTCTATCGTCCCATGTTCCATTACAAATGGTGATAGACATAGAGGGGCATTTTGTCAGCTGATGTTTTCCACCCAATGGCAGCGACAGTCAAAATGCTGTCTGTGCCATTAACTCTCATTTAAGATGTGTTATCCCAAAGGATGTATACTTTTTGTATTGTGATTTTAGAGATATGTGGACATGAGTACCCAGACTATTATATCCTGCTTGTTTGATCCAGCAAAAAAAGTCCGTTTATTTGCTTCACAGGAGGACTACATACAGGTAAAATCTAAAAGTTTAACTTCCCCTTTGTTGTTTAGAATTTGTACTTTTTGGGAAAAGTTAAAAAACATCAACCAATATAACCTTTGCCTCCATTGCTTCCAACCCCCCCCCCCCCCACTCTCCCCCTGGAAGGAAGCAGGGTGGGTAGCTTCATAGTGTGGAATCCCATTTTCTAGGAACAAAACTGCTCTTAATGTACCTGTATTTATGTCTAATTCTAAGTAACCATACAGAACTAAAGCAATACTCTTACCAGCCTCACATTAGGATCAGAGAGATTATTGCTTTCTTTATAAACAGGGAGACGGAAATGTGTAGTTTAGACAAAGTTAACAGAACCACTTAACATTTTAAATTGTATTAAAACCAGACCTCTTACAGAACACAAGGACATCTAAATATGGCTTTTCAAGTGAACTGACACCCACATTGCCCTCACAGGCTTACAAAAATAACTGTGGCATGCTGCCCTTCTGGTATTTGCCAGAATATACTAATTGCCAATGCAGGGCTACATGCATTATAGGCATGTTAGTAGTTGGTGTTGACTTACATGTTTGATACTTACATGTTTCATATGTTGTAGACTCAATGGGTTGTAAAAAGTTGAGGTACAGGTACTCAGAGCCTTGTCTGATGCTTCGAGTAATCAGATCTGAACCTGTGCTTCTGCACTGACTGTAAAGGAGTCTATGGGGCCGATTCACTAAAGGTCGATAACGCTTATCGCGTGCTTTTTTGCGTTAAAAAGCACGCGATAAATAAATACAGATTTACCAAAGGCATTGCGTTAATTAGCGAATAGAAATAGTACTAACGCATGATTCACAAACACATATGAAGTGTTAAATGTGCAAAATATCGTATTAGTCTGTGTGAACACCTACTTGGGGCAGGTGGGAAAATTGCGGTTTGTGAGCTTTTGGCAACACAACATGGAGTTTGCAGTGGGATTTTTTCAAGTCTGTGTTGGCCCTGGAGTGATGCAGCCTCCAGTTTTCAGGGAAATGGTCATTTTCAGTACAGTAGTTTTCAGAAAGTAGTTGTTACATGCGTAATATCGTGCGCTAATATGGCACGTGGGGAAATAACGCACGCGGCGGGAAATGACGCAAGAAAATTGCTCATCGCAAGATAAATAACGCAAAGAACATCGTTTCTTAATTATGATATGTCCTTTTAGTGAATCGAGCGTTAAGTCGCAAAAAATAAGAAGAGATAAAATTTTTAACGCATTCTATAAATAGCGCTCGTTTTATCGACCTTTAGTGAATCAGCCTCTAAAAGCCTTCATCCAGTCCAGACTCCAAAATAAATAGTTTATATAACCCTTGTAGTGCCAGCCACATTTGGCACAATTTTTGGATAGGAAATGTTTTTCCCCATAGCCAACAGTCTATGGCTTAGAGCTATAGGTGAGTAATTAAAATACCAATTGGCCTCTTCCTAAAGAAATAACATTCTCATCCCATTCTGTATATTACAGGAAAATAGGACTCTCTATAAATATATACTAAAGAGCAGATTTGCTAAAAATCGTGATATTGTTTAAACTGAAATATTCCTTGCTTGTTGATCAGATTTAGACTTCTTCAGATCAATTTGTTCTTATTTTGTTATATTTTTCATGTCTGTTTTTAATGCCAAAATCATTATGGATTTTTTTTACTGTCTTTGGTAAATATGTTCCCTGTTATATATTGGCAATTTATTAATAGGTGTTAATAAAATGTGTTCCTCATTTATACTTGTGATTTATTGTAATTAAGATAGTTGGGATCCAAAATAGTTGTTTAAATGGCAAACTGATGACATTCAGAACAGTTAAATAGTTAACAAAGCCAGCATCCCTTTTTTAAGGCCCCAGACATTCCTGTACTTAGGTAAAAAGAGGGGGGGTGTGTAGTTAAAATTAAATGAAGGGTTACACTTACCGTATATACTCGAGTATAAGCCGATCCGAGTATAAGCCGAGGTACCTAATTTTACCTAAGAAAACTGGAAAAACTTATTGACTCAAGTATAAGCCTAGGGTGGGAAATGCAGCCGCTACTGCTAAGTTTCAATAATCAAATTATTTAATAAAAGGACACTCACAAGTGTCCTTTTATTTTTTTCTGCATTATTGACAGGGCTGCCTACAGCTAGTTTATGTTTTAGAGTCATCAATGATTATGCTCCCCAATGAAACTGAAGATGAGTTCAGATTTGTTGTGTTTTCTCTGAAGCAAGGGAGGTTTTACTTGGACAGAGAGGTTGATCTTAGTAAAGTGTCTTTTCCACCTTCTACTGTTATATTATTATCTATATGTAACAATATTGTGCTATATATATCAAGAAGGTAGGAGTTTGTGTATTACATAGCTACTTTTATGTGGTTAAATAGGGGCAAGGAGTGAGCCTCCATAAAACAACAATAAATCAACATGTTTGCCACAAGATTCTTTTTTACACCTTCATCCCACTACCATTTGGAATTAGCAAAATATTTGTGCAGATGGGGACCTCTCAGGCTCCACGGGCCTGGTACCATTGCAAACCATATACTAATAATTATAGAGGAAGAGGGCACTGCAGCTCAAAGGGCCTCAGGTGTCAATGTGGCCCATCAAGCCAGAATTAACAAAGAAGTTGAATAAACAAGTAAAACCACAAACTTCTGGAAGTTTTGGGGTGCTAAAATTAATTTGCTGTGGGAAAGTGTGAAATCAAATTATACCACTGAATGTACCCCCTGTTTGTTGTCCCTGCTACAGCTACATTTCTACATAATTGTCAACTGCAGTCTAAACATTAATAAAAATGTTTTTATACAATTAATCCTACATCTTCAATAAAGTGTAAGAACTACCTTGTTGTTTAATACCTTACAATAATACCATATGCAAGGGGAATTCCAGCTGCTCAGGAATTCCAGTCCTGCCCTGGCAGCACCCCCCTCCCCTGCACTCGCGCGCACCCCACCCCCTACCCGTTCATACTGCGCAGAATAAAAGCAATATCACCATGGACGCATCCTTGTTGGACTGGAGCATGCCTTTGACGCGCAGCACCCCCGTGCGCAGCCCCACCATGCACACATGTCGCGTATGTGCAAGATGCGACGTGTGTGCGTGCTGGGCCAGCGCACGTAGGGGGTGATTTTTATTTTGCGCAGTATGAACAGGCAGGGGGTGGGGTGCGAGCGAGTGCAGGGGAGGGGGGTGCCCGCCAGGGCAGGACTGACGTCCACGGGGGGGCGGGTGCGAGCGATGGCACATTCCAGGGCACGTGTATAAGCGGAGGGTGCCTTTTTCAGCACATTATTGGTGCTGAAAAACTCGGCTTATACTCGAGTATATACGGTACATTGCCATCACCTTTTCCCTACTTTTATGAGGTAACTTATTGTAATCTTGTCATAAATGCCACAAACCTACTCATCACCTCACACAGCCATCTTTTTTGTAAGATAATTCTTTATTATCAAACCAAAAAGGGACATAGCCAAGCTTAGTAGTTTGGGCTGATTTCTGTGTGGGCATGGACTGTTATATTGATCACTCCTGTCCTGTAAGGAGGGGTTTCTAATAGCCTGTAGTAATAACATTCTTGGTTACCGTATATACTCGAGTATAAGCCAAGTTTTTCAGCCCCAACAAAAGGGCTGAAAAATTCAAACTTGGCTTATACTCGAGCCAAAGTAGAGATCCCCTGCCAGTGCCAGACCCACCAGAGCCCCCAGAGCTGCCGCCGCAGACCTGCTGCCAAACCCACCGCCAGACCCGCTGCCAGACCCCCCGCCAGAGCCGCTGCCAGATCCACCGCCAGGCTTCCTAAGACTGCGCTCTTCTGCGCGTCAGGCGGATGTGATGTCACGCACCCCCCTTCCTACACGCTTCTGCCCTGCCGCACTCCCAGAGACATCAGCAGCTCAGCAGCACCAATTGTTGTAAGGGTGTAGTGGAGACAAGTATGCTCACAATGGCTTGGGTATGAACTGCACCATACACTTTAATTGCTACTTTGCATTGCTCTACTTTGCACTTACAGAGCTAGTTTACTATTTTTTTTTTTAAATAAATATTTAATAATATATACCAAATTGATGCCTCAATTAATGTCATTTTATTGGAATTTATTTTGATTATTGAAACTTAGCAGTAGCGGCTGCATTTCCCACCCTCGGCTTATACTCGAGTCAATAAGTTTTTCCAGTTTTCTTAGGTAAAATTAGGTACCTCGGCTTATACTCGGGTTGGCTTATACTCGAGTATATACGGTAGTTCTAGGAAGTGATAAAACACCACATTATAACATGATAAATTATGGATATCTTACATTTGCTCTTTTTTTTTTTTTTTTAAGGACGATAGTGTGCACCAATTCAGAAGGAGCAAGTCTGTTATAAAGAGAGTTTCCAACTGAAAATGGCCTTACTTTATAGATCCGGTTTGCATAGAAATCCATATACACTTCCAAATGTTGTGCCTTTTAGTTTGTCGAATTCACCTAACACTAATGTGTATATAGTTGTTCTGAACACAGAAGTCACTTGTTTTATATGTTTGTATGAAGCACCTTTAAGTATAGACAACTACAGTTTGTTCACTGCCTCACATTTACATTTATAGTTTGTTTCCCACGCAATGTTTTCCAATCCTTACACAAGTGGTGTGCACATACACAGTGATATAATCCCAAATCATCTTCTCTTTGGGATCATGGCATTGTGTAGTGGGACTAGTTACAAAGATTTTTCAGCCACACTCACTTTATCAATTGTTTTTTCTCTTCACCACAGCCACACTCACTTTTATTTGTATTCTTGAATGAAACACATTTTGCTTGTTTTTCAAAACACTAGTTTATTGGGATTATTATGCAAGTTCACTGGTATACATACACAAGGCATTTACCGTATTGTATTTTTCTTCAATAAGTTGAGGTAAATGAAGTTATGTTTAATAGGCTTTTAATTGCACTTGGCTTCTGTTACAAAAAGCGTTATTATTGGAAATGTCTAGAAACATGCAAGTTGTGTTTATGTAAGTTAAGTGACCACTTAAAAAAATGTAAATCCTTTATGAAACATTTTAATGCTATTTATGCAATGGTTTTACTTTTGACATGACCCTATTTTAATTTTCAATTTAAGAAAATGAGCCTATATAATGCTTTTAAAAATTAGACTAACTTGCCAAAATAATCTTTTCAAATTTGAAGCACTGGGCAATCTGTGGTATGTTGTTTTTCCAGACTTGTTTACCCTTACCATAAAATTTAATGAATAAATAAGTGCAAAACAGAGACGCTTTTGTGTTTTTTATTCTCATGGACAGTTTAAGTATTAACCCTTTTGTTGCCCCAGTCTTCTATTTAGCATTAAAAATACTTGGGAAGAGAAGTAGAGGGAATCAACTGGGAAGAGAGGGTCCAAAATCGGACTGGGACAGGAAAACATGGACAGCACAGGGGAGAAAAATGGGAAAGTATTGGGCCAGGGATACAGAAGAGATAAAAGGAAGAGGGAAAAAGAGAAGGAAGAAGAGAGATTGGTGAAAGGGATGGTAAATGAGGACCTGGGAGATCTGCGAAGAGGAGAGCCCAAATGTCTGTGAAAGTAGAGAAAGAAAAGGGTTGGGAAAAAATGGGGAGAAGAGCATGCAAGTACACTGCAATTACAGGTCTCTGAAAACCAAAAGGTTGGTTTAATAATACAAATATCTCTCTTTTATAGACCTGTGAGTTACGTTGTAGGTTCTGTATTGCTATAGCTAATGTGTCCAAACTAGTAATGTGTACACTGTAATACAGTCTAGGTGCAGGTCCTTCATTTATATTTGGCTGCTAGTCTCTACAACATTTAGTGAGTGTGCCAACCAGCGAAACGGCACTAATAGTGACTTGTGTGCAGACTGCTGTGCATGGCTGCTGGCTAGTGCCGGGGTTGCTGTGGAGGCATACTACTGGCTACATCGGTGTTGATGGCGCCCAAAGCAAGTACCTCTCTGCACATGTCCACTCTTTCCTTGGCATGAGTCCTGGCATGTGCACCGTATCCAGGACTGTCAGGCTGAAACTTGGGGTAGGCAGAAGTGGTATGTACCCACTGCCAACCTACACCACCATTGCGCCCTAGACACATGCCTCTTCCCCTAGTTTTGGCCCTGGTCTACATTATACTAAACCTTGATTTCTAGAGGAAAGGAATTCCAGAGAACCTGACTGTAGAGATGCCTAGAAGGAGTTCATATGAAGTGGTGAGTTGTATATCATGTGTGGAATATAAGGTAAATTTAATGTGTATTTTAGTAATATTAAATAGATGATAGTGTTAGAAGTTATATCCAGTTTGCTGACTAATTCTACCAGTACTTATATTGGCTACCACTGCCGTGACAAAATTGAAACTACCATAACTGTCTTTCAAAGAGGTCACAATACCTTTTTGATAGTTTTTCATAGGTCTATTAATTACAAGAACAAGCAATCTTCTGCACACTTCCATAACAATATACAGTATTTAGGGAATAATGGGCCAGATTTCATTTGATGAGGAAAACTTAGCTCTTCATTCAGTTTCAGGTTCCCATACTTGATTGGGGTTTTTAGTTGAAAAACCTTCAAATAAATTTTCCTTATCAAATTAAACATGTATAAAGCTGCTAATTAATTACTAGCTAATTACAGAGCATGCTGGGCATTGTGGGAATTGGAGTCTTGGCTGTAGGCTACAGCAACATTGTTTTAATCATACATGCGGTCAGGACCAGCAGTGCAGAATAGCAAAGAACAGGCACTGTTTCAGTAGTAATTATAGTAAATTAGTCAGTTTAATTTTATTAAATGAATAAAATAATTGGAAATGTATAACTTAAAAACAAAGAAAAACAGCAACAAGGTGGAAAGCTTAACCTTGGTCACTGTGGATCCGGGTGCTCAAGCCCCAGACCTTCATCTTTGGGAGTCAACTGGGAATACAAACTGGACAAGCAGGCTGGCAAACTAAGAATGCTTTTAACAGAATTTGAGCTGCTTTGGACCTCTATACTTTCGGATGATCCAGAGTGCCAGCCTGCTTATCCAGTTTGTATTCCCAATGTATAATGGATATTGTGTGTTTAGATTTAGAGCACCTAAAGACATTCATAAATTACTCCTATTGTGATTGCAAGCATCTGTTAACAATGTTGCACTTCCGATCATTCAATGAGATACAAAATGAGTGGAATAGATTTAGTTGCAATGTTACACTTGTTCTTTTAAAGGAATGTTTTCATTAAATATTTTATGTGGATCACTGCTGGGGGTAACTGGCCACATGGGGGTTAAATTTGCACATGATGTCACTGACATTCCCTGATTCCATGGGAGGAGAGGATGAGCTTATGTATGTATATGTACCTTGAAAAAGGTCCCAAAGGGGACCGGAACGTCGATTGTGCATGCAATTATAACGGACAGTCTATTTTTTTTACCAATATTTCTGTTGGTAGAATCCTAAAACAAAATTTCACCCAGCTCCCCTGGACCTAATGTTATGCAGTGCCAAACCCACACTTCATTTCATCTAGCACAATTGTTTTTAGAGTTTGTGTTCAAGTCCCCTTTGTAGCCCACATTTACTAAGGGCTTCCCATTGTATGTATGTATGTATATCTTTATTTATAAAGTGCTACTTATGTACGCAGCGCTGTACAGTAGAATACATTAATACAAACGGGGTTATTAAGATAATAGTAGATAACTACACAGTATAAGAATAAATAAAAGATACAGTTGCAATAAGTTAAGAGTCAAAGACACAAGAGGATGGAGGTCCCTGCCCCGTAGAGCTTACAATCTATATGGGAGGGTAACTTACAGATACAAATAGGCAAATATAAGTGCTGTAGGTCACAGTGGGTGACAATACAATATAAATATAAGTCCCATGGGAAAACATTACTATTTAAAGGAGAACTAAACCACAAAAATGAATATGGCTAGAAATGACACTTTTATATACTGTACTTGCTGCACCAGCCTAAAGTTGGTGTGGTTGGTATATTTTATGTATTTAGACGCCGTTCAGACCCCAAGTCTTTAAGATGGAAGTTGTAGTTCATCTTTAGTGTTGATACCAATCTATTTTTTGGTTACCAGAGTTAGTGATATCAACAATCATATAGAATTTTTTTGAAGTCTGGAAAAAGTATGGGTATTCTTATGGTTATCAACAACAGTTGTGACATAGAAATATATTGGCTTCCATTGCCTTTATAACCTGTTATATTCACATAAGCTGATACAATTATACATTCTCAAGAATTGGATGGGATTTTTTCACTTTCACAATTTTCACTTTTTTGTTTTTAGGTGTTCAATACAACTAGGCACACCCTCTGGATGTAAGGAGCGGTGGGCCCATAAGAGAAAATAATAATTACTTTTGTTATTCACAAACTTTTTTGTAGACACAACAAATTATCAAGTGCATGACGTTGAGGGAACATTGGTTGTGTACTGATTGTGAACGTAGTGGTATTTAGGGTAGGGAGGGTAGACATGTTATTTTCTGGAGTTTGTAGCCGTGAAAAAGCAACTGGTACTAGTAGCTCAATGAATTAAGGTCTCAAGTTTGGCCTTAAAGGGGAACCCCAGCTTCTGAACCAAACAAAACATAGAAACCCCTAATATATATATATATATACCCCTATCACTGTAATCCATTCCTTGTATGAATAAATACTATTTTTATATGGTGAAATCCAGCTGTAAAAACATTGATGTTACAAATTGTAACAACTTCTCCACAGCTTACAGACAGCATGCAGGAACTACATGACCCACAATGCATTGCACTGGATCCAAGCCATTGGGATCATTTGCTTTAGCATCCCTGATACCTATATTCAGCCAAAAATCTGAAAACAACAATATCCACAAAATATGATTCTTTGAGACACAATCAGTCCTGGCACCATCCAAAAGCCTTTATGGAATTTCTGCATTGTAGGAAAAAATATAAAAAGAAAGTAAATTAGTAGTTATGCTAGAAGTTACTGGATTCTGTGTTTTTGGAATAAACATGTTACCTGACTATAATTTCAAGGAAACATGTATACATTAGAAACTGCTTAGAGTTGTGGGTAATGTTACTACAGAAAAATTTCATTTTATCTGCTCTGCCTTTATTACAGTTATTACAGAACCCTGGGGGAAACTTTGTTCCTGCTTCTTTGCTTTATTAAAAAACGTGAAGCGAGTTCATCTGTCTGCCTGTCTTCCCTTTGTCATTTGTGCTGTTTAATCATATAACATTTCTCTTGCTCTGTATTGAATTTACCACTATATGGTTTTATATTGCAACGTTACACAATGCCTGGGTGCCGTCCAATAGCAAGTGACAAGATGTGGAGGAGATTGAGAGGGATGAAACCTTAATAAAGCTATATTGGATCGAGTGATCGCTAGCGGCCTAGAGTGAAGCAAACCCTTAGGAGGGTAATGATTTGGCAGGTATTTTACTTGCTAGGTCAATAAAACACTGGCTGAGTGGCAACCCTATTTACAATGTGCTTGGTCTCTTTGGACTTTCACTGGAGAGAATGCTGCTGGAGACAGGAGGCCTGAGTAAGGGCCTGGGGTGGGGAAAGGTTTTGAGAAAAGTTAAACCTAAGGTAACCGAAGACTTAGGGTGAAGATTCATTGAGCTACTAGTACCAGTTGCTTTTTCACGGCAACAAACTCCAGAAAATACCATGCCATAGACAATACTGAGAATTGCCTCTGCCAAAACACATGTAGAGACAATTATCATTAAATGATCAGCATTGTATATTTTCAGTGCCGGGTTTCTTATCTGGGCGCTCCGAGACCGCCGACATTTGTCACACCCCCCAGGGGCAGACCAAGACCCACCTTGTGTGCTTTAGCGTGCATGCGCAGTTGTGCAGGGGGGGGGTCGCGATGCGATAGATCAATGCCCCCACCGCGTAATAAACAGCAGAGAGCGGACTAGGGGTAGGCAGGAGAGGTTCCTGCCTGGCACCCCCCCCCCAATCGTTGCGCCCTAGGCAGCTGCCTCTTCTGCCTACCCCTAGTTCCCTTGCACATCCCCCCCCCAAGAAAACTTCAGCCAACTTTGGGAAATCATAGCGAAATCGTCATCCCACCGGGCCGGGGTAGCTAATCTCCCCGTGTGCCACTGCCCTAAAGCATATAGGGCCTGTAAAGCAACAATACAGAAGGCAAAATATGGACAGATAGCTTTAAATGCAAAGACTAACCCCTAAAGCAAACATCTGCTTTGAAAAGGAATCTGATCCAAAACATCAGCAATACAAGATTTAACATTTGTAAAGCGTGTGTGCCCTGCAGAGAATTACAGTATATACTGTAAAATTATATAGTATGCATGGGGGGCAGTTAGCAGATAATGCTTAGGCCATTTTAAAGTAACAGTAACACCAAAAGCTTTAAAGTAATTCAAATATAATGTGCTGTTGCCCTGCACTAGTACAACTGTTGCCTTTGCTTCAGAAACTTTAAAAGCTGAAAAAGGAGCAAAGGCACAGGTTACCCAGCAGATAACAGATAAACTCTGTAAAATACAATGGAAGTCTGCACAGCCTATCTGTTATCAACTGTGTATCCTGTGCTTGAATGGCTGCCCCCATGGCTACAGAGCAGCTTGTTTATATTAACAATAGTAGTATTTCTGAAGCAAACATGGCAGTTTTACCAGTGCAGGGCAACAGTACATTATATTGTCATTCTGAAATCCCTGTGCTGAGTTTAGTGGATTACCAGAGGGTACATAAATTATCTTGTACTTCTTCCCTAAGATAAATTATACTAATGTTAACCTTTTTATAATTAGAAGCTTTAGTAATGCAGTAACACTGAATGGCTCTATATGTGAGTACAAGCGATTGGCTACTGCTCGCTCTTCATTCAGCAAAATATTTATTTGTGAAAATGCAGCTTGTTGGAGAAATGTCCTTAAAGCTAAGAGATGTAGGCCAGCTTGTCACTTTGATTTTACCCTACAAATAAAATGCCATGCGTGCAAGATGTCAGCGGGGTCTGGAAGCAAAGAACGTGACCTACATTTTTTCAATATCCGCGAGGGTTCACATTTCGTATGATGCTCACTTGCTGCCATGAATAGATTAGTAATGGACCCAGGGAACAATCAGTCCAATAAGTTTGTGAGCCTGAGAGGTGCTGTTTGGGCATTTCCTATTAGCAGTGTATTTTCTGTAAAATTGTTGCCCAGCTACTGCTTCTTCCAGCCATGGACAGTTTGTGGGATTTCTTTAGCAGATGGTTACAGTAAATACAAGGGGCTACAGAGATTGTAGCTACTGGCAGGTCATAGAAATGTGCGGAGGGGGGATCAGGGCAAGTAAACAGATCTTTCATCACAAAAGAAGAAGAGTGGATGGGACAACTCAAGTTTTTATGGGTGCCGAATATAACTGTTTATTTTAAAAACCTCCCATAGCATGCACCTGACACAGTACAGGTATGGGACCTGTTATCCAGAAGGTTTTCCAGATAAGGAATCTTTCCATAGTTTGGATCTCCATACCGTAAGCCTACTAAAAAATCATTAAAAAATTAACTAAACGCAATAGGATGTATATATGTATGTATATCTTTATTTATAAAGTGCTACTTATGTACGCAACACTGTACAGTAGAATACATTAATACAAACAGGCGGTTATTAAGATAATAATAGATAAATACAAAGATACAGTAATAAATACAAAGATACAATAATAAATAAATACAAGACACAGTTGCAATAAGTTAAGAGTCAAAGACACAGGATGGAGGTCCCTGCCCCTTAGAGCTTACAATCTATATGTAGAGGATGGTTCCAATAAGAATTCTTTATATCTTAGTTAGGATCAAGTACAAGGTAGTATTTTATTATTACAGAGGCACATTTTTAAAAAAAAATTATTATTAGATTAAAATGGAGCTTATGAGAGACGGCCTTTCCATAATTCAGAGCTTTCTGGATAATGGGTTTCTGGATAACACTAGTAATTTTGTCACAGCAATTTTAGTGTACTCAGTGTTATATAAATCATATACAGGTATAGACCATTTAGGTACAGTATATATGTGTACTAATCCCAACACTTGTGCATTCACCTGTCTTGTGTAAAAAATCTCAGGCTACTAGAAGGTCTTCAAGGGTCATTGATACTCAACCTCAATGGATATAAATGCTGAGGTTATTAAAGATGCATCCAGACATGCTCTTTGAACTTACAGTTGCGCTATGGGCCATTGCGTCCCTCCTGCCTCTTACATCCCATTTTACAGTGTATCCAATCAATTTTTTGTAGTGTTTTAACCTTGAATGTTTAAAGTGCTTAGCTGCACCGGTTATACTCTTTATTGCTTTCTACAGATGTGCTTTATTTATAATGCAAATTGATATGATGAAGAAAGTGATTTTGATGTTGAGCTAAAGACAGGGTCAGACTGGGCCGGGGATCACAGGGATATTGGCAACCTGCAGTCCAAGCTTTATTTATAATGCAAATTAATATGATGAAGAAAGTGATTTTGATGTTGAGTGTATGGTGCAGGCAAATGTCCCAGGCAGCAGATCTTTACTGCAGGCAACCCCCAGACACTACAGGGCCACTGCAGGAGTGCAAGCTGCCACGGCAATATCTGCAAGGTGTTTATTCCCTGTGTGTCTGTGTGGGATTCCCCCCACATCCCAAAAACCTACAGGTTAATTGGTTCCTGATAAATAAATGTATGTGACAGTGGTCTTAGTATGTAAGCTCCACTGGGGCAGTTAGTGAAGTAAATAATGTATACCCTCTGAGGCAAGGAGCAATATGGTAGCACTATATAAATAAAGGATAATAATGTTCCCAATTTATTTCTCTACTGTGCACCTATTAACACCTATTAAGCTTCCCCCACTCTGAATGAATCTGTTCCCGGGTTCCCACTGCAGCTCGCATTAACTGCGGCATATCACTGCATGCCAGGAGTACGGCAGTCCCTGCTCTGATAATGTTAACTGCAACTTGCAAACACACACACACATGCACAAACTGTATTCAGGCACAAGTATTGGGGGGCGCAACTTCCCATGCAGCTGCAATTGTGCTTGGATCCTTGGAAATTACATTGCATTTGGGGGGGGGGAAACACTGTCATCTTTGTCCATAAATTGTACATTGAACTCTGCACTGCTTTCCTGAATGACTCTTTTTCTGTTTGCATCTTACACACGCATGTACATAGGTTTTATTAATATATGTATGCTCTTGTGCTTTGGCATTTGAGGGTATCAGTTTGGCCTGCCCCACATCAATAAGGAGATGCAGGTTCTTTTGCACATACAGTAGCAATGGCAGTGTAACAAGGGTAAGTCTTACTCCTGGAGGAATGTACAGTATATTCCTATATACATTGGTTGGGGTAATGTACAGCCAATAGCTCACAGTTATTACTACATTTACTGTATAAGCAGTTCATATCCCTCATACACTGAAGGTGCTTGAGGGACCCTTTGATATCAAACAACACTATCCTTACACACAATGTTCAAGCATGATAAACCCTTGGGAATAACGACACAATTAAAAGTGACCATAATATCGCACATTCTCTGCACATCTCATGTACTTTTTTTTCTTTTCTTGGTATCTATCATTTCTTGCTGAAACTTTCATAGCCATAAACACACCCAAGGGCTCATTATGTATCCATATAGCACTTTTTCCCCGCAGTGTGTTGCATCTAAAACCACTTTCCGTAAACGTACTTCTGCCCCAATGTAGTATGGGAAATAAACATGGCGATTATGTCTAGTATTGCATTTTGCTCACTGTGTCTGGGTAAGTGAATGAGCCCTGTGATCTGAATGGATAAGGGCAGATTATAATGAGAAAATGGCAGCGAGAAGATGCAAGAACTGATAAAATGTCGAAAGGGGCAAATTGCTTCCGAGACCAGCACCAGTCGAGTGGAGGGGACCTCATCGCAAATATGGGGGCTGCATTGAAATTCTCAGCTTTTAAAGGGGACCTGTCACCCTAAAGAATAATTCCAAATCCTTTTGTATCATGTTAGTAGAGCCAAAGAAACTTTACTTACATTGTATAAAATGTTGAATTTCTTTTTTTCTTCAGTCTTGAAATTACACAATCACAGCAAGCAGGCATTTTGTGTACACTTTTATAAAGGAAGCTTTGTTTTACCCCAATATCTTGTACATTTGGTATCTAGGTGATATCTAGGAAGTGCTGAATGGACAATGAAAGTAATTGTAATTGAAAAATCTGAGCTGTCAATCATATATTGCCAGCCCCGCCTCTATGCCTTCGGCATAGAGGCGGGGCAGGCAATATATGATTGACAGCTCAGATTTTTAAATACATTTATAACATGTATGGATGATTCAATTAAAAAATAATTTGGGTTTCGTGTTTACTTTCCAAAGGACTTTTATTTTACAGCTTTTTATGTGTGGGTGGCAGGTCCCCTTTAATGTAATCAGGAGCAGCTTGTTGCCACCCCTGGTAACCATCAGGGTGCTACTAACTGAGGCTATTTGCAGCAGCACCCCTTAATGCTGATGCAGGAGAAAAGTGAAAGAAAATCAAGTTTTATCTTGACCTTTAATAATTCTGCCCTTTAACATTCTTACATCCTTCAGTGTATATATATATATACAGTGTATATAAATGTGCTTATGAAAACATCCCTTGTCATTTCTATGTCCCCTGACTTAAAATATTCTAATATATAATCAGAAATGACACGTCCACAGATCAGCTAGGAATTCCATTTCCCCGTAACAAATGCGTCTAGACGAGCGTTGCTGCTGAATAGCCAGTAATGCTGCCCTTGCTGCCTCGCCTGCTGCCATCCGATAGAAATAGAACAGAAGCGCAACTGGGATAATTCTTGCCTATTTGCTGCTTGCCTGCCTCTCTCCCCTGGATATCTGCAGCTTGTTTGATTGCTTGCCTATGGAGCAAGGAGCCGTTGCATCCCATTTTATAGTGTATCTAATCAATTTATTGTACTGTTTTAACCCTGAATGTATAAAGTGACATGAGGGCATGCACCGGTTATACTCTTTATTGCTCTCTACAGATGCGCTTCATTTATAATGCAAATTGATATGGTATAGAAAGTGATTTTGATGTTGAGCTAAAGACAGGGTCAGACTGGGCTGGGATCACATGGATATTAGCAACCTGCAGTCCAATGAGTCTGTAAGGTACAGGAAAATATCCCAGACAGTAGAACAGTCACCTTAAGGCACTACAGGGCCACTACAGGAGCGCAGGCTGCCAAAAGGAATAAGCAAATGGTGCCACATTAAGGTACCTTAAAATACCCAGGTCTATGCAAGGTTTACTATATATTGTATCCACAATAAAGCTAATTAAGGTTCCAACCCAGCCAAAAACCTACAGACAGGTTAACTGGTTCCTGATAAATTAATTTATGTGACAGTGGCCTTAGATTGTAAGCTCCACTGGGACAGGGAGTGAAGTAAATAGTGTATATGCTCTGTGGCAAGGAGGAATATGTTAGCACTATATAAATAAAGGAAAATAATGACAACTAAAGGCTCACATGGTTAGCAGCTAAGCCTGGAAATAAATGCCTGCATGGATACAGGTAGGAAAAGGAGAAATTATTCTTTTCCCAATTGCATGAAAGCATGAACTAGCCTTCTAATGATTTAACAGCAAACCCTTGCAACAATTTTCTCCTCAGAGGGTTCTATAATAAGCCGGTTTTGCTGGAATCTAGATTTCCCCATAGTGATTAATTACCTTGGGAAAGTCACTGTTACCAGAGTTGATAATGGATATTATAAAAGTGGGAAGATGTCAACAGTTATTTATGATATGCCTTTATTCACATAGTATATAGTATATCCTCCACAGAGTATACTCCATCCTCCACAGCATTTTTACAGAGATTATAACAGTTACAGAATTGTTTTTGGGAGCTAAAATCTACATTCCTATAGGTAGCAGCCTAATGGCTCTTGCTGGGAGCTACAAAGTGGGACCTATAATGGTAAAAGGAGAGTGCGAGAACAGTAAAAAAAAGATTGATGGGAGTCAGACCTATTACATTGCTAGCATTGCAAGTTGCCACATTGTCATCGGATAATTATTATAATGTTTTAACCACAATGCAAGATTCTTTCCCAGAACTGCAGCATAATTGCCACTTTTGCAAACAGACACTGATATGAGCTCCTAATGTCTGTAATACAGAGGTTTGTGCCAGGTAGAATATTGGACAGATCTGGGCACAAGTTGCACATGTTAAGGGAGGCTTGGGGCAGGGATAAGGGTCTCCAATTGCACCCCCTGCACTTTTGTTTTACTCAGTAGCAAGTACCTCAAGTGTGCCATGCACTTACCTGTCAAGCCATGTGTTAACTAGTGGGATCCCTAGCAAGCGCAACCCCTTGTATCTGCCAAGGTAGGCACAACCCAAAACCTTGAGCAGAGGGTTTTTATAGTGGGGCAAATATGAGTAGACAAGTGCTATGTGCAAAGTGTTTAAATGGCTGCAAGTCCCCATGGATTATTGTTCTTAGCACATGCATTCATATGATAAATGCCTCCTCAAATGCAAAAGCACGAGCAAACCGTAAGCATTCTTTGGAAAGCAAAAGGACTCTGAGTCCCAAGGGCACATTAAAGAAGCTGTAAATCTAATAGGGGGTCAGCGTATCTTTAAATTAAGCAGCATACCCCTATTCTACGTCTCTGAAGGGTTAAACTGCTTTCCAAAGAGAGGGAGTCACTAAGGTTGCTTAGAATCAGATCCTTTGAACTCCTCTTCAGTTGCTTAGCAACTTTTATCATGCTCCACTGATAAATCTACCAGGCTGTGCTTCCTTTGCCTTGGTTTTGGAGCCCATATCCATTTCATTGGCTGTGGGTCCCAGTAGTTGTATTGTATGCCTGTACCTGTGCTTTGGTCAACGAGACCTGGCGAGATGGAGCGCCTGCTGAGAGACTGTATACTGACATTCTGCTTTTATTTCACTTGTAACGTAGGAGTCTAAAGGGATTTATGAAGGGAAGCAGATTCTCTTGACTGATACAACACAGTGTGTGTGATGTCATCTATGTGTAATGCTTCTTTTGTCTGTTACCCAGAACCAGCTGGGGTAATAATATATATATATATATATATAGAGAGAGAGAGAGAGAGAGAGAGAGACTATTTGCCCTGGGTTTATGTCTGTATGTCCGGTGTGCTCCCAAAATGTTACATCACAAGACCCAGGTCACTCGCTTGTATCTGATCAGTATTTAATCCTTATTGTAACTGTTCCCTAGTCCCCTGTTTCACAATTAATCTAGCATCTATGCAAGTGCAGGTACCCTCAGAAGACAGGGGCCCTTAGCCGCAAAATTATAACCACAAATAACCTTTCTCCAGTCATATCCCTCAAAGGCTGGCACCTCCCAGGACTAGTGTCTCTTGCCCAGGGCATTAGTTCCAGTCACAGGGCTTAGTCCACCCCCTTGCCATAAGCTTTTATAGAAAAGAGATTTCCAAGACCACAGAATAGGTTCCACAGGCTTAATCCTCCAATGCTTGCGGTTTTGTAAAGGAGAAGACTGCCCCCCTATTCTGTGCACTGGGTGTACTGGAGAGTTTTGAATATAGAATAGCCCTGGGTTCCCTACCATATTAGATATACAGTAGAACCCCGATTTTATGGTTTTTCCGAAATGTATACTGTTTTGATGCCTTCCTATGGGAAATGTAAAATCTGGGTCCACCTTCCAAAGTAATAATGAATTGTAAAAATAACCCTATCCACCTATGAGCCAAAGACTTTTATTAAGCAGTATTTGCAGCATGTGGGGTACCACGATTAGTAGCAATCAGATTCCCAACTTGACCCCTGCAATTGCACTTCCTGTGTACTGTTGGTTGATACTACTGAGTAGCTACTCAGTGCCATTATTTCGCTGTACAGCTTTCCTTCCATTGAGTGATTCTTAGGGAATGTTAAAAAATTAGCAAGATATGATAACAATAGGGAGGATTATTAAACTACTGGTGGCTGATCTATCTCTTATGCCTTAACTTGGAGAAGTGTAAGGTTTCTAGACTTCCCAACCTAGTCCTTATGTAACTATGTCATGGGAAGTGCACGCATTTATATACTGCGCCTGCCCCACCCCAAGTGACTTTTTACATGTTCTTACAAGTCTCTAACTTGAGATCCAATATTAGAAACAGAACCCTAAACATCAAGGCCAATTCCTCTTGGGACAAAAGCCTTGACAGCATGTTGCAGTACTAAACATCCCTTTGCAATCCCTTCTTCCCTTGATGCACAACATTTGTACCACTATCTTGTGCCTTATTACCATCTCCCCCCAGTAATGAGCCTTCCATGAATATCTTTCTCAGTCCAGCAACTGTATTTCCCACTGCGGCTTGTAGTTGGCAGCAGGCTATAACTCATCTAAAGCACTGGATCCATTTTCTCTCCAGCCTGCGATGATCACATGGGTAGCATAACTGGCCTTCTGACCAATTTAACAGGCAGTTAACTAAGTCATTACTGTCTGGGGAGGTTTTATGTTTTCAAGCAGAAGTATATCCTTCTCTTTCATTATATAACGCTATAAATCATGCATGTAAGTTTTTAAAACCTTGGATTAAGTTCCAGCCCTATATTGACCATAAAGACCAAAATACTCCCTCCCACACACACATTAAGGGCTCAGCTGCACAATTCTGCAGTCAGCAATGCACCCAGACATGCATGTTTCTTTTGAAGCACAATGGTTTAAGACATGCCCTTCCTTTTATTTTGTTGGTCCAATAAGAGTATCAGCAGCTATAGCCAATGAGTTGCATTACATCTGTTATTTTATATACCGTATGCCTGATAATTCACTAGTTAATACGGGCTGGTTTCTTAAAGCCATTGATTCTGTTACTGTGGGAACAGGTTAGTTCTCAGTTATCAAATCTCAAGACATTGTAGTTATACCATTACTAAGTCATTTTCCTGTCTACAAAACATAAAGTACATTTTGCCCCAAACTAGTGTCCTGTGCAGGTCCAATTTTTGAAACCCTAACCCTGACCTGCAACCCATGACCCAGACCCACAACCGACATTTTTACCATTTGGACCCACTACCCAACCCGACCAGAAACTGCCTTATACCCAACCCTATCCATGACCCACTGACCGCCATTACACAGGAAGTACTGTTGCTTCAGCTGCTGTGGAGAGATTCCTAAAATGTGAACATTTAAAAAGCCTAGAAGTGCTTATGAGGAATACAGTGTAGGTCATGTGTGGCCCCATTTATGGCGTGAACACTCTCTGTAATGTTCTGTGTAAAATGCTGGCCCAGTGTAATGAAAAATCATAGCCCGATACTGTTTCCTATTGATTATCACATCTAGATTTCCCTTAATCAACTAATTGTCTTGCATAATCAGACACATTTTGTAACATCATGAACAGCTCAGTGGCTCATTGGGAATTATTATGGTGAATTATTCATGGGGTGCAACACTAAGCTGGGTTTAATTATAGAACATGTGCATCATGACGATTCAGGCGCCGGCTTAAAGGGCAGCCTAGAGCTATGCTAGCGTAATCCATCTTTATTCACGTACACACGCTGTGCACACAACACACAGATATATGGTGGATTCCTATCTGTAACTGATCACTAGTGATGAGTGAATCTGTCCCTTTTTGCGAATCTTGCAAAAATTTCGCGAAATGGCAAAAAATTTGTGCAACAATTTTTTCGACGCTGGCGACAATTTTCTTTCCTGCTGTCAATTTTGACGCCTGTTATGCCAAAAAAATCCACCAATGCTGAAACACGGAAATTTGCCACAAATCGATGCCTGGCGAATTATTTCGCCCATCACTACTGATCACACAAAATCCTGACTCCTTGGTATTAGTTCCTGATTGACAAGAGCTGGGATAAACCTTTGGATATAGAATTGCTACTCCAAAACCAGCACACACATCCATACAGTAAATGCACATAATGCCTATAGACACATTTACATTCACATTTAAAGAGGAAGCAGAACCCATGGCGCCGGTAGGGCCAGCTCTGCTTCCTCTGTAGGGAGGGCCCATCTTGTATGTTGTGGGTCACCCATGATTTTTTGCACACCGTAGGTGACCAGTTATTTTTTCCACATCGTCATCAGGGGGGCCCAGAAAAAGACATTTTGGGGGGCCAGACCCCCAAATTTTGCCACTGTTTTACACATTCCTATATGGATATTTTCAGTCATTCGTAAAAGTCGCTTTCTGTAACTCTCAAAATAATGTAGGAGAAATGAGCTTTCCTCCAGTCAGTGCTCCTTGCTTGCCAATGCTTGATTAGGTCTCTAGCAGAGCTTGCTGCAGAATAAGCAGCAATAAACGAAATAACATTCTTTGATCCAGAAGGATTCTGCATACAACATCCTATTCTATCTGTATATTAGGAAAGAATGACACATCTGCTATAGCAATAATGCAAATAAACCATGCTACAGTGAGGCTATCAGTATCCTGTCAGGCAAGCAAATGATTTACAATGCCACAGTGAATTATTAAGATCCACGATCAGACCCCACAAGCTCTTCTCCTTGATTAATGCCACCATTGACGACTAGAGGTTTGATTTAAGTAAATCATTGATGGCCCATAAATCTAATAAGCTGTGGATTCCCAATATCACTACTGCTGACATCTGCCTGTTACTTATGCACAACACGGGCAGAAGCCTTCTCAGATTAGAAAAGGTAAAAAAAAAATAGCATTATGGGTATTGAAGCATATTGTAGTGGGTTAATCCAGGCCTGGTAATTAGGGCTGCTGCCTCACCCCTTTAATATTGGCCATATATTGAATCCACATCCTACATGGCTAGTTAGCAACTCATTTAGATGCATGCTGCATGGCTGCATATAAATCAGGTCAGTCTGCAGCATGCATCTAACTTAATTCCTAATCAGCCTTGCAAGATGTGGCTTCAATATATGGCCGGTATTAAAGGGGTGAGGTAGTAACCCTACCGGTCATCTTTAATTGAGAGTGGAATATCCATGCAAACTGAAGGCTGTTTTGTTTTTTTTTGGAGGGGGTTATCATCTGGATCAGCCAGAAGGTACAGTATATAGGGATTATATGAGTGGAGGGCTGAATGTACTGGGTGTATGTCTTTATCTTTACTAAGAACTGTGGTCCTGTGACAACCACACAACTAAGGATCAATTTGAACACAACAGCAAAGAGAAAACACAATGACAATAAGACAAGAACACAGACAGACACTTCCACTGAGTTAGAACCTCAGGCAGACATCAACAAAGACATTTACACAGCAAATTGCATAAAGAAACACTAACATAAACATAGACATACACATTTGTACCTGCAAACAGACCTACTACCAAAATCTGCTTGCATACAGATGTATAGATCCTAAGCAATGTGTAGAGTCACCTTTTTTTTACCCACAATGTAGTGTTTTTCACAGAATTCAGTGAGGTGAACAATTAACAATTTTGCTTCCAAAGTATGTTTTTTTTAAATTGGGTGCAAAGTTGCAGTAGAAGTTCTTCTTTTTATTAATTCTTTCAGCACCCAAGGTTAATAATGGTGTTAGTATATTTGTATGCTACTAGGTGCAAATTAGGGATGCCCCAAATCCAGTATTTTAGGATTTGGCCGAACCCCAAATCCTTTGTAAAAGATTTGGCTGAATACCAAACCAAATCCTAATTTTCATTACTGATGGGATAAAAAGAAACGAATGTGCAGCGCGCAGCAAAAAAATGGAAAATTCTGTGTTTATGTGACAAAAAGTCGGATTCGGATTTGGTTCGGCCAGGACCATGGATTCAGGCCAATCTTGCTGAAGAAGGCTGAATCTTGGCTGAATCCCAAACCGAATCCTGGATTTGGTGCATCCCTAGTGCAAATTAATAGTGTGTGTAGGAGCAAGTTTTTTGGGCAGGGCCCTCTTCACCTCTTTTATTGTTTTTGGGTTCTTTGTATGTAAATCCATATGTTCAATGTATACCCCCATTTATTGCAGTGCTGCAGAATATGTTGGTGCTTTCTAAATATGTGTTAGTAATAATAACTTGCTAAGGGAACCCTACCTTCAGGCCTCCCATTTGTCCATGCACCCTATGCTTTCCACTTGTACTCACCATATAAGTGCTGGCTGAATCAGAGCAATGATGCTAAACCACCAGTTGCAAGGAGCATGTATAGGAACAATAATCCTTTCTGAATAATGTTCAAACTTGCATGATTTTACATTTATTTCATGCATTTCCATATGCACTTGTATTTCTAAATGAGCCTTAGAGCTTCTATGATGAGCGCTTCTCTATTTCAAAGTTCTATATTAATTAGATCATGTGACATTCTGGTGTAAAACAGGGGAAATCCGAAACTGAAACTAAAGTCACATTCTACTTCCTGACTCATACGAGCAGAATCAAAGCAAATCAGCAGTCCACTGAGAAACCTCTTTATAAACAAACCCCTCCCTTCCCCCAGCTGCACACTGTTAGGCTCTCAATAAGGAACACAATTCATTTAATTTAATCCAAATTTATAAATGCTTGTGATTATTGCTCAGTTTACTTTGATGTACTTTTTTAAAGACAACGTGAGCAAAAAACATTTTTTCAAATGAATGAATCTTTAACTGTGTGTATTAGCCCTAAAGCAGGCTGCAGAGAAGTCTAATCACTGCTACTTGTAGCAACAATTACAACAACCCCTGTGACATGGCCCATACAGGCTCCATAATGTGCTGCACAGAGTTCCATAATTAAATAATAATGTATCTGTTCATACTGGACATAAACACACACTCCAATGACATCATTTATGCTATTTACCCATGGGGCAGGGTGATCATTCACTAATGGTGCTTACAGTGTAACTGGACACCTTCTCAAATACAACTGCTCCTGCTCAGTAACATTCTTGTCTTTTTATTTCTATTGCTGTCCTTCTGGCTAAACTGCTCTCTTCCGGGTTTCTCCAGTTGCTCCCCTTTCTGTACATTCAACTGATCCTTCTGAAGTCTCTAGCTAATGTTCTCTCTTGCTCCTTCATTTAAGTTTTTCTCTGTGCCTCCACCTCACCCCTTCTTATACTCCCAATTGTTCTTTCCCTCTGTTTTTACCCCCATGCTTGCAGTTGTTCTCTCCCTTAAACCTCTAGCCCAGCTGAACCCACTCTGTTCTACCCTCTGCCTCCAGACACTGTACTCTCCTCCCAGTTACTTCAGTTAATCATGTTGGGCCTAAAACTGATTGTCTTCTGTGCCTCCAGCTGTCTGCAGATGCCTGAGCCTCCATTTCTCTGAAGTTGTGCTCACAACTGTCACACCATGAATTGTGACTCCAGCTGATGCTCCTCTACCTCTGTGCCTTTTTTTACTCTGTCCTACTATTCTACCCTGTGCCTCTAGTTGAGTCACCTTGTACCACCACATCTTGTCTCCAACTACTTTCCTCTTTGTGCCTCCAACATCTTCTTAACCTATCCTTGGTATTGCTATACTCCTGGATAATCCATGCCATGTAGTATAGTAGAAAAGCACTGGCACTCAGAAACGTGCAACGGGGCAAAATAACCCCTTTATCAAGCTTGATGTGCCTCCAGCTGCTTCTCTTTCTGTGCATCCAGCTGATCCTTCCCATGTCGCTTGGTGGTGCACCCTCCTGTTCCCTCATTTGCCTTCTCCCCTGTGCCCCCATCTGTCCCTTTCATTTACTTCCTTTGCGTCCCTATATCACCACTATTCCCCAGAGCCTCCAAACCAGCTGGACCCACCCCCACCTGGGCCTCTAAATGATATTAGTAGTACTCACAAGGGTACATTACTGGTGGTATGATACAGTGTAACAGTGAAATTTACAGTTTCAGCAGCAGCTACATTTTATTTTACAAATGTGCACTAGAATTCCAACATGCAGTCTATTTACTGAAGAATAAATATAATTAAACCAACATTTCACCCATTGCCTTCCATATAAACCAATGGGATTTGAGCCTGACCCAAGCAACTGTGAGAAAGGATATCTAGATACTACAAACTGCAAGTTTGCTATTTACTAGTTTCCATAATTGTCTCCACCATATTTTGTGCCTCCAGTAAAACCTATCCTACTCAGTGCCTTTCACCTCTGTCCTGGTATCCTACCCAGTATGTCTCTCATCTTGTCCCCAACAACTTTTCTACCTATGCCTCAGAGTGTCTGTTTGTATGTGACTTCTGACTGTGCCCCCCTGTGCCTCCAGCTCTCCCCCTCCCCCAACTGCAACCCTGGGGCTCCTGTTCCTGTGCCTCCTTCCTGTGCCTCCCGCAGTGGGATGGACTGACACACACAGACTGCCTATATCCATATGGAATACTATTCCTACAGCTGTGCAGGAAGGTCAGTGAGTGTATGCTCAACTCACTATAATAAATAGCTTAGCAGCCTATATACTCAGTTGTCAATATACTAGATACTCAATGTGTGTGTGTGTGTGTGTGTATATATATATATATATATATATGGAATGTACACTATAAAGACAAGGTTTCCAGCATACATACTCAATACTTACTATGCTAAATAGGTTAGCAGCATATATACTTAATTCACACTGCACAGCTTATACATACTTAATGCTGAGATGTTAATGCCTTGTGCTGGGGCAGATAATAACGAGCTCCGCACAATCCATAGCAAATCAATACCATTCAGAGACGCCTTCCACTTTCCCATTGCATGAAAGCAGCGCTATTATAGACCAGCTGAAAGCGTTTATCCGGTTGCATGCTGGGAAATGTAGTCTCTAGGCGGCAGCATGTCTAGCGAGCAGACCGGAGGGCAGAGCTAGCGGAACTACAGGTACCAGGGGGAGGCGCGCCGATCCTCCGTGCTGAGCTGAGGGGACAGCTCCAGTGCTGATCTTAGAGCCGGTCAGGAAGCAGAAGGCGAGAGTGTGCGGAACCTGAGCTGTCATTTTTATTTTTATTTTCCTTTTATTCAGGAGGGAATCCCGAACGGGGAATTGTCTTTTTGTTTCCAGCTGTGCAACCCACTCCCCCTCCCCCCTCACATAAATAAGACAAAGGAAGAGCCAGAAAGACCATGAGACACGAAGCTCCCATGCAGGTTAGTAGAGGACGGGCGTTTAAACAGATCTCCCCGGCGGCTGATCGTGGGAGGCAGCCTTCTAGCTGGTGATGAGCTGCTGCTGGGAGTTGTAGTTCCCCAGCAGCTGTAGGGGAATTAGGTTGGGGGATCCCTGTCTCAGTGGCATTCTTCAATCAATAACTATCTGTTTGCCTTGTTGCTTTGTAATATTGTGTATTAATAATGCCTTCAGTATGCATGTCTGGTCCATCCTCCCCTTACAGACTAATCTTTAACTCTTTTGTGCTCAAGGGCTGTGGATGGTAAAACAATGGCACCCTCTCAATTTTACTGATATGGGGTTGCTTTATATATCATGCATTGGTTACAATACTATCTATCTGTCTATCTATCTATCTATCTATCTATCATCTATCTAATCTCTCTCTCTCATTTATGTATCTAATATCTCTCTCTCTCTCTTGGTCTATCTATCTATATATCTATCTATCTATCTATCTATCTATCTATCTATTTATCATCTATCTATCTATCTATCATCTATCTATCTGTCTGTATGTCTGTCTGACTGTCTATCTAATCTCTGTCTCTCTCTCTCTTCTCTCTCTCTCTCTCTCTCTCTCTCTCTCTCTCTCTCTCTATCATCTATCTAATCTCTGTCTCTCTCTCTCTCTCTCTCTCTCTCTCTTGGTCTATCTATCTATCTATCTATCTATCTATCTATCATCTATCTATCTATTATCTATCTATCTGTCTATCTAAACTCTGTCTCTCTCTCTCTATCATCTATCTAATCTCTGTCTGTCTGTCTCTCTCTCTCTTGGTCTATCTATCTATCTATCTATCTATCTATCTATCTATCTATCTATCTATCATCATCTATTATCTATCTGTCTCTATCTATCTAATCTGTCTATCTGTCTGTCTTTTTCCCTCTCTCTCACTCTCTCTATCTAGACATTATCTATCTATCTATTATCTGTCTATCCATCTAAATATATAAAGTAAAAGCAATGTGTGTTCTGGAACATTTCCCCCTCTGTTTTGACATAAGTATGTTACCCCCAGTGCATAATCATTAAAGGAAAGCTTGCAATTAAACAGGGTTAGCTCCAAGCGAAACTAGTCATTCAGTGCATTTGGTCCATGAGTCAGGTAATTGTCTGTTCTTACATTGCTTTGCTTCTAAAATCCGCAAATAATGTGTGCTGTCAATCAGGGTGTAAGTAGTGATTTTCCTTGCAGCCTAACATAGTGCAAGAGTGGCTGAGGGACAGTTAGGGCTTATTGCCATATTTGGCTGGATTGGTACACACATTCATTTTCTTTGCAGGTTATAATAAATGTAACTGTACATGGTTCTCTGTTTCAGAAGTTATCCCCAGCCATGGCTGCCATGTCGTTTGGTATATCTGTACTATGATATGATACTCTAATATGTTCCTGTAAATGTCTCATATTAATAGAAATGTAATTTTTCAGCCTCAACTACTATAGTGTTTGTTATTTGCCATGATCAGTATAACATGTTTTGTGTAAAAAAAACACTTTGTAGAAATGCATCTTAACTGGCATCACAGCTTTATTATGGGTTAGTCTTCCAGTAATACTCATTATTTCAGTGTATTATTCAGTGTATTATATCCGTGTGGCAGAGATTTTCAGTGGTTGATAATGTAGCAATACATAAATTTGAACACAGGTATATTAAAACAAAAATACACAAACAGTAATTTGTTTGTGTTTGTAAATGTATATATAGATATACAAATCAGGGTATGAAAAATTGAGGTTTCGCTGTATATATATATATATATAGGTATGGGATCTGTTATCAGCAAACACAGAAAGCTCTAAATTAGTTGAAGGCCATCTCCCATAGTCACCCATAATAATAATAAAACAGTACATTGTACTTGATCCTAACTAATAATTAATTCTTATTGGAGGCAAAACAATCCTATTGTGTTTATTTAATGCTTTAATTATTTTTTAGTAGACAAGGTATGGGGATCCAAATTACAGAAAGACCCCTTATAATCTGAAAAACCTCAGATCTCAAGCATTCTGGATAACTGGTCCCATACCTGTATCTATCTATCTATCTATCTATCTATCTATCATCTATCTATCTATCTATCTATCTATCTATCTATCTATCTATCTATCTATCATCTATCTATCTATCTATCTATCTATCTATCTATCATCTATCTATCATCTATCTATCCATCCAAACCGCCCCTTTCTGCAAGTCTGTGTCATCTTCAGTTTATACCTCCTGTGATAGATAGATAGATAGATAGATAGCATAATACTGTGCACGTGCATATATGCATTTATATATGATACAAAAGAAAACGTGTTTTTATTGAAAAAATTCCAACGTTTGGAGTACAACCAGTGCTCTTCCTCAGGGACATATTTATATATGTATATACACATAACTGTATGTTTTTTTAATCCTTCTACTTTCCCATCTGTTTAATGAAAAATGAATGAAACTTAAACCCTTCATTTCAGTGGAGATCATTTTCCTACAGACTAAGCATCCAGTTATCCAACTTGCTTCCAGCCCTGTACTTCTCATCTTAAACCTCTCATATGTGAAATGAATTGAATGGATTTGTTGAATAAGAAGGGAACCCCCATATATACTACATGATATTGTTTCCTATAATATGTTCAGTAGGGGCAGAATTCTGCTGTAAGACCCTTGGCAAAAGAATCTCAGCTAATAAAGATTTTAGGAGGCATAAACCAGTGTCAGAGTGCTCCTGGCAGAAGAGAAGAGACCCCCAACCAAGGGTGGAAACATACTAAATCAGGAGAACACGGGGATGCATCCTAGGCACGCGCCTCTTCTGCCTACCCCTGGTTCTGGCCCTGCTCAGTACATTCAGCGATCAGCATAGCTAGTACATTCAGAGATTTGCAGACTCAGGACATTCAGGAATCAGCAGGTTCAGTACATTCAGGAATCAGCAGGTTCAGTATATTCAGGGACCAACAGATTCAGTACATTCAGGGATCAACATATTCAGTACATTCAGGGATCAACAGATTCGGTACATTCAGGGATCAACAGATGCAGTACATTTAGGGATCAACAGATGCAGTACATTCAGGGATCAACAGATTCAGTACATTCAGAGATCAACAGATTCAGTACATTCAGGGATCAACAGATGCAGTACATTTAGGGATCAACAGATGCAGTACATTCATGGATCAGCAGGTTCAGTACATTCAGGGATCAGCAGGTTCAGTACATTCAGGGATCAACAGATGCAGTACATTCATGGATCAGCAGGTTCAGTACATTCAGGGATCAGCAGGTTCAGTACATTCAGGGATCAACAGATGCAGTACATTCAGGGATCAGCAGGTTCAGTACATTCAGGGATCAACAGATGCAGTACATTCAGGGATCAGCAGGTTCAGTACATTCAGAGATCAACAGATGCAGTACATTCAGGGATCAGCAGGTTCAGTACATTCAGAGATCAACAGATGCAGTACATTCAGGGATCAGCAGGTTCAGTACATTCAGGGATCAACAGATGCAGTACATTCAGGGATCAGCAGGTTCAGTACATTCAGAGATCAACAGATGCAGTACATTCAGGGATCAGCAGGTTCAGTACATTCAGGGATCAACAGATTCAGTAGATTCAGGGATCAACAAACTCAGACCATTTAGGGATCAACCGATTCAGAACATTTAAGGATCAACAGACTCAGTACATTCAGGGATCAACAGACTCAGTACATTCAGGGATCAACAGACTCAGTACATTCAGGGATCAACAGACTCAGACAGTAGGCTAACCCAGCCCCATGTAACATTGTTTATCATGTGGTCAGTGTGTGCTTTAACTTTATGAGTCTGTGGTTACAGAAGGTATGGATAAGGCCAATGACACACATAGAGATTAGTTGCCTCCGAGGAATCTCCTCTACATTGGGTGACTTATATCCTGAAAATGTTTTCCCACCACAATAATGTAAATTGCTGGAAGGAATTAATTGCCTCTCAAGGCAAATTCAAGCAGTTTCAGTAAAACAAAGCAATGCATATGTTTTCCCTCCAGCCATTATATTATTGCCAGTGAGAAGCATTTGTGCGAGATTATTCGCCCACTTTAGATGAGATTTATCATGGGTGTGTCATTGCCCTAAAGCGCAGGGGTGTCACTATGTCTATAACCATTAAGTATGACACATATGGCAGGAGTGGCACATTAGGTTCCGTTTTGTGGAATTTTGTGTGATGGAAATGAGGGGCCCCAAGAAATTAAATGGATAGTGCCACTCTTAGGGCCATATGTACTAAAGGGTAAAATTGAAAATTTGGAGTATTTTTGCCAAAAATGAATAATTTCCCAAAACATTACTAGTTTACTAAAAGGAGAAGAAGGACACATTTTAGAGAAATAACCTTCCATTGGTGAAAATTCTCTCAGCATTGGCCTAAATTCACATCTCATCGCCGAGAGATATTTCTCCAAGTTCAAGCCGGGGAAATGTCATTATAAAGGCTTAGGAGTTTATGGGAACTACATGGCTGGTTGGGAAGTGCAAACTCTAAAGTCTCAAAGGCAAACTGATACCCAGCAAATTGGGTGTAGCAACAATATACATAGTATATATACATTTCTGATTGGCTCATCTGCTCAAGGTGTCATTGACTTTTAGGCAAATTCATTGTGTGAGTGACAGTTAGTAATGAGCGTATGGATGGACAGATGGTTAGGTGTTTTTAGAAAGTTACTTTTTTGAGACTGAAATGTCGGCAGTAAATGCTGTTCTTTTATTTAAAACTCTAGTTTGTGCTGTCATATTCATTTATAGATAGATTCAACCAAAACACCTCAATAGTTTGGACTAGAACAGTCTTAGAACTAGTCAGTAGACTGGGCTTTAGTATTTTCTGTCTGTGTAGGGGGGCTGCTGGAGAGGGCTTACTCTTCATAGCGGGTGGGGGTCTAAGGTACAGTAGGAAGAGGCAGTAGGAGAAACAGCTTAGATCAGTGCTGTCTTCTGTGGTACCGAGGGCTGGAATTTTTCTGGCCTACATGGTGGAGGGTCAATAATGGAAGCCAGTTTTGACCACTCCCCCTTTTTTAAACCACACCCACTTTAAACCACACCCATGTTTTTACAAGAGCTTTTAAGACCATACCCACATAATGGTGGTAGAACAGCAAAAACCAAAATGGTTGGTGTAGGGATATCAACATATGTGAAAAATGATGTCATATTAAGACACACCCTTAAATCCATATGCCTCCTCCTTCCCTGTGGATAGCACAGCAACCCCCAGCATATAATTACACACCTTAGGGACCATTTAATGGCTATTTCCAAATGCTAACAAACTCCCAGAACAACCCCCTGCCAGGCTCACCTCCCACAGGCAGGGTAGGACAGGTAGAGTATGTCACACACAGGCAGCATAGGGCAGGCAGAGTAAGGCACATAGGCAGCATAGGGCAGGCAGGGTATGGCACACACAGGCATCAGAGGGCAGGCAGAGTATTGCCTGTGTGTGCCATACTCTGCCTGCTCTACCTTGCCTGTGTGTGCCATATTCTCCCTGCCCTACCCTGCCTTTATGTGCCATACTCTGCCGGCCCTACGCTGCCTGTGTGTGCCATACTCTTTCTGCCCTATGCTGCCTGTGTGTGCCATACTCTGCCTGCCTTATGCTGCCTGTGTGTGCCATACTATGTCTGCCCTATGCTGCCTGTGTGTGCCATAATCTGCCTGCCCTATGCTGCCTGTGTGTGCCATACTCTGCCTGCCCTATGCTGCCTGTGTGTGCCATACTCTGCCTGCCCCACCTTGCCTGTATGTGCCATACTCTGCCTGCCCTATACTGCCTGTGTGTGCCATACTCTGCCAGCCCTATGCTGCCTATATGGCACACACAGGTAGCATAGGGCAGGCAGCCTGGCTTAGATGATTTTGGGATTTTTTCGACCTGTGCCTATTTGGCCCCATTATCTTTATTGATTGTAAGGGTCTTCCAGGGCATTCCTGTTACAGACTGATACCACATAATCCCCCAACCAATTCTGCAAGCTTAGTTTGGAGCTGTGTCCTCTTTAGTCCCATGGTTGGCATAGTAATACAATCTATAGGCTACTGGACCTTGGACTTGGGTGCAACTTTCAGGGTAACCCTCCTCCTCCTCTTACTTCTTCTTCCCATCCCAATTGTATATTGTTGTCATTGTATTCCCTTATTAAGTCTTGTTTTGTTTAAATTTGTAATACATTTTTTCCCAATCCTTATGGTGTGGTTTGCACACTGTATAAGCTGTATGCTCCTCTATTGATTTACTGTCAATGTTCTCCATTGTTGCTCCACCTTTTCACATTCCCTCCCAACTGGTCATGAAAATATCTCACCTTATATACTTTATATCATCAGGCTTCACCCTGTCCCGCACCATTCTGACTATATACCCCACCACTCTTGCACCATGCTTGCTGTTATTTTGGATACAATTCCAAACGCCTCTGCCACATTTGCCAGATTCTAATGGAAAAAAAATAGCAATGGATGAATTCAGTTTGATAAGAGTAATAGAAATCAAAGGTTTTCTGTTGTCATGGATTAAAGACTCACTTTGTGGTCCAAGATTTGGACTTTCTCTCTCAGACACCTCATCCCTATGAGACTTAAGGATATACATAAACCAGGGCCAAACTTTACCATCTACCGGTAGATTACAACTTACTTTTTGAGCAGCACAACATTATGGTAACAGTCACTCTAATCTGCTTCTAGGAACTACAAATTTCCTTCATGCTCGGTCCCTACTAATCCCTGGCAGCTTCATAGTTTGGGAAAGCATGCTGTAGGACCGCCTGGCTAGGCTATTATTCTATTACTGCATCAGGACTTCGGTTTATTAACCATTATACACATATATTGCAGCCTTAATACATGTGGTGCCTATGTGAGCTAATATAGGAAATGCATGACTCTAGCATATTATATGTTACTGTATTCACTGAGCATAGACTATTGCTACCTCAGTACTATTACACTGTTACAAGTCACACCATTATTTCCGCTTCATGTAGATGGCGTCTGTACAAGATACCAGATATGGACAAAAAGACACGTCTGATCAGAACTTTGATTATATGTTCAAGCTGCTCATTATTGGCAACAGCAGCGTTGGGAAAACATCCTTCTTGTTCCGCTATGCCGACGACTCCTTTACTTCTGCCTTTGTGAGCACCGTCGGCATCGATTTCAAGGTCAAAACTGTCTTCAAAAATGAGAAAAGAATTAAACTCCAAATCTGGGTAAGATACCTCCCTTACAAGATATATAGATTTTTATACTGGACCTTGAATCATGCTAAGACTACACATGTCATGTAAAATTCTCCAAGGTTCCATTTCCCGTTAGGAACACAAGGGGATTGGATACGTAGGTGAGTCTTGATCCATGGATAAAGGTCTATGATATTTTATCTATTCCCATATGGACATTTCTCTACCAGCTACAGGTGTGGGATCCATTATCCAGAAAGCTAACTAAGATATAATTAATCCATATTGGATGCAAAACAATCATATTAGGTTTATTAAATGGATAAATTATTTTTAGTAGACTTAAAATATGGTAATTGAAATTACAGAAAGAACCCGTATCTGGAAAGTTCCAGGTCCCAAGCATTCTGGATTTTAGGTCCTATACCTAATTTGCTGTCTTTAGCTATATATGAAACCAAATGATCACCTGATATTTTTCTGATATGGTTTGAATATTGTTGGACTGGATCAAAACTCTCTGCGCTTTGGTCATCAGTTTTGCACGTCTTCCATTTGATCTGATCGTTGGCCCAAGGAACCCCCTAATTTGGCACATCAGCTGTTAGATGTCACCAATTGACCTCTGAGTTCTTAAAATGCCAGAACCTATTTTGAGTCCTTGTCCAGGCCTGACAGCCACCATCAAAACATACAGTGATATTGTACCTAAGGAATCAGATGCAGGCATTATTTTGATGCCAAGAGCCCAAAATGAAGCCATGTGAAGCATCAAGCACAATTGCCTCAAGTGGCACTCCTCCGCATAGCTACAATAATACTGGAATTAGGAGGAAATAAACTGCATGCTGGGTAAAAAACATAATTTGTGTTTGAAATTGCACTTTGCACGCTGCACGCTGCACGCTATGACTTAAGACTTAAGAGGCCCTTATTTCTCTATGTACAAGGGAGAAAGCCCCATGCTATTCTGGTTGTTATTGAAAAACAGTTTTAACCATGATGACAGGGTTGGAGAAAGGCAGGTTATCAGTAGCTCATTGATAATTAAGGTTTATGTTATTTATGCATTAGGTGAGTATTGTCGGTGTAATTAGCAGTATAGCTCCTGTGTTCAGATGGGCAGTTTGTAGCTGTAGGGATGGAGATAAAGGTTGTGCTCTAGTTCTATAAGGGCAGTGCACTGAATTAGGAAAAATGTAGCATTTATATTATTTATATCTTAAAAGGACAGTAGGACAGTACAGGCTCCACAGTCAGGGGACTGAAAAATAGAATTAAGGAACATAAAGGACAATGAAATCCGCTAGTCATCAAGATATTCTTGCACTGCCTCTCTCAGCATCCCACCAACACCAGAGACTATTAGGGGTTTCCAGCAGCATCTCAAGGGTTAAAGGTCACTCATCTCTGATAAAGACAGAAGCATAATAGGAATTGATGCCACCCATTATGAAAGTGTTTCCAGCAGTGTAATGGTATCACAGTTACAGAGGCCTAAACTTAAAAGTGAAAGGTGCAGGGTATTTTTTGTTTTATTGCTAAGGGACCTCGTTACTATAGCCCGTATTGCTTGCCGTATTGCTTATGTTGGAGATCTTGTAATGATTGATGTAACTTGTTATTTTATAGCTGTGGTTCAAAGGGTAAAGGGACAAAAATAAATGCTCTTATTTTATCAGTATTAATTCACAGGTCTACTGTGTCCATTGGCAGGAACACCAGCTTTACATGCAGACAAATACAATGTACTCTGGGCATGTGTCAGGTCTCAGGACACAGGACTTCTTTATTCTTCATCAATATTAAAGTAACATGAAATACAGTTCCCAGTGATTGCTTTAGAAAAGAAATGTAAAACCTTAAATTGATTCAGAGTACTTTGTATGAATTGTTTTTCTTTTCTAGTTTTCAAGATATTAACAGTTTCTACACTGCTAACATAATAGGGATCATTCTTGACCCCTTAGGGGCCCCCCAAAGACCCGTCCCCACCCAGGCCAGGAAAATGCCAGCTAAAAGGTGGCAACCCTAGCAGGCTGTGCTCCATTCAAAGTGAAGTCCACAGGATTCTGTATTCCGAAATCGGCCTTTCATCTCTGCTTAAAGAACCAAACCTATCCGACCCACTACTACTGTACATCTAAAGTGTAAATGCTCTTTGCAGGAACACTGTCCTGTACGAGAGACTGTAGGCTTAAGAGGGATATTTATAAAGCTGAGCTAAAAATTAGAAAAATTAGAATACAATTGATTTGACTAATAGAAAGCAATGGTGCGCTGTGTAACATCTCACAGATTTATAAAGCCGTGTAAAGGTGGCCATACACGGGCAGTTTGTAGCTGCCGATATCGGTCCCTTAGACTAATTCGGCAGCTTATCAGCCTGTGTAGGGGCACAAACGCGGGCCTGGCCTGAAATCGGTGGGGATATCGGCAGAAGATCTGCTGGCTTGGCAACCTCCCCAAGCGAGGGGATCTTAACGTGTATGGGCACCTTAAGGCCTGAGTGTGGCTGAGTATAAAAAATTGTGGCATAAAAAGACGTGTTACCGTTTAATCAGTATTTTGCACCATTTTTTTATGGCCAAAGTTCTTTTTTGCCCGAATCAGTCCCATTAACTTTATTGAGTTGTGGCAGGTAGATAGTGGTATAGAACGTTAGGCAGAACTTTAGGTATTAGTCTGCCGCTGAAGATAATTCACAACTTTATAAACCCCAGTTTAGCTCTTTGCAATGGATTATTTATTATTTTTTTGCTATGATAAAATATAAAATAAACTCTCTAGGACTCATAAAGATTTGTTTTTCAGACTGTAAAACCCGCCAGCGTTAACCTTTTTAGTGCAAAAAAACAACTGTACATCGCAATTGCCTTCTATTCTAATGTCCCTTCGCTCTGCGCTATCATTTTCCATTTGAAAAAAGACTGGCAGTTGCTTTTTTATTTGCAGCAGTATAATAAACAGGCTGGCAATCACATCCCAATGTGCAGCATTTATACATAGAAAGCCTGCGCCTCCTTTCAGTGGCCATTATTCTCACGCAGTGCGGCTCTGCTTGCATTTTACACATATCCATCAAGATTAATAATAGTACCCAGGAACCCTTTATCCAGAAAGCTCCAAAATACAGCAGTGCCTTTTTGTAATAATATCTTATTTATGCAAGAAACTCTTCATATTTGCCTTTTTCTGTAATAATAAGACAGTGTGGCCAATTTATGACTGCAATTGCAGCTACACTCCACCCCCCCCCCCCCACACACAGTGAGTTGTACATTAAGGGGTGGTTCACCTTTAAGATAACTTTTAGTATGTTATAGAAAGTTCTGGTCCTAGCAACTTTGCATTTGGTCTTCATTATTTATTTCTTATTTTCTTATAGTTTTTGAATTATTTGCCTTCTTTTTCTACTATGGGGGGGGGGTCACTGACCCTGCTAGCTTCTATTCTATCTTTATTGTACTTTTTATTCCTTATCTTTCTATTTAGTCCCTCTTTCGTTCATATTCCTGTCTCTCATCCACAGCACTGCATGGTTGCTAGGGTAAACAAGACCCTAGCAATCAAAAAGCTGCAGAAATTCCAAACTGGACAGCTGCTGAACAGAAAGCTAAATAAGTAAAAAAAAACAAAAATACAATATGAAAACCAATTGCGAATTGTCTACTACATTTTTTCATGATTTTAACTAAGCCAGCAGGATTCCAAGCTGATAGGGTATTCCTGGGATTATAGATCCCATACTGGTAACTGAATTAAGCAGTAATTATTGGTGATGAGTGAATCTGTTACATTTTGCTTTGGTGTCAAATTCACAAAACTGCGGAAAAATTTGCCAAAAAATTGTTGCTCAGTTTTTTTTTTTCCCATGTTTTTTTGACACCTGCAACAAATTTTTTGAGGTTGTTGGCGAAACGCAGAAATTTGCTGCGAATCCATGCCTGGCAAAAAATTTCGCTCATCACTAGTAATGGAGTCAAACTTCAGAATAGGCACCGGTGAATATAACATGAAATTATTGCCATATGGTTCATATAAAATATGCCTCAGGAAATAATCATTATCCATATGCTTACACAGAACTAAGCACATGGTTAAAGAATTACTGTGTGTCCATGCTTACTCATAGCAACATGAATTAAAAGCAAGTTTTATTGCAGAGCACCTTCAGGAAATCAGCAAGCCTTGAGGGCTCATGTATGGCAGGGGGTGGGAAGGTACAAATTCAGGCAGAAATGTGCAAAGAATTGCATCTGTCATGTAGGGCTGTTCCCTTCCATTTATCATTCATGAGACTCCAAATGGAGCACAATAGATACTTACTGCCAACTTGGGACCACAACAGAACACCAGGCTGACTCTTGACTTGACCTGGCTGATTTGTCTCTTGACTGCCTGCCCGGCCTTAGTGAAAGTTGCAACATTTGTGTCCAGCAATAGTGATCCAGAAAAACACAGTACATAGATGCCCACATCCATAGGACTTATTTTTCTGTCCAACTTGGGAATTTACAACAATACTGGCACACTGGGTATTCACAGACAAATCCCTGACTCAAACTTAATTACCAAGTGATAAATAAATCCCTACATACATTTGGATTCAGTAGGAAATAGACATACTGATGTTATGTACTGAGTATGGTTTAGTCTAGGCTAGGACATGAGTTCTGTAAGCCACATAGCTTTCTAACATGGGGCTGTTCTTCCCAGATTAAAACCTATACTTCTGACTGCAGGTATGAGTGGGGAATATTCAACATTTCCTCTTTGGTAGATTTACTAGCTAATATCACTGTAGGGTAGGTTACATGTTGTTTCACTCTATCCACTGTGCATAGTCTGCCAGAATGGTGCTCATCTAATTTTAATAACTCAATACATGGACAAAAAAGTAGGTTAGGTGCTATAAAACTTGTGTAGGCCTAGTCTGGAGTTTAAGGTGCAGCAGGGTTCCATGTGATTGAAAAGATGATGTCACTTCATGTTAGAGCCTATAGTAGGGTTTCCCTTAGTCCCCATGTTTCCATTTTAGTGTTAAAACTTACAGTTGTCCAGCCATGTCCCTACTGCCTGCCATAGGGAAGATTGGACATAAGACTTATATCAAACCTCCAGCTTAAGTGAGTCTGTTTTGCCCAGGGTCATACCAGTGTGTCTAAACATGCCCAGTTCCCAACACTGGAATAGAAATCTCTTGGGGATGGACATGGGGTGCTGTGGATTCCCAGTTGGTTAATCATGATACAATAACAATGGTTTCTAGAAGGAAAGAGTGCATGGAAACTTTAACTAGGTAAGACAGAAAAAGATATTTATTCTTGCTTCTTTAGCAAGTGTTAGAAATGTCATTTGGCATTAGCAGCCACTTTAGCTGCCGGAAACATTCTAAAACCCACAATGGCAGATCAATAGGAACTGAAACTGTTAGCAGATTCCTCTTAGAGATTATATACAGCAGTGCTATTCAAACATCCCCCAATTATTTAAACTGTCATTGTCCTAGCTCATTAAAAATAAATGCCATATCTAATATGCCCCCAATGGTATGAAGACGTCAGCGTTACCTGCTAGAGTCTTAGGAAAAATGACACGGCTGAGTCACAGCTCTCATTCATTGGTAAATGAGAGGGAAAAGTGTTAGTGTGCAGCTAATTATGGTATGAAGCTATCCAGTCCATTATATATAATACTGGGATGGGATCAGTTACTGTATATACTCGAGTATAAGCCTAGTTTTTCAGCACCCAAAATGTGCTGAAAAAAGTCACCCTCGGCTTATACTCGAGTCGGGTGCCATGGGTCCCTCTAGACTAGCACCCTCTCTCCTTTGTGTGCAAATTAGGCCACCCACAGCCAGACCCTCCAGTTCCCTGGCCTAGGCTCCCACTAGCAATACTTATTTCCCCTTACATCCCTCCGGGAATGGGCCTGCTGCCAGTTTGCCAATGTGCAATGAGCGTGGGGTAGTACTCATATTGTTTTTGTTGACCCTCTTCTCCACTTACAGAGCTAGTTTACTGTTTTTCTTTTAAATAAATATTTAAAAACATGTACCCCACTGATGCCTCAATTAATGTAATTTTATTGGTATTTATTTTGATTAATAAAACTTAGCAGTAGCTGCTGCATTTCCCACCCTAGGCTTATACTCGAGTCAATACGTTTTTCCAGTTTTCTTAGGTAAAATTAGGTACCTCGGCTTATATTCGGATCGGCTTATACTCGAGTATATACGGTATGTGAAATACTTGGGACCTGTTTGTTTAAATGGGTCTCTGTGGAAAATGGCATTTACATATTCCGGCAATTATCAGACGACTGTAAGCATGCTGCAATTCTGTGTGAGATCTTCATGGTGGATAAGGGGTTCATTTGTTAAATCCCCAGCACTATAGCTGCCCCTCAGCCAGTGAGTCATACCAATGGTGTGAATAGAACATACCAATAGCTCAGTACATATTTAATAAAACATTCCGGGTAAAGAATTTCATGCTAAAATTGCCATATTTACTAAATGAGATGCTTGAATCCCTGCAGCAATTACTGCAAAGGCCCGGCTGGAAGAGATTTAGGGTGATAGTATTGGCTTTCCGAGATATCCCTGCAATTTGAGGTGAGCCATTGAACTATGGCTGACTGGCTGATCCACTATAGATTCATATCCCTGTAACCTTGCCATAAAATAGAGAAGGCTCTAAAAACTTCAAAGTGGGGCCTAAACCCAAAAAGTAAAAAATCCAATGTGATAAGAATCTGTGCCCTGCCATGAGCAGAATGTGTAGCGTTTGGGTGCACTAACATTGGGGCTCATAGAGTGGTACCTTCTGATTGAGTATTTAGGCTACATACAATGAGTACAGGGGATTTACCAAAACTGTCACTATGCCTTTAACAAGCTATCCTGCTCTAATATAATTTCTATTTTACCACATTTCAACCTGCCGCCTCTCTCTGTTGGGTCTGGTCTGCATTCTCTCAGGAGCTAATTGGATAACATCTGGTAGAAGGGTCTCTTATAAATAGCGCTACAAGTACGGTTGCACTAAAATGGACAGAAATGTTGCACTTCTGGCACCATTCATTAAAGGTCCTTGTGTCTAAACGTGCTCCTTACCGTATTGTTGCCGTTCTATCTATCCTGCAGACACTGTTTTGGCACATCATGCACAATTGCCTGGCATAACTCCCTGCAGCGGAATTCTGGGGGGAAAACACTGAATTGTGGGTAATAAACATGCCAATTTGCATCATAAAATTGCCATTTGCACACTGCACTGAGATTAACAATGACAATTTTGGTCACCCTGATCTTTTGTCCGTAGCCAGTCAGGACTGGGTATTCCTGCTGCCCAAACTCACAGAGCAGAAAGCATATTGCTCCACAATTCTGCAGTTATTTTGTGCACCCAGGGAATAATACAAAACCATTTTAAATATTTAGTGGGCATCTCCCGAGTCAGCCAAACTGCTATCTTATCTGCCCCTGGGTTTACGGGGTAATCTGCAATCTCCGAAGGTCTTTCTGTTAAATCCATACAAACTAACCATGGGACATCATGTGACAGCTGGCTTTTTACATTGGTGGATTGTGAGCATGTAAGCTGCTTACCCTAATTCACTTCATAAAGCAGAATGCTTTCCATCGTCACATAAGTAGATGAGACATTTATTGCCTGGTATAGCGCTGCAAACCACTTCCTCAGTATCTCATATTGCATTGTAAATATCAATTGGAACCATTCATCTCTGAGAAATAGGCTATAGATTCAATTATACTCCTATAGGATGTTACCCATGAATAGAAAGCCCTTGTCATCTTAACAGCACAAAGCCACATTTCAAAGGCATGTCTTCAACAAAAGACATTTATTTTCAGTTAATAATGAGACAGGTAGGGATGTATTAGAAGCCATAGTTATACATTTAGAAGTCATATGCAGGCTGTAATCAATAACTTTGCTTATATGGAGGTGTCTGATGATATGAATTAAATAGTATGTGCTATTACAGACAGTGACAGCACTGGGAAGTCATTGATTCAGAATGAGTATTACCCAGTCCTTCTGTTGTTTGCTGCACTGTAGCAAGGCGAGTTCTTTATAAATGTAGCTGAAGAATGGAAAGGACATCTGGGAAGCTGTAGGTACAGTAGGTCCTATGGCTCACTCTAGTAGATTCAGTATTCATGAATCAATCACAGCTACATACTAAGTGGCTCTTCAGTTTACAGTACTACAGGGCACGTCCTTAGTTGAGCTCCAGTGAACGCCCCTCTGCACACTGGAGTCCTAGTGGATTACTCACACAGGGCACACAACCATTTTCACAATTTGCTGAAGTCAAAGCTGCTTACTACAAGTACCTTGTGCTTCTAGAGTGAACATACATAATATGGAATCCTGATCTGGCCAACACCTATTTATTGGGTCCACTCAATCTTGGGTTCCTCTACCACAGGCTAAAGATGGTTATACACAGGCAGATTTAAGCTGCTGATTCGAGTCCTTTAGACCATTTTGGCAGCCTATCTGCACATGTTTGGGGCCCCTGATGGACCTCTCCGATCAATATTTAGCTGAAAATTGAACAGGTGTCAATTGGGGAGGCTTGATCTTTCCCGTCAGATTGGGGTCCATATTGGCTCATTGATGCAGTCCTCAGTCTAATGTTGCCTATGCCCACTATTGTAATTTCGGGCCAACAAATTGGCCCAAAATTGCCCACCTATGGGGGCATATTGGAAGAAGATCTGCTCATTTAGCAACCTCGCCAAACGAGCAGATCTGAACGTGTATGGCCACTTTTAGGCTCTCACTGAGGCTTCCAGCTTGATGGCATATATCCCCCCTTGTTTCTAATCTCACTTATGATTTGGTCACAGATCTGCCCTCCTCCTGGCAAAGATCTGTGAGAAGGAACATAGCTACCCCCCCAGCTGTGTGCACAAAAAGCACATTCTGTTTGCCCAAAAGAATTATTGTGGGTCCCAGACCTGCCCTAGCTGCTAGGTGATATTTATTCCATTGATCCACTGCAAAATGGGGGCAGTTAAAGAAACAATTAGAACAGAATGGGGTTTACCTGGAGAGATTTGGCAAGACAGTGGATAGTGTTGCTGAATGGCATATTGGCAGTGTTTTGGTTGAGCTCTGGGGAGGTGCAGTCCAACAGTAGCTTGAACTGCAGGTTGGTGTCATTTATTTTACCATTTAGCATAGTGTCCTTCCATTGTCTTCTCTAACTGGAGTGCAGTCTGGTAGGAATTTTCCTAGATTTATTGTGACAGTTTTGTCTCGTGGAAATGCCTCTCGTGTGCCATTATGGAAACTCTCTTTTTTGAATTAATCTCAGATTTCCTTTATCCACACCAATAACTGAGAGAGACAGCCATCTCCATTGCAAGGCAACAGAATAGGCAAAGTGTCAAAACATGTGAATCTGCCACTAATCCTAGGCATAGGGGTTTCTGCTGTTTGCTGTGTCTTTGAGCTGTGATACAATTGGAAGCATGGATTTTTGTGTTTTTTAAGACGGCAGAGACTTTGAACCAGAGAAATCAAGATATCAGACATGCAGTGTGTTGTATGAAGTAGAATCAGTGAGATTTAACCATTTGTAACTTTTATTCATCATTAATGACCGTGTAGGATAAATGACCAATCTGTAGAGTTTAATCACTTATATTCGCATTTTTCCACTAATATCTAAATAATGCTTTAAGTTTATACCGCATGTTTTTCTTCTGTTTAAGAATACTGAATATTGTGGATTTTAGCATCTGGATTATTTATGTTAATGTATATTACAACAAATCTACTGGTAGTCATAGAATTTGATATAAATCTGTGGGCAACAAAGGCCCAAAATAGCTATAAGACAGCAATTAACATTCAAAGAGGTTGTAAATACAGGTATGGGAGCTGTTATCCAGAATTATAAGGACCTGGGGTTTGTATGGATAAAGTATTTTCTTAATATGGATCACCATACTTAAAGTCTACTAAAAAATGATTTAAACATTAAATTGACCCAATAGGATAGTTTTGCCTCCAATAAGGATTAATTATATCTTAGTTGGGATCAAGTACAGGTACTGTTTTATTATTACAGAGAAAAAGGGAATCATTTAACCATTAAATAAACCCAATAGGGCTGTTCTGCCCCCAATAAGGGGTAATTATATCTTAGTTGGGATCAAGTACAGGTACTGTTTTATTATTACAGAGAAAAGGGAATCATTTAACCATGAAATAAACCCAATAGGGCTGTTCTGCCCCCAATAAGGGGTAATTATATCTTAGTTGGGATCAAGTACAGGTACTGTTTTATTATTACAGAGAAAAGGGAATCATTTAACCATGAAATAAACCCAATAGGGCTGTTCTGCCCCCAATAAGGGGTAATTATATCTTAGTTGGGATCAAGTACAGGTACTGTTTTATTATTACAGAGAAAAGGGAATCATTTAACCATGAAATAAACCCAATAGGGCTGTTCTGCCCCCAATAAGGGGTAACTATATCTTAGTTGAGATCAAGTACAGGTACTGTTTTATTATTACAGAGAAAAGGGAATCATTTAACCATTAAATAAACCCAATAGGGCTGTTCTGCCCCCAATAAGGGGTAATTATATCTTAGTTGGGATCAAGTACAGGTATTGTTTTATTATTACAGAGAAAAGGGAATCATTTAACCATTAAATAAACCCAATAGGGCTGTTCTGCCCCCAATAAGGGGTAATTATATCTTAGTTGGGATCAAGTACAGGTACTGTTTTATTATTACAGAGAAAAGGGGAATCATTTAACCATTAAATAAACCCAATAGGACTGTTCTGCCCCCCCCAAAAAAAAGATAGCAACTGATTTGCATTTCATTGAGTGAAATAAGTTTTTGAACCCTCTAACAAAAAAAGACTTAATACTTAGTGGAAAAACCCTTGTTTGCAAGCACAGAGGCCAAACGTTTCTTGTAATTGATGACCAAGTTTGCGCACATTTTAGGAGGAATGTTGGTCCCACTCCTCTTTGCAGATCATCTCTAAATCCCTAAGGTTTCGAGGCTGTCTCTGTGCAACTCTGAGCTTGAGCTCCCTCCATAGGTTTTCTATTGGATTAAGGTCCGGAGACTGACTAGGCCACTCCATGACCTTAATGTGCTTCTTCTTGAGCCACTCCTTTGTTGCCTTTGCTGTATGTTTTGGGTCATTGTCGTGCTGGAACACCCATCCACAACCCATTTTCAGTTTCCTGGCAGAGGGAAGGAGGTTGTCGTTCAGGATTTCACGATACATGGCTCCGTCCATTTTCCCGTTAATGCGAATAAGTTGTCCTGTGCCCTTAGCAGAAAAACACCCCAAAGCAAAATGTTTCCACCCCCATGCTTGACGGTGGGGACGGTGTTTTGGGGGTCATAGGCAGCATTTTTCTTCCTCCAAACACAGCGAGTTGAGTTAATGCCAAAGAGCTCTATTTTGGTCTCATCAGACCACAGCACCTTCTCCCAGTCACTCACAGAATCATTCAGGTGTTCATTGGCCTGCACATGTGCCTTCTTGAGCAGGGGGGCCTTGCGAGCCCTGCAGGATTTTAATCCATTGCGGTGTAATGTGTTTCCAATGGTTTTCTTGGTGACTGTGGTCCCTGCTAATTTGAGGTCATTAACTAACTCCTCCCGTGTAGTTCTAGGATGCTTTTTCACCTTTCTCAGAATCATTGACACCCCACGAGGTGAGATCTTGCGTGGAGCCCCAGAGCGAGGTCGATTGATGGTCATTTTGTGCTCCTTCCATTTTCGAACAATCGCACCAACAGTTGTCACCTTCTCTCCCAGCTTCTTGCTAATGGTTTTGTAGCCCATTCCAGCCTTGTGCAGGTCTACAATTTTGTCTCTGACATCCTTGGACAGCTCTTTGGTCTTTCCCATGTTGGAGAGTTTGGAGTCTGCTTGATTGATTGATTCTGTGGACAGGTGTCTTTTATACAGGTGACTAGTTAAGACAGGTGTCCTTAATGAGGTTGACTAATTGAGTAGAAGTGCCTAACCACTCTGTGGGAGCCAGAACTCTTAATGGTTGGTAGGGGTTCAAAAACTTATTTCACTCAATGAAATGCAAATCAGTTGCTATCTTTTATTTAAAGTTATTTTTTCGATGTTCCTTTTGATGTGCTATCTGCCACTGTTAAAATAAACCTACCATTGAAATGATACTGTTCTGAGACTTTTCATTTCTTTGTCATTGGACAAACTTACAAAATCAGTGAGGGGTCAAATAATTATTTCCTCCACTGTATATCTTAGTTGAGATCAAGTACAAGTACTGTTTTATTATTACAGAGAAAAGGGAATCATTTAACCATTAAATAAACCCAATAGGGCTGTTCTGCCCCAATAAGGGGTAATTATATCTTAGTTGGGATCAAGTACAGGTACTGTTTTATTATTACAGAGAAAAGGGAATCATTTAACCATGAAATAAACCCAATAGGGCTGTTCTGCCCCAATAAGGGGTAATTATATCTTAGTTGGGATCAAGTACAGGTACTGTTTTATTATTACAGAGAAAAGGGAATCATTTAACCATGAAATAAACCCAATAGGGCTGTTCTGCCCCCAATAAGGGGTAATTATATCTTAGTTGGGATCAAGTACAGGTACTGTTTTATTATTACAGAGAAAAGGGGATCATTTAACCATTAAATAAACCCAATAGGGCTGTTCTGCCCCCCAATAAGGGGTAATTATATCTTAGTTGGGATCAAGTACAGGTACTGTTTTATTATTACAGAGAAAAGGGGATCATTTAACCATTAAATAAACCCAATAGGGCTGTTCTGCCCCCAATAAGGGGTAATTATATCTTAGTTGGGATCAAGTACAGGTACTGTTTTATTAGTACAGAGAAAAGGGAATCATTTAACCATTAAATAAACCCAATAGGGCTGTTCTGCCCCCAATAAGGGGTAATTATATCTTAGTTGGGATCAAATACAGGTACTGTTTTATTATTACAGGGAATAGGGAAATTATTTTTTAAAACTTCAATTATGGTTAAAATGAAGTCTATGGGAGTTGGACTTCCTGTAATTTGGAACTTTGTGGATAACGTGTTTCTGTATAATGGATCCTATATCTGTATAATATTCTTTATAAATAAACCAAAATGTAAATTCACCATACATGGCAAGATCTCTTCATCTGGCAAAGTCTTTGTCAAGTCTGGCCACAAATATGCTGGGGAAGATTAAGTCACAATAGGGGACTACACAGACATGCCGAGAGGGAAGCACCGATTGGCTGATGTGGCTCTTGACATATTCAATTATAAAACTTGGTAAGTCTGGGGCAGTGCATTGCAGGATCATATGGTGTCGGCCCAATGCAAGTGGCCCCTAATTAGAGCCCCTCTGACAACTGTGTAAGGCATAACACTGGGGGAGTTCTATTAAAACATTCCAAGTAACAGTAGAGGAGACTCGCTGCCTGGGTAGCCTGGCGTAACTGCATTATGGGTAGTGAAGTCTGAATCAGAGATGGGGGACAGAAATAGATTTTTGGCTGCTTTCATAATGGCTCATTTCCGCCTGATGGAAATGGTGATAAATAGCAATGATAAAGCTTAATCAAGCAAATAAAGGTGTCTAATTAGCATTACAGCAGCTCGGTTTTAATTATCATCGCTCAATTTATATTGATCAGAGCAGATTTACAGAGAGAGTTATAACCTTATGTATGCACAGAACTTTCCTGTTTATGAATCTCAAAGTGATTACTCATCTCCTCCCAAAATGTTCAGCATTTAGGATTCACTTTCATACACAGAGAAAGGGGCTGCTTGTTTTACTCGTTTTATGTTTACATTAAAGGGGTAGTTCACCTTTAAGTTCACTTTGAATATAATGTAGAGAATGCTATTCTTAGACAATTTGCAAATGGTCTTCATTTTGCATTATTTGCAGTTTTTTAATTACTTAGCTTTTTGTGCAACAGCTCTCCAGTTTGGAATTTCAGCAGCTATTTGGTTGCTAGGGTCACATTTAAGCTAGCAACCAAGCAGTGGTTTAAAAGAAATAAAGTAATATGAATAGAGGGCCTAAGCAGAATGATAAGTAATAAAGAGTAACAATGATTTTACATTTTAGCCTCACAGAGCAATAGTTTTTTAGCTGCTGGGCTCAGTGACCCCCATTTGAAAGCTGGAAAGAGTCAGAAAAGGAAGGCATAATCATTGAAAAACAATAAAAAATGAAGACCAATTGAAAAGTTCCTAAGAATATATAATTCTATAACATACTATAACTTAATCTGAAGGTTTAAAGCACCTCTTTAAAAAAATGCTTGAGAATTAAAGCCTAAAAGAGAATATGGGTTGAAATGCTGAATGCAGGGGTCCCTGAGCTGCTACCCCCTGGCCCCCCGCACTTACCTTTAGAGCGCCAGAGGTGGTCCAGGGGGGCCGTATCACTAGTGTAGAGAGCGCAAATGCTCTCTCTGCACTACCAGAGCCAGATTTATATTTTAAAAAACTGAAATTCAGCTCTTAGAGTTACCAGGCGTGGCTTTTTGCTGCCCCTGATAACTTTGGGGTGCCCCTGGCTGTATGTTATATACAGTGCTTACTGTACTGCCCCAGAGGTTCAGTATTTCTGTAACAGTTACAGTCAGGGTCGGACTGGGCTGCCGGGGGCCCAGACCCGACCCTTGCCGGCGCTCCCCCTGCCCGACCGCTCCTCCCCGGCGCGTTAAATTTACGCGTCCGGGGGGGGGTGTCGGGTGGTGGGCCCTGTAAGGGGGGTTAGGGGGGCCCCTGCGGGGGGGGGGGGCGGGAGCACCGGTGGGCCCTTCACCCCCCAGTCCGACCCTGGTTACAATCCTAGTCTTTAAACTTGTCCACAGGAGCTCCCCATCTTGGATCTTGTTAAGCCTTCTTTTGCATGTCAGTTACATTGCACATTGAACTTCTGTTAAAAGGTTAAACTGAGGGGTTGTTGGGAATCATCAAACATTAGTAAAAAGTGAGGTTACATATTTATAGTGTATATACAATGTATTACTGTGTGCAAATTAGGCCAACCGCAACCAGACCCTCCAGTGCCCTGGCCTAGGCTCCCACTAGCAATACTTATTTCCCCTTACATCTCCTCCAGGATCGGGACTGCCGCCAGTTTGCCAATGTGCAATGAGCGTGGGGTAGTACTCGTATTTGTTTTTGTTGACCCTCGTCTCCGCTTACAGAGCTAGTTTACTGTTTTTCTTTGAAATAAATATTGAAAAACATATACCCCACTGATGCCTCAATTTATGTAATTTTATTGGTATTTATTTTTATTATTAAAACTTAGCAGTAGCTGCTGCATTTCCCACCCTAGGCTAATACTCGAGTCAATACGTTTTTTTCAGTTTTTGAAGGTGAACTTAGGTACCTCGGCTTATATTCGGATCGGCTTTTACTCGAGTATATACGGTATATATTGTCTGTATAGAGTCAGTCCCTAAGCCCAGGCAAATAAGAGCAGTCCGGGGCATGTCCTTGGGCTCCATTCAAATGGTGAGGGGACATAGGGCCAGAATCATTGTGACCAGGACAGATAACCAGATGTTTCATTGTTTGATCTGTGGCTTTTGTAAAATTGTCGTCTGAGGGCTCCACACACATACAATAATCCTGAAGTGAGCAACTATCCTATCCTGATTCAATCCAAAAGTAACTACGGCCAGGGTCAAAATGAGAATGACTCTTTTGGCAGGTAGCACTTTATTTAGGCTAAACTATCTGCTGAACTGTAATGTGCGGATGCGATATCTTCAATAGATATGCATGAGTGCCTTGTACCCTGCACTGCGCATTTAGGCCTACAATTCACCTAGATCCTTACAGTAGACTTGCTCGTCCTGAGACATATATATAATATGGACACAAACACAGCATAGCTAGGCAAGGAACATTCTAGTTACAATGACTTTCCCATTACAGCTCTACTATACTCCCCCCCCTCCCCAGTATAGAATATTATCCTATGCCCATCCTACGCCCTCCTGCCTATTTTTAGCCTTTGAATCCTCACAAGGAAGAGGCATAAAAGCAAATGTGAGAAAATTCATTATCAAGTGCCTAGGAACTGCAAGGGCAAGTATTGCATGGATCCTGGGTGCAGATATCTCAGCTTTACTGTCAGCCCTTCCATCATTATCACCTTCTTACTCTGCTATATATATATATATATATGTACAGGGGATTGTCTCTTGGTGCTCACCTCTTCATCTTCCTGAATCCTGACCTTGTATCATATCATGTACACAACTTTCCATCTGATATCAAACTAGCATTTTATTTCCTATACATTATAGTAATATATAAATATATATCTCTTCAGTTCATGCTGGTAAAGTTCATAGCATTGTGAATTATTGCATTTAATCTGCTAGTGTATGTACAAGTTAAATAGCTCTGGAAATTCTATAGTTAAATGCATGATTGCTGGTGAGGGTGATGCGCCCTATTTTACGTAGCATTCTGTTATTTAGATCCTTTTGTGTAGACAACAGCAAGAAAATGTAATTATATGCTAAAATGAGGGTGGGGTCAGAGATCATCCAGGACCCTGAACTAGGGGAGCACAGGCAGAAGAGGTACATGCCCAGCACCCCCCACCATTGTAACCTAGGCACGTGCCTCTTCTGCCCCCTAGTTCTAGCCCTGCATGCCTGGGTTTAAACCCTGAATTTGAGTTGCACAGTTGGACAATGTCATGCAAGAGTACCAGAGGTTCTTCTGGGCTGGGCCCCAGCCATGGGAAATTCCTATCAGCCCTTTCTTGCTTTCACTATAGATCTATATGACACTTGTTTAGCCTCAGTCTGTCACTTTATGAGTTTAAGCCAGCCATCTCTAGTTCTCCATAGCACCAGTAGCGAGCAAATAGAATACACACATTTATACTGCTCCAATCTATGGCTCTGCAGTGAAAACTTACACCTGAGAGAATCAGATTAAATATTAATAGGCTTCTAATATGATATTGGATATGCAAGGGTTAATGAGAATAATGGGGGAAGTCGCCCTATAGTGCTAATCCAAATAGTGCCAATTATGCACTGAGACCTGACAAAGCAAAGCCATGCTAAGGAGCTGCGGGCAGGCTTGTTTCATCAATTCAAAGGTGTTAATTAACAGTAAAGATAGTTTTGCAGCCTATTTACTCCTTGACCTACTTTTTCCTTAAACTATAAAGAAGAGCGTTGAATTAACAAGTCCAGGTGGGGGCCCACAAATGGCTGACCCATAGCTCCACAGAATTTGGTATACGATCTCCTGATTTCTCTTTGATTTGCCACCCAGCTTTTACTATATATAATGTGTAGTGGGTTGCACAATATTGTTAATCAGGGAAAAAAAATAAATATATATATATAAATATATATAATTTTTTTTTTCCTTATTAACAATATTGTGCAAGGCACTACACATACATGGCACACATGTGGACACCAATGGGCCTTATATATCATACATATTTTTTGTGTCCAGTTCTGGAGATAGCTGCAAATACAATGTAACAAGGTGCATTATGAGCCAATAAACACAGTGTATCACACTTGTATTTTTGCCCCTCTTTAGTAAATGAGCCCTCAAGTCAACAGTGTGATTTCACAGCAGATACATGGTTATTATGTGTTATATTGCTAGCTGATATATATGCATGAAATTAGCACTTTGGAGTGTAGTGACTGCTTCATGTAATTCCCAGACTGGGGGTGCCGTGGGTAGGGTTGCCACCTGGCCAGTACTGTATTCTGCTGGCTTGGCTAGTAGAAATGATGCTCGATGTGAATGTTACTATTAGTGCAGAAAAATAAAAATATAGGAAGGCTGGTGTTTTTCTTCAGAAAAGGCCAAGTAACTCCAAGGTGAGTTCTAATATTCCTATATATATAAGCAGGGTGACTACTTTTTCTTACAATACAGGAATGGCTGTCAGCCATGTAATAAGCTAATGTGCGGCACTAAACACAAGCAGGAGCCATTGGGCTGCTAAGAGCTCCAGTGTTTCTGCCTTGGATGCCAGCTCTTCAGTTTTGGGTGGCAATGTGACCCTAAGCATGATCTCTGCACCTCTTTACCAAAAGCATCTTTTACCAAAATTTGATTTGAGGGATCGGTTACAAAGTACAGAGCAGAGTACAAAAAGGCACTTGTGTCCTGCACTTTCCCCAATTGCTGCAGGTCAATTGTGTGCCCCATGAATACAGCACTGCCTGCATTTGGAGGGGTTGGTTTGGGGATGGCACACATGTGCTCCCCCTCTCACCCATTATGTGTGTCATTTACCTATGGCTTTTGTACTCTAATACTTGTGCCCAGTGTCAGATTGAATGACCCCTATGGTGTTTCTGGCTCTATCGCTGTTAAGGTACAATTCATAGCAGCACAGAAGAGCCTGCCATGCTGCCCTCCCCTGTCATTATCCAGGCCTAATATACCAGTCTGAGAGGCCCCCAGTAACAGTGCACTTAGGCACCTCATTAGCTGCCGAGCAGCTCCCAGGGCTAAGCAATAACAACAGCTTTGGGTAAGCTTGTACAGCTAATCATATCATGTAAACAAAGTTATCTTGCGCTGAGGTGCTGAGCTTAATGATCACGTACACTTAGTATAGAATATGTACAAATACCTCGGGATCCATATTAAATTAGTACTACAGACTCTGCTACACTTTCTCCTACCCCTTTTATTTGTATAACCAAAATAGGAAGAATTTATACACTTTTCCTACTACTTGCTCTATTGTATCAAAAGGTTTGGGTTGCACTGCTATGTGCATTCTCAGTGGTCCCCGGGGGTGGCAGCCCCAGTTTGCCCCGCATACCCCAGTCTGACCCTGTATTCCATATACCACTTGGGCTCTTCTTGTGCACCTCAGGCCTCATAGCATAGTTTTTTCTTGTTCATTTAACTTGTTCCGTTCTTAGTTTATATTCATGAAGCACCTCCTTATTGCAGAATGATGGAAAGAAGGATGCAGAGGGCTCACATATGTCTGTTCCCTATAGCGGAAAGGCCTCAGATTAATTCAGCAATCCTAGCAAACCGAGCAGCCAGGGATTTGCCTGCATTTCAGACCCCAATGCATTCCCAGCACTTACAAAATGTTTGTATGAGTAGATAAGGTAAATATGTTATTTTGGACTGAAACCAACATCTCACCCACACGTCTGTGGCGCCAGGATTAATTGCGAGTATTTGCTTTCCTGAAGTGCTTTCCTAGAATTGGGCTCTTACTGTGAATATATTTTCTGAATGACGGCATGTTTTTCAGCATTAGATGTGGATATAAATCTGTTATTTACTGGGAAAAGCAGTGCATTTCTGATGTACAGTATTGTATGCAATAAGAACCTTATTTAATGGAAAGGACTTGCATCCATTTCCCAAATGCCAATCTGTTGTGGAAGCCATCTTGTCTAATTCATGGCAAAGATTCCTCATAGTTATTGTCAGGACCAGTAATTGCATTACCTGATTCCATGGGCCTCAACGATGGGCATAGGCCTGCCACGATCCAATGGAAAATCAAACCTGTCCAATTTTAGGCCAGATCTCGGGTGGGTAGGCCCGCCGGTATGTGCCCATACACGGGCAGATAAGCTGCTCAATCAGTCTAAAGGACCCAAATCAGCAGCTAAACTCTGCCCGTGTATGGCCCCCTTTACCCTATAAGTAGGACACATAGGGAGATATTTATCAATGTTTGAGTTTGGGTTTTTTTTCACGACTTGCATCTTTTTGTGCTACAAAAACTCAAATTTGAGTTATGGTTCAAGAACTCCGATGTCTGTTGTTTATTAAGTGCAAAAAACGCGAATGTAAACATTTTCCATCTAAAAGCTTGTGTTTTTATAGAAGTCAGTGGGTGTTGTCTTAGGAAAGTCAAATTTTTTTCGAAAAATTCAAGGTATTCTAGTTTTTTTATTTAAACGTGTTTTCCTTATTAATAAATAAGTGACAGTTCTATTTGCAAGATTATTGAAGTTAAAAAAACAAACTCAAATTCACAAACTCGAAAATTGCTAAATATGTCCAATAATTAAGCTTTATAAAGACAAATACAATTGTCATATATGGACATTCATCTCATGGGGAAGGAGCAGCGCTCTCTCTGTCTATCCCTCTTCATTTCTGCTTATTGTTCAGGTCTCCGAATCAACCGGCTTCAATAGATCAACTGATTGGCCAAAGTTTCAATATTAATGGAGTCAACTACATTTGTTTCAACAATTACACTTCCTCATCATCCTTCAACCTTTTATAGAGTCACAATATTTTATTATTGAAAACAATGACTGGCCATCATTTCTTTGAGTTATTTTATTGATCCGGTTGATTAGTGGGAGATGGGGCATTATTAAATGGCCTTTAAATCATCTTGGCTACCTATTTAAAAGCATTAGTTAAATTGCAGAGATGATGTCCTCTGCAGAAGCCAAATGAAAGCAAATCATCTTAGTAATTGAAGTACGTAGGTATCTGTTCTCCCCACCCCCGGCTAGCAGCACTGCTCCTAGGGAGCCAGAGAACCAAGTGGCATGGAGTCTTGTAAGTGAACTCCTTTTGTCAGCAGTGTTTATCCATGGCCAAGCTATGGCTCTCTGGCGCATACACTCACCTCCTACACTTCATGCTGTTGTGCTTTACCCTTAACCCTCCTTACACTGGGAACTCAGGGCCAAAATGTGCTTTTGTGGGGCCTTCACTCAAACAGAGATTAAGCCATATTGCAATGGGGAACAGCAGGGAAACCCTTATGTGTATAAATAAGGGGCAGAGATCTAGTCCCTAATCTATACATGGTCAGACTGGACCGCTGCTCATTCATCTTTGTATTCAGACTCTCTCCTATTTATATACCAGTCTCTCATTCAAATCAATGCATGGTTGCTAGGGTAATTTGGACCCCAGCAACCAGATTGTTGAAATTACAAACTTGAGGGCTAAATAACTCAAAAATCACAAAAAATAAAAACTGAAAACATATAGCTAATTGTCTTAGATTATCACTCTCTACATCAGCCTAGTTAATTTAAAGGTGAACAACCCCTTTAAAGGGAAACATCAGGGTCCTATCGGAAACACCTTGGACAATTAAAATGCCCTAGTGGTCCCGCAGCCCCTTGCCGACCCAGGCCTGCTCCCTCCCACAATAACTGCTGGTGCTCCCCCTCCCATTGGTTCTGCTCTGGGGGTGTAGCACGCCTGGAGTGGGATGGGGGGCTCTTGGGCGGCAGCCCCAGTGGGACCCGGACACCCCCGTACAACATTGTACATATACTGGTGTATAAGCATAGATCAGGAATCCGCCTCTCCGCCCTTCCAGATACACTGTGTTGGCCTGGGTGAAGGCACGCGGAGTAAGTTTTGGCACCGAAACGTTAGTTGGGGATGCAGCAAATCCAAGATTCGGTTCAGGATTCAGCCAAGATTCCTCCTTTATCAGTAGGATTCAAAATCGGATGTTGGGAGAAGGCCCGGATCTGTGGCAAATGGGGGCAGCCTTGGGCGCCCGGATAAGAAATCCGGTGCTGGTTGGGAGTTGGAGTTATGAAATATCTTGTCTATAACTTGCTGAGCACTGCTTTTAGGTTATGTATGAGAAGCATTCAATCTATCTTCTTTTACTTTTTAGCCTAGGAGAAAGTCAGTCAGTGAGGTGGGGGGGATTTTGGAGGATAAAGGGCAAATTAGATTTCAGTTGGCTTAGTATCAGACTTTGGGAATCTGATGTAGCGCAGCCAGCTGTGATTGAACAAGAGGTCGGCATATCTGTAACGTGACCTATTAAATTGCTTGCATTTGGCTTCTCTGAATTTCATGCTAATGCCAGTATACTCCAGCAATACTGCTGCTTTCCTGCATGGCATCAAAGTGATCTAATCCCTGTAGATTATTTTCCCTTTGTTATATGTAACATTACGTGACAATGTTAATACTAATAACAGAGTATTTGCCCAATGTGACTCCATTTGGGGGGGAGCAGTATTGACAGACCATATTGCACCATTGCAGTAAACACAAGGGTTGATCAGTCTGGGGCAATATTTCTTAATTCATAGCAACTTTGGATTTGGTTTTCATTATTTATTTTTTTACAGATTTTGAATTATTTGCCAAACTCTTCTGACTCTTTCCAGCCTTTAAATAGGGGTCACTGACCCCAGCAGCTGAAAATCATTGCTCTATGAGGCTACAATTTTATTGCTATTGCTACTCTTGTTCAAACTACTGCCTGCTAGGGTTAATTGCACCCTAGCAACCAACTAACTGCTAAAATACCAAACTGGAGAACTGCTGAACAAATAAAAAATAACCAATTGCAAATGGTCTCAGAATATCAATGTATACTATATATATTATACTAAAATACCCCTTTCAATGTTGTTTATCATGCTTGGGTCCATCTGGATCTCATCCCTCTGGTCCCTGATAGCTGCTATTTTTCCTGTAGCCTTAGATATGGATATGTAGGCTAACAATTTTTGCCTGTCAATTCAATGAGCTATGTATGTGTGCTGTTTTTGAAAGCACCACTGTTTGTGGGGGGTCCCAGTCACTGGACCATTTGTTGGTGAACTAAAGTTTGCCCCATATGGTGAAGAATAAAGGGGGCCAAACATCCACAACCACCAGACATATAATGTTGGGCATCACTGCATTCAGTCATAGGTAGAATGTTCCTGTAATTCACTAAGGTAAGTGCTGTTGTATTATTTAAAGAGCATTTGTCTTTGTAATGTAATTACATTTCCACGGTTACAGACACTGACTGCCTGTCTCTGGCTTTGCAACGTTTCTTTTCTTATCTTTCTAATTGGCTTCTGTTTTGCATTTTCATGCCATTTAGTCTCCTTTACCTGCTGCCTCAGTCTGATAACAAAAGCAGAACGTGCCGCGGGTTTATCAGTCCCACTAAATGCTGGGAGATTGGTACACAGATTTATGCGGGCGCAGGCCGGTTCGGCTGAAACATGCATTTATTTATGTCATTTCTACTTGCCACTTTTAATAAACTCCGACTGTATAAATCCGCAACCTGTGCATAACCGCAAGCCCAGTCATCCCGAAAATCCATTTTTAAAAAGATTGTGTGAAACATAAATATTTAGAATGGGGAAGTTTTGCATTTAGTCAGAATTAAAATAAGGGTTTTAGCAATAAAGAGAGAGGACTAGGGTAACAGTACCATTGCTCACATGTTAAACAGTTATGCAGAATATTCTTGTGATGGCAGATTTTCTGAACAGAGGAAAGGAGAAGCCACAAAGTGCCTGGGTGGGATTTCAGGCCCCTCTTTCTGCCTTAGGTGCATGGCACATAGCCCTCTGCAATAACAAAATATCTTTGTCTGCTTCCATTGCCTTTAATACCAGCATTCCCATTGTGCTTTTAATCAGGACTGATGTTCTTCCAAAATTCTTTTATCTTCACTGCTACAATAGGAATAGGAAAACCCCATCCAAGAGTAAAAATGACCTACCTAAATCAGGGATGCCCAACCTGCAGGTCACCAGATATATCCAACTGCTTTACAATAGCACATGTCCTTTGCACCTTTCTGAAGTGCAGGCCCCATGGCAAACACTCTCCCCTTTAGGAGTTGGAACCCCTGAACGTCTGAGGATGGCCGCACTGAAAATGCTTGAAAAATAGGCCAACAACATGCTGTTTCAGCCAGACAAAGGTCCAAGATTTGCAATTCATCTGAGAGGCAGCAGATTGCAGGACTTGCAAATCAGCACGTTTCAAAACATTCTGGCACCAAACCAAACTAACCATTCCCAGCATAGATTTTCACTCCGTTATAGACAATCTGTAAGCCTTGGCTGCTGTAACCTCTTGTTTCTTTCTTAAATATTCCACATAAAATGTGAATTATTATTATTATTATTAACATTTATTTATAAAGCGCCAACATATTCCGCAGCGCTGTACAATAAGTGGGTTTCATACATTGGACATACAGAGTAACATATAAAGCAATCAATAACCGAAACAAGAGGTGAAGGGAGCCCTGCCCAAAAGAGCTTACAATCTACAGGATTAAATATGAGTATTTATCTACCTAAACCATCAAAACACATTCACCTCTTGGATTTACCGTTAACTTTGGGGGACCAGCCTAATGTGCTTTTTGGAGTTGGGGTCTCAATATACTCCATTGCCAAGGCCTTATTACACCTTAATCCAGATATAATATCTTAGATTCTAAGCTGTAGGGGGTAGGGACCCCCCACATACATGGCACAAAGATGTGGACCTTTCTAGGCTGCATCTGGCCAATCCCCAGTATTGGTTAACTAACTAACTATGTTAGTGGCCAAGTCAGGAGTGACCAAGTCTAAAAACAAATCACTTGGGGAGTAGAAAAAAAATGTTGCTGTAATGTTTAATTGTCACTGCAAATAGCAGCCCTCGGGTTGGTATGAACCACAATCCCTAGTTGTTTGCAGTCGCTGGATATTAAAGTCCTTAATACGTACTGGTAAATTTCATATCTCTGTAAAGTATGATAACAATATGACAAACTTGATATTTTAATAAAAGTTATTGATTTAGGAGCAGACTGAAGAAAACATTGTTAGGAACCTAAAATAGGTATAGAACGTATGCCAATGTGACAGGTGATAATTACTAATCAGTGGTACATTCACCCCTGCGCCACATTGGTGCCCGTCACTGTTACAGCCTGATTAGCATGTAAATGGCCACTTGACTTAATGAAACCTTTCAGTGCAAAATATCAGTGAGTAATTATGTTGGAGTGGGCACGCCGAGCCGTTAGCTGGAGAAATTGTTGAGTTGATGAGCAGGTTGAGAATGAGAAAGATGTAAAACGAATATGTTCAGCAATGTTATAGTTACAGCAAATTAAAGGGATACTGACAGCCACTTACAATTTTTTTTAAACCTGCTGTTGTGTTTTAATTTGTATCAGCTTTAAATTCCTAAATCTGCAAAGTTTTTTCGCTTCATAATTATGGTAGCACGAATTACAGACCCACAGAGCAGCCATGTTTGTTCCCCTCTTCCGGGTTTTAATGTAAATGCCTCCCAAGTGAATAAATATACCCAATCACAAACCTGCAACGTCCCTTCTGCTTTCAGCCGGTGTGACAAGCTCAGCTCCGTTGTCTGTGTGTAATAGGGGGAGCCCTTAGAAACAGGCAGGCAGGCACGGGAAAGCTTGAGCTGGCCTGCTATTTAATTCTTAGTGGGAAGAGCAGAGAGGGGGGGCACAGCCCTTTGAAGTAGGCAGGCAATGAAAAGATCAAGCCTGCCTGCTATCTAGTTCACAATGCAATGCTATGCAGGGAGGGAGGGGGAACTCTTTGAAGCAAATGGCAAGCTGAATCCTCCCAGTTTATGAGGTAGTCCTTCTGACAGATTGAGAAGCTACAGTCGAGTTGCCAGACAGTCGGGTTCAGGATCTTCAGTAGGATTTATGTACAGAAACAGGACTTTTAGGAAAACAGTCAACATGATCTATAGATTGTTGATAGATAGTTTGGAAGTAGGTTCATATTTTTATAATAATTTTTTTTGTGTCAGTATCACTTTAAGAGTAGAAGCTCTGTGGCCTGCAGTTGTCACTGGGATGTTGAGAGTATCAGTGCAGTTATGGATAGAGGGCTGCGCGGGGCACATTCCTGACATGCTATCACAGGTTTTATTTAATAAAATGCCATTTGAACATTTCTTAATGATGTTTTCTGTCCAAGAGGTGCCTTCTCAGATTGGGATCCCAGAGCTAAGCTCATCTAGGTCCTGCAAGGTGGGCCAACTTGCTAGTGTCACATTTCTTTGCCCTTAATCACACTTAGTTGGTTGTAGCACTAAAACAATATACTTAGAACATTGTTCCTTAACCCCTTATAGATGGGACACAGATTCATTTCATGAGTTAGCTTCTTATCCCAAGATCTGGTTGAGGAGACATGTTTATCTGCTCTTGTATACGATTGTTTACCAATGGAATATATTGTATTTTATTGAAGTTCCCCTTGGAGATTCTACTGGTCCCTTCCCCTGGGAGATTCTCTACTGGTCCCTTCCCCTGGGAGATTCTCTACTGGTCCCTTCCCCTGGGAGATTCTCTACTGGTCCCTTCCCCTGGGAGATTCTCTACTGGTCCCTTCCCCTGGGAGATTCTCTACTGGTCCCTTCCCCTGGGAGATTCTTTACTGGTCCTTCCTCTGGAAGGTTCTCTAGTGGTCCCTTCCCCTGGAAGATTCTCTACTGGTCCCTTCCCCTGGGAGATTCTCTACTGGTCCCTTCCCCTGGGAGGTTCTCTAGTGGTCCCTTCCCCTGGGAGATTCTTTACTGGTCCTTCCCCTGGAAGGTTCTCTAGTGGTCCCTTCCCCTGGGAGATTCTCTACTGGTCCTTCCCCTGGAAGGTTCTCTAGTGGTCCCTTCCCCTGGGAGATTCTCTACTGGCCCCTTCCCCTGGGAGATTCTCTACTGGTCCTTCCCCTGGAAGGTTCTCTAGTGGTCCCTTCCCCTGGGAGATTCTCTACTGGCCCTTCCCCTGGGAGATTCTCTACTGGTCCCTTCCCCTGGGAGATTCTCTACTGGACCCTTCCTATAGGAGATTCTCTACTTTTCCCTTCCCCTGGGAGATTCTCTACTGGCCCCTTCCCCTGTGAGATTCTCTACTGGTCCCTTCCCCTGGGAGATTATTTACTGGTCCCTTCCCCTGGGAGATTCTCTACTGGTCCCTACCCCTGGGAGATTCTCTACTGGTCCCTTCCCCTGGGAGATTCTCTACTGGTCTCTTCCCCTGGGAGATTCCCTACTGGTCCCTTCCCCTGGGAGATTTTTTACTGGTCCCTTCCCCTGGGAGATTCTCTACTGGTCTCTTCCCCTGGGAGATTCTCTACTGGTCCCTTCCCCTGGGAGATTCTCTACTGGTCCCTTCCCCTGGGAGATTCTCTACTGGTCCCTTCCCCTGGGAGATTCTCTACTGGTCCCTTCCCCTGGGAGATTCTCTACTGGCCCCTTCCCCTGGGAGATTCTCTACTGATCCCTACCCCTGGGAGATTCTCTACTGGTCCCTTCCCCTGGGAGATTCTCTACTGGCCCCTTCCCCTGGGAGATAAAAATGTTAGTTTTAGATTGTTGCATTTAAACGTCCACCAGATATCGGAACGTTCATTGGAAGAAGACTAAAAGCTGAAGGTGTATGGCCGGCTTTAGTGTGTAGGAGCTGTAGTGTTTACTATAGTTTTGCTTCTCTGAATATGGTAATTTAGCAATAACCTCCATTTACATATAATGGGTTGTTAAAGGTTTTGTCGCTGCAGAGTCTTTTTGTTCAATTTGCGCTGCTGAGTCAAACAAGCATTGGGAGGCTGCAATCAGTGTAATGGATACATTTGCTTAATCTGCTTGAAGGAAATGGATTTCTGGAATTGTGACTCATAAACTGCTTGAGATAAGGCATTGCAGTCGTATAACCAGCGCTGCCGGCTTCATACACAGGGCACAGCTGCTCCTCTTTGTGTTTGGAAGAGCCATTTTGTGACTTTTATGGTAAAATTCTGTATTATGCAGATATGGAGATTCATGGGGGCAGATGAAGGCACGTAGGCGTTCCCCTCTCCCTTCCCTACCAGCCCACTAGCTGCATGTTATTTAGGGGCAGGCCTCTGACGCCTAGCGCAACATATACTTTTGTATTGCCTTATTACTCTATTGTTCTGGGGTAATAGTAAGATGGTCCAATTATAAAAATATTTTATTAGGAACCGTCATTGAACAAGTAACAAAAGGTTGGGATTTTTGTATTTTTATAGTTTCCTTTGTATTTAGCAATGTATATATAATTGGAACCCTAAATAGACCCACTCACTGCCTGCGTTGCCTTTGGTAAAACCCAGCGATGGAAGAGCAAGCCGCACAGCTCTATTCATTCACAAAACCGCTGAGTGAACCAGATCTGTGAATAAATCTCCATAGAGTAATGTTGGAACAGCCTCCCTGTGCCCAGCGTTAATGTATCAAAGGCTGACAAACTCCCTTAACGATCCAGGTTTGATCACCAGATCTGACAGGCACTTTGCTTCTAGATCTGCTGATCAGACTGGGACGTACAGCTTGCCAGGCAGTAACACACGAAGATCAGACAAATGATAGACATTAAGCTAATGAGCAGGCCTTAATACAGAGCTAATAAGCACGGGAAGCCCTCTCTAATTACACAATTAAATAAATGTACCCATGCAGAATTACTGTATATATTCCGATATAATCATGGGAATAACACATTTCCCCATCCACCGTTTTATGGAGACTGATGTATATGTTATAACTGGGAATGCTTTCTTCATTCTGTGCCCATTTCATAGCTATTCTGTTCAGATAATGAGTTGGACACAAACACACACACACACACAGTCATACACACACATAGACACACACACAGTCATACACACACATAGACACACACACAGTCATACACACACATAGACACACACACAGTCATACACAGAGGCACACACACATACACACACACACAGTCATACACAGAGGCACACACACATACACACACACACAGTCATACACAGAGGCACACACACATACACACACACAGACACACAGTCATACACAGAGGCACACACACATACACAAAGAAACACACGCACACACAGACACACATACAGACACACAAGCACACACACAGACACACACACATAGACACACACACAGTCATACACAGAGGCACACACACATACACAAAGAAACACACACACACATGAGCACACACAGACACACATACAGACACACACGCACAGACGCACACACACACAATCAACCAAAATAACTGCCATGAGAGAGATTCGCTTCCAATTAACCTGAGAGCTTCATATTTGCAAGAATAGAAATCATTGCTGCCTTATGATTACAAATTGCTGCTTGTTGTGGCTCTGAGAAGTGACAGGTGCTGCCGCTGTGTCAAGAGAAACACTTAATTCTGTTTGCTTAATGATAATATTTCTGTGCTTTTCTTCTTTTTATAGTAAGTACTTTGGTCAAAACTCAAAATCGCACGTATAATTCTATTATATTAGGCACAGAACCAACCAGAGTTGGAGGTAAAGAGGAAGGGTTCCTAGTAGTTGGGGGGCACGGTTTGAACATCCCTGGCATACTGTACTGTATGTACTGAATTGCACAATATAATATCCCCTTCCTTTCCTTTTAGCAACAGTCTTTCCCCTACATGATCCCCTTCTTCCATCTACCCTAACCTGGCCCTGGAACCAACAAACACTAAAGAGTTTTATCCCTAAGAAGCCTATTAACTAAATTTCTCATCTTCTCCTACCATTATCTATCCATTTCTTCTCCTGTAACCCCCTCATCTGCATCATTTCTGCAATAAAGGCTAAAGCCGTTCTTGTTTGTCTTTTCACGTACTTTAAATAAAGGATAAATTATATTAAAAAGATCAGATCATCTGATCAAGCACTTTTAGTGGAAAAATCAATGCACTATTGACCCAGAAGTGCTCAATTACTAGTGAGGCTTCCTTTGCACAATGCACAAATGGACTTGATCCGCAGTGAGCTTTGCTTAATAAAAGTATTGGGTGCTAAAAACAGATATTAGCTGAGATCCATGATCTGATGCTGTTTCCTCAGTCCTTTTTGGCATTAATGCCATGCTGTGGAGCCTTACAGGTAATACTGAATTACACACTGGGATGCTGGGAGTTGGAACTCATTAACAGTGATCCCCAACCAGTGGCTCAGGGGCAACATGTTGCTCCCCAACCCCTTGGATGTTGCTCTCAGTGCCCCTAAACCAGGTAGTTATTTTTGAATTCCTGACTTGGGGGCAAGTTTTGGTTGATTAAAAACCAGGAGGCTGTCAGTCTATTTAGGGGTTACCAAATATCCAATAACAGCCCTATTTTGCCCCCCCCCAAGGAACTTTTTCATGCTTGTGTTGCTCTCCAACTCTTTTTACATTTGAATGTGGCTCATGGGTAAAAAAAAGTTAGGGACCCCTGCTCAAGAACACTCATTGTTGAGTATTAGCCCCTCCCATGTTGGTGCTTTTCACTTTTTTTTCTATATCCATACTGTAGAACAAATCCAGTAGCACGTCAAAAAGTTGCAAAGTGAAAAAGGGGTGTTTATTTATACATGTACAAAGGGCAATGTTTCAGGCCCTACCTGGGCCCTTTATCAAGCCTAGTGTTACACAGAGAGTGGTATAAAAAGGGGTAATGGGAGGAGGGGTCATAGGACACACCCCTTCCTGAGTGATGTAATCACAACATATATTCTCATGATGTGACAAGTATCCACATGGTGATATACGCAAAACAAAGTCAGTTGGTAATGTCCGTATAGAAATATCCATATTTCCCAAGTACACTGAAAGGGTTGAGCTCTCCCCCACTGTATATCTATATCCGCACTGTGAAGCACTTCCTTCCCTTTCCAGCTGGTAATTTTCCAAATAAAGTGCAGACACACTTCCTTCCACTTCACACATTTATTTCACAATTGCACACCAGGGGATTTATGCACACAGTCATTCAATGAAACCATTTGCACTTTATAACAGCCCCCCTTCCAGTAAGGCATATCTTCATCAACTCCACTGTTACCTTGGGACTTCCTATCCCCCCCTGTCCAATAGCTGTGCAACACCCCTTGATGGTGCCCCTCTGCTCTCCTCAGGTCTGGGCCTGAAGCCTGGTCCATCCACTGACTGGCCCTACACTACCACTAGGTTCCCTCACTAAAGGAGTATGCATTAGCACCTGATCCCCTTTACTCCTCATTGGGGCATTGGGCTGCTTATACTCTCTTGCCTGTCTGTCTCACTCGCTCTTACTTAAAACTATCTATCTATCGCTAGCTAAACCTCCACTACCTATTCCCAGTCTGACTTACCCTCCTGCAGATTGTGTTCCTATGGCCATGCCCTCTAGTCAAGACCATAGGACCTGGGTGTCACTGCCCTTTTTAGACTTTTGTGCCTACACTGACCCCTGGTGGCTGGTGGTATCAAGTACACTTACCCTATTTTTTATTAAACCCACATTACTCTGCTGTCACCTAGTGGCCTAATTGGCCAACTAAACACATAACATTTTTTAATATAACCATTTAACCCACTCAGCACACTCAGTATCACACTTATTACCAGGCCTGAACTGGCTATCTGTGGTTTGTGGTAAATGCCAGAGGGGCTGCTGTAAGATGCCATAGACAGTCACTACTTAGTGGGCAGGTGGGGGGCTGTTTGGGCCTCTGTGCAATTGAAATGCCAGGGCCTATTTTGTCTCCCAGTCCAGACCTAATTATTAACCATACCCATGTTCCATTCTCATGTACTCCTTACAGGCACATTTCCAGTTACCCAAATGCATCCACTTCTGGGTCAGTTCCTCCCATCTTGTGTCTTGAAAGAAATATATTATTTAAAAAAAAAAAATCAGATGAAGCCCCTGAAAAGAAAAATCTCAAAGAAAGCATGAATCAATATAACTGTGCCTCAGATCAGGCTGCAAAGTGCAGACAAAAGCTTTAATAAAATATGAAACCTAATGAGCAGAGGCAAATACAGGCCTGAATGACAAGCTGGCACAGAACTTTCTAGGCTCTGAACAATGTAGTAGACCCAGCTTCCCATTATAGCACTGCTCAAATGTTCCATCGGGTTATTTCATCTCCAAAAGCCCTGCAGCTTGATTGGTGGCTCCCATACAAAAGAGGACGGGCACTGCAGCAGCCTGAAAGCAAAGCGTTGCTGGAACCCATACTGCGTGGGTAACATTTATCCTGCCATTAATGACTCATGTGTTATTTAAACACAAACTGGGAAAATCTCTCAGTAAATACTGGGATAATGACGTCTGCATTGAAAGAAGTGGCCATTAGCACCAAAAATCCAGCTGGTGGTTAATCCCATAAGGGGATTTGCTAGGTTTGCTGAAGCTGTGGGGGCACATGAGTAGGACACTATAATTAAAGGGGGGGATACATTATCAGTTTTAAATTTCAAATTTTACATAGCAACATAATCATGTTCTGGGGTGCAATAGAACACTTTAATGCCAATGCCTACTTGGTACTTCAGTAATTATGTGAATTGCAGGTAAATAACCCTAATGATATTGAGATCAGATGTTGTACCTGGGCCGTACCAGCTCAAAACTCCGTATAGCTGCCTCCATTGTTAAAGGGGTGGTTCATCTTTAGGGTGACTTTTAGAATGTCTACAATTGATCTTCAATTTGTATTTTTTATAGTTCTTAAATTATTTGCCCTTCCTTTTCTGCCTCTCCGGCTCTGCCTCTGGGTCGCTGACCCCAGCAGTAAAAACACTTTTGCCCTGTGAGGCTACAATTTTATTGTTACTTTTTATTTCTTGTCTTTCTATTTAGGCCCTCCTCTATTCATATTCCAGTCTCTCTGTTAAACCACGGCTTGGTTATGTTGGACCCTAGCAACCAGATAGCTCCTAAAATTCCAAACTGGAGAGCTGCTCAACAAAAAAACCAAGACCAGTTGGAAAGTATCTCAAAATAGCATTCTCTACATCAGGAATCCCCAAACTTTTATACTCATGAGCCACACAGGCATGAAAAAAGTTCTTTGTGGATGCCAAATAAGGACTGTGATTGGCTATTTGGTAGTCCCATGTAGTCCTATATCACAGGTAGAGAGTAACTGCTATTCATACTGAGTTATAGTCTAGTTTAATCAGATATAACACTATTATATTCTTGTATACAGGTCTGGGTTGCCATTGTTCATCCTGCTCTATTCTCTTATTTTCTCATTGACATAAAACCTAGACATGGCCTCTGTATTCTGCATTCTAATGGCCTATTTCTACTTTTCCTGTTTGTTTTCAGGACACAGCCGGGCAGGAGAGATATCGCACAATTACTACTGCCTATTACAGAGGGGCAATGGGATTTATCTTAATGTATGACATTACCAATGAGGAGTCCTTTAATGCAGTACAGGACTGGTAAGTACAGACTGGTGGGAAAGTGACTTGTCTGGTTATGTTTTCCAATGCAATGGGCACAATGCACCCATGAAAATGCCCCATTTATAATCATTATAATCATCATTTATAATCAGGATGGAGAGAAATGCATTTGTCCCTTACCTCTGCCTCTTAACTAGAAAACTAGTATATAGTTTGACATGGTAAAGCAATTGCTGGATATATTTTGTATTCCTATCAGGGATGCCTGAGGAGAGCTTAGTGACCAGGGTCAGGCTGGGGTATGTCTGGGGTCTAGCCCCTGGGGTTGCACCTTTGCCCCCCTTATACTTACCTTTGCCTCTATTGGAGAGGAGGGCAGCTATAGGGAAAGGCAAGCAGGGATGGGTCGATGGGCCCACTATGTCTTTTCCTGGTGTCCTGCCAGTCCAGTCCGACCCTGTTAGTAACAGAATTGGGACTAGAAGCTTTGACACCCAAGGCAAGGATGGCAGTCCTTGTGCTAAACTGCTTTTTAGATTGTTGAGGGGCAGCGACTGCACTGTCACATTGTGCATTTTATATGGGTTTATAGGTATCCCATTTATTTTTGTGTGCATGAATCCATGTATAGAGGGTGCATAATTAAAAAAAAAACTTCAATTCAACATTTTCAAGTTATTTGTAAATATAACTGCTACTGAACAGATCTGGAAGAGAAATGTCTTTTACTACATTGTTGCAAGAGTTAGAACCAGCGAACAGAAAGGGATTCACAAATGTTGCTAATTAGTTGTAAATACAAATAAATTTAAAACCATTGAATATTTTTATTTGATGTATATGAGAAATGTTCTTAGAATTACATTTTCGTTTACAATGCAAAAATAGTTTCTTGATTAACCTGTGAGTACCGGGGGGGAAGGGGGCTTCTAAAGACAAGGGCCAGATATACAGTGAGTGTAGCCATACTCTGGCATTTATCTCATTCTGGCTGATATTAAAGAGATTCTGGTTTCCACAGTAACCATATTTCCCAGAATATGCGATGCTCCTTGTGTTCTCTTTCTGCCAAGTCAATTTTCCAATAAAACATACAGATTCCCAAGCGATTCCGCTGGAACCAAATATGTTATTGTTCTATTAACCCTTTAAGTGCCAGCAGAATTTCACATTTCAGTTCCTCACAGGGCCAGACGTTTTTTAAACATGTTGCGCTCTCTCAGTTTAGGGGCATTTACTGGGGGCGGGGGGTTAGTTTAGGTAGGAAAACTATATATCGTTTTTTCAGGAGAACCTGAGCTTTCCAGATCTGCCTCGGTTTTTGTGTATTTCCACCTCCACACTTCTTAAAAAAACATTGAAACAATAACAAATAATAAATAAACCCAATAGGATTGTTTCCAATAAGAATTCATTATATCTTAGTTGAGATCAAGTACAGGTACTGTTTTATTATTACAGAGAAAAGGGAATCATTTAACCATTAAATAAACCCAATAGGGCTGTTCTGCCCCCAATAAGGGGTAATTATATCTTAGTTGGAATCAAGTACAGGTACTGTTTTATTATTACAGAGAAAAGGGAATCATTTAACCATTAAATAAACCCAATAGGGCTGTTCTGCCCCCAATAAGGGGTAATTATATCTTAGTTGGAATCAAGTACAGGTACTGTTTTATTATTACAGAGAAAAGGGAATCATTTAACCATGAAATAAACCCAATAGGGCTGTTCTGCCCCCAATAAGGGGTAATTATATCTTAGTTGGGATCAAGTACAGGTACTGTTTTATTATTACAGAGAAAAGGGAATCATTTAACCATTAAATAAACCCAATAGGGCTGTTCTGCCCCCAATAAGGATTAATTATATCTTAGTTGGGATCAAGTACAGGTACTGTTTTATTATTACAGAGAAAAGGGAATCATTTAACCATTAAATAAACCCAATAGGACTGTTCTGCCCCCAATAAGGGGTAATTATATCTTAGTTGGGATCAAGTACAGGTACTGTTTTATTATTACAGAGAAAAGGGAATCATTTAACCATGAAATAAACCCAATAGGGCTGTTCTTCCCCCAATAAGGGGTAATTATATCTTATCTTAATAACATTGTAGGTTCACAGAGCAATAGTTTTTGGCTGCTGGGGTCAGTGACCCCCATTTCAAAGCTGGAAAGCAGGGGTGTAACTTGGTTGCAACAGACCCCCCTGCAGAAAAATCTTTTAAGAGGGCCAGCTGTAACCAGTCCCTCCGGCCCACAATGCCCCTCCTTCCTGCCCCAACTGCACATCGCCACACTGCATTGTCTGCGCTGCTACAGTCAAGGTAGGAGAGAGGCCGGGGAGGGGGAACTAAGGTACAGCAGACCATGCAGTCCGGCCCCCTTGATGTCTGTGCCCCCCGTGACCACAGGGTCTACTGTAAAAATAGTTACGCTGCTGCTGGAAAGAGTCAAAAGGGGAATGCATATAATTCAGAAAAAATAATAATATAATAATAATAATATTCATTAAATAATGAAGACCAATTGCAAAGTTGCTAGGTATATGCCATTCTACAATATACCAAAAGTTCACTTAAAGTTGCTTATACAGTTATGGTGAATAGTGGTATAGCTAAATATGTTTATTAGAAATATAATAATGTAATAAAATAATTATTTTTGGTGCCTTATCCATTTATCCATTGGCTGCTGATTTCTAATCCCTCTTTGACTGTTTCACACTTGCGCAAATCTAACAATGGTTTTATTACCAAAGGGGATGCAAATCAAAGGGAACATTTTCCATATTAATATGGAGAAGGCAATTAGCGTACATGACAAGAGTCTGGCTTCTGTGAGCATCAAAGCGTTGCTTGTCTGGGTTAATTCATGCCGTACAAAGCAGCTACATTGTGCACACGTTTGCCTCTTTTATTTTTTATGAGCAGTCAGCTGCGCTCGGTGATCCCTAATCCATATATTACCGCATTATCTGTAGGGTAAAACATTTACAGTTTGGCTAGATTTAGGGTGAGCGCTTAATTACTATGCTAGGGGGCACATTTACTAATCCACGAACATCCAAAAGCGGCCGAATGCGTTTTTTTCGTAATGATCTTTTTCTTGCGTTTTTTTTCGTCGCCGTCACGATTGTTTCGTATTTTGCGCGACTTTTTAGTCGCCGTTACAACTTTATTGTATATTTTCAGCGACTTTTTCGTCGCTGTCGCGAAAAATTCGGATTGGTTTTTCCGCCGTTTACTATAGCGCAATACAAAAAAATTGCGACGGTGACTAAATAATCGCGCAAAATACGATAAAGTCGTGACGGCGCCGAAAAAGTCGCGACAAATAAGAAACAATCGCGGCAGCGATTAAAAAAACGAAAAATTTTCGTTTCCAATCCGTTTTTTTCCCATTCGGGATTCGGATTTGAGGATTAGTAAATGTGCCCCTAGGGGGCTGATTTACTAAGACACGAATTCGAATCCGAATTGGAAAAATTCCGATTGGAAAACGAACATTTTGCGACTTTTTCGTATTTTTTTCGATTTTTTCGGCGACTTTACGACTTTTCGGAAATTATCGTGACTTTTTTGTTACCAATACGATTTGCGCGAAAAAACGCGAGTTTTGCGTAGCCATTCCGAAAGTTGTGCAAAATCTGGCGATTTTTTCGTAGCGTTAAAACTTGCGCGAAAAGTTGCGCCTTTTCCGTAGCGTTAAAACTTAAAAGGCGCTATGTTTCGCGCAAGTTTTAACGCTACGAAAAAATCGCGACTTTTCGCGCAAGTTTTAACGCTATGAAAAAATTGCCAGATTTTGCGCAACTTTCGGAATGGCTACGAAAAACTCGCGTTTTTTCGCGCAAATCGTATTGGTAACGAAAAAGTCGCGTCAATTTTCCGAAAAAATCGCAAAATACCGATCATTACGAAAAAAACGCAATCGGACGCATTCGGCCCGTTCGTGGGTTAGTAAATGTGCCCCTAGGTGTTCATGGGGGCCCAGGGCTTATTTACAACCGATACCACAGTTGCAGTCACACATATTTCCCCACAGTCAGTTGCAAATCGTGCCCTCCACTCTCAGCTTTTCACAATTCTGGACAAGAAGCTTAGTTTTTCCATACCATAGTGACCCGTTTTTAATTGATTTCACTTACTTTCAGTTTTTTATACATTTCCCCCATATGTAATAAAAGGCACTAAGTTTGGCCAGGTGCAGTAACCCATAGCAACCAATAAGATTTTGTTTTTAAACAGGTGAGCAGTAAATGCTGCCTGCTGATTGGTTGCTATGGGATACTGCTCCTGGGCAAACTGAGTGCCTTTTATTACATAAACCTTTTGTGTAACCTTTTTTCAGCACTAGGATTTTCCTACAGAGAAGGCAGGTGGTACAAACCATCAAATAAATTCATAAAAGCGCTGCTACAAAACCTTTCAACGCTGCTGTCATCAGCTCAGAATAAAGCTGTGGGATGGATGCCCAAGCCTGCATTCATAGAATATGTACATAAAAACTAATATCAGGACTGTTTGTTCTTAAAACCAGTTCTCCATACAGACACGCATATTGTGCTATTACTTTAATAAAACTGATAATGTCCATGTGTGCCCTGCTATTGGCACCCTCACTGAAGCCATTGGCAAGGCAAGCAGGCCTGTGACTTGGCACTTTATCTTTGGAACTCTGTATATTTACACAGTATTTATTTATGCAATGTTTATTCTCTGTCTGTACTATTAATGTATTGTAACTATGTTTCACACTGCTTATCCAATAAGCACAATATAAATAAAGATATACACTATATCCATTCTATGCAATACAGTTCCCTTCCCAGCCAGGGGTCCAGCTTTTATTCCATTAAGATATGCCCTGCAGCTAGTATGTCATTTTCAGAGGAGCTTGGACAGAAGAAAACCGGACTGATTTGTTTTCCTTGACACTTTCAGTTATAAATATCACTAGTTCAGATCTGCTTGGCATTGATATCTGCTTATTACTAACCACCATGCTCTATGGGATTGAGCTGCTACACAGCAAGCAGGGTATAGTATTCTGCAAAGCTTCTTAGGGATATGCAGCAGCAAGGGGCCCCGTAATAAACGAGGGAGGAGTTAGGGCACGGGGCCATGATAAGGTTAGGAAAAAGGCCTGGGGGAAGAGGTGTTTGGTGTGATGCATTGTGGGGAATGTAGTCCATAGGTTGGTGGGAAATGGGGCTGTGGTGGCTAGAGAAAGGGGGTTCCTAACCTCAGGGAACTGATTGGGGTGGGGGCAGATACAGCTTCCACAGCCTTCAGCGGCTATTGTTATTATGTTACCAAGAGACTGTTATGTTATTTATTTACATTAATATGTTATTGTTTAACAAATTTGATACTGTTGCAAATAAACAGGCTGCTGCCTTTTCTATCCACAAAGGTTGTTGTCATGTGAATGTTTTGGTAGGAACAGAAGAGGTAAGCATGAGGGTGAGGGGTTGTTCGGGAGGGCCACAAAATTGACGCTGCCCTTATCATGCATGTGTGTATGTCCCACTGGGTTTCAGAACCAGCGTCAGGAAGCAGAAATAGTGTTCCCTTTCATGTAGCATCTATTATACAATTCACCATTGCTGTAATAGAGTTGTTTCATGGTAGGAATCTGATCAGCAACTGCCCTGGTTGTGCTCTATAACCCCATGGGTGAGCTATAGGGTATCAGCTATAGGGTATTCCCTAATAATGGAAATATTTAGGAGAAATTGAGTTTCTTTCTCAGAATTCCTCCTGCGGTGCTGTTGTTTGCAACCGTCACATGTCTCTGACCAATTTTTCGTTGCTTCTCAGTGGGGTGCGTGCATGTTAATTTTATGGGGGGAGTTTGTCTGTGGCTCTATTTATAACCAACAATCAAAGCATTAAAAAATGTAAGGGCCAATGTAAGGGCCAGTCCAACATGTAACAATATTCATGGTTTAAAAGCCGACAGAGCCAACCAGAACCAACTTTCCCATATTTTACAATAATGCCAGATTGTTAGTGCCCTATAGGCCAGTAAGAGCTGCATTATTTCCTGTCAGGTGACCAGTGAGTGACACAGAACATCACAAATGGTGGTTCATGATAGAAGATATAAAAGAGCAATATTTACTGATACAGTATATATATATATATATATAAAAGCAGGTTTGATAAGATTCTTTGATACATTCTTTATTAACTCTTAAATCATCTGTTGGTTACATGCTCTGTTCCCCTTTTAAATTGCTAATTAAAAGCCCAGAGACTTTATCATAGAGAAAACAGCACATAACAGCATGTTAATTAAAATGCATTTATGTTATGAAACTCATCATCTGAGACACAGTGGGCAGGGAAAGCGCTGTGAGTACAAGTTGATAATTTGATAGAAAATATTTGGCTCAGTTGCGCGGTCGTTATTCATTTTTTCATTCTATAGGCTGGATCGCTGTACCATAGCATTACTGAATCTGCTAAGTAAGAGAGCTATTTAGGTCATATTTTTTTTGTTGGCATTAAATAATTGTGTCCATTAGGAAATTATGGAGAGGGTAAAATTAGTAGCGCTGGAAATGTATCTGAGTCATTTGAAATGATGTGGTTTGTGACAGGATCTCTCTTCAATACCAATCATTAATGGACTTAATGTGGCCTATTCCTCCATCTGTAAATAATTGGTGTTGAATAGGTTTCAAAATCAGCAAGGCCAGTATTACTGCAGGGCCCAGTCTGGACCATTTTGGTTGGGGTCTCTAGACTGGGAGTTGCTGGCTGGTAGACCGCAGGCACTCTGGGCTGGTTGGTTGAAGGGAGTTTGTCTCTGCCTCTCTCCTGCTGACTGCTGGAAACCCCTGTAACACTGTCTGTTCACCTCTCTCTATCTCTCTCTTGCTCCACCGGCCCCCAGAATTTTATGGCCCAGTCTGTCCACAAGCATTTCATGGCACACTGTGGCCCCCAAGCATTTCATGGCACACTGTGGCCCCCAAGCATTTCATGGCACACTGTGGCCCCCAAGCATTTCATGGCACACTGTGGCCCCCAAGCATTTCATGGCACACTGTGGCCCCCAAGCATTTCATGGCACACTGTTGCCCCCAAGCATTTCATGGCACACTGTGGCCCCCAAGCATTTCTTGGCACACTGTGGCCCCCAAGCATTTCATGGCACACTGTGGCCCCCAAGTTTTTCAAAACTCACTATGGCCACTATACAATTCATAAAAGACCCAATGACACCCCCTACCCACATTTAGGAAGGAACATATGTTAAGTGGGCAGCTAATTTTTGAATGTTAAAATGGCTAGCACTTCCCTTATCTGGCAACTCCCTTCCATCTGCATTATTCTCTTCAATCTAAACATAACAGTATTAGTATACAGTATTTATATTAAATATCTCAAACCCAGTGGTTGTCTGTTAACCAGTTTGTTTTCATTTGTCTTTACCAAGGTCAACTCAGATCAAAACCTACTCCTGGGACAATGCCCAAGTTATATTGGTTGGAAACAAATGCGACATGGAAGATGAAAGAGTCATTTCAGCTGAAAGAGGAAAACACCTGGCAGAGCAACTTGGTAAGAACAAGATACTGGGAAGGGGAATGGTCATGAGTAGAGTTGGGTGTGGAAGGAATTACATGTCTCATCCATAAGAACAAGATGCTCCTTCCATTTTATTTCAATCAAGGCTCTAAATGCTATGCCTGTTAGGTTAAAATGTATGCGTTCAGTTGTCTAAAGCCTAATAAAGTTTCTTTTGTATGCAGATTTATTCTGGTAAAAAAGTATGTAGAATAATTGCACTTGCAGATGCTGTTGGTAGTATGTTAACTTTTTGGAACAACATATGAGAGAAATGGAGAGAAAGAAAAGGATCCTTCTTGCTGCTTCTTATTATCCATTGAGAAATTCCAGAAACCACAAGTTTCCCAACACATTTATTATCAGGTTCAGCAGGTTCCTCCACTTCAAGAAGAAATATTTGCTGTTAATTAAATCAGACGCAATCAGGGCAGGTGCAATAAAGATCCAAAATACCCACAAATCTCTAAATAAATAAAAATATGCAGTTCTTTGCTGTACCTGGGTATCCTAGTAGACTTTCCAGGAGACATTAATTTGCAGATCACCCTCATAAAGAAAGCAAGAGTCAGGAACTTTAAAGCAGATGTTTCTTCAGTCATTTCTCCTTGTGCCTATTGGATTGTACATTCTAGTGAGACTATCGAGGAAGCAGACGTGGGGTAGTTAGAAGCCACTGCCTATAGTTCATTTTCTCTGAACCTTAAGAAATAAGAAGAAGGTGAGATAGAATGTGGGTTTGCGTGATAAGACATCAAGCAAAGTCAGCAGGGAATATACTACGGGTAATGGTCTTATAGAGTAGGAAGGGTTACTTTTAGGGAGAATATAATCAGTTAGTCTAAAACATATAGATATTAGAAGTCACAGAGGAGTTCCTTGACCACAAGGCATTAGCCAGCAGGCCAAGTGCTTTTATAAAGATCATGGCACCCTAAGGTGATTCTTTGTAAATAAATAAGGCCCAATAGCCTAGGTAATGCAACGCCACTAATGCCCACGTATAACTGATGATGTTACTAAACGCTATTTATAAGGATAAATGTTTGATGTTATTCAAGGGTTGTGATATATATCACTATAACTGAGGCTCTTTCGCCAACTGATAGATTTCTAATCCAGAGTTTTTGTTCCCTTTCAGGTTTTGAGTTCTTTGAAGCAAGCGCTAAAGATAACATCAACGTGAAGCAAACGTTTGAGCGGCTGGTGGATATCATTTGTGATAAAATGTCAGAGAATATTGAAACAGACGCAGCAGCTACGGCTGCGAAACAGACCACAAGACTAACAGACAAGGCACCACCACAGCAACCCAACTGCGGATGTTAATAATCTCATCCATCAGTGTGTTCAATTTCCAATAAGTATTTAAAAACAAAAACAAAAAAAAAATAAAGATAAAAAAGGTCCATAAGCTTTCCCTTTCTACTGCCTTCATATCTACTTGAAAAAAATGAGAACAGAGCTCTTATTTTATATAGTAAGCTGATGATGGCCAGAAGGAGGCTGCTATATAGTGGAATGGCAAGCTTAAGGCACGTTGCCTTTTGTTGGCTTTCAAGTTCAGCAACAGATGGAAAGCTACAAGTTAAACCAGGCACGGGCAACTGAAGATACCCCTGATGTTGCTGAGCTACAATTCTCAACATCCCACTGATTCTTCAACATCTGAAGTTCCTTCAGTTGACCATCCCTGAGTAGACATTGTTGTTTAAACAAATGTCCTTCATTCCAGCTGTTGCAGAAATGGCTTTGTGCACTCTAAATACCAGTGTGCTTTTTATGAGGCGAGTGTTCCCATTAATATACCATGGGCTACATTATGATCCACACAATGCTGATATTATATCTTTTCTTTTTTCCACTTCAAAGTCTCCTGATTGGCTCTGTCTCCTGTACATTTTCTGCAGCCTTTCTAGAGCTTCTCTCCTTCATCAAACAGTAACCAATTGTTTCCCTATAGAATATTTAATAAAAAGTAAAATTATTATTAGTTCATCCCCCTCTGAGTGAATGTCAATGTGATAAATCAGTAGTATTATTCAGCTTCTTTTTAGGCAAGTATCTCAAGCCCTTTGGGGTTTTTTGGATGTTGCTGCTGTTTTGTAGTTGTTTCAGTGGCTTACAGCCTCAGGCAAGCCTCATATTGCCATTATGAGTGATACAAGCAGGGCTGCCATCAGGGGATACTACAGTCAGGGGCAGAGAGGATCCCAAGAGAAGTAAAGGTATTATTCACAGTCAGTCATGGAGAAACTTGTGGGAAGTAGGCAGGGTTTGGGTAGGTCATGGGCAGGGTTTTGGCATGATGGGGCATGACTGAGGTGGAGCAGGGTGTGGTCATACATGCTGGAGCCATTTGTGTGTTTTTATTAGGGCCCTGTCCTAGTTTTTGGCGGGGCTTTACAGCTAGAGGCCTAGTAATTGGGCCCTCTCTAAAGGGCATATCCAAATGGGATTTTCAGTCTCACCCATTCCAACAATGCCTTTCAGTTTTACGTTTGGGCCTCGGTTGCTAGACGTGCAAATGCTTTATATTCTGTAGCTGATGAAAAAGAGACTAATTGCCAAACCGTTAGTCACAGAAGTGTTCTGCATACAGGGAGGGCTGCTGTGCAAAGATGTTAGCGGCTAATATTATTGCAAAAAATATTTATTTTGGTGCCAAAAGGTTCCCAGATTGTGCAGGTTTAAGGTTCATGTGTAAAGTGTTATTCCCTTATACGGCAGTTTCTTATCCCTAAACATACGTTGCCATGTTATTATTGTAAAAGTAAATTATGAAGCCAATGTATGAAGTCATGTGATCAATGTTGGTCCAGACTGGAGGTTCCTTTTAATGGTTTTGGGTAAATGCCTGATCCGTTGCTAAGTACTGTATTTGGAAATAACGATTGCAGTGTATTGCTATCTGTTATATTTTGTATTGTTATTAAATCTGCAGTACAACGTACAGGGGCATGTTTGCCCCAACTCCACCTTAGCTTGGCATTGCCTACGTAAACATTTTGGGGGATATTTTGAACATTTTCTACACTCATTATTCGCTAACCCCCTTTGTAGTAAAAGGCAGTAAACCTGTTCAGGAGCAGTAACCCATAGCAGCCAATAACATGTTTGCTTGTGGTGACCAGTGAATGCTACCCGCTGATTGGTTGCTATAGGTTACTGCACCTGGGCAAACTTAGTGCCTTTTGTTACATTACCCTGTAAGGGTTTTGTTCTATGTAGCAGGTTATAGTAATGGATATGGGGCTTCAGTTCTGGCAATGGAGGGAAACAAACAGTTACGGTTATTTAAGTTTTCATAAAAGATGACACAATGCGCAATTGAACTAAGTTTAGCCAGCCATGGGACACACGGTGATGAATTTCCCCACAACATTTTCCTCTTTTGGCCACTAATTTTTCATACAAGTGAAACACAGCAAGGTTATTAAGCAGCTTTGTGCCTCTTATCTACCATCAAAGCTGATTGTCTCCAGCTTGCTGGCTCCCTTGCGCGAGGGAAGTTTCCTAGGACATGGTGGGGCTGAAGATATGAGAAATCCTATTATTTCTGGTAGAAGCAGAAAAAGATAAGGCTGGGTATGTAAATAACTTCCAGTTCAAATAAGAAGAAAAAGTTTTGGCATTTTCATAACTTTGGTGTTTTCTTTAATATTTTATGTGATTTTGGAGGAAGCGTCCAGTTGAAGCTGTAAAAAGTAGCAGCATTTTCTGCTTGTTCTGTATAGTTCTGTATAGTGATGGGCGAAATGTTTCACCAGGCATGGATTTGAGGTGAATTTCCGCATTTTGCTACTGGCGGATTTTTTCACGAAACGCATGAAAAAAATTGGCGCGTGTCCAAAAATCGCCCGTGTCAAAAGAATTGTTGTGGGCATCAAAAAAGTTGTCGCACGTAAAAAGAATTGTCACCCACGCCAAAAGAATTGTCAGGTGTCAAAAGAATTTTTTTGACACCCAACATTTTCGCCGTTTCGCGAATCATTTGAAAGATTCGCAAATTTTTCAGCGAAGCGAAATGGGACAGATTAGCTCATCACTAGTTCTGTATAGTATATAACACTGGTACATTAAGTTAGCCATATAAATTATCATCCCAATAAATTTTGTACCATGGCGATCGTTGTTTAGTCGGTCGGACAGGTTAGAAAACTTCAGTTGGATAAGGATGTTAAAATCTGTATGTATTGTGTATCTGCCGATATCCTTGGGGGACCTACAATGCGTTTCTAGGAAGTCACTTTCGTATGATTGGTCCTTTATCCTACAATTTCAAACTTTTATATCATTTCTTTAAAATTTATGATCAATATCCAAACGTAGTTTGGAAGAAGACTAAAATCTGAACGTGTGTGGCTTAAAGCTGATCCACCATGGTGATTAGAGTCTGCTGGCGGAGATTTTGTTTCAGATATAATTCCATAGAATCTATTTGGAATGTAAAAAAACATAAGGGGAGAAAGGAATTTCCCCAGAGCTAGTGAAGAACCACCATCTTGGCTCACCCTTTTCTAGATGGTGACCTTCCCTTTGATATATTCTTACCAAGATATTGCAGTAAATTACTATGACAGAGGCTGCTTAGGGATTTTGCATAAAGCATAATGTATTTCTATGGTACCTGTGCATGTTGTACAGCCTGTGTTTCTATGGTTATGTGATATAACAGAAATGATCTGCTATTATTTATTGGATTCTTTAGTGATATCCCCATCAGCATTACACCACTCACACACTGCATATTTGTTGTGCATGACTTTGTGAGCTCTGGCTCATTAATAGAAGGGAAAAAATGTGTTTTTTTTCTGATTAGAAATTCTCTATTTGTTATGAATGGTTTCACCCCAAAAAGAGTGATCTGACTGCAGCACACAGTAATTACATTAAGTCTCAAATAAGAAAACACTGTGACTTGGTTTCCTCTTGGTCATTTACTTTAATCATTTAGTCTTTTCTTCTGGGAATACATTTCCCTACATTGTGACCATTTCCCCCCTTTTCATCAACTATGTTACAGCAATTCTAATGCAGGCCCCATACTAGTCAATTCATTCATATATTGTTACTATCTAGTGGGCTGGTGTGCCTCGGTGTACTTGGAATGCCAGGGACTATTGTGATTCCCAGTCCAGATCTCCCGGTATCTGATCCTAACCCACTAAATGTTGCCATTGTAGGACCCACACCCAACTTGTACATGTGTCTTGCTGCTCTTTACCCTACTTCTGTGCATCTCTGGTTCCAAGACAGGGAATCTTCACAAGCAGAGGAGGAGTGTTCTTCCCCTGTCTGACCTGCTTCCATCCCTAACCAACAATGGTCGCCCCAACTTTCAGCCCAACCCATGGTCCAGCATTTTGGGTCAACCCTTACATCACTACTCCAAATTCCTCCTTGAGTTATATGTACTCAAATGATCAGATATTGGGGGTTACCTAAAGAGCAAGTTCCCAAAACAGCAAGCGAATTTGGTGCAGATATAAAGCAGGTTATTGCCAGTAGGTACTACAGTTGAATTAGTGAACATACAACAACCAGATGGAATATAAATGCTAGCGATATCATCAATACCAGCATGTAATGGGCTGAGTTTGTAATTGAAACATTTTCACTTGATAAATGTAGACACGTTCGCCTATGCGCTGATTTAATGCTGCTAATATATCAAATTCCGCCCTACTTTGAGTAAGGAAGACACTGGGACCAAGGCTTGTATGGTAGGGTTTCTTGTATGGTTGTTCTGACATAGATAAATTGAAGAACCTGGCACAGATAATATCCCCACATGCAATTACCCTTATAAAATCATGGGAAAGACCTGCAACAAGACACCACTATATATTTAGCAACTATAAATAGAAAAATAAAGAAAGAAGATTTAGTGGGTCTTAGTCTAAAGCAACATGGGACACTAATAATCTCCCAAAAGATACAACACGTGCTTAATCGTGTCAGACACTCGTGGGACGTGCAGCATACTGTATGGGGAAACTGATTGGCTGTAGAGGGCTGGCTAATAGACTGTTTCTCTTAAATCTCAAGGCTTTGGAGATAACCAAGTTATTCACTCATTCACATCCTTTGCAAGCACTGAATTGTAATTGAGTCAGTTCTTTATACAAAAGCATAGTACAACATTAATGCATCATTGCGTGCAACACGAAGCCTTGGGTAGCCACTAGCCAGGGCCTCAATAAGGGGAGTAAAAATCATTACAAATGCTACATGAGATCAGCTTATGCCGCTTTGCTCACTTTCCCAGTTGTTTGTCCTTAGGACCACATGGCATTGGGATACTTTAACCATATTCATGGGGGTGGCTAAATCACTAACTGAATGTTTTTAGTCATAAAATATTCAAAAGTTTAATTTCTGTACAGCACCTAGTACCTCCCTGATGCTTCACGCATTTTCAATCCCCGTATTGTTCAATGAGCGCCCCCCTCATCTGTTTTCAGCAGAATATCATTTGCATGTTATTGGTAGAGAAAACTGTGTTTTATAGACATTTCAAAGTATCTTTGGATCTATGCACACTTACTGTCAGTACCAGGAGGATGAAGACGTATCTCATACTGGGCCCAAGTGGGACTTTCAGCTAAGGGAAGCCATGCAGGTCTTTTGCAGCTTTACTATCTATCACAAGCTCTGATGTTATTCATGGAACTGTTTGAAGCTCAGCCCTGCTGAAGGATACCCTATGGCTGTCCCAATGAGCCATGTTTCCTTCTTCTTCTTTAAACCAATAGGCTACTTGTTCCAAGGCAATAGCTGCAGTAATGGTTACAGTGTTTATCCTTTGTTTCCAATTCTCTATAGTATTGTGTCAGTCTGTACAATTGTGTCTGTGTATGGGTGTAGTTAGGTCTTTTTGGCTTCTGCGATGTGTTCGGTGTTGCATGATTCAATGTATATGTGTATTTGTGTGTAGATATACATGCACACGGATATAGTATATATTTATATATGAATAACCTCTCGTATGAGAGACTTTGGGCCAATAAGTGCAATATTTGGTGACCTATTCAGTGTATATAGAGACAGAGTGGAGGTGTTTTCATGTGCCTATCATATTTAGTCGAGGATGTGAGGGTGACTGGGGTAAGAGCATTATTCTCTCATACAGAGAGACGCAAACGAGCGAGTAAGTAATAGTGGGAGAGAGTGGCGTAGTATTAGAAGTATTAGAAGCACTGAGAGAAATTAGATATTTAAATGGATTTAAGTGTTTATGAAATATTTGCCGAAATATATTTGTATATTATAAATATCCTTAGAAATATACATCAACTACTAGCAGAAACAATCAATGTACAGATAAAGAGATACAATTATATAATAAACAGAATACAAAATAAAATGACCCAGCATACATTGGTTTTGTTGCAAATCCATTAGCCCTACTTGGTGTGTAGAGTAGGGGAGATTTCCCACGCTGCTCAGTAGTGACGCAGAATGCACTAACAAGAAAGCATAGACTGTTCCTTAGAGAGATGGCTTCGGGAGAGTAATGACATAGACTTGAAAATGACATTATGTTTTGGGGTTCTGTGCCAGCCCTTTAGCTGGGTCTATAAAGATGCCCCCAGTAGCTCCGCATCTTTTTCTCTATGGTTTCTGTTCTGCTGTCACTTACAAGGCTAATTAATCATTAATTCAGATCCTCGTTACATGGCAGCTCCGAAAGCAGTGCAGTCTGCTTCACAATGTAATAATCAGCCCTGTAGCATCAGCTTCTATTTTCCGCTTGATGATTTCTGACAACTGGGGATGAGTAGGATACAGATTTGCGGCAACATTTGCATTTTCGCAAGTGACAAATATTTTCACAAATCCCCATTCCCATTCATTTCCGCGCCACTCACAAAATGGCCTCACAAAATCCAAGATGGGGAGCTCCTGTGGACATCTTTTAACGCCTGGGTTATTGCTGTTATAGAGATGCTGAGTCACAGCTGGATAAGAGAAAACACCCATTGACTCCAATGCATTTGGCACAAGAAAAAAAAGACCATTGACACTAACGCATCAGGCAAATTTTTGGCAAAACTTTGAAGGTCTAGATCATTACTGGTAGGGCTGCAGAACCTCTCTGCTGGTACAGGAAGCTTAGTTCTAACTCTAGCTTTAGAGGCAACCATGTTTATTACTAAACTTAACATTCAAGGTTCTGCCCATTATAATTTGGGCCCCACATGCTGCTCAGATATAATATAAATGTAAATATTCAGCATAAATGTTCTATACTGTAGCATCAGGTAGATGTAATTGTTGATTATGATACCTAGATGATGAAAGGGTTGAATGTAGGGATGCACCAAATCCAGTTTTTGGGTTCGGCCAAATCTACCGCAAGGGATTTGGCCGAATACTGAACCAAATCCTAATTAGGATTTGGAAGGGTTAAAATTTTCCACTTCCGTGTTAACATGACAAAAAGTCATTTGATTTTTAGGATTCACATTCGGTTCACCCAGGAGCATGGATTCATCCAAATCCTGCCGAAAAAGGCTGAATCCTGGCCAAATACCAAACCGAATCCTAGATTCAGTGCATCCCACAGAGCCAAACCCGTCATGTACTGATCTATAAGGTGGGCTGTTCCAAAATACAACTGCCAAATGAAGCCTGGTTGTTTTGTGAGTAGCCATGCAGTAATATATAGTATCAATAAAGTATATTTGTAGGTATAAATATAGTATTTTGACTACTAAGGACCTGCCCCCTTCCCCCCCCCAAATGGATTTCTTGGTATGTCTACTTTTACTGTCCCTCCCATTTCATTCAACCTGTAAAGCCTACATTAGAGGCAATTCATTCACATTAAATAAAAGTTGTCGCTATGGTTCTTCTCTGCATAGAATTGGCTGGACCCTAATAAACAATGTGAAATCTCTCACCTGAATTGCATTATGGGGCATCAGTGCCTATTACAATTATTATCTCCTATTATATCGTTATTAGATGAAATACGAGTTGATTTGGCTTTGTTGTTTTATTTTCCTAATCTGTATGTCCCTTGCTGGGAATATCCAATAGGATTTGTTTATTTTCAGGGGAGATCTATAGGCAATTAGAGACAGAAAAGATAAATATGTCAATAGTTGTGCCAAGAATGTGTAATTATAAAGAATTGTGTAGATTTTAGGCAATGTATCCCCCAGTGTAAATATATCCATTGTGGGTTTATAAGTGAATGTGAAATAAAAAAAAAGACTGTAATAAACATATCCATATATTTATATCAAATATGGATCAATCTTAATGACATTTTCATTTTGTTTCATAATAGATCACTATGCACTCGACATTGGCATGGCAGATCCATACTGACACCAAGGGGCAGATTTATTACACTATGAATTCGCTGCAGTTTGGGATCATTGGGGCAAAAATACACAGAATCAAATTGTTGTTAATAAGACTTTAATGAACTTGAGAAAAATAACTACAATTCTAAAAAAAAACTAAAACCTGGTCACTTTATATCATTTCATAATTAAAATTGAGGATTGTGTTTTTTCAGCGAAAATGCAGCGGAAAAGCAAAAAAATCACACTTTTTTAAAACCAAAGTTTTCGAAACACTGATTTACTAATCATTAAAATCTAAAAAAATAATGACGGAAATATTTAGAAACTAAAACCTTGTGACCTTCTATAATTTAAAAATAAAAAATTCTCCGATTCTCCGATTTAAGAAATTAGTCGAATTATTAGTTTTTTTTATGCCGGGTCAGACTGGGCTGCTGGGACAAAACATGGTGGGCCCCAGTGGCACAGACCCGATCCCTGACGCTGCTCCCCCGGGCGCCATTGTCCCCTGACAGGTTGAAAGTATGTTCCGTGCTCAGAGGAGGGTGTTGGACAGGGGCCCCTGTGGGGGACGTGACGGGAGTCCGACCTTGACACTGTTGCATTATCAGGATCCCCCCCACCCCAAAAGATTGTTTCACTTATGCACTCTCAGGGGAGGACATCGGGCGGGGGCACAGTGGGGGACCCTGTGGTGGATGGTGGGCCCTGCACCCCCCCTGGTCTGAAATGAATTCTTAGAAAGTATTGCTGAAAAAGTTCTACAAGCAGCGAGCGTCTATAGAAGTCAGTGGGAGGTGTGTTTTCAACATTAAAGCGGACCTGTCACCCTAAGAAATAAGTCCAAATTATTTTCTATATTGTTAGTTGAGCAAAATAAACTTTACTTACTCTATATAAATAATATAAATCTTGTTTCCTTCCATCTTGGAATTACTCAATCAAAGCAAGCAAGCAGGCACCATTTTGTGGACACTGTTATTAAGGCAAGTTTTGTATCATGCCAAAATCTTGTTTATGTGCCAGAATGGGGGACCAGATGCCCAGGCCCATGCATTGGCTACACAATCAGATGAGGAGGAGGGAGGGGAAACGTTAGATGTGCAGTGATATCTAGGAAGTGCTGAATGGAAAGCTAAAGTTAAGGCATAGAGGCGGGGCAAGCAATATATGATTGACAGCTGTGATTTTTAAATGCCTTTATAATGGGTTTGGATGTGTTAATATAAAAATGAATTTGGGTTTCATGTTTAATTAGAACAGGATTTTTATTATACAGATTTTCATGTCTGGGTGACAGGTCCACTTTAATGTGAGTTTCTATGATTCTAGGTTATTTATAATGATGTTAGTGATGTTTTTTACACAACCACAAAAAAAAGTCAAATTCAGAAATGAATAGATCTTCCCCCTTTGTCTGTAGAAGGTCTCATTGCCGGATGAGCTGTAGGGGTGGCACCCAGGCCCCCCTTTCCAACACAAGAGGTAGATCAGACTTCTGGGTTTTATTCAATTCTCTTTTGTATAACGGGGCCGGGAAACGTGTGGGTGCTGTGAATGGAAAACCTTCTATTAAAGACAAATGAACCTTTGTGTTATTCTCTTGTGCAATTTTGGGGTTCAAACATGTGATGTTTATTAGAGAAGCATTTATAACCTTATTCGCTGCCGGATGTTGGACTGGTTTTTTTTATTGTTTTGTGTTCCCTCCTGTCATTAAGCAAAAGCTGGAAAACTCCATATTTCCACAGTGCATTATATTTGTACATAAGGTGTCACAATTAAACTGCTCAAGCACCAACGTGTTCTTTTTGTTTATTTATTTATTTATTTTTGAGAAATTCTAACCGTAAAAATGAATAAAAATGCAATAAAAAAAAAAGCAGTGCACAAAAACAAATCAAACTCTTTGCTTTCACTGTGACGCTAATATCCATCCAATTAAAAAAAATGAAATGATTGTGTTTGTGGCATTTTGGAAATGGAAGAAATAGAATAAGAAGGAAAGTCCTTTTGGCATTTTACTGCCAATAGATTTGCCACATTAGTGCCACCTAGAACACTATATTTATTCTGCAGAAAGCTTTACTATACCTGAGAAAAGAGCCCTAGAAGCTTTCTCTGTTTGTTTAAGATAGCAGCTGCCATTTTAGCTTGGTCTTCATAGCTTCCTGCTTGCAGCTCTAGCTGTTAGAGCTCAGATTATACATTCCTAAGGGTGGAGGGATTGAGTTTTATGAATTCTTATGGGAGGGGGGAGAGAACTGTGCAGAACATGTTTGCAATAAAGGAGACAAGAATTCCTCTGTTTCTTTTGATAGAGAACTCAGTGCAGCGTTTCTGTGAGTGCTTATGGCTGTATTTACATAGCCCTTTCTGATAAAGCTTACTTAGGTTTCTCCTTCTCCTTTAAGACATTGCAGGTAGCTGCCTGGTTGTACATCAAGTGGGAAGGTGTTATCATTTACTAGTACATTTACTAACACCTTAGCGGCTTCGGGGCTTTATAAAAGAATTTGCATGAAATATGTATTTTTATACATACAAATTTAGGAGAAGGGACCTGCAGCCACAGGCAGGGGGTAATGAAGATTTAGGGGCAGATTTACTAATCCACGAATCCGAATCCCGAAAGGGAAAAAATCGTATTGGAAATGAAAATTTTGCGACTTTTTCGCCGCAGTCGCGATTTTTTGTATTTGTCGCGACTTTATCGTATTTTGCGCTAGTATTTTGTCTGCGTCGCATTTTTTTCGTATTGCGCGATAGTAAATGGCAGAAAAAATATCCGAAAAAGTCGCGGCGGCGACGAAAAAGTCGCAAAAATACAGATCATTACGAACAAAACGCATTCGGACGCCTTCGGACCGTTCGTGGATTAGTAAATCTGCCCCTTAGAGAGGCCAAGAGGAGTTATGTATCATTTTTTAAATTTGCAAATTTTTTGTTTTTTCAATTCAAGTAAATTAAAGTAAAAATTTTGCTTATTTATTAAAAAATGTGAATATAAAAAACTACATTAAATGAAACCATAAAAAGAAACTCAAATTCACTGAATTCACATTCTACTCATCATTTTCGATGGGTCTGCAAACTCTCAAAAACATTCAGAAAACTCCCTGACTTCTCCACAAACCCGCAGGCTTTTAGATGCCAATGTTCTACATTCGAGTTTTTCAAATTTTTTGAGCTTAATAAATCTTGACCATTTGCATTTTGGAAAACATCATTCAAATTTGGGAGTTTTCAAAATTCAAACTGCAGAAAAAATGGAATGTTACTTTGATAAATCTTCCCCAAATCCTTACATACCTATTTATCAAAATTCGTATTTGTGTCATTTCAGTGTTTTTTTCTACCACGGATATATTCCAAAAAAATTTGTGTGAAAAATACCCCCCAAAAAACCTCTAAAACCTTAAATTTGATGTGCACAGCTCCCATCGGCTTCTAAATGAACTTACCAGCTTTTAGATGGTGCAGTTTTGTATTCTATGTTTTCATGGTTTTTAAATAGCAAAAAATCTTGTTTTACAGTAATTATCTAAATACATTTTAGATAACCTTATTATTATTAAAATGTATTTATAAAGCGCCAACATGTTCCACAGCGCAGTACAATAAATGGTTATATACACTGAAAATACAGAATTACATACAAAGCAACCAGTAACTCAGGGGTGGGCAAACTTTTTGGCTCACGGGCCACATTTACTTATCCCCAGGCCAGACCGGGCCAGGGCGGGCAGGGCCAGGCCAGCGATACGCCCTCTTAGTCTGTTTAATTCCGGCCCGCCAATGACACCAAGTCTCGCGTGATGAGACTTGGCGTCGTCGGCGGGCCGGATTAAAAAGGCCAAGGGGCTGGATGTGGCCCGCGGGCCGTAGTTTGCCCACCCCTGCAGTAACTGATACTAGTGCTGAAGAGCTTACAGTTAGTGATGGGCGAAATGTTTCACCAGGCATGGATTCGTGGCGAATTTCCGCGTTTCGCCATTGGCGGATTGTTTTGAAACGGATGAAAAAATTCGCCGCACGTCCAAAAATTGTCACCGGCGTCAAAAAAGAATAGTCGTGGGCGTCAAAAGAATAGCCGCGCGACGAAATAATAGCCGCGGACGACAAAAGAATAGCCGCGCGACAAAAGAATAGTCGGGTGACAATTTTTTTCCCGCACTACATTTTCGCCGTTTCACAGATCTTTTGAAAGATTCGCAAATCACTACTTACAATCTATCAGTGTTAATCGTTTCCTGTTCATGCCAGTATTTAGACTAAAAGGCTGCTGTATTCAAATGTGCCTTTTGGTCATAAGATCTTCATTAAAATTAATATATAATATAATATGAGTTTGTGAATATTACGATATACAGCTCATGTGCGCACATTCTATGCCTTTACCCTCACTATTGCCCCTTTGTGTTCTCTGCTGCCCTCATGTGAGTAATGTAGGAATTTGCCCCCACATGCAAGTGCTGAAAGGCTGCAGATACAGAGCACAGTATTCTGAATAACAAGCCAGGGTAGAAAGGCTACAACCTAAGCTGTGTAGCGGCACCAACCTACTGACTGGCACTTTTGGCTGACACTTTTTGCCCTTGGGTAAGTGAGCACCTCTATGTAGCTACTCTGCCTTTACCCATTTAAAAAGGAATCAGAAGATCTGCATAAACCAGTTCTATGTCCTGTTTAAAACAGTCATTCTATTCTATCTATACTAGGCCTGAACTGGGACTCAAAATAGGCCCTGGCACTTCAGGTACAATTATGGGATCCGTTATCCGGAAAACCCATTATCCAGAAAGCTCCGAATTACGGAAAGCCTGTCTCCCATAGACTCCATTTTGATGAAATAATTCAGATTTTTAACATTGATTTCCTTTTTCTCTGTAATAATAAAACAGTACCTTGTAATTGATCCCAACTAAGATATACTTACCCCTTATTGGGGGCAGAACAGCCCTATTGGGTTTATTTAATGGTTAAATGATTCCCTTTTCTCTGTAATAATAAAACAGTACCTGTACTTGATCCCAACTAAGAAATAATTACCCCTTATTGGGGGCAGAACAGCCCTATTGGGTTTATTTAATGGTTAAATGATTCCCTTTTTCTCTGTAATAATAAAACAGTACTTGTACTTGATCCCAACTAAGATATAATTACCCCTTATTGGGGGCAGAACAGCCCTATTGGGTTTATTTAATGGTTAAATGATTCCCTTTTCTCTGTAATAATAAAACAGTACCTGTACTTGATCCCAACTAAGATATAATTACCCCTTATTGGGGGCAGAACAGCCCTATTGGGTTTATTTCATGGTTAAATGATTCCCTTTTCTCTGTAATAATAAAACAGGACCTGTACTTGATCCCAACTAAGATATAATTACCCCTTATTGGAGGCAAAACAATCCTATTGGGTTTAATTAATGGTTTATTTATTTTTTTAGTAGACTTAAGGTATGAAGATCCAAATTATGGAAAGACACCTTATCCGGAATACCCTTGGTCCCAAGCATTCTGGATAACAGGTCCCATACCTGTACACAGAGGCCCAAACAGCCCCCCACAGGCCCAATAAATAGTGTCTATGGTATTTTACAGCAGCCCCTCTGGCATTTGCCAGAACCCACAGGTTATTTATACCGTGCTGTACGGGATACATTAGCCCCAGTATAATGTTGGGTCACTATTCTTATGTTCCCACCAATAACATGTGAGAGAAACATGCTATCACCCCCACCCTTTCTCCTGCTGGTTCCTTGGGATAGAGGGACACTTTCATTACTCCATAACCCCCAAACTCTACTGGCAATTAGAAAAAGGGGTGTTGTTTAATTTTAAAAGCCAATCCGGCAGGCAACGAGGCGGGGAGTCAACTGCACAACTATGATCCACAGGATCCCAGCTTTACCACCCCCTAGTAACACATATAAGGATGCAGCTCATCACTTGGATCCCTTTTTCTTACTTATTCCTTGGGATCCAACATGGCACCCAGCAATGCATTATTTATTCACCTACAAAGGACAGAGGTCAGTGAAAGATGAGACATATTTAGAAATATATTCCTCGCCCAGAGTATTTTTTTGTACATTATTAAGGGTTACATGTGTGACACGGAAACCACGTTGAAGCACAACGGAGCTGATTTACAAACAAAGGTACTACGTTGCATTAGTGCAGTTGCCAGTAGCAACCAAACAGTAATAAAAGGTATTGGACAGAAGGCAGCTTATTTTTAGGTATAATAACAAAATCTGTACTTGCTGTTACATTCCCTTTAATAGAAATAAGAAGCTAAACACAGACTGATGCCCAAACAAAATGTACCAGCCAAGAAATGATAATATCAGTATATCGTGCCCAGCTCCATTCACATTTAGGAGAGCAGTAATTTTGCCACCCTCAGACTGGCCTCCATAAGGGGGCGGAGTTCAGCTAGGAGGAGGAGTCATGAATCTCACAATCCTGCACAGAGGCAGACACCTGGGAGAATAATGATGGCTGGATCCATCTCTAGAGAGGGTTGTACCACTGGCACTACAGGTAAGTCATCATTATCACTAAGACACCACTAAAATGTTATTGGAAATGTTATATATTAAATAATGTACCGTCCGTTGTACAGAAGGGGGTACAGGGGGTGCATTATTTATTATAATACACAAGTTTCAGAGAGTCATGTGACCAATTACATCACTAAGCACTAATTATTACTGATGACATCACTAAGAACTATTTATAATGATATAATTTACAGGATATTCATGGCTTCTTTTATTATATTATTGATATTATATATGATGTATTATAAGCATATAACCCACCCAACCATGGGTGCTAGTACCTGCACTGCCAGCTTTGGATGAGCTTACTTACTGTAGGAAACTAAAAGGATATAATTTAGACTTTGCCCATTAGGTTACTAAGAGAACTAATATTAAAGAACTACTAGCTAGTTATAGAGATAGATTTCTGTGCTTCTCTATGAGAGTTTCCCATTATTGCATTAGATGCCAGTTTGCTCCTATAGAAAGTTTATCATTCAGCTCCCCCCTCTATTACTGCTGTAACCCTGTTGGGGGGGCACTGCACATATATGAACCCCCCCACTGTCTATCACTACTAGCGAGGACGGTTCCCAGCATTGCCAGCAGCAGTAGGGCTATTCCAGTTCTCTGCATATCCCGGACCCCCCGCTAATATCAGCATCTCACACAGCCTTACATACGGCACAGTCCATCCCACCCAGCACCACTTGTTCTACAAATGGCTTTATAAATCATTCACACATGATAGTGAGTTAATATGAGATATTAGTCTGCACAACTGGAAACACAATAAATTGTGTGGATCAGTATAAAAACAGAAAGCTCCATGGGTCTGAGAGCAGCAGATTTGTGGTATTGTCTTAGAAACATATGTATGAAGCTAGAAAAGCATGTGGCCTATCTTGCATTATGTGCTGTATGTGTACAGTATGTATACTATCTAACAACAGTCCCAATACAGTATTTTATGATTGCATTAGATCGCCCCCTGTTGCCTGATTGGTGCAAACACACTTATCTTTCTGCCATAGAAATACTATCTCTGCTGTGCTCTTCAGTCTCCCTTATAATCACCTAAATAACTGCTTGGCCCCATGACTTGGAGCCTCTGCTACAGATTTACCACCTGCACCCCTAAAATCAAGGAGTCCTGACTGAGTCCTGACAGTCAATGGCTGTAACATACTCACTTAATATCCTCCTATTTGTGTCCAGGGGCAGGCCAAGCTGACTGGGCGCCCTAGGCAACCCGGTCGGCCCCCTTGCCCCTGCATCCTCCCCCACACATGTGCGCATTTCTGTTGGGGGGGTAATTGCCCCTCCCGCAATGACAAGCAGCAGAAGCAATGACAAGTAGCGGAGGTAATGACAAGTGGCGGGGGTGATGACAAGTGGTGGGGGTAATGACAAGTGGCGGAGGTGATGACAAGTGACAGGGGTAATGACAAGTGAAAGGGGTAATGACAAGTGGTGGGGGTGATGACAAGTGACAGGGGTAATGACAAGTAAAAGGGGTAATGACAAGTGGTGGGGGTGATGACAAGTGACGGGGGTGATGACAAGTGGTGGGGGTGATGACAAGTGGTGGGGGTTATGACAAGTGGCAGGGGTGATGACAAGTGGCGGGGGTGATGACAAGTGGCGGGGGTGATGACAAGTGGCGGGGGTAATGACAAGTGGCGGGGGTGATGACAAGCAGCAGAAGCAATGACAAGTTGCGGGGGTAATGACAAGTGGCGGGGGTGATGACAAGTGGCGGGGGTAATGACAAGTGGCGGGGGTGATGACAAGTGACAGGGGTAATGACAAGTGAAAGGGGTAATGACAAGTGGTGGGGGTGATGACAAGTGAAAGGGGTAATGACAAGTAAAAGGGGTAATGACAAGTGGTGGGGGTTGATGACAAGTGACGGGGGTGATGACAAGTGGTGGGGGTGATGACAAGTGGTGGGGGTAATGACAAGTGAAAGGGGTAATGACAAGTAGTGGGGGTGATGACAAGTGACAGGGGTAATGACAAGTGACAGGGGTAATGACAAGTAAAAGGGGTAATGACAAGTGGTGGGGGTGATGACAAGTGATGGGGGTGATGACAAGTGGTGGGGGTGATGACAAGTGGTGGGGGTTATGACAAGTGGCAGGGGTGATGACAAGTGGCGGGGGTGATGACAAGTGGCGGGGGTGATGACAAGTGGCGGGGGTAATGACAAGTGGCGGGGGTGATGACAAGCAGCAGAAGCAATGACAAGTTGCGGGGGTAATGATAAGTGGCGGGGGTGATGACAAGTGGCGGGGGTAATGACAAGTGGCGGGGGTGATGACAAGTGGCGGGGGTGATGACAAGTGACGGGGGTAATGACAAGTGAAAGGGGTAATGACAAGTGGCGGGGGTGATGACAAGTGGCAGGGGTAATGACAAGTGGCGGGGGTGATGACAAGTGGTGGGGGTGATGACAAGTGACGGGGGTAATGACAAGTGAAAGGGGTAATGACAAGTGGTGGGGGTAATGACAAGTGGTGGGGGTGATGACAAGTGGCGGGGGTAATGACAAGTGGCGGGGGTAATGACAAGTGGCGGGGGTAATGACAAGTGGTGGGGGTAATGACAAGTGGTGGGGGTGATGACAAGTGGCGGGGGTAATGACAAGTGGCGGGGGTAATGACAAGTGGCGGGGGTAATGACAAGTGGCGGGGGTAATGACAAGTGGCAGGGGTGATGACAAGGGATCGCAAACTAGGGGTGGGCAGGAGAGGTTCCTGCCTGGTGCCCCCCCATAACTGCGCCCTATGCAGGTGCCTCTTGTGCCTACCCCTAGTTCCAGCCCTGATTGTGTGCAATGACCTCCCTCCTGAGGTGGCATTGGGGCACTGGGGTACCAGCCCCGTGGGCCTTACACTCCCCAGGCCTCCACTGGGTGCCCAAAGGAAACCAATCCACATATGGGGAAAACAAAAAGCTCCCTGCAGATAATGCCCTGGTCAGATTAAAACTCAGGACCCCACTAGATACAGACATAAAGGTCTTACAGCTGCCAATGATTATGGAACAAACAAGGGATGTGGCTGAGAAAGCAAATAGACATTTACACACATTCTACAATTATTGATTTGATAATGTACATGTATAACAGAGGCAGGGCCAGTAACCATTCCCACCCCATGAAGTTGCCTCTGGAGCAGAAACTGTTGACATAAGAAACATGAGAAAAACACACTGCGTTTATTGTGCAGAAATAAACAATGATTCAGCTCTCTTTGGGACTTATTTAAGTCACAGAAAGTAGATATTGGAAAACCCCGCTGGTGTTACTGCTGAAAATAGCACCGACTGATGTCACAATGATGTCAGCATTGAATGAGTATTCATCTCATATGTAATTAGAATAACGGCGCAGCACAGTGACATCACCAGCAAGGGACAATGTGCATAAATAAAGGGGAGAGTAAATGGCAAGCAGTGTAAAGGGACGTTTAGTGGGACAGCAGTAAACACTGTGTGCAGGAACAATAAACTCATGAATCATTGCCATGGTACTGACTGGGAGAGCCCACTCCTTACTCTGATTTATACTCACAAACAATGGCATAAATCACACTATGGCACAAGCACGGCTTCACTCACTGGAGTATCTTTTACTCACTGGAGAATTCTGTCTGCTCTTGTTCTTACCCAAATGCTTATAGATATATAAGGAATTGGCAGAATAATTACTGAAACATTTCCACTAGGTGGCGCAAGGAATACAATTATTTTATATCCCTACATGAATATCATTTATTTATATAGCGACAAGTTTTCAGTAGAATAATGATTTCTTTAGAAACTGGGTAAAAAGCCAGAATATTAAATTGCATTGAAAAAATGTGCAGCAGTCTAGTGGGGGTTAAAATAGTATTAATGGTAGGAGAGACTGGAAAATAATACTAACACACAGGATTAACCCTTTGCCTACGCGGTACTGGAGTTCTAGGGGAGGCTTTGTATCCAGGCTCTATGTAATGAAAGAGAGAATAACGCGGATTCCAGAGTGGCTGTGCAAGCTGGCAGGCAATGTGTTAAAATGCAATGGAAAACTTTTAATACAATAATGCAAACATTTATATTGTCTGACTGGTTGTGTAGAACAGTCCTTTCATACCCACAGTTCCCTCTGGATTAATAAAGTTGGTTGGGATTGGTTGGAACGGTGGTATAACTGGGCATGCAGGGGGCATAACTGTGTGTATCGGGGCATAACTAGGCAGCCGGGGTGTAATAAAGAGTCCAACCATATTTACCAGGGGTCACCTGACCTTGACATCCAATGGAAATTTCTAGAACATGCTCATACCGGATCCATATCAGCTGTTTTCCCACTATCTATACCCCAGGGAAACACCAAAATGGGGTCTTTATCATCTGTGCTCACTAGGAGGCACTAGCACACAGGTTAGTAATATAGAAACAGTTTTGATATGAAACCTAACAAAGTGTTTGATAGCTTTATTGGCCAACTAAGGGATAATCACTGCAATATTTAGATCCAGTAATCAGCCTGGTATAAGGAACTGAAATGTTCTGAAAGTTTGCGGAGATTATCATCTTAGTTGGCCAATAAAAGTATCAGCATCACTTTTGTTAGGTTTCATATCAAAGATTTTGCCCTATAACCTTTTTAAGCAGTTCAAATATAAAAAAGACCATCAATAATTATCGTAGTATTGTAAAGTAAAATTCAAAAAATCATTTATTAGGACAAAAAGAGAACAGCCTAGCGCGTTTTGTGCCTTGTGGGGCACTTACTCATTGGCTAAAGGTCACTCCCTGTTACACAGTATTTAAGTGAATAGAGGCCAATCAAATCACATTATACAAAAACCAATGAAAATAATGCATACAAAAAATATTGAATACAAATAATACCCGACTAACAAATGACCCCCTATCGGCTAAAGCCAAAAAACATTACTTAGTCTGTAAGCTCTATGGGGCAGGGACCTCCTTCCTACTGTGTCTCATACCACATGGCACTTAATCTGCGTATTTATACTTATTTATTGTATTTATTATAACACTTGTCCTCCCTGTGTGTAACTGTGTATATTGTAAGACTGTACAGCGCTGTGTACCCTTGTGGCACTTTATAAATAAAGTTATACATACATACATACTGTGAGTACTGTGGTGTACTCACAGTATTATTTGTAGAGATGTAGCGAACTGTTCGCTGGCGAATTGTTCGCGAGTTCGCAAGTTCGCGAACTTTTCGCGTATGTTCGCAATTTGGTTTCGCGTGGCGTTTTTCAGCAAATCCCGTTTCCATGGTGCTAATAGTGCGAAATAGCAAAAAACGCCACGTATTTCCGCTAGGTCTGCCAGCTGCCTTTGCGGTTTTACGCAATGCTGTGTCAACAAAGTATTTTTCAGAGAAGTTTTTGCCCTTGATCCCCCTCCGGCATGCCACTGTCCAGGTCGTGGCACCCTTTAAACAACTTTAAAATCAGTTTTCTGGCCAGAAATGGCTTTTCTAGGTTTTAAAGTTCCCCTTCCCATTGAAGTCTATGGGGTTCGCAAAGTTCGCACTTTTTGGCGTAACTTTTTTTATGAGGTTCACTACATCCCTAATTATTTGTCTTCACTATTTTTTGCATGCATTATTTTGATTTGTTTTTGTATAATGTGATTTGATTGGCCTCTACTCACTTAAATACCTACATTGTTCAGGAGGCATCATTCATTTTTGACCACTAGGCGGCTCATTTATAAACACTGGGAAAATTTGTATCTGTATCTAGGCAGTAACCTATAGCAACCAATCTGCAATTAGATTTTTCCAGCCAGCTGCAGGTAGTACAATGAAAGCAAATTTCTGATTGCCATGGATTACTGACCTGGTGCAAATTTGCCCAGTGTTTATAAAATAAATCTCTCCATGATATATTTTTCGCCCTCCCTGGCTCATATGTTTCTTTGACATTATCACATGCTTAGAATTTGGCCCCATATTATAAGATAAAGTTTCCCTACAGAATGTTGGATGGTTCTAAGCAAGAAACCCACAGGTCCTATTCATTTGCAAAACGTGATCCAGGGGGAGAAAAAAATACTTTGTACAATGTCAAACGTCAAATGTTGCCGTCTATAAAGCCAAATTTTACTTCTCTTCTCTTTATTATGCACAATGTATCCCCCAGATAATCCTATGTATATTATATAGCAAGTATTTGCTTGATGGTAACTAAATGGCTCAATGAAATAAAAACCACACACTAAGCCTGTTTAAGGGTTAAATGATGTAAATGCGTCAGAGTGATGTCCCAGCGCTACAGGGGCTTGCCCTGAGATGAGTGAGGGCCACAGGGGCCCAAGTGAGTGGCAAATCATTTCTATGTGTAGGAACTACTCCAGGAAGATAATTAAGTGAGAATATATTTACAGTTTAGGGACTGGTTCAGATCCCAGGAGAATCCTTAAAATGTTGTGTGCGTAAGCGGCTGCTACTAACCTTGTTGCATTCGACTGGCCGAACTTGTTGGGAGAAGCAATGAGTGAACGACTGGTGATTTATTTCACTTACAAGAAAAATGTAAATTCCAATTAAATATAACCCAAACTGAGGTCCCTTTTGTATATTTCTGTATATACTGTAGGGCAGCAACTGCCCCTGTCTGCTAAACACCAGTTATACATCTAAACAACCAGACATCAATATGTCTGTATGGGAAAGGAAAATGAAAGCACATCAGACAGTAACCTTTCCATCACTTTCCCTTGTCTCTGTGCCTCTATATTAGGCTCCCATTCTCCCATTCTGGCCTAGTGGTTCTGTATCCCTATAGGCAGCATTGCCCTATAAGATGTAATCATGAAAAGCAATAACCATCTAAATCAGTAGGATGATTGAAACCCCACATTTCGTCTGTTTGTTTGGAAATAGTATCCTGAGCCAAGATCCATCAATATATGGCTTTTTGAAATATCTGGTTCCAATCCAGTTATGGGACAAGAGTGTCCTCTGTTGGCCATTGCTGGCCTGTTGTCCTGTGCTCACCAGCCTTACTGTGACTGCAGCCCTGAGAATCTGACCCTTCTGCGCCAGTAGCCTGCTTTTATTTTCCCATTGGTTTCATGACTAATGTGACTCCATAGGGATAAACTCCAGCCAGATGAGCTCCTATTTATTAAGTCTTCTTTCTGTCTCTGCCTCTATACACCATGGGGAAATGCTTGCCTCTCTATCATCCTTATGAGGGCTGAGATTTCATCAACGTCTTCTAGTTGGCCGAAATTCACGCCCCAAAAGTATACTGCATGATTTCATGCCTATTAATAGGCTCCCAGCCTTGTATCTCTATGGGCAGGATCCAGCAGAACGACGTGTTCTTTTTAGCTATTTTGGACCCTGATCGTGTAGGGCTTTGTATGTCAGCAAACACATCTTAAAATAGATGCAGGTTTCATAGACATCAATTCTAAAGCTCAGAGGACATGGCACAAGCAGAGGAATACAGTTCTGCAGGGTTGGACTGGGGGTGCAGGGCCCACTGGGGCTACCACCACAGGGGTCCCGCCCCGCTGCATCCCCCGCACCCCCCACAGGGGCCCTCGGCCAACGTCCTCCCCTGAGCGCTAAACTTAATTTCAACGTGCCGGGGCGGGACACCAGCTACTGGGGGAGTGACACAGGATTGTGTCTGGGCCCTCGGGGCCCACAGGGTTTTTTCCCCGTGCCCTGCCAGCTCAGTCCGACCCTGCAGTTCTGTGCAGGACATAACAGTAGTGGGCCTTCAGTGAGAATAGTAGCTAAAGGTGGGATCACTGTGTGGCTAATACTGGCTGTGAGTATCCCCAGTACCACATGGCTATCCTCACAAATGATTTGCTCACCTTAAAATTAACTTTTAGTATGACGTAGAAAGTGATATTCTAACACAATCTGCAATTGGTCTTCATTTTTTCTTATTTGTGGATTTTATTTTTTTAACTTCTTCAACTTTCCAGTTCAGAATATAAGCACCTATCTAAAATACCCTAGCAATCTGGCAATGGGTTACATGAAAGACTGGAAAATGAATAGGACAGATAAGTAATAAAAGTAACAAATAATTTTATTGGCTGTTCGGTCAGTGGCCCCCATTTCAAAGCTGAAAAGAGTCAAAAGAAGAAGGCAATTAATTCACAAACTAAATAAAATAAAAATGAAGACCAACTGAAAAGTTGCTAAGAATTGACCATTTTGTAACATACAAAAGATTTACTTAAAGGTGAACTACCCACACAAACAAGGGCCTTGGGACTCCTTCATTGTCCTGATTCCGAGCCTCTCCCCAGTCATATACTCACACAGACTGCTAAGCATTAAATACAATGGCACAATGGTAAGCAACACGACTATCTCTGCTTCTTTATATTGAGCCAATTGCAATAATGAAACCTAATGAGGTCACATTGTTCTGAATCGCCATTCAGGAGGGATTTTGATCCGTTCTTCCATACAGATTCACTTCAGATAATTCCAATTGCTCAGATGGTGCTTGTGCACTTCAATTTCCAAATAGTTCTACAGATTTTTAGCTGAATTGAGTTCTTGCAGTATTTCTCCTCATATTGCATTTTATCTTCTATCCTAGCAAGATGTCCAGTTCCCAGTGATAAAAAGCAACCCCATGCCTTGCTGCTACCAGCTTTAGGGCTCTGGTACACGAGGAGATTAGTCGCCCGCGACAAATCTCCCTTGTTGCAGGCGACTAAACTCTCCAATATGACATCCCACCGGCGAAAATATAAATCGCTTATGCCATCCCACCGGCAATTTACATTTTCGCCAGTGGGATGTCATATTGGGGAGTTTAGTCGCTCGCAACAAGGGAGATTTGTTGTGGGCGACTAAACTCCCTCGTGTGCCAGAGCCCTTAGGGTGAAGACACACTGGGCTACTAGAAGCAGCTACTTTTTCAAGGTTACTAAACACCAGAAAATACCCTGCCATAGACAATACTGAAAATTGACAATTATCAGTAAATGATCAGCATTGTCTATTTTAGTAGCCATGACAAGTAGCTGCTACTAGTAGCTCCATGTGTCCCCACCCTTAGGAAATTCGTCTCTTAAAGTTACCAGGAGCGGCTTTTTTTTTCCTCAACTCGCCTAATGGCAGAAGTGCCCCTGGCTCTGACACACGAGGGAGTTTAGTCGCCCACGACAAATATCCCTTGTTGCAGGCGACTAATTTCCCCGATATGACATCCCACCGGTGAAAATGTAAATCGCCGGTGGGATAGCATAGGTGGTGGCGCGATTTGCGGAAATCACCGACTTTGCCTCAAAAGGCAACTTCTGCGATCGTGCCGCCGCGTATGCCATCCCACCAGCGATTTACATATTTGTCGGTGGGATGTCATATCGGGGAAATTAGTCGCCCGCAACAAGGGAGATTTGTCGCGACTAATCTCCCCGTGTACCAGAGCCCTTATACTTCACTGGAGGCGTGGGTCAACCCCTGGCTTGTATTGAAGGGTATCACAAAAGGAACCATTCCTGTTAAAGAACCACAACAAAGCACATTTTCTGTTTACAAAAAAGCTAATGACACTGTTGCAATCTACTAAATTGTTTTGTGGTCAAATGAGGCCACATGAAGTTTAAACCTATGTGTATTGCAACTGCAAATGTAACATTGGCAACACCTCAAGAAACTCCATCGCTCCAGTGACATTGGATCAGTATAGCTGCATGCTCGGGGGCTGCTTCTCTCACCAGGGCAAATAGGGAAGAATAGAGGGTGTGAAATACAGAGAAATACAGCAAGAGAACCTGTGTCAGGCTGCTAAAACTGGAGCTTGGGTGAAAGTCAGTGACAACAGTCCCAAGCACAAGGCCAAAGTAACACTGGAGCTGCCCAAGAAAATGTCCCACAATTCATATCCTACAGTCCATAATATTATTGTAAAGTCTTTGCGGTCCTTCTTAAATATTTTCCAATGGGCCAATCACAGCCCTGCTCTCAATCCAATCAAGAATATGTGGCACTATTATGAAACCGAGGTGTCCAAGTTAGAGATGCACGGAATCCACTTTTTTGGTTTCGGCCAAACCCCCGAATCCTTTGTAAAGGCAGAATACCGAACCAAATCCTAATTAGCATATGCTAATTAGGTTTTGGAAGGGTTAAATGTCAGAAAATTTTGGGAAAATTTTCAACTTCCGTGACAAAAAGTCACATGATTTTTAGGATTTGGATTCGGTTCAGCCAGGACCATGGATTCGGCTGAATCCCGAACAGAATCCTGGATTCGGTGCATCCCTAGTCCAAGTGTCACCTTAATAAGCCAAATAACCTGGGGCAAACCTGACTGAAAGTAAGAAGCCCTTCTGGTAACCCTGCTGGAGATCTGGCACCTAATGTGTGCGAGGTCGTCAAGATATTTAGGCCAGATATTTAGGCAAACAAGGATAGTACCAGTAATAATAACCAATTGCCAGTTGCTGTGTTGTGCACTAATAAACCTCATAGGAAAAATCTGTTAGCAGAAGTGCACCACCCTTCTTCTCTTCTAGGGTTGCCACCTTTTTTTCTTGTAATACCAGCCACTGGATTGGGGGAATAGGTGGGGGTGTAGCATGGGGTGGGGCAATGGACGAGTGGGCGGGGAAATGAGTGGGGTATAGGCGGGTCTGTACTTATAAGAAGTAAGGGTCAGGGAATGGAGGGATTTGCAGGTTATTACAAACTTGTAATTCCGACCCCGGCACTAGCTGGTGATTTACTGGCTTGGACAGTCAAATACATACGGGCAGCGCCGGATTTGTACTCCATGCGCCCCTAGGCCGCCCCTCCCCTCTTCCCCGAGCGCGCATGCGTGAACGCTCAACACCCACCACCCCCCCCGCCCGGCAGCGAGTGCGCATGCGCAACCAGAACTAACATACGGAGCAGTGGGGAGAGGTCCCCATTGCTCCATATGGGGGCAAAATTTAAAAATTTAGTTGCGGCGGGGCAGCACGCCGCCCCTAAATTCCTGCCGCCCTAGGCCCAGGCCTTTGTGGCCTCTCCACAAATCCGGGTCTGCATATGGGTACTACTCCTTTTAAGCTGAATTATGGACAAACAGCCTGCATTGTTGCTTTCAAATCTCTGTAGTCCTGAAATGAATTACCTTGTATTCCCTGCAGTTAGGGACACAATCACGGCGCTGCCTGGATATCAGTGTTGGATTGGACTGCGAGAACACAGCAGTATTTATAGATACCATTTGTCTTTTGAGTCAATTCACAGCAAACGGCAAAGCTCATTGCGGTAAAGAGATTTTTTTTTTTGTAGCTTTCTCATAAACTTTGCACAGCACAAAGTGATAGAAATAGCATAGCTTCACACTTCCAAGAAAATAAAGCCAAAAATAAACAAACAGGAGGGAGTGGAAGTATCAGCAATGGGAAGATTCCTGATTATGTGTCTCCTTATTTTAGCAGGCAATCATAGCATCAGTTCATGGGATATTTTATTTATTATCAGTCTTTTATTGTCAGGAGCAAAGACTGAGCAATCATTGGAATGAACCAACAGGAACTGGCAGGATCTTCAGCTTGGAGTTACATAGCAATAATTTGGGGTTGAACGGGTTTACTTTGGGCTCTAATCCGCTTCAAATTCTGATATTTCTGTGTATTGGTATACAGTAGGTTTTGTTATCCAGAATGCTCGGGACCAAGGGTATTCCGGATAAGGGGTCTTTCTGTAATTTGGATCTCCATACCTTAAGTCTACTAAAAAATCAATAGAACATTACTTAAACCCAACGGGATTGTTTTGCATCCAATAAGGATTAATTATATCTTAGTTGGGATCAATTACAGGTACTGTTTTATTATTACAGAGAAAAGGGAATCATTTAACCATTAAATAAACCCAATAGGGCTGTTCTGCCCCCAATAAGGGGTAATTATATCTTAGTTGGGATCAAGTACAGGTACTGTTTTATTATTACAGAGAAAAGGGAATCATTAAACCATTAAATAAACCCAATAGGGCTGTTCTGCCCCCAATAAGGGGTAATTATATCTTAGTTGGGATTAATTACAGGTACTGTTTTATTATTACAGAGAAAAGGGAATCATTTAATCATGAAATAAACCCAATAGGGCTGTTCTGCCCCCAATAAGGGGTAATTATATCTTAGTTGGGATCAAGTACAGGTACTGTTTTATTATTACAGAGAAAAGGGAATCATTCAACCATTAAATAAACCCAATAGGGCTGTTCTGCCCCCAATAAGGGGTAATTATATCTTAGTTGGGATCAAGTACAGGTACTGTTTTATTATTACAGAGAAAAGGGAATCATTCAACCATTAAATAAGCCCAATAGGGCTGTTCTGCCCCCAATAAGGGGTAATCATATCTTAGTTGGGATCAAGTACAGGTACTGTTTTATTATTACAGAGAAAAGGGGATCATTAAACCATTAAATAAACCCAATAGGGCTGTTCTGCCCCCAATAAGGGGTAATTATATCTTAGTTGGGATTAATTACAGGTACTGTTTTATTATTACAGAGAAAAGGGAATCATTTAACCATTAAATAAACCCAATAGGGCTGTTCTGCCCCCAATAAGGGGTAATTATATCTTAGTTGGGATTAATTACAAGGTGCTGTTTTATTATTACAGAGAAAAAAGGAAGTTTTAAAATTCTGAATTATTTAATTAAAATGGAGTCTATAGGAGACAGGCTTTCTGTAATTCAGAGCTTTCTGGATAATGGGTTTACAGATAAGGGATCCCATACCTGTACTTACAATATATCATTGCTACAAATCAAGTGATTTCATTTCTGCCATATTACACAATATTAGCTAAATTACACAGTACAATCAAAGGCCCGGCCAGGTCACCTTTGTATTGATTCATCATTTGATATCAGGCATGGATCACAGTTTCACTTCCCCTCTCCTGGAGCCCAGCATCTGTAATAGCAACTCAAACTGCTCGCACCCCTTCAGTCAATCCGGACCAGAGCTGTTTTTAAAGAGGGGGTGCCAACCAGGGCCCCAATTAATTACAGCAGAAGTAGATGGCAGGATAGTGACAGTAACACTTTCTGTTAATGCAACACAACCTCAGAGCTGTCAGCCTTCCCATGTGTTTTGGGATTCAACTGTATTTAAACCCTAGTGAATGGAGAGCAATGGGCATGGTCAGGGCATAATGAAGGTTGCGCCATGAAAAATTAACCTGGTTTCACAGGGGCGGCTGAGAGTTGCACTTCATCAACTGCCTTAGGAAGAAAATCCTGTATCATATACAATAAATTATGGGGCCCCACGAAGTCTGTTGCCCAAGTCAAGACCCTTTTCATTAGACTTGAGCCCGTAGGCACACTGTTATGACTATTTACAGCCATGGCAATAAAGAGATTCCCCCGACTCTTGGTGGGCACACCACCCTCTGACGCCTTCTATTGTAAAAAGTTGACAATATTTAAAAAAAGAATTGTGAAGTCTGGTTCATTAAAGTGATCCTCTGACATCTCCCCTGTAGAGAAGGTATTGTACACACACACATACATGTATAAATAAATGAATATATATATATTTATAGTATAGATCTCACACTTTGGATTAGGCCATCTGGGTATCATTATTGTTCCAGCTGAGAAATGATTATGTGAAGAGGGATTTTATCAGTGAGCTATAAAAAGAAAAGGACATTTTATAAATATCTTACGGAGATGAAAAAGATGTAATGGATGTTAATACTTGACAGTTCCATTTCACAAGAACATTTAGCAGAGGGCTGCAAAGGAAGGTGTCTATAATGCATGAGCTCTAAGCCTGCACTATTTGGAATATAATGGAAAACCATCAGATCTGTGCAGAGCCGCTCGAGCCGCCAGATTCAGAGACTGAAATGAGAGATAATAGGAATCAGTGGAACAATAGGGTTGTAGCATTGTGCAATGGCAGTGGAGTAACTCCATCTGATACCCTTCCAAAAATGATCAAACAGTCCATGCCTGGAAATGTGGCCAGGTCTGCATACAGAATATATACAGGGGGAGCATGGCCATTCCTCTTTCAAAATGATGCCCAGTGCTCAGTATGGAGGGTTGGCACCTTCCACAGGGGTATATATTATTGTTTCAAGAAATCTATGTACATTGTGGCATTATCTATGCTTAATCACTTTAATGTTAATGTATAATGAAGCATTACTTAGTTAACTGTAGCATTTTTTTCACAATGGTATATTATATAATGACCCATCACTTATGTTTAACTATTGTGCTATCCCTCTAAGGAGTTTCCTAAAATGCTGTGTGCTTGGTGGGTCATAGGTCCTATTGGCTTTAAATGGGAACACATGGTTATGGTCTTTGTACACTTGATAAAGGGTATTGACCCGAAACATGTCGTGTTCCCACTACCCCCAATAAATGTTTTGCAGTAAACCTGCTGAAGCTTTTTTCCTATTTTTTGGATTTCTACAATTGTATTTGGTTGCAGCACAGAGCAACAACTAGGAGCTAAAGCTTTTGTTCGCAAGTATTTTATACAAAGTTCACCAATCATTTTTTATTTTTGTATTTAACCTTGACTTTATATGTCTGCCCCTCATGTATATGGCACACTTTAAATATTACATAAGTACTAAAAATTAGATCTTGAATCACGGTGACAGCATAGTAATAACTGATGCTTAGAAATACCCAGAAAGCTCTGAAGTACAGAAAAACCATCGCCCCCAGAAGTGCTGGGCCAAATCCAAGGAGCCCTCAAGCAGGGGGGAATGGTTTAAAGAAGGAGGTGGTTGTAATAAACTGCTGGCTAGCAGTGGGTTAATACTTCTGCTGTGTTAGTTCAGGTACAGATACACACTGAAACTGTTGGTATATTTATTAGAACATGGCAGGTAGATCTGGCCTGCTCCATGCTTGCTCTCAGCTTAACAGAAAGCACACAACAGGAATAGGAATATCATCATCAAGCAATGGCAAAACAGCAAGAATGCCATTAACCAAAATGTCTATACAAGCAGGTTACTACATTCCTCCCTTTTTAGCAAAAAGTAGATCTCAAAAAAAAATATATATATATGTAACCAACAGTTATAACTCAGTTCTAAACATTTTAAGGCGGAAATGTCCAAGTTAACAATAACATAGTGGCATTATAAGTCCAGTCTGTCAGGAGGCTTGCATGCTCATATCGGATACCTCCGTTCACCCTCAGAGGCTGTAGCACTGGTTGGATTAGATGGATTGTTGGCATCTGGTAATTCCTGTGAGGGCGCTACAGGTACTTGAAAGTCAATGGTAGAAAATGAAGGAGGTACGGGTGACACACTCTTATCTGGAACCAGATGCTCCACATGGACATGAATGTGACGATTACCAATTTGAACCTCGTACGTCAGGGGACCCCTTCTATGGCAAATGGTCCCTGGAGACCAAAGGCGCCCTAAGTGGCGGAAGTCTTGAACCAAGACCTTATCACCTGGGTAAGAGTTTCTGTTTCCTTGTCTGGAGCTATTATGCGCTTTGACTTGTTGCTTCTGTTGTTTCTCCACTGTATCAGCTAAAGAGGGTTTAAGCAAATCCAACCTGCTTCGGAGGTGCCTCTTTAAAAACAGTTCCGCTGGGGTACTTTCAGTGACTGAATGTGGAGTATTCCTATAATTAAACAGAAAACGGCAAAGTCTCAACTCTCCTGTAGTGCGAGCGGACTCACTGGCTACTGAGTGTTTCATCCAGGCTTTTTTAAATGTCTGAACAGCCCGATCAGCAGCACCATTTGAAGCTGGGTGATAAGGTGGGGTCAATTTGTGCTTGATACCATTTTGTTTCAAGAAGTACTGGAATTCCTGAGATGTGAACTGAGGTCCATTATCCGAAACCAATTCCTTTGGCAGACCATAGGATGCAAACAAATTACGCAGCAAGGCAATCGTTTTCTCGCTTGTACTCGTTTTAGTGGGTAACACCTCCAACCACTTGGAATAGCTGTCGATAACCACAAGAAATGTTTGCTGGTTTATTTCAGCATAGTCAATATGGATTCTTTCCCACGGCGATGTGGCCCATGTCCATGGGTGAAGGGGTGCAGTGGGTGGCTGATTTTGTACAGAAGCACAAGCAGTACACTGACTTACAAAAATTTCTATATCTTGATCCAGGCCTGGCCACCACAGGTAACCACGAGCTCGTGCTTTCATCCTGTTTACACCTGGATGGCCTTCATAAAGTTCATGCAAGAGCCTCTGACGATATTTTGGGGGAATGACAACCCGTATCCCCCACAGTAAACAACCTTGATCTATGGAAAGCTCATCTCTCTTTTCAAAATATGGCTTAAGGATTTTGTCAGAGCTGTAGTTCGGCCAGCCTTTGGAAGTAAAGTCCCACACTTTTGCCAGAAGAGGATCACGACTTGTTGCAGCTGCAATATCTTTGCAAGAAATAGGTAGTTCCTCTGCAAATGAAACTTGAAAAATGACACTTTCGTCATGAACATCTGTTGTATATGGGCACGGAAGCCGTGATAGCGCATCTGCATTCCCATGATCCTGAGAACGTCTATATACAATATCATAGTCATTTGCCAATAGGAGTAGTGCCCACCGTTGCATTCGAAGTGCTGCCAATGTTGGAATTGCTGATTTTGGCCCAAGAATGGCCAGAAGTGGTTTGTGATCAGTGACCAGTGAAAACTTCCTTCCATAAAGATATTTATGACATTTTTTTACTCCAAAAATAATTTTAATAAAACTTAGTGCCTGCCGCTCTATTTGAGCATAGTTGCGCTCTGTTTGTGTTAGGGTTCTAGACGCAAAAGCAATTGGATGTTCTTCTCCATTAGGCAGTATATGTGATATAACTGCTCCAACTCCGTAGGGTGAGGCATCACATGCTAATCTGAGTGGCTTACTAGGGTCATAGTGTGCTAGCCACTTGCTGTTGGTTAGTCTTTGCTTTGCATCCTGAAATGTTTTTTCACACTCGGTATCTTTCTGCAAAAGTTCATGTAAGGGTTGCAATAATGTTGACAGATTTGGAAGGAACCGTCCATAGTAATTTAGCAGTCCTAAGAAGGAGCGTAGTTCAGACACATTTGAAGGTGAAGGCAGGCCCGGATTTGTGGAAAGGCCACAAAGGCCCGGGCCTAGGGCGGCAGAAGTTTAGGGGCGGCATGCCGCCCCGCCGCAAGAAAGTTTTTAAATTTGGCTCCCATACGGAGCAGTTGGGACCTCTCCCCACTGCTCCGTATGGGAGTTTAAAGAAGCGTTTGCGCATGCGCACTGGGGAGCGGATGCGTTCATGCATGCGCACTGGGGGCCGCGTTCGCGCATGCGCAGAGGGGGATAGCCACAGGGGCGGCCTCAGGGCGCCTCACAGAGAAATCCAGCCCTGGGTGAAGGTGCATTAACAATAGCAGTTAACTTTGTTTCTGCTGGGTGAAGACCTTGTGCATCTATACGGTATCCTAAGTATTCTACAGACTCCTGGAGAAAGTGACACTTGGACAATTTTACGCGCACCCCAGATGCTTTTAATTTTGATAACACCTTATCTAACAGTGCCAAGTGCTTTTCAACCGTTGAACCTGTAATTAAAATGTCATCCAGAAAACAGACCACATGATCGATTCCTTGAAGAATCTGATCCATTGCATGCTGAAAAATTGCTGGAGCTGTAGATACTCCAAATGGTAAGCGCTGGTATTGGAACAACCCCTTGTGTGTGTTAATGGTAAGAAATGGCTTTGAATCCGGATCCAGCTCTAGCTGTTGATAGGCATTTGATAAATCAATTTTGCTAAAGTATTTACCTCCAGCAAGTGTAGCAAACAAGTCCTCTACATTTGGTAGTGGGTAGGGTTCTGGTTCAATACAGCGATTAACAGTGACCTTGTAGTCACCACAAAGTCTAATAGTTTTGTCCTTTTTGGGGACCACTACAATTGGGGCAGCCCAGCTGCTGTATTTGACACGTGACACAATACCATAATGTTCCATTCTTTCTAGTTCTTTCTCCAGAAGTTCTTTAAGAGCATATGGCAAGGGACGTGGCTTATGAAAAATGGGCTTTGCATCTGAATTTACAGTGATAGTTGCCTTTAGCCCCTTAATACTGCCAAATTCTTCCTTAAACAGGGAGTCATGTTTACTCAGGACCTGTTCCAGATTTTTGTGAAAGGCAGCTTCAGTTCGTTTGATAGTAAATATTTTAGCCCAATTCAGCTTTAGGTGCTTCAACCAATTTCTGCCCAAAAGGGTGGGCCTGTTGCCCTTCACAACCACTAAAGGCAATGTGAATGACTGACCTTCATATGTGACTGGTGCTAGAATCTCTCCAAGTACAGGAATCTTCTCTCCAGTATAAGAAGTGAGATGTAAAAGTGAGTTCTGCAGTGCAATTCCACCTAAACAGTTCTTGTAAACAAACTCTGATATTAGTGATACAGATGCACCTGTGTCAAGTAACATGTTTACTGGATGGCCATCAATTTCCAGCTTAATATGAATGCCATCATCTCCCCCATGCGTAGTATTGACTGTATTCAAGTCTGTGCAGTCACTTTCCTGGCTGTCACAATTAGTCACATATTGCGCCCTGGGCCTGCCTGGTTTGCTTCTGCAGACACGAGCAATGTGGCCTAACTTTCCACAATTTCTACAGGTTTCTGATTTATATCTGCAGCTCAGTTGCTGATGCTGGCCCCCACAGCGGTAGCAGGGTTTGACCCTTTGTGTCTGAAATGCCTGCTCACCTGTAACTGTAGGTGGCTGTGGTGAATATGGTGAAATGGGTTTAGACCCTGTAGTTAGTTTAGGGATATCTGTAAATGAAGAACTATTTTGCTATTTGAATTGCTGAGAGTCACTTCTAGTTAATTCTATGGCCAAGGCAATGTTACAAGCAGACTTGAAAGTGAGATCTGCTTCATTTAGCAGCTTATACAGGTAGAACTCATCATGGAGGCCACATACAAACTTATCTCGCAAAGCCTGATCCAGGAATGTACCAAATTCACAGGAGGCAGATAGCCGTTTTAAATCCAAAATATAGTCTGCAAGGCCTTCCCCCATGTTGTGATTTCTCCTATAAAATCTAAAGCGTTCAGCAATGATGATAGGCTGGGGTTTATAATGCTGAGAGAGGGTCTCTGTAGTTCTCTCATAGGACAATTCAGTGGCCTTTGCAGGAGCTATAAGAGTTTTAAGGAGACTGTAGGTTTTTGCTGGCAGTGTAGCAAGTAAAATATCTGCTTTCTTTCCCTGACTAACATCATTTGCAGACAGCCATCTCTCAAATATTTCCAAATAAGACTCAAATTCTTCAGCAGATTCTGAGAACTCTGGGACTTTCCCAATGGCAGACATTGTAGCAAGTTATTCAATGTGCTGTGTTAGTTCAGGTACAGATACACACTGGAACTGTTGGTATATTTATTAGAACATGGCAGGTAGATCTGGCCTGCTCCATGCTTGCTCTCAGCTTAACAGGAAGCACACAACAGTAACAGCAATATCATCATTGTAGATTGTAGGCTCTTTTGGGCAGGGCTCTCTTCAGCTCTTGTATCGGTAACTGATTGCTTTATATGTTACTCTGTATGTGCAATGTATAGACCCACTTATTGTACAGCGCTGCGGAATATGTTGGCGCTTTATAAATAAATGTTAATGTAATGTAATCATCAATTAATGGCAAAACAGCAAGAATGCCCTTAACCAAAATGTCTATACAAGCAGGTTACTACAGTGGTGACAAGTGGAAGTGCGATGTGCATCACTAGGGTTAGGCAGGTAAATGAGTCAAATTAGGGGTAGGCAAGTAAATAATATAAGTGTTTAGCAACCCCCCTACTCTTGTGCCCTAGGCAAATCTTAAAACACTACCAGTCACTGGCTAAACCAACCAGGAGCCCTAGGCAACCTCACCTTGCTGAATGGCAGGAGCAGTCCTGGAAGGGACACTTGTCAAATGGATCCTGTGCAGGACGTAAGAGACTAGACTAGGGGTACATTCCTAGTGCCCCCCAACTGGTGCCCCCTAGGCACGTACCTTCTGGCCCTGGACACAACATTATTATTATTCCTATGCTCTGTTTAGATGAAGTAGCCGGAATTCTTTGCTGGGCTGCACTACGCAGAGTTTTCTAGAAAGAAACCGCTGTGACCCAAATCTATTTATTCCTGAGACATTTTGCAAGTTGGAAATTTCCTATAAAACCCTTAAGGAGAGAGAAGGAAGGAATTTAGGACACAAGTCCCAGGCAGAGGGAGTGCTCCAATTCATGATGGCATGTAACCGCACAGCAGAAACAACGAGTTACTGGCTGGCAGGCAGGTTTAACACATTCATTGACAGAAATAGGCATTTTTTTGGAACTTTTTCAAAATAGTCGCAATCATTGTTTTTAATTGCTTTGTATTGATCTAATAAAAATATTAAACACTGAACAGGTATAAGATCTGGAACCCAATTATGCAGAAAGCCTCTAATTACCAGATGGACATCTCCCATAGGGCCCATTTTAAGCAAATAATTCTCATCTTTAAAATGATTTACTTTTTTCTCTGTAATAATAAAACAGTAGCTTGTACTTAATCTTAACTAAGCTGCATGAATCCATATTGGTGGCAAAACAATTCTACTGGGCTTATTTCATGTTTAAATGACTTAGCAGACTTAATGAATACTGTCAGGGGAAAATATGTTTTTTTCCAGCAGAATCCTGCAGTGTTATCTGTTTTTCAGAAGCACAAACATATTTTTTTTATATTTTGTTTTTAAATTTCCCATGGGGCTAGCCATATTCTTCATTTCCCAGGGTGCCACAGCCATGTGACTTGTGCTCTGATAAACTTCAGTCACACTTTACTGCTGAGCTGCAATTTGGAGTGATTACCCCCCCCTCCCAGCAGCTGATCAGCAGAACAATGGGAAGGGAGCAAGATAGCAGCTCCCGTAGGTATCAGAATAGCACTCAATAGTAAGAAATCCAAGTCCGGCTTGGGACTCCTCCAGTTACATGGGAGTAGGAGAAACAATAGGTTACCTGAAAGCAGTTCTAATGTGTAGCGCTGGCTCCTTCTGAAAGCTCAGACTCAGGCACAATGCACTGAGATGGCGCCTACACACCAATATTACAGCAAAAAATGCATTTGTTGGTTCAAAAATAACATTTTCAATGTCAGAGTGAATTATTTGCTATGTAAGAAAGTACCCCATAAAAGTCATGACAGAATCCCCAAAGTCTGGTGATCCAAATTACAGAAATAACGTCTAAATGGAAAACCCCAGGTCCCAATTTAGATAATAGTTCCAATACCTGTATATGTTTATATCTGTTACAGTATTTTTTCTTAAAGACTTTGCATTGCAACTAAACTTAAAGACTCCCTTTTGGAGCACTCACCCAGCACCTGATTTGGGAACCAGCACTTATATTGTAGTGTCACCCACTGTGACCTACAGCACTTATATTTGCCTGTTTGTGTCTGTAAGTTACCCCTCCCATATAGATTGTAAGCTCTACGGGCAGGGACCTCCATCCTCTTGTGTCTTTGACTCTTAACTTGTTACAACTGTATCTTGTATTTATTTGTATTTATTGTTATACTTTGTATTTATCTATTATTATCTTAATAACCCCCTGTTTGTATTAATGTATTCTACTGTACAGCACTGCGTACATAAGTAGTGCTTTATAAATAAAGATATACATACATACATACATACATTGACTTTACAATCCAATGTGTTGCTCCCTGTCCCATAACCTCTTTCCCATCTCTAGATACATAATTGGGGAAATTGGGCCAAGGCTCATTTTTAATCTCCTGCCTTTCTTTCTGTGTCAGGTGATGTTGCGTGTCCAACTATTCCCTGACACTCATTGCTATTGTATAAATACTTAAGGGAGCTGTGCCTTAATACTTTGGGGAATTTTCTTTGCACCCCAATGTAAAATTTACAGTTTTTTGTAAATACTTGAAAGCAGATTTCTAAATTTTTAAATTTGAGTTTGAAACTTTTTTCACTTGCTAGAATTTTTCTGCAAAAAAAAAAAAACAAACAAAAACCCAATAAGCAAAACTGCATAAAAATTTGCAAAAGTTTGCTCATCCCTAGATAAAAGCTAGATTGCACACGAAATCCCATTTTGCTTAAACAAATTTGATTACATAATAAAACCGGGAAAATAGAACAACTTGAATGTGGAAAATAAATTGTCTATTGCAGGGGTCCCCAACCTTTCTCACTCATGAGCCACAGTCAAATGTAAAAAGACTTGGGGAGCAACACAAGCACCATAAAAGTTCATGGAGGAGCCAAATATGGGATAAGATTAGCTATTAGGGGCCTCTATGCACACTATCAGCTTACAGGGGGCTTTATTTGGTAGGAAATCTTGTTTTTATTTAACCAAAACTTGCCCCCAAGTCAGGAATTCAAAAATAACTCCCTGGTTTGGGGGCACTGAGAGCAACATCCAAGGGGTTGGGGAGCAACATGTTGCCCCCGAGCCACTGGTTGGGGATCACTGTTCTATTGACTATTGACACTTGCCAGGCTTTTGATGCTGATTTTTTTCATTTAAAATTTCTTTTTGTTGAATAAATCTTGGGAAATTCAAGTTTGGAAAATGGAAATTCCCCATAAAAATTACAGATTGCATTTTCACTGTGATTTTCTTGAGTTGCAGAAAAAAATGAGTCTAGAAACTGAATAAAAAGGTCTCTAAATGATCACCCTACATCTTGTAATGGTTGGTATTTCTTCTAATGGTTGGTAATACCCACTGCTGGATTAACTCTTGCATAGTTGCCAACAAGAACCAAACCTTTTACCTAACAATGAGTTGTGTATTATGGTTTGTGAGTGCTCTGCCCCTGGAACGCTCTTTAGTGGAATACTGTGCAGAATGTAAATGACAGACGATTATTGGTTACCATCCTGTATTTAAGAAGGCATTCCTCCTTGCAATTAGTGATCATTAACAAGCAGTTTGTCTACTTGGAATTCATTACTGTGGGAGCAGGTAATGAGGGATTCATTAGTAAGGTCTGAGAATGGATCAGATACCTTTAGTTATGGATCAGTTATTATTACTATCAGCATTGATTTCATAAAACCTACAGGTGTTTTGGGTAAAGAAAGATATAATTCTGCCCTCAGTGGGTCTAATGTGGGAGCTGGGTGCCCCGGAAACGCTAAACATACAGACTTGAATCTCTCCTCTATCTCTTTTTTGTTCATTTTTCTCCTCGTCTAGCGGCATTCTATCTCTGTGTGATGTTACTTACTAATGTCTGTCCCTGCCGAAGTGCTACAGCGGCCACTTCAACAGTCTGCCAAGGTCAGCACCATAGCAACTACCTTAGCAACTGGCAAGAGATGTAAAAGTATTCAAAAATAACTGTCAATAGACATGTTTTTCCCAAATTCCACATTTCTTGTTTGAAAATCTCCTTTAAAGGGGTAGCTCACTGATAAGAATACTGATAAAACAGCAGTCTGACATTGATTGGGTTCTTTTGGTTGCTGGGTCGGTGACCCTGACAACTAGATATTACCATTAATTGTATCCATCCATCCATAACATATTAAGGGGCTAATTTAACAATGTTCGAATTTTAAATGTTACCACTCGAGTTCTTTTGCACTTAAACGTGTGTGGTCACGTAGAAGTTAATGGGAGCTGTCCCATCAACTTAGGGAAAGACCCCTTATCCAGAAAAACCTAGGCCCCAAGCATTCTGGATAACAGATCCCATACATATATTAGCAAATATGGGCATGTACTTATGCATTGATCATATACAGGTATGGGACCTGTTATCCAGAATGCTTGGGACCTGCGGATTTCCAGATAAGGGGTCTACTTGTAATTTGGATCTCCATACCTTAAGTCTACAAAAAAATTATTTAAATGTTAAAAAAACCCAATAGGATTGTTTTGCCTCCAATAAGGATTAAATATATCTTAGTTGGGATCAAGTACAAGGTACTGTTTTATTATAATAAAATAATAGAATAAAAAGGAAATCAATTTTCAAAATTAGAATTATTTGATTAAAATGGAGTCTATGGCATATAGCCTTCCCATAATTCCGAGCTTTCTTTTTCCAGATAACAGATCCCATACCTGTACTTGAATTTGCAGGTGCTCATGGCACACACAGCCCCTCTGTGTTTCATACTAACACCAATAGTGAGCCAATTAGTGCAATGTATGCCAGACGGGCACCATCTGTAAAGGTGGAAATACATCTTACAATTACGATCTTTGGAGGTAGAAGCAATAGGGATTCAGCCCTAAACACAGATTTTGCTCGGACACCTACAACGGCAAAATCTTTTGTCCCTCCTGATCAAAGAGACGACCGATATCAGAAGCTTTTGCACTATGGGTCGTCTCGTTGATCCGCCATACAAGCACCAAATATCGTACAAAACTAGATTTCATACGATAATATCAGTGCGTGTATGGCCTGCTTAAGGCACATGAGAATTCAGCTAAAGATGGAAACAAAGAGACGTCACACATACACCTGTAAGCAGAACCAACCCATGCTTTTATTTCCATTGCATATAAAAATTTCATATGAAGATACTGATTTACAGTACTATCCCATAGGCTGTTAAAGAGGCTAGGAAGCCAATAAAATAAACCATTTGCACTGTTCACATGGGATGCCATCCTAGTGACATACCCAAAAGAAACAAAGGAAAGGAAAACAAACAAACAAAAAAAAAAAACAAACAGCAAAAAAGTGATTGTGGATTTGATGTTGTTTTAATATCCCTTTTTATACTGTTTAAAATAAAAGCAATCAAAATCCTTTGGACCAGGGCTGCTAAAATCTACAGTTTGTGTGTCAAAAAGGAGGCTCTGATTATTTATGAAAAAAGAATCTCCCCTTTCACTGAACAGTCACTTCCTGTGATGGCTGGGCATTAATGGAATGGAAAAGAGACTAGCGCTGTGTTGCATTGGAAAATGGGGGCAACCGGCCACCATACAGTTTTGGTTTTCCACAAGGCAAAGAACCCTCCCACTGCTATCACTATTCCCAGCCAGATGATTGGGGACGCCCCTTGGCAGCTAGAGGGTCACATGTTTCTAACAACTGGACTTGGTAGATAAAGGGTATCCCTGCATCAGACAAAGTTGTGCCATTGCTCCCTCTCTTTCTAGAGATGGTTTCCCCTTCAATCTGCACCCTCAGCCAAAGCCTAATAAATAACATGGAAAACCACTGGTGCACTCTTAAAGCCCAATATGGAGGCAGCGTTTGAGCGTACCACCCCTCTCATAGCTTTGCAGCAATGCATTCCCAGGGATCACAAACCTGTGTTACTGGATGGGACCCCCGTTATGCCTGGGAACCCTTCTCATCCCATGATTCAGTAAAGAATTGTGTACAATATCCAATTTCTATTATTCATTTCTAAGAAGGAAACTTGACCATATTAAATAGCAGACTGGTCAATTTTTAGGCCACAACCCCTAAGTTAATAACATAAATATATCTCTGGAGCTGTGCTGAAATACATGGAGATTTCCTGGTCATATTATATTCTCAATTCTGTGGTTGAGCATACAAAGCCATGGGGCTTTATATCCCCACACATCGCCAGGCATGGATATGTAGATAACTGTTAGGGAAGATCCATTTGCCATCCCTAATACAGTATATGAGAAGCGTCATTGCTGCCAAAGGGTCTATTCGTTTAAAATGTGGCAATAATATGGCAGCATATATGCCCCTTAGCCTATATGAGCCAAATGCGCCATGGGAAAAAAACTTGGTGCCAAGAACAAGCAGAGTTTCCCCTGCTGTCGGATAGTAGTGTCCTTGTATCGGCTTCGGTGTAATGCAGGTTCTAAAGTGCTACATTATCCTACATGGACGTCTTCTAAATAAATAAATAAATATTGGAATGCCCAGCCCTCAGCACTCTCACCTGTCGCTCTTTTAAATGCAGCAAAACACGACAAAATATATACTTATATATATATATATATTTTTTTTTTTTTAGAGTTAAGGCACAGCCCTGGGACCAAAGACCTGCAGCTTTTTATATAGGTGATTTTTTTTCTCAAACATTTTCTTTTTTTTTCTCTCAAATTTCCCATAAAGAAGCTCTAAGGTGACATATTATAATACAGAAGAAAAAAAAATGTACAAGGAGTAAATATACAGAATATTCATTCTCTCACCAAGAGTTTAAAGATATAAGCGCACCACCTTCTTGCAGATGATGTCATAATAACAACTTGTCATTTACAATTAACATTATAGTATGTACAATACAATAAATACATGGTTGTAAACAGAGACAAACAAGACTGTATTACAGGTAAGGTCATCTGGTGAGAAAGTAAAATGCATGGCACAACATAATATAAAATAAATATGCTCTTTAAAAGAATTGACACAGCTCTCTGTATATCCATTTCATTCAAGTCTTTTTTTTTTCTTTTTTATACTTTGAAAGCTATTTAGTTGTACCTACTGTACAGAGGTTAAAACTGAATGTGGGTTGTTGTGAAACAGCAACTTGCAAGCTAAAGTCTACTGTTACAGCGTGGAACCGACACTGAGGCCGTACAGCCACACTACGGCCTCACTTATGGCAAATCAAATTCAAATGAAACAGAAAATAAAAAATACAGGGACTGTAAAGCCACTCAGAATTTTGGCAAAAGAGGGAAATAAAAAAAAAAATAGAATTAAAAAAAAAAGAAAAATAATAAGGAAAAAAAAAAGGATTGTACAGTGCATTAGATCCCTGGATCTACAAAACAATGTCTTTTCATACTAGTTGATTGTCCATGGATAATGAATGGGAATTTTTTTTTTCTTTTTCCTTTAATGCGGTGGCATGTTCCTTTAAATGCGACAATTTCCATTAGTGCAGTTGTTAACCCTTTCAGGTATATGTTATATTTGGAAATAATATTGCTTTATTTTTTATTCTTTTTTTTTTTTTAACTTGTTACATTCCAGGCACTACATGGGTAAAAAAAAAAAACATGAATCGATAAATAGGATGAGGTTTAAACACTGAGAAAAAGTCTACATGATGGGCAGCAATGTAAAGCGCCGCTGCTCGAGCATGAAATAACGGATATGTTGCTGGAGTACAGACCGTAGAAGGTGTGTTTGCTAGCGTCGCTCGACAAAAGAAAAACAAAAAGATCTGGAACATAAGTAAGAGACACTTAAGGCTAAGCCGAAGGCTGAAGTCCTATGTCAAGAACTTTAACATTTTTTTTTTTTTTCTCTTTTTAGTCAAAAATATTTTTGGCCAGTTTAAACATGAAAAGCATCAATCTGCATGCAACTAAACACATTATGAGATGCAGATGAATTTACTTTGACCAGTGAAGCCACAAGTCTGAAAGGGACTGTGGGTATTGAGCGGTTTTTAAATTGCATTGAATGCCTACATACTATATGCTAGTGATGCTGTGACCCCCAAGCTTATTCCCCCCACCCCAATAATCCTTTGCCGGTCCAGAGCCACAGACTGGTTATCACTGCTTCAGATGTTCTTGGGTTTCTATCACAGGATAGCGTTAGGAATCTGTTATAAACAGTAGCCTGGACGACAAAGAAATCTCTGATACAAAGACCCCTCTGCCGCTATGGAGTTAAGAGAGGGACTATGTCGTCTCCAGACCCAGTTGTTCAGGTACAGTAAATTTTGTTAGCAATCATAGTGCCTACTAAACGTTTACATTGGTAGAATGTGACTATATGTGCCTGTAGCACTTTGCAGAGTTGATACTTGACTTTCTATCGTACGCACACCTGTAAAGCAAAAAAAAAAAAAAAGAACACACAGCTTGAGGCATTCTTAAAGACCTTGGTCTGGAACCAAGATCTTCAAATTGTTACATTGCACAGATATACACGATGGGCCCAGAGAAGCACACAAGCGCTTAACACTGAAGGTTATCCTACTCTGCCATTTGTACGAAGCAAAGACAAAAAAAACAACAGAAAAAGCAACCAGGGGTGACCTTCCGTACTGAATGGGAAAGTGCCCGATGCATTCGTTCTGTGCTAATCACAATCTTAAAAGAAGAGTAAAAACGAAGTTGTACTGAAAGGGTTTCCTGCGAGACAGTGTATAAAAGAATGCAAGCATATAAAAAAGAATGGAGTTCTACAGTTCAGTTCATTGCTGTGAAATTCTAAGGTGCAAAATAATCCATAACCAGGAGTTTAAGTCATCCAGTGTAGCACATTATTTGTCATGAGAACTTGCAAGTTACTCTTTGGAAAAAAAAGAATCAGTGGCGGATGAAAATTTCCAAATGTACTTTTTTTCTTTAAATATAATAATACCTCAATATAATATTTACTGTTAAAAGTAAGCTCTTAAAAAATGAAAAAAAAAAATCTCTGTTTTACATATGATACAAAATGCGGAGGACGGTGCGGCACAAAATGCCGCACATTTAGGGTTTTTTTTTCTTTTCAGTCTTTTTTTTTTTTTTTTAATCAGGAAGACTTAAAATTAGAAAATGATGAAATCTCCACAGCTCATCCTTCTGCGCCGCTGTATTATCCTTTCACTGGCATCCGTGCGGGATTCTTGCTCAGTATCCGCTAGCTGGGGCAAGTCGTCGCTGTCTTCTCCTGAAATCCCCAAAACCAAGACTGCCCTGTTCTTTCCACAGATTTGTTCGTCCGTCGTTCTCCGAGGATTTTTTCTGCTCACGTTCCGACGCCATGGAAATGGTAATATTCCTGAGTGCCAAACTGAGTAGATTATGTCAGTTTTGATCAACAAACATCCCAGCAGATGAAAGTGAGGCGTGACCATGGTTTGTGGCATGTTTCATGCACTTTGGAAACCATTTTCTAAAAAACAAAAATGAAATAAGGGAGAGAGGGGAAGGTTTTCGCTCTGTTACGTGTCAGGAGAGTGCGCTTGCTCTATGGAGTTAGGCTCTAGCTGGCTCTCCTCTTCGTCCACCTGATCGTCCAGTGGAATTTCAGTAGATTCTGAGTCCTGCGTACAAAGAGTTTTTGAGTCACTGCAGCTGGTGTCTTCTTCCACCTGACTCCCACTGTCCTTCTCTGTATCGGACTCCCCATCCTCTTCCAGTGTCAGTTCAAACTGGAATTTTTCAGTCTGCCCTTGTTTGCCTTCTTCCTGCTCATCGGGTGCAGGGGACGGACTCTGGGGAATTGTGCTCTGGTACCATTCACGATTGTCCTCTAGTGTGTCTAAGATATCCTGGGCATCGGGATGAACGAGATCTGCCCATGTCTCCCACAGTGGATGAACAATGTAGTCTATGAATCCCACCTATGAGAGAAGAATAGCCAAGAACATCGGTGTAAGTTAAAGTGTATAAGCAATATGCCATGGACAGGCGACCTTCTTCTCTCTTGTTATTATACTACGACTGCAAGCATCCGCACAACCAGACAAAGTCTGTCAGGGGGTGCTGGGATTTGTAGCTCCCAACTATATCTAAAAGGCTGCCCCCATCCCTGCAGATACATATGGCATTTTTTATTTAATGTTATTCTTAGGGCCCACCAGGTTTTAAACTATCACCCCAAGCATGCACTGGTAATATTAGATTCTCTACCTGTGATTTTTCAACAGATGCATTGTGCTTGTCACACATGGGACTAATCTCCATGCCTCTTTCTCTCTCCCGATCTCCTTGCCGGAAGAATTCCTCCATGATTCTATCTGTCCAGTGTCGATAAAGCGGCAAAGGTTTTGTGGGATTGCTCAGGTCTGCACAGTGGACCATATTCTGTAGTACCTAAAATAGGCATGAAAACATGAGTGATCATACATTGGGTTATAGGCCTCTGGAGTAGTTTGCCAACTGCTGGAGGGTGTAGGCTGAACAACTGTGATTTACTTGTGCTGTTTCTTTTAGATTGTGGCCCCAGGCACCCTGCAATGTTTACCACCAGCCCTTTATCAAAAGCAGGCAGATTTGGCATCTGCTGATGCATCATTCTGGCCAGGAATGGAACAATAGGAAGGTGGCAATATATGTGTGTGGCCACTCATACAGTGAGCATCTATTTGCCATATAGACTAATTGATTGGATACCATTGAGTCAGACGTAAGAATCTTACCTGAATCCTATCTGAATAGTTGTCCAGAAGCAAGACTCCCGAGCTTGTCACTTTCTTTGTTTCAACCATTGTTTTCAAGTCAGCCAATAAATTCATATGTTTTGACATATCTGTTGCTAGAACCTAATAAAGAAAACAAAAATAAATTACTTTATAGGAGGTGCTCTGCTATTTATGAGCAGTTTTGCTTTTTGTAGCTTATAATACCCTCCCTAAAAGGACTTTCACCCTGAAGTAGAGATTTTAAGGAATTGTTGGGTCAAGCTCCTTTAGCAAAAAATAGGCATACTGTACACATTGTTTTAAGATCCAGCAGTAATTCAGGTAAAAACAAACTAGCATTTAGACCTCACTTAGTCCCTAGCATTTAGACCTGACTTAGTCCCTAGCATTTAGACCTCACTTAGTTCCTAGCATTTAGACCCGACTTAGTCCCTAGCATTTAGACCTCACTTAGTTCCTAGCATTTAGACCTCACTTAGTCCCTAGCATTTAGACCTGACTTAGTTCCTAGCATTTAGACCTCACTTAGTCCCTAGCATTTAGACCTCACTTAGTTCCTAGCATTTAGACCTCACTTAGCTCCTAGCATTTAGACCTCACTTAGTCCCTAGCATTTAGACCCGACTTAGTCCCTAGCATTTAGACCTCACTTAGTTCCTAGCATTTAGACCTCACTTAGTCCCTAGCATTTAGACCTGACTTAGTTCCTAGCATTTAGACCTCACTTAGTCCCTAGCATTTAGACCTCACTTAGTTCCTAGCATTTAGACCTCACTTAGCTCCTAGCATTTAGACCTCACTTAGTTCCTAGCAGTTAGACCTCACTTAGTCCCTAGCATTTAGACCTGACTTAGTCCCTAGCATTTAGACCTGACTTAGTCCCTAGCATTTAGACCTCACTTAGTTCCTAGCATTTAGACCTCACTTAGTCCCTAGCATTTAGACCTCACTTAGTCCCTAGCATTTAGACCCGACTTAGTCCCTAACATTTAGACCTCACTTAGTCCCTAGCATTTAGACCTCACTTAGCTCCTAGCATTTAGACCTCACTTAGTCCCTAGCATTTAGACCTCACTTAGTTCCTAGCAGTTAGACCTCACTTAGTCCCTAGCATTTAGACCTCACTTAGTTCCTAGCAGTTAGACCTCACTTAGTCCCTAGCATTTAGACCTCACTTAGTTCCTAGCAGTTAGACCTCACTTAGTCCCTAGCATTTAGACCTCACTTAATTCCTAGCAGTTAGACCTCACTTAGTCCCTAGCATTTAGACCTCACTTAGTTCCTAGCAGTTAGACCTCACTTAGTCCCTAGCATTTAGACCTCACTTAGTTCCTAGCAGTTAGACCTCACTTAGTTCCTAGCATTTAGACCTTAGTTCTCTGGCCCTACCATAGGTCCAGCTCCACAGACTGGGAACCTACAGACTAAGGCATTGAAAGGCCACATTTGCCTCCACATCCCTGCTCATAAAGAATATCAAGTGTAGAACTTTAGCAAAATGGCCACATAAGGTATGTGAGTTGGGCTGTTTATTAAGTACATAAAAAGGGACAGACTGATGATGAGTGGAACAACTTCTGCACTAATCAGTGACTAATCGGTTTTCTGAAGTCACAAGCCTATAAAAAACCAAAGCGATGCGTAGGCCTTTCCACCAGCGATTCATGTTGTTGCCGATGGAAAGGCATTTTGGAGAAATTCATCTCCCATGGAAGCAGAGATGTATTGCAGGGGACTAAATCTCATTCTATAACATACAAAAAGTTAACTTAAAGGCTAAGAATGAGACGTGCCACCAACACCCCCATCCAACTGACTGCACTTATAGCTGTTATAGCCATTAAACCATCAGCAATGAAGCAACTGCAGTCACCAGATGTCTGAGCCAACACTGCTCCATCTGTATAACATGCCATAAATCCACTGATTTTTACTACAACTGGTTAAAAAACCCAAACAAACAGGAATGATATAATTCATAACGTCTGGCACTAAGAGAAAGTATTTTTCTCCGAGGGGATAACAGACTTAGTGGCCTTATAACACAAGCGTCTCCATTGCACTTAAATGATTGAATCCCAGTGCCATTATGACATAAGCGGATAATTAAAGTACATGAGAAGTCCGGCACCTTGCCTGCAACTGGGAGCCAGAATATAATATATAGCAGCACATCACTATGTTGTCCTTATTGCCAAAGCCAAAAATCTGAGGGGGGCTGCTTTTTTTTCTAGAATTACTACTTGCTATGAAGCTATATGTTCCCTTTACAGTGATACTGACGCTAAAAAACTACTCTTCAAAATATTAATGTTCCATTAAAACATTAAAAGTTCCCTATAGGTAATAGGTTGATCATTTTTCCCTGATAGGGCTGCTTCTGTAAGTAATTGTTACTTGAATTCCCTAAACTGACAGTTTTGCCAACCTGTCTTTTCTCAGCTTCTAATGCTATCGGCCTACAGCTGCACAAATATGGCCGCCCCCTCATAGAGGAACGTGGAGTATATAAGTAATGTAATAGCATTGGACAAATACTTTTATGGCAAAATTATAAATGGCATGCAAATACAATGTTATAATGGATGTAAAAAAGGTTTAATTTCTGGTGTCAGTATCTCTTTAATATCTAACTGCATAAAACAAAGAGAACATTCCAGACAGAACATTCTTTGCACATAGTGGCATGTCTCTGTCATTTGTTTCTCCTGTCTCTGCCCAGAGGAATAGTGGCTGCAATATATAAGCTCTGCAGAATAAACACTCTGCCCACAGCAAGACAAGAAAAGATCAAAACCTCCCCTGGGTCCTTTAGCCACAAGAAAGACACCAAGGTATAAATATTTATTTAGGATTATTTGCTTTTAAAATCCACACTCTGAATTACATTCTGTCTTCCTATTCCTGGAGCCGAAATAGCATGCCGGCAATATTACTAACGTCACCTATGTAGATTTTTCCCAAGCCACGTATGGAGTCACATAACAACAATGTGCAGCAACACAGCATGCACTGGGAACAAAATGTTAGGCAAGAAAAATAGCGCAGGCAGGAACAGTTACAAGAACAAAGATGACAGCAGCAATCAGCTTAGAAATGGCAAGTAGGTCACAGCAAGTCTTCTGGATCTGTCAAGAAGGCAAGCGCTTATACACATAAATATGTCTATTAACCACTGAATGCACAGTTATTCAGAAACACCAGTGCCATCCCCTATCAGTAATGTGCAACTTACAGTACGGCAGCTGTACCTAAACTATAGCTCCCAGCAGGGTTTAGGGAAATAGGTTAGATATTCTATGTGCCAAAATGGCTATGGCAATTGTTAGCTCTCAAACAGAAAGGATCGGTGGGAAGGTGGGAAGGGTAGGGACCCCTCTTTGGAACCCCGGTGTTGCCTAGGGACTCTTTAATCCAAACAAAACACCTTTCATTGCTTGCTTACACCTTTTTATCATGCTCATTACCCTAAAAACACATTGCGGGGCTCAAGCATCATGAGAAACGTAAAAATAACACAGCTCCCAACTAGTGAGCTTGATGGTGTTCTATTTTAATTCATCAGAAAATGTTCCTGTGAAATTGACAACTCTTTTTTTTTTTTTTTTGCCAGATCTTCCTAGCAGAATGCACATGGGAGAAGTCCCACTTAATGTTCTGCAACTAGAGATATTCCTCCATATGTAATAAAAAGTTTGCCCGGGAGCAGTAACCCATAGCAACCAATAAGATGTTTGCTTTTAAACAGGCGACCAGAAAATTCTGACCTGCTGATTGGTTGCTATGGGTTAATGCTCCTGGGAAAACTTAGTGCCTCTTATTACATAACTCCTGAAGAATTTAAAGTGGTTGTTCACCTTAAAATGAACTTTTAGTATGATGCAAAGAGTGATATCCTGAGACAATTTGCAATTGGTCTTCATTCTTATTATCTGTGGCTTTTGAATTTTTAAGCTTCTTGTTCAGCTCACCTTGTTTGAAGTTTCAGCATCTATCTGGTTGCACAGTTCTAAATTTCCCTAGCAACCAGGCAGTGCTTTGAGTGAGAGAAAGAAATATGAATATAAGAGGGCCTGAACAGAAACATAAGTAATAAAACAACAGCTGTTTTGCACCGAACCCACTTTTTTGGGTTCGACCGAACCGACCCTGACGGATTCTGCCGGATCCCGAACCAAATCCAAATCCTAATTAGCATTTGCTAATTAGGATTGGGAAGGGTTAAAAGTCGCCGCACGTGCAGTGAAAAATCCCCCCTAAAATGTAACCTGAAACCGAATCCATCAAAATAAGCATGGATTCGACCCGAATCCCAAACCAAATCCGGGATTCGGTGCATCCCTAGTTTTGGCTGCCTGGGGCAGTGACCCCTATTCGAAAGCTGGAAAGAGTCAGAAGAAGGCAAATAATTGAAAAACTATACAAAATAAAAAAGAAGACCAATTGAAAAGTTGCTATGAATTAGCCATGCTATCAGATACTAAAATATAACTTAAAGGTGAATTACCCCTAAGTAACTTCCTTTGAGTGGAAATGGATAAAACCCAATAACAACACTTTAATAGGTAAAGGCCAGCTGCTGACTATCTGCAATGGGTTCTAAGTTATACACAAGTAATTACTGTACAGTAAAAACTGGAACCACACCTCTGTGGAAGCACCTATTTTTAATACACGTATTTGTGTCCTTAAATGTAGCAGTTACCTGAAGAACCACAAATGCATATATTTTTTTGTCATGCCATTATGCTAACAGCAAACTTACAGCAACATAAAACCTACTGTAAACTAACAAGTAAACTACGTCTAATAAAAAGGTCCCAAACTGTTGGTGCTGGCCCTTTAAGAGGGTCCAAAGCAGTGGAAGGAGGCATTTTCTGGCATCTACTGCAACAACATGTATCTTTTAATGCAAACTAGTGGGAGCCTATCCAAATTGTGGGAAGCAAAGTTAGATTTTAACCAAAAAAGTTCTCTGGTCTAAAATGTTCATTTAGTTCAGAGAAAGCAAAATATAAAGCATTGCGCTGTATGGTACTTACTATGTCGATGACCATTTTTCTAAGCAATTGCCTCTGCTTTTTGGTCAGGTTCTGGAAAATGTCGCAATTCTCCTCTTGCAGCAGCTTAAAGCCTACAGCTAAATGGTGGTTCTCCAGCACGGACGAGTCATTGTACATCAAGGCTAATTCAGAGTCTGCAAGAAAGATTTTTTTTTTTTTAATCAAAAATTCAGTAAGAAACATAAATACTGTTAAATATTTTAATTAAAGAATATGGCTGCTTAATGGCAAGCAATAGGCAGCATATATCCTTAATAGGAACCTGTAAGGAGCTGAAGTTCGTATCCTGGCAGGCAACTAAAGGTTATGGCTAATACAAAGCTCTCAAGCTGTAACTGTCAGCATTCTTAGTTCTTTGCGTTGGCTCCCCATGAACAACTGGATGCTGACCTGTACCCTTTAGTCTAGGGATGTCCAACATTGCGCAACTGGAAGATGTAGATGGTTGGTTGTGTAGTTGTACCACAGCTAAAAGGGCAAGCTTAGTTAACCCTTCCTGAGGCGGTGACATTCCCAGGTTCCACAAGCATATGCTTGGATGCTAGGTATTTAACTTCCAAAGTATCAGCTTCCTCCATGACATTTTCAACCCATTTGTTTAGATGTGAGTCATGGAGTTGAATTTTGCACTCTAGGGCTTCCCTGCGGTTACTAAGCAGACTGCAGTCTAAATACAAGGATTGGTTTCATGCAGGAGGAACATGTGAAATGTTCAGCATGGCACAAGCATTCCCCCCTCCCTGCCTCCATGACTCATTCTGAGGGAAGACAACTTGAGACATCAGCACCTAACAGTATCCTTGAGGATTCTCCATGTAATAGGCCATGCACAGCGGTGCCTTTGAGACCCAGACTATTGCTTTTCTGATATCTATATCTTCCAAATTATGTTAAATAAAGGATAATGGGTTTATTCCTCAAGGAGGCTGATCATACAGTTGGACATAAAATAAACACCTCTGATTTATGTAAAGGAGACCTGTTAAGGACCTATTAAAGTATCTTACAAAACTGGAATATATATATTATATATATGAGTACATATTGCCCATTTACATCTTTTCCCTTGAGCTGCCATTTAGTGATGGACTGTGTCGCCCTCAGAGATTAGCTGACAGGAAATAATGCAGCTCTAACTGTAACAGGAAGTAGTGTGGGAGTAAAAGGCAGAACTCTGTCCATTAATTGGCTGATGGGGCCTAACATGTATGTGTGCCTTGGTTTGCTTGGGGGCTCCGTGAATCCTATGATCCCAGGGTCGCCCTCAGTAATTAAAATGGCAGTTTTCTATTTAGTATTAGCCAATAGCACATACTAATAAAAAGTATATTTTTTTTGTTTTACATATGAGCTGTTTTATCAAATATATTTTTCTAGGGACCTACATTGTTTGGGGGTATAGTTTTCCTCTGAAGGTCTTGCTCGATCTTGTACAATGATTCTATCTGTACAGAGTATGTACAGTACAGTATACGTACCGACCTGTTCTTGCAATGCTAATGTCCAGCCATAAAGGGGCTAATTTATTCCTGCCACCTTAGCCTCAGCAAGGGGAAAATATTTCAATTGTGGCTTTGGAGAGGGGGAAAACTTTCTTGTAAGGAAAAAGATTTCCATACAGGATGTCCCAGGGGGGCCCTAACACCAACAGGGTGTTACTGAACTCTCCCACCATTACTAGTGACAACAGCTATTCCTGTCAGGACTTGGATAAGTGTCAATTCTCAGAGGCACTCAGTAGAAATGATGGAATAAACAAGAAAAAAGCAAACACAGCACCACCAATTGGTACCGAGGAGACCTTATTTCTATACATACATCATAGAATAGGGGCATCCTACAGTGGAATTAGGACTTATTTTGAGAATAAATATATACAGAAGTAAATTCATACGCTTTGCTGTTTCATTGCACATACAGCCATGCAGCAGAAGCAACCAAAGTGTGCATTTATTGATTTGTTTAAACCCTCTAAATCACATAAAAACAAGATTCTGGGATTGCCATGGCAACAAGAGCAAGTCCTTGATCTTAAACACTCCCCTTCTGGTGCTGGCCATGTGATCGGCACAGCTACAGCAAGCTAGATACTATAGAAACCACTGTGCTGTCATTTACAAATACTGTACTCTATATTATATATATTTGGCAGCAGCTATACGCTGGGTTAGTCAGGTCTGTGTAGTTATATTGGGTGGTAAGTCCCAATATATTCTATAGGATATTCTATAGGAGCAGCTAAACTGTCCAATCATTCTATGATTAATACAAAATGTAAACAACGAGGGATTTAACCTTTTTCTACAGTTCTCAGTTCCACTTTCAGTACTGTGGCCCCACAGAGAGTGCGCTGGACCATGAATACATGACTGGAAGATATGGTGTACAGTAGGTGTGCCCCCTGGGCAGTGGCGATTCTGGGGCTGTTGCCGCTTGAGGCAGCAGCCCATATGCCACACACTCTCCCCACTCTGCGTTTACAACTTAAGCATCGGAGGGGGTCCAGAGGGGGCTGCATCACTAGTGCAGAGAGCGATAATGCTCTCTGCACAAAAAAACGAAAATTTGTCTCTTAAAGTTAGCAGAGGTGGATTTTTGCTGCCCCCAGTAACTGGTCACTAACTGCCGCCTAAGGCAAGGTTCTCACCTTGCCTCATGGCAGGAGCGACTCCTGGGTTGTTGGGAGGTCTCCATTGGTGCAGGGATGTCAGGTGGTTACCACCTAGTGGTATATAAGGTAGGGGGTAGCTAATATAAGTTAAATTATAGACAGAGGGTGTTTTATCAGTAATGTGTGTGTCAGTTCTAATTACCCCCACTCACTTGTGTTGATGAGAAACTGGTTGGAGACACCGGGGTGATCCACATCATGTATTGCACTGGCGAAAATTGCAGCAAGGATTTCCAGGTCTGTGAAGACTGCCTGCAGAATTCAGAAAGTCAGGGACAAATACGTTACTGAAGGATAGTCGGGTCTCTTTGACCAGAGCAAAACAATATGGTTGCCAGATCTGGACTGGAAGTCAAAATAGGCCCTGGGATTCCAAGTACACAAAGGCCCCAAACAGCCCCCCCTCCCCACCAGCCCACTAATTATGTGACTGTCTATGGCATCTTAAAGCAGCCCCATTGGCATTTGCCAGATGGCCGCTCAAGCATGTTTATATGAAAAAAAAAGTAAAATAAAAAAACAATTTAATGAAACAATTTGTATGCTTGTTGTTGAGAAGTGAGACAATGCTTAATACTTGAAGTGTATGTAACTATAAGGCTGGCTAGTTATCCACTGAAAAATAGATAGCAAGAAGTCCCTACCTCCAAAGCCGGAGATGACAGAAGCACATGGGTAGACTGAGCGACATCTGCTGCATGGATGTTATTATGATAAGCCACGTCGGCATGGTAATGATCTTCTAACGTCATTAAGTATGTTATTAAGGTGTCTACTGGAATCTTAAACGTCTTCAACATCTCTCGTTCCTGTATGGAAATGCAAACGTGGAAAGTGAAAATACAGTTAATAAAATGTTTACCTTTCATGGATATTTCTTATGCGCCACCAGCAATATGCATGAAACCGCATTCTAATAATCAGCAAGGTTAATGTAGGGCACCAAAGTCAATGTTAGTTGAATACATAGTTACATAGTTACATAGGGTTGAAAAAAGACCAGTGTCCATCAAGTTCAACCCATCCAAGTAAACCCAGCACACCTAACCCACACCTACCAATCTATACACTCACATACATAAACTATAAATACAACCACTAGTACGAACTGTAGATATTAGTATCACAATAGCCTTGGATATTCTGATTGTTCAAAAACTCATCTAGGCCCCTCTTAAAGGCATTAACAGAATCTGCCATTACCACATCACTAGGAAGGGCATTCCACAGCCTCACTGCCCTCACTGTGAAAAACCACCTACGCTGCTTCAAATGGAAGCTCCGTTCCTCTAATCTAAAGGGGTGACCTCTGGTGCGTTGATTGTTTTTGTGGGAAAAAAGAACATCCCCCAACTGCCTATAATCCCCTCTAATGTACTTGTACAGAGTAATCATGTCCCCTCGCAAGCACTTCTTTTCCAGAGAAAACAACCTCAATACAAACCTGAAAAATAGTGTGCATGACGACTGTGAGAGGTCGGTTTCCGGAAAACTCCGCTACTTTAAAAATATTAAGGCCCCATTTGTTCACATCTTCAAGTTCCTGTGAGGGACAAAAAGACAGTTTGATAAGAAAGTGAGTAGAGGGAGGAAGAATGGGACCCACTATAACTATAACTAGCTACCACTACCACTAACAAGAAAGACGGATAAAATGCAACACTTCAGCTGCTGCAGAGTTGAAGCCTCCAACAAAGAATATTTTCCAGATAAAATTATTTGTTCTATATATTGTATATATGGTATATATTTTAAATCAATATATTTATCTGGAAGGTGAGGGAAGGGTCCTATAAACTCTCTAGAAACCCTCAGTCCACAAGTAAACATGAGTTTTCTCAAGAAAGAGTGTTTTAATTCCAATAACAAGTACCAGTTATTAATCCAGCACATAGAGAAGATAAGCAAAGCTGTCTGGCCTATTATCTTATGTGACCCCGATGTAGAGGGTTTGTGAGGCCTTGTTGCTCCTTCAGGCCTTCTCCTTCCTCCTTCCTGTAAATTAATAAACTCCTTCCTAAACTCCTTGGAATACTGTCACAGAAGTCTAACAATAGCCTGCAAGGATGCCACCACCTTGTATATTTCTGTTATAGGCAAATTCCTATAAGGGGCAAATATATTGATGACATAAAAAACTACATCTAACAAAATTATACATATGAAACACAATGCTAAAACTGGACATACATATAACTACTCATATATAAATGTATTAAAAGGTTTATGATAAACTTTCTTTGCAAGAATACCAAAATCATCAGTTCTCCTTACATTACAGCCATCACTCCCCATTTACCCAGAGTTATATTTAAACCTAAACCTTGCTGTTAGTAGTTAAGAGTTGGTACTGTTAATCATGGCTAAAAGATATAAAGTTAAGGCTCTATGATTTCTTATATGCCGGTAGAGACATTCCAGCAACAGTTGGTTGCCCCTGGCCAATAACATTCACAGGCCTTCACAGCGTCAGGTAGTACAATCAAAACTAGAAACTAGCCAATCTATTCCATTTGGGGGCTTAGACCTTCGAAGGAGTGTAAATGACTTTATAACCCATAAGCCCCTCTGCATGCTGGAAGTTACAGTTTGGATAACAGAGCGTGGCCCTGCAGTGGGGATTAGCAGGTCAGGCTTTGCTAAGTAGTGTCAAGATGCTATTTATTCTATACGAGCAGGGAGCACAGCATTTAATGGGCTGCTGGTCTAATTTGAATTGATTTCCACCCCTGCTGGTCTCTCACCTTGGCTAGACATTCTTCGTTTTCACTCTTGACTCCAAACCTGGGAATATTTGAATTTGTTAAACTAGAGCTGTGCATTAGTTTCTTCACCCCACTGATCTGAGACATAGGCCTCTTCTTCTTCTCCTTTTCCTTCTGGGCCGGTGAAGGCATTTCCACTTCATGCTGTTTATCTAAAGAACAAATATGCATGATATTTAATACTGGTTATTTTAATGCATTTGATACAGGGTGCTAAATGCTAGTTCTTGTTTGACTTGGGTATCCTTAATAATGGCCTTTGTTTTGAAATACCCTTTGTATGTTCTTTCTTTTTGCTATTTATTATTTCTTAAAGGGGGCTGTTCAACCTTAAAATACGTTTTATTATGATGTAGAGAATAATATTTTGAGACAATTTGCAAATAGTCATTTTTTATTATGTGTGGGTTTTTGAATTATTAAGCTTTTTATTCAGCAGCCCTCCAGTTTGAAATGTTAGCAGCTATATGGCTGCTAGGGTACAAATTACCCTAGCAACAAAACAGAGTCAGACATTGGAATATGAATAGGAGAGGTCTAATTATAAAGGTAAGTAATACAATCTAACAATAAAATTGTAGCTTCCCAGACTAATAGTTTTTTGACTTCTGGGGTCAGTGACCCCTTTTTAAAAGCTAATAAGGTAAATAATTCAAAAACTTTACAAAATAAAAAATGAAGACCAATTGAAAAGATGAGAATTAGCCATTCTGTAAGATACTAAAAGTTAATTTGAAGGGGATCTACCCCTTTAATGGCCCTTATTACGGAGTCCCTTATTTCATATAGCACTATACCCTAAGGCTACTAAAACACACTGAAACATGGATTAATGCTTAGTTATCATCACAAGATATTGCCTTATTGTTACACAGAAAAAAGCAAATCATTCAAGCATGAACAGCTGTGTGTGTAAATAGGTCACTATAGGAAACAGCAATGTTGTGCTACAGAGCTTTCTGGATAATGGGTTTCCTGATAATAAATCCCATAGCTGTACTGTAAAGTCAACACAGCTATTCAGCTCACTTCTGGGCCGAAAATAGGGCAACACTAGCAGAAACAATTTGTATTGACTGTATCAAAGAATAGAAATCCGGAGGGGGGGGGGGGTGTAATTTTAATATGATAAATGCGGTGCAGGATTAGCTTCATTTTGTCCTAGTTTTGGAAATTTAGGCCAATAACCCTCCCAGACATTAGACAGTTTGACGATCTTGATGTTCAGGTTTACAGTCATATGCACATTAAATGGATTCAGCCGTTCCATGCGGAGGATTTCTCCGGCCCCTCGCACTGAATTAGAAAGGTAAGAAGGCAGGGATAGGATATTATTCCCTGATAAAAACAATGGCACTATAGTGCAAGGCAGAATCTGCATGCATGTAAATCCCTTAAAGAAGCTAAAAAGCAACAATTCATTTCTTTATATTACATTTAATAGGGCTCATTTAAAACATGTTTAGTGGCCCAAGACATTTTCTGAAGTAAAAGTAATTGAATCAGCAGATGAAATTCCGGCTACAGCTGGGAACAGAAGCTAAGGCACACGTAGGGAAAATAATGGCCTAAGAAATCATTTTGTGGCCTCTCTCTTTCTGGCAATGCTAACAGTTTATTCATTCTATGTGCCTCAGCCACAAAATGGTTCACCTGCTGAGCTAATGGCACGCTAGTTACACTTTTTTAAGGGGGCTTAATGTTAATTATAGAGAATCCAACAATAACACCACTCTTAACATTAAAAAGGGCCCAGGGCCATAAAATGATCCATTCATAACTAGATTTTTTCAGTTTAAGATTTAATCATATATCTAATGTTTTAGTATTTGCCATGAAGTCCCAGAATTGGCTATTTTATTTATAAACTGGACCATCAAATCTTTTCCTTTGCGCTAGCAGTTAAAGGGGCAAATAAAATCAAAAATGGAAATGATTAATTTAACTTGACATACACTTTACTTCTATCCCGTATGGATACATTTTTTTTAAGTCCTTTTCTTTCAGAGATTATGGGAGCAAGCCTGGTGGCTTCAGCCATCTTTTTTTATCTGTTGTCTAAACAAAGCCCCACCCAGTCAATGGTGTTCACTGAAGACACTGGCTGCCCACCAGGAGCCATACCATCATTATTTTCTGCCATTTCCCAAGAGGGTGTGTCGTTGGGTTCCACTTGAAAGTCAGAAAACAATTCATAGTATCTAGTAGAATTAAGTCTACTATCATGACTTCGATGAATGAGAATCTTCATAGACAAAACAATGTATAAGTGTAGCCTTTAACAGTTCCAGTTAATCAACATCCCCTTTTAATAACTGCAGGACACAGCAATGTTACAGCCCTTTGCTGGCCAGTGGGGCTTCTTGGGGGGGGGTCAGAATGCATAAATCATTTATATATTACACCCCCATCCATCCTTCATTGCTAGGGGGCCTTTACTTCCAACACTGGCACTGTGCACCAAAGATTCCAGCGTATTTATCGCACAGCCCTTGACCATGAAGAGGGGTGCTGCCATAGGCATCCTTACCATAGGAAATATAATCATTTGCATGATAATCTCTAAGTGCAGACTGATAGCTTTTTTTCCTCCCTGCATCTATTAAATTATCTGCCTTTATCTGCTCTTCACACTGAGTAAAATGGAGATTCAATTGCTCTCTGACAGCAGCCGCATCTCTGCCAACCACTAAATGAAGCCAATGACATCACTCTGATTCAGCATTAACCCTTTAGATCCGGCAACCAATGAATTCTCTAACAAGGTCCTCCCATGGTGTCCGGCACAATTTGCAGCACGACCGCCAATAGGTCTCAGCCCTGGAGACGGCAGGAGGCCAATTAATTCAAAGTAAAGTGATTCTGAGCTATTTTGGAGACTGATTTGCATGCGTCTGCGCCGGTGCACCTTGCGGCTCAGCTGATTGAACGCTCTGGCTCCTTAATGAAGGGGAAGGCTGCTTTCTGCCAACATGTAATCGTAATCAGTGAGAAAATGAGAAGCGCTCAATCACAGCTCTTACCTAAAAAGGTGTTGGAGATGTATTCTGAAACTTGATTGCCGGATCGGCTCATTTCAGAGAGGTGGGTTAGCTCCCGATTGAGCATTCTTTTGAACTGCAGGAACAGAAAAGAGCATGTAAATAAATATTTTCCTATGTACCAATCTATATTTTACGCTGTACAAATCCATTTCAGAATACAAGATTCAATTTTATATAATAAAAAGAGCCATGAAAACCCTGTAAATTATATCCTTAAAAACTCAGCTTGATGATGCCATCAGTTACAACCAGTGCTTTTTCATCACATGACTCACAAACTTGTGTATTATATTAAATAAAATACACCCTGTTGTAAAATATGAGGAAATTAGGAATCACCTTGGAGTTCCATGACCTGTATATAAGCACTCAGCCTCCAGCCTTGTGCCTTTATATGGTCATGGAACTCCTCGGTGACTTATAATGTCCTTATAATTTACAACGGGGGGTAAAAGATAGTGATCCTACTCTATAAAATTCACATTACTAAGTACCATTAGTTACCAAGCACCTCAGCCCAGCAACTTGCATTTATTATAAGCTTCTCTTATTTTTCACAATCTGGTGTCCTTACTGGTAAAAGTTTCTTAAAAAAAGTGTTTAGCAGTGTCCATATCTATAATATATTCTTCATAAAAACTAATGTCACATCAGAATTAATCAAACCACTGATTTACAATATATAGAGAATCATGTACCCCCGTAAAATAGCCAGGAGTTATGTCACCGTATGAAGGCAACTGGCAAAATAGTTTAATACAGGTTATGGAACTTTTAGGTCAGTTTCAATGCCCTCATATTTAACAAGGGTGGTACCATTTTTTTTTCTTAGAGTCCTAACGTATGGTTTAGTGACATCATTACTAGGAATCTATGACATCACTAAGCACATAGAGAGTATAGCTTTTTACAGGACATCCATTGCAGTTGTATATTTTGAAGACTCCATGGCCTGTATAAAAAATACTGTCCCTATGGTCATAGAACTCCCTGTCAACTTCTACTACTCTTATATTGTACACCAGGGGGTAAATAATTCCCCACATTTAGGGTTTACAGACACATATTCAAATTTTTTTTACATACACAGGCATGTCCAACTTGTGGCCCTTAGCCGCTGAACTGCAACTCTCAGAATCCCTTCCAAAGGGAGTTGGACAGATGAAGCAGAACCAGATACAAGGTTAGTTATTGTGATGGGAGCTTTATATGTAACATGAAACTAGTGATCAATAGGGTGAAGCCTCTGTCAGAGCCCAGTATATCAGTCTATAGATCACACAACCGTACAAAGCCTTTTTTATGCAATATGTAAAGAATTCAAAATCAGTCCTTTCTTTTCACTAAAGGTTGACGTATTTCAGTTGCCAAGCACATTGCCATTCGAAACAATATTCCCTCGCCGTTTCCCAACCCAGTTAATCTTCATATTAGGTCATCACATCTCCCTTGGGAATCACACAAGGGGCCCCCCAGCTGCCACTTCATTTTCAGCACCATGCTGCCACCCGCGAGGCAGCTAAGCAGGGCTTCAGATGTTATACTGGGGAATGGAAAGAAAACCATGTAAAAAATAATAAGTGACCTTTAGCTTTTCCTTTATAGCAGAGGTTTTCCAACACTAAGTGGCTTCAGCCTGCCGCCTCATCCCATCAAATATCTTGGGCTCCAACATAAGAGAGTAGCAACCCAGTTTAGGGCCCAAAAGAAGGGAATAGGCTTTTCTGTGGACAAAACATTCCTTCTGTGCATTAATCTGCTCTAAATTATAGGACCATACTACTTGCCTTAGCTAATCTTAACAATACTCCTTATCAGTACCCCTTCATAAAAAAATGATTGCTGTTATTATTACTGCCCAAGGAGAATTTATAGATGTCCGGTGCAGCAATTGAGGCAAAAAAATACATTATTTACTTAAATAAATGAGCGTTAATATGCACTGAAAGAATTCCCTATGCACATAAGGTCTTTATATCTGACTATTAAATAAGGGAGTTGTAGTTAACATATACAGTAGAATTAAATATTACCTTTCTTTACTGGCCAACCCTAGATTGTACATAAACATGGCAACAAGGAGCAAGTTAAATAGCAGCCCTTGGCATACAGCATTGTTTTTAACGACCCTGAAGAAAGTGGCTTAGCATTAGCACTGGTGGGATCACTAATCAATGGCGTTAGTCAAGTGCGCTGTGTGATTAATTGCTCACGAGAGACCGTTTGGTTTCTACACCCCCCATTTCTAATTTCCATTACTAGCCCTGTGCTTTGCATATTGAGTCCGAGGAAGTAAACAATAAAGTACAAACATGGCGCTGGCTGATTATATGTCCTATATAAAGGTGCTCACTTGGGATATGGTTTAGGTTTAAGCTGCCCTTAAATTCCCAGTTTAAATGGATAAAATTTTAAGAATCAAATTCAGACAAGAGCTACAAATACTGCATTCTTATAATACAGTTAATGCATAATAAACATTTAGTCCGGCTCAGCATCATTACTGTGGAATAAGCCAGTAGCACTCGGCTTGTGCTCATCAAATAGAGGAGCTTATAATATTGTCATGGAAATAAAAAGGCTGTCATGGTAAAAAAAAAAAAATGCTGATGATTTCTCTAGAGAAGCCATGAAAGAGCATGAAATATTTATAGATACATTTATTAAGAGTGCGGCATGAATTTGCTATGGACAGGTGCCACTCTCTCTCAGTCGGAGAGTAAGATGGAGGGCATTGGTGCGTTACATTTTATACTTGTGCCCAGTTATTCTGCCCAGTCTGAACTATGGCAATAACATATTCTACTTGCCTCATTGACAGGGCAGGATTGACTGGTATAACTTAATGGGCATCTGGTGGTTCTCCAGTTTAACTACAACAAAGCCTTTGGCTGTTGCTTGGATTATGAGAGTTGCAGTTTAACTGCAGTTGCCCAGACCTGCAGTAACCTATAACATATCAATGTGTATTATTAAAGCCCACACAATATGAACCTCCCATGTAACCAAACCATATTATATAGTCTCACCCTGTGCCAACAATGGCTCTGGGTGGGACCCCAAAAATAAATTCTTGTGATGTTTTGGTTGGGGTCTGATGCCCTTCAATAACTCATAAAATATATAAAGGTAAAAAATCCATTATCCAGAAAGCCCATATTCAGAAAGCTCTAAATAAGTGTATAATTCTAACCTTTAAAAATATTTTTTTCTGTAATAATAAAACAGTACTTGATCCCAACTAAGATATAATGAATCTTTATTGGAGGTAAAACAAGCCTATTGGGTTTATTTCATGTTTAAATGATTTTTTTAGTAAACAAAGTATGGAGATGCAAATTATGGAAAGATCCCTTATCTGGAAAAGCCCTGGCCCTGAACAATCTGGATACCAAGTCCCATCCCTGTAATATGTAAAGTACAGGTATGGGATCCCTTATCTGGCAACTCATTATCCAGAAATCTCCAAATTATGGCATGGCCATCTCCCATAGACGCCATTTTAATCAAATAATTACATTTTTTAAAATTGATTTCCTTTTTCTCTGTAATAATAAAACAGTACCTGTACTTGATCCCAACTAAGATATAATTACCCCTTATTGGGGGCAGAACAGCCCTATTGGGTTTATTTAATGGTTAAATTATTCCCTTTTCTCTGTAATAATAAAACAATACCTGTACTTGATCCCAACTAAGATATAATTACCCCTTATTGGGGGCAGAACAGCCCTATTGGGTTTATTTAATGGTTAAATGATTCCCTTTTCTCTGTAATAATAAAACAGTACCTGTACTTGATCCCAACTAAGATATAATTACCCCTTATTGGGGGCAGAACAGCCCTATTGGGTTTATTTAATGGTTAAATGATTCCCTTTTCTCTGTAATAATAAAACAGTACCTGTACTTGATCCCAACTAAGATATAATTAATCCTTATTGGATGCAAAAACAATCCTATTGGGTTTAATAATGCTTAAATAATTTTTTAGTAGACTTATAGTATAGAGATCCAAATTATGTAAAGACCCCTTATGCGGAAGACACCAGGTCCCAAGCATTCTGGATAACAGGTTCCATACCTGTATAGTAATTATATCTGAAAATAAAGCTAATGCTGTCCCAATAATGGAATACAGAAGCTAGAAATGCTCTTTCTGACTTCTCCCCTCCTGCACGGATATGAACCCCAAATCAAAATGTGCCCATAATGCACCCTAACCTACAGACAGATGCGGCATTGTTATGGTATAAATAATAATGCAGCTAAATGGAATAGATTCCAGCAAGAGAAGCAAAGGTACATGGTAGTGAGTGCTGGCTCAGAGAGTGCTCTCGCCATGTTTATAGGCTGCATTTGCTCCCCCAAATGGAATTCTCCTTGCTACTAATGCTCAACGGGAAGGAAAAGGTGCCCCAAGGTGTAGGGAACCAGGACAAAGGTGAAGCAGGAACTGAAAAGTGAAATAATTGCAGAGATTAAAGTGCATGTTATTGGGTGCCAGGCTGACACGATAAAAGCACTGTCCTGACGTATATTCTATTTCCTTAACCGCTTCTGTGTACAAATGTCAAATGCTTTGCTGGAATCACATCTAAACAACGTCAGTGTTTACTGCACAATATATTGACTATACACGCACATGGATGTTGCAGCTGAACATGGTGTCTAATGGATATTCCAATCGTTTGTTTCTATGGCTTGGTGGGCAAATACAATATGATACAAGAGTCAATGCAACAAATAAAGAGAGGGGGCCCTGAGCAGAAGAGCTGGGGCCCCGCAGGGAAAGGTCGGTGCTGTAGGCTGGGCATCTCTATTGAATATACTGAAAATAACTGACAATGTTAAAACAATGTATAGGGGACATTATATATGTAGTATATGCAACAGTACATGCAACAGGGATTCCCCCCACTTTCGACCCCTCAGTCCTGGGGGCCAAAGCCAATCCCACTGTCTGCTCTACCCTAATTTTCACAAGTGAACAAATAAAAACACAATCAGGCAAGTGGATAGTTCTAGGGGACATTTTTAAAATTTCAGCCTTTCTCCTTACATACAGCAAATTAAATAGCTAAAATGTATGTCTAAAAAAATGTAACCCTTCAGCTACATCTAATCTCCGAAAATCACAATCCTGGAAACACAATTTGCTATTGATACATAGTTCAACATGTTTGCTGCAGAGAACTACATCTCCCAGCATCCTCAGCGAGCTAGTGATTGCAGCAAGGAGGGCTGCGAGCCTGACATCCATGGATCAACAAGCGTCATCTATGGTCCCTAGTCAATATAAGAACATTATGTACGGCACAGGTGACTAAAGATAAACAAAACAGCTTGCCAGCCAGCCAATGGATTCACTCAAACTGCACAAACTGCAGTCACACAAACAACCCTATTTACTGGTCTCCATTAATGTTGCAGATGCTTATTCTGCAATTAGTTGTCAGTTATAAGGCACATAGCCATGGTATACACATCATAGTGACAACTAAAACCACATTGCACCTTTGGATTCAAGAGGTCCCCAAGGCTTTGGAGCTGAGTGTTGTGCCGACCCCTGCAGCGCCAGGCAGGTTGCCATCACACCACAGGGTTCGCTTACCAAGCCAATACACATACACAGATATTTACCTTGATATAGCCCCAGGACACAGAGAGCAAGTAATTGGCTTCAGGCATTTTGAAAGAGTTCTCTCTTCTAGCAGCCAGTTAATAACGATATAATTCCACTGTTTATTTGTCACCGGATTCACTTAGGTCTCGTGGGTCAGCTGTGCACAATGTGGGTTTAGGTGTATATGCTGCATGCTGGAATCAAACCCCAAAGAGCTGCGTGCAGATGGTAAGAATCCCATTTGTACAGATCCTCAGGGATGGGATAGTCCTGGATTAGCACGGCCAAGGCGCTCGCTGGAGCAGAAGCAAGAAATCTGGAGCTGACAATCTGCATCTTTGCCGAGCGCCAGGCTGTAATGAATAATGTATGGCAAAATGCTCAGCTACTGACAAGGCTTGCTGTGCCCACAGCCACCCGATAGGGACCTTCAAGGAAAACCATGCAGAGCTGAGAAGGGCCTCCCCCAAACCTGGCAGGAGAGCCAATGAGAGGAGCGGCTCAGCATCCTGTAGAGCAGGAGATGTGCTGAATTATAGAGAAAATTTTGTGATTGGCCGAAGGTGGTAAATCTCCTTACAACAGGGTTTTCTCTTTCTCTCTCGCAAATGACATTCAGTAATGGAATCCCTACAGCACCACAGAAGATTAATTAGCACTCTCATTTTGCCCCTTTTTCCTTTCTTTGGCTAATAGTGTTAAAGCCCAGTGATGAGCCAGGCACTGAGGCTGTCAAACACACAGATTTGCTCAGTGATTTTACAGGTTTGGCTAGGAATATGTATGAGCAAGGACAAAGGGTTCATAACACAAGCAGCCTTAGCTCATACCCAAGCATCACAATAGATCTTCCCTGACAGGGTGCCCCACTTAGCCGCACATGTAGCATCTGGCTGCTGACATTAAACTATAATATTCCCACTCTTTAGCACTCAACAACTAGAATTCCCAGCAATCCCTGCCTGTTTTGCTGGGGATGTTGGGAATTGTAGGTATGCAACACCTGTGCTAGACACTGCCTATATCCCAGTGCCTGATGTTTATGCAGGAGAGGATTCAATAAAGAATCAACTTCAAAGCTACATGTAGGGGCAACTGCAAGTTTATTTATAAGCTTATTCTGGGCTATAGTTATACATGCATTAAATACAACCAAATATAGGGGCCCAGTACTAAAACAAACATGGGTTTGTAATCTATTGCTCAGAATGGATAAGAATAAGCACAGACGGGACAGGGCACACAGGGAGACAGGGCACACATGCGGGACGGGGCACACAGGCGGGAAGGGGCACATAGGCGGGATGGGGCACACATACGAGGCAGGGCAAACACAGGTGGGATGGGGCACACAGGTAGAACGGGGCACACAGGCAGGACGGGGCACACAGGCAGGACGGGGCACACAGGCAGGACGGGGCACACAGGCAGGACGGGGCACACAGGCGGGACAGGGTACACAGTTGAGACGGGGCACACAGGTGAGATGGGGCACACATGCGAGGCAGGGCAAACACAGGTGGGATGGGGCACACAGGCAGAATGGGGCACACAGGCAGGACGGGGCACACAGGCAGGACGGGGCACACAGGCGGGACAGGGTACACAGTTGAGACGGGGCACACAGGTGAGATGGGGCACACATGCGAGGCAGGGCAAACACAGGTGGGATGGGGCACACAGGTAGAACGGGGCACACAGGCAGGATGGGGCTCACAGGCAGGACGGGGCACACAGGTGAGATGGGGCACACATGCGAGGCAGGGCAAACACAGGTAGGACGGGGCACACAGGCAGGATGGGGCACACAGGTGGGACAGGGCACACATGCGAGGCAGGGCAAACACAGGTAGGACGGGGCACACAGGCGGGACGGGGCACACAGGCGGGAGGGGCACACCGGCGGGACGGGGCACACCGGCGGGACAGGGCACACCGGTGGGACAGGGCACACAGTTGAGACGGGGCACACAGGTGAGATGGGGCAGACATGGAGACTGGGCACACAGGGAGACAGGGCACACAGGCGGGACAGGGCACACAGGCAGGACGGGGCACACAGGTGGGATGGGGCACACAGGTGGGATGGGGCACACAGGTGAGATGGGGCACACATGGAGACTGGGCACACATGGAGACTGGGCACACATGGAGACAGGGCACATAGGCGGGATGGGGCACACAGGGAGACAGGGCACACAGGCGGGATGGGGCACACAGGCGGGATGGGGCACACAAGCAGGACAGGGCACACAGGCGGGATGGGGCACACAGGCGGGACGGGACACACAGGTGGGACGGGACACACAGGCGGGATGGGGCACACAGGCGGGACGGGGCACACAGGCGGGATGGGGCACACAGGCGGGACAGGGCATGCAGGCAGGATGGGGGGACACACAGGCGGGACAAGGCACGCAGGCAGGATGGGGGGGCACACAGGCAGGACAGGGCACACAGGCAGGATGGGGGGACACACAGGCGGGACAGGGCATACAGGCAGGATGGGGGGGCACACAGGCGGGACAGGGCATGCAGGCAGGATGGGGGGGCAGACAGGCGGGACAGGGCATGCAGGCAGGATGGGGGGCAGACAGGCGGGACAGGGCATGCAGGCAGGATGGGGAGGCACACAGGTGGGACAGGGCACAAAGACGGGGCACAGACACAGTTCAGTTCTTTGGCTCTCCATCTTCGCACAAGGCACATGCGATTGCACGGTGGTTTTAAAAAAAAACATGAGACACCTAAATCATTTTACAATGTGCCAAAATCTCCAGAACATGACTAAGCGGATATGCTGAGCCATTATCTATACCTATTGCAGCAATATATGCCATGGAGTGGGAATCTCTAACGGCACCATAGAGATTCCTTGCACTCGGCTCACTGAGCTTTGCACACGGACTGACAGAGCCTCCAGCAAAGCTTGTGACAGGCATCAGTATGATGAAGGGAAAGCAGAGCAGCATGGAGCTCCCACCCGTAACACAGGCATCAGGGTGCAAAGTCCTTAATCAGGGAAACCCAATGTTCCCCCTTATTACAACCCTTCTACTGGAGTCTGAGAGAAATACAATTAAAGGTTGTGAGTTGAAGGGTCAGCACTGACCACTGGTGCAACATAGCGTGGAATAATAGAAATACCAAGAAGGTCTTTGACTCTGCACTAGAGATGCCTTAATCTAACATACTGGCATAGCATCCCACACACAGGCTGCCTTGGGTAGGGTGCCCAGGGGCTGAAAGTATACAAGCTACCCCAGGACTCGCATAGAGCAGCAAATTCGTGCCGTGGGATCAGAATGGATCAGAAAATATAAAGAGGAATAAGGATTTCCATTTTTTCAAGACCGAGCCCCACTGGAGAAGACAGCGAGACTCAGGTTGCAGTTTGACTATAACTCTCAGTATGCGCCAGTTCAGACACAGTGCCAATCACTGCCCCAGGGTATTTTGCGGTGGTTTATTTTTCTAAACAAAGAAAAGCACCATCGTATAAATGACCATCACTGTTATTAATACAGTCTATATTTTAACGTATATTCTCTTGGCTCTTACTCATTGTGCTTCTCTGATACCTTTATGGATATGGAGTTGAGCATTTGACATTTAGACTTGTTCTCCGGGGGTTACTACTCGCTTCCACATCCCTCTAATTCATAAAGACACCCTTTCAGTGTTGGCTGATGTGGAATAGAGCAACATTAAATGAACAACAAGACAAGCAGTCTATATTTGCACAGCATTGCCTACAGCAGCCCTCTGCTGGTGAGACAGTTCTAGGCACTGGTTGTTGCTACTGTGTAACCAATGTACATCCCATATAATAATAATATATATCCTGTTTGAAAATAACGGCATCATTCTCAGTCACCAATGTACAGATCTAGGTGGCATCCCTCGAGCAGAGATATACTGGGATAAGCATGACTAGCTTTTAATGATTCTACTAATACAGTAGGGTTACCAAACAGCCTCATTGAGCTCAGATATACAGAAGAAACATTGAATGTCCATCCAACTACAGCAGGGCCTGGGGTCTCCCATTGAAGCACATGTGGCAGGGATACCAGACCTCCCTTTTACATAGGTTATATAGAAGGGTAAGCATAATGCTCATTGGGTAATCCTCCCAAATCACATGTTCAGGTAAGATCCCCAATAGTCACAGTGAAGCTGCAAGTGAGTCAAATGTCACCAATTAGATGTAATGTGATAAGAATTTCATTAAGAACGGCCTGGAGTTGGCTAACCAGTTGCAACTAGCTGCATTGTGCAACTGCCAGCCCGAGTGGCGGCCAGAATGTGAAGTCATTGCTGATGAAATGGCACAAACTTTACAGAACAGTACATAATGTTCTATGTGAGGTCACAGTTGGACTATCAGGCCTCCTTCAGCACCAGTAATGATCACATTAAATGGAGCAGGCGTCATACATTTATGTTGCAACGAGTATCTTCTTCCCTCACATATATCTCTCATAAGTCCATCATACTGTGAGCTCCTATTCACCTCCTGGGTGACCACGGTGCTACACAGGGCCTGGGCACCCAGCACCCCTTATAGTAGCAGGTGGGAAAGGACTTTCATCATCCTGGACACAACTGAAAAGAACATATTCAGGAGCTAACTGGCTGCACGACACTGGGCAGCGCCTGATAACCACAATGCCAATGCATCTGCCATGCAAACATATAAAATAAGGGCTATTTCATTACATTCACTATATTTAGCCGTCTTTGGAAATTTGACAGCAGTTCATTAGAAAGCTGGAATGAAACCCATTCTCATTGCACTAAGAGAGGGGGAAACACGGGGAATACAATCAGCGTTATTTTGAGTAATCCCACTGTAATTATAGGGTATTTTATGTGTGCCAAAAGCAGCACAAACACTTGATGAAGTGGCACTGGGAAACAAAAAGGTGCTATTTCTAGAGGCGAGTACTGACAGCAGCCGCTTGCGCTGCCGCACACTCCATCCAGGCCAAATGACTGCCTCCTACTCTGTCCAATGCACGTGTAGCACAAGGCACATTTCCACTGCTAGAATAATACATTCCCCCCCTCCCTGTTTATCGTGGCTCCCACCTACCCACTGAGAACAGGCAGAGCACACAGTCTGCACAGCCAGAGGATTACGTGGCCCTTTCATATAATGAATAGTTCAGAACAATAACAATGGCAAGTGGTACAGAAGGCAACTCTCTATAGGAACTGCATGAAATTAAAATGTAAAATTCTGTATATAAGTCCCACAAGAGCACATTGTATTCATTTAATTAAATGCACACTCCAGTGAGTGCCAAATTTCTATGCCATATACATACTATCTGGTACAGGCCCCCCTAGTGTTTGGTTCTGCATGAGTAGGGGAATGAGGCTCATCAGTTGATTATCATTTTTCATTTACACAGCGCTAGAAAGTTGCAAGAAGGGTTATAGAATAAAACAGAGAACAGTGATTTGCGTAAGGATGTTAAAAAAAATGGGTCATCCTTTCATTGTTCATATCAAAGTCAGTTGTTTTTTTCTTCTCCATGTCCGGGACTGGTACTCCAAGCTGCTTACACTGTATACTGCATTTATATAAAGTGATCACTAGAGGGCGCAATATGTAAGCAGCTTCAATTCTGCTGGATTCAAATGAACATAAATTGAAAGCAAGTGCTCTCTGCATCCATTGAAAACTGAATTCAGAAAAGTAATAGTATCACTACTATTTTAAAGCAGGGCCATAGCTTGCTGCATACAGAAAGCATTATTTCCTTTTGCATTTGTTCGTATTAGCTAGTGCTGCCATATGGTTTTCCTTTATGTAGTAATAAAAGCAACCTCAGAAAGCCCAGCTTTGCAGAAAGGCCACACTGGCCCAGAGATAAGGATCTACTTTTAATGATTTGCCGGACAGCCCAAAGGTAGACCCTATGAGTCAGAAAAGCAGTGCTTGTGCTGTCCTAATATCCTGAGCAGAGACAAACATGTGTGGCATGTATGGCAGCTCCCACAGCAATGCAGACTTGAAAGACTCTGCCCACAACAAGCAACATCTGCTTATTTAGTAAACAAGAAGACCTATATATTTGCAATGGAATAACCCACTAACCCATTTCGGCTGCTGGCATTATAAACCAAAAGAGAAGTGTTAGGAGATTTGCAGAAGATGTGACCCAGTTTCTATAGAGAGACACAAAAGCAGGAGAGGGCTGTGAGCTACGCTGAAATGAGATACTTATATGGGAATGATGCTCATTACACGAGGTAAAAGCCCTGCGAGGGAGCGGCGACTCTTCGCTGAGCGGCACAAAGGGATATCATATGTTATTTCTCTGCCATTGTGTGTTACAATAAGAAGGCAGGAGATGAGAAATCTAGGGTGGCAAAACACTAATGATTTATTCATATATTTTTGGGCGGATTATTAGAATGGAACTAAATGGCCCAATTACAGGGGAAAATGCTGGGGCCCATTACCCCATATAGCCACTGCGCTGTACAGTACTCCCTCAGAGAACCAAACTCCCCCCACCCCAGCACAGCAAAGAGATGCTCAGGGTTCAAGGCGGGTAGAACAGTCATGGGCAACTTTCAGCTCTCTAGCCACTGTTAAACTATAACTACCAGCACAGCAATACAGAAGGTACTGGGAGTTCACCAACAACTGGAGTACAACATGGAGAGGAAGGATTTTACTACCTACAGACCATTTTCCAACCTGTTTGGCCAATCTAACATACACAAGCTTACACAATTTGAACAAATGTCATATACAATAATTTGACAAAGTTTTCAGCAGAGATAGGCCTCCTTTCCTTATTTCAGAACTACGTCTCCCAGCATCCTCTGATCCAGTAAGCTGCTGGATACCCAGCTGTAATTTAGCTGGGATAGGGAGACACTTACACATGGCTCATTGGCTAAAACAGGAAATATTTTATTTCATGAAAAGGAAAAAGGGTATCCCAATGTACTATGTTACCATTACAGAATAACTGGCTTTCTACCTGGTACGCACTGACCTCTAGTGTTCTTAAAGAATATAACCAAAAGGAAAGAAAACACATTGGGCCAATAAATATGCACCCTGCTTCTTAGAGCAGAATATTTTATACTATGTATGTGTATAATAACAGTTATTAGTATTATATTATTGGCTGTAGAGGTATATACAACACTCATTCAACAAACAAGATAGTGGTGGGCAGATAAAGTCCTGCAACACTGAATCACATGTAAGTGCACCTTTAATGATTTTGGGAGCACCCCACATCCAAATATTAGGCGCAGACTTCTTTTCATTATGGTGCACTATATACCCGTATCCCATGGACATGTAACAGGAGCGGGCTTATTTTTTTCTAATGGGATGCGGATTAAGGGGCATATACCACCTCCTGTGGTCGTATATCACATTCCCCCTAGGGTCAGCCATCTCTGGGAGATGGTACCTGCAGTTAAAGGAAATGTAAACCCTATTGCCCTATTGCAATTAACATTAATATATATATAATAGTTTTCAAGATAATACAGGTATAGGACCAGAATGCTTGGGACCAAGAGTATTCCAGGTAAGGGGTCTTTGTGTAATTTGGATCCCCATACCTTATTGATACTACAAAATCATTAAAACATTAATTAAACCCAATAGGTTTGTTCTGCCCCCAATAAGGGGTAATTATATCTTAGTTGGAACCAAATAAAAGGTACTGTTTTATTATTACAGAGAAAAAGGAAATCAATTTCAATCAAAAATCTGAATTATTTGAGATAAAGACTGTAATTCGGAGCTTTGTGGATAATGGGTTTCTGGATAACGGATCCCATACCTGTAACAGTTTTTACACTTGATCAAATGAATTTAATTTATTATGTGCATGGTGCTTGCAGTGGGGCTGTGAAGGAAAGCCCAGACAATGCCAGCACCCCTGCATTGCCTTGCCAAGAATACTCCGCCACAAAGCTGTCTTTAAAAGATGGCACTATACCCTATCCCCAGCTCAGTACTAACCATTTCATAATCGACCCCCCAGCTCCAAATCTATTCTGTTCTATTATTCTGCTTGGCAGGATGCAGAAGCACATTGCCTGAGTGTAAGAAAGCATGAGTGTATGACATAACCCTTACAGTACGTACATCAACAAAAACTAACCCCAGATTATGACCTCATAGGGATAATCAAAGTAACCAGATGGAACCTCCAGACTAATTGCATAATGCCGTTATACGCATCGCTACGCAAACTGCTAATGCCTCGTTCGCAGGCAGTGCCAAGTGATTCATTACCGTTGTGCATTCTCACCCTTTGGCACAGTCCGGTTGCCCAAGAGAAGTGCATTTGTGCATCAAGCCTATTGCCCACGGACTCTTGGGCTCACTAGCACTCACTCCAATAGCTCTACTGCCCAAATGCAATATAACCAACAATTAACATAGGGTTTGCTAAAAATGACTAAATCTCCAGGAGAACATATATAATATTGGGGATGCACCAAATCCTCTATTCTAGGATTCAGCCAAAACCTGAATCCTTTGTTAAAGATTTGGCCATTTCCATCCGAATTGGATCTGTAATTTTTGACAAAAAGTCAAAGGCACTTCAACCGAATCCTGCTGAAAAAGGCCAAATATTGAACCAAAGTCTGGATTCTCTACATCCCTATGTAATATAGGCACCTGACAAGATCTACACTGATATAATTCAGAAGAAACGCTTCCTTTAAAGCTTGGCCCCCTCCTGAAAAGTATAGAGGGGTTGTATTCGTTATCCCCAACGAGCAGTGAATGTTCTCTTAGGACAAGGAGTCAGGCAGCTATATAATGCTAGCTATGCACAGAGGGGATACAGTGTCTTGTAAAAAAGCCCAAAGGTTCCTAAGACATTTATAACATGCGAGCAACATCATCCAATGAACTCGGCCAGAGAGTTGCCCCGCTTACATGGGACACTAGGATGCACTTTCAGTTTCCTTCAGGCTCCCCATGGTCGGCTGCCCTTCACTGGGCTCGTTTAAATGCTATCGGCTAGAATTTCATTACAGAAGCATGCTGGTGGCTTAAGAACTGGGGGGCTTTAACAAACAGGGTTTCTAAGGCTGCTGACTGACCCGATGTCACTGCCAGCTGGACAATTAGTTCCATTACGGAAAGCCATGCAAATTCAAGATATTCAAGAGCCACAGAAAGCAGATCCCCCTCCTACTTAAACTGTAAGCTCTAGGGGACAGGGAGCTCCTTCCTACTGTGTCTCGTACCACATGGCACTTAATCTGCGTATTTATACTTATTTATTATAATACATGACCTCACTGTGTGTACTGTTGTGCATTGTAAGATTGTACAGTGCTGTGTATTCTTGTAGCCCTTAATAAATAAAGTTGTATATACTTACACACATATACATAGTCAAGGGTGTAGGCAAGTGGCTGATGCACTTTTTTGGTTCGAGACCCCCACTGGAGGTCCAACTTTGGGTCGGGGCCCTCTTAGCTAATATCATGATGCTGTATCACTCAATTAACCCCTTACAAAAATATGTGGGGCAGCAAATACATATTTACCCCATCTCTCGCCCTAACTGACTATTAAGCCAGGCTATCATGGTGTATCTAGAAGAGCAAAAAGTCACAAAATTATTTGATTAAAATGGAGTCTATGGGAGATGGCCTTTCCGTAATTTTGAACTTTCTGGATATTGGGTTTCCGGATAATGGGCCGATATTATTTTTCTATTCAGGTCCTCTACGTTTCATATATCAGTCTTTCCATCACTAAGGTAATTACCAATTGCAAATTGTCTCAGACTATTACTCTCTACATCATACTAAAAGTTACCCCTGTGGGCAGTGTTTGTCAATGTCAGTGCTTACCATGTCTGCCTCCATTTTGGTGTCACTGGACTTGCGTCTGAGTTCGTAAATGACCCTTTCCAACAGTATCCCTAATTTTTAACACTGATCTCACATTTTAGTTTTGAGTTATCCTCTGGGCACTGATACCCAAAGGGGTCAATATTGCAGTGGATCAAGTAACTCATAGAAACCAATCAGATGATTGCTTTCAAACAGGTGCCAGGTAAATACTTCTTGGTGATTGGTTGCTACTGTTGAATAGACCTGGATTTATTACATTGCCCCCCCCTCTAATATTATATTCCATCCTGATACAATGCCCTTATAGACCTTAGCTTACCCCAACTAGTGTATCACCAATGTACAACTACACAAATACATGCCCTGGAGGAACCCGCTTCTCCCGTATATATACATTTCTCCAAGGCAGTGGCGTTGATGTAAATAGTAGCATACGGTGAGCTGCCTGGTAACCTGACTAAGAGCAACACAAACAAGCGGAGGACATGCATGCCATAGCAAGCTTGCATCAATCACCCGCACTGGATATCAGCATTTCAAAGGCACATACTTAGCACAAGCTTGTTGCTCCAGCCTCGCGCGCCTGTTATCTCGGGTTGGTATTCACTCTGGGAAAACCTTCAGAGTTGCCATGAAATTCTGGCTGCACAGACACCCAATCAGGGGAAGAAAGCATGCAGATTCTTGTAGCCATTTAATGATGCGACTCGTGAAAAACCATTAGCAAACTTTGCTCTGTCATTGCCCGAGCATTTATTAAATGATCTACGGTCTTTGGAAACAAAGCTCAAATCTGATTTATAAATGTGGGTGACCTGTATACTGAAGGCAGTATATGTCTGTCCATTTCTGCATTGCCAGTTCTGACTCTTGGAACAATGTAGCACAAATCCGATCCCCTCCACCCTCAATGCCTTGTATATTTTCTGGTAATCAACTAACTTTAAGAGCAAAAACAAGCAGTGTAAAAAAAAGAAAGGCTGCAACAACATTTAAACACCATTAAAATGTGTAATAAATTGATACACTGGAAATTTCTTAGATCATTTTTTTTATTGAGCTAAGATTTTATTTTTTGTATTTATGTCAATCCTCAGAACATTGTTATACAAGTTAATGTTCCAGGTCTCCCTGTGGGAATTGGGCAGGAACAGAAAGACTGTATGTATGAATGTATGGGACATTCTGTCTCAGAATATATTGGGAAATCAACACTTGCATCATACAGTTCAACCGTTCATGACTTCTCATGGCACAAATGCCTTGTGCAGCCAATGGGTGTCCTCAAAGAGCTGAGTCTGCTCAGTACCGCAGCCTCCCAATTCAGTATGTGGAGTACTGAAGCATCCAATGATGTTAAACGGCCTTTATTATTATTAAACGGGATGTAGAACCCCAAATTGGATGTTGCTTAACGAAAGCATGGTTTTAAAGTTATTTGTCAATGTATTTACTATGGAAAGCAGAATTCCTTTGTCTCTTTCTGCACTGCTGGTTCTGTCCAATGAATCAGTAACAGACGTAAACCTTGCATGCTTCTTTACTAGTCTATTTATCAGCTGCTTCTGCTACATTGCATAGTCGGAACTGCCAGGGCAGAGAATGGAAAGGGAACAGAGAGGTACTGATTCTGACAGCAATTACATTTAAAAATAAGCTTGAAATCAATGGAAATGTATAATGAAAAGTTGCTTAAAATGATATTTTCTAACATATATTACAAGTATAGGATCCGTTACCCGGAAACCCATTATCTAGAAAGCTCCGAATTACGGAAAGCCTGTCTCCCATAGACTCCATTTTAATCAAATAATGCAGATTTTTTAAATTATTTCCTTTTTCTCTATATATAACAATAAAACAGTATCTTGTAAACATATAAATGAATTAGGCCCAGACTGGAATTTAAAATAGGCCCTGGCATTAAAAGTACACAGAGGCCCAAACAGCCCCCCACCAGCACAATAAATGTCTATGACACCTTACAGCAGCCCCTCTGGCATTTGTCAGAACTCACAGATTGCTAGTCTGGGCCACATCATATAATGCTAGAAGATTTAGGCTTGGGCTGTATTTGTATGGAGGAGCAGTGACCTGTACTGAAGCTCAACAAAGAATTTGGCTAGAAATTGTTCTGCTTAAGTTTTGGGTGTTTGTACCAGCCCAAGCCTAGATCTGTGCCTTTGAAGCTCCCCATTTGCTTTCACAGCACATGTTCTAGGCTGCTGTCAGTTACATCAATATACATCCTATACACAATATAAAATTATGCTACAAGTTTGATTAGCAATTATTTTAAATTCAGATTACATGGCAGCATAGAAGCCAGTGTGTTCTGCATCAGAACTGATTTATAAACTCCATAGAAACTCCTAAGGCTAATGCCACACATAGCATATGGGGCGTATTTTCGGCAAGCTGAAAAACACTTGCCGAGAATATGCGCCATACGGATAAAAATCCCCCTACCTTTGCGTGCACCCGAATGAATTGAATACGCTGGGTGGGACATTGTTGGGGCCCCTACATTTCTGCAAATTATTTAGAAAAAAGATCAAAAAATCACAAATTTGAATATTCCATAAAGAGACAACATGTAACCAAGTTAATTTACAAACGAGCAAACAGTAAACACAATGTACAAACAACAACATTTGTTAATCTTACAATGGTTGGAACTACAATTCCCAGAATTCCTTTACAGTCGGGTTACATGCTTTGGCGGCAAACGGTTCTGTGCATCAAAAAAGCACTGATTTGAAAATAAAAAGCATAGACCAAAATGCGGTTTCTTACCTCTGTCCAACTGACTGCGCTAAACAAAACTTTCATTGTGGATGAGATAGAAACTCATGTTATAAAGCAGATAATCCCTGTATGGGCCCTATGCTTCCTCTACACAAAAGGGGCCTCAAACCCAGCAAATAACCCTTTTTTTATTATTAAAAGTGGGAAAGAAAAGGCAAGCACATTGATATGCAAAGGAAGAAGGAAAGTGTAGAGATGAGAAATCAGAATTCTAGCCAGCAAATCAGCCTTCTCTATGGCTAAGCCACACAGACTGCATCCATTCCAAAATGGCAACCTCTTCTGTCCTTGTTGCTATGGACACATCCCTCTGTCAGGCCTGCACATCCTTCCCCCTGTACTGAGCCCTGTTTGTTTATGAGAAGTCTAGGTGCTGCTTATTATGGGCCCTGCATCAGCGCGGCGTGCCATTGGCCAATAATGAGAGGCAGCGGCAGGCAGTGAGCTGATCAGCATGCAGCAGGGAACGTGGCTACCGAGCTGGGAGAGCATGCTCGCTGGGCTCACTGTGCTCTCGCTCACACTATCAGTGCCAATGCTTTGCTCAGGAGTCACGATGCTGCCTTCTGCTATGAATGCCAATGTCTCAAGCGTTTGTTTACAAAATAAGGGCTCAATATTTGAGCAGCAAATGGTGAAAAAATGACAGGGTGCTAGATCCAAGTCAGCCTTAAAGGGAGGGGGGAAAGGAAATAGAGCAATACATGTATGTTTTTCATATCTGCAACACTTTATTTTCAACGTAGGGCTATAATAGGCGGGGGGGGCAATATCTGGTTGGGGCACCCCAAGCCCTATAAGCACAAGCTATAAATACACCCATAATCAGATTGCCTGTGCTTCTATATATTTATTGAAATCCAAGTGGGAGGCTGAAAAAATACAATATTTGGGGGCTCCTATGCACTTACTGAAAAGCATCCAACATTCTTAGGAATTCATAAACAATAACGTGCCACAGCAGAAGCCTGTTTCATGGACAGATTCAGAATGATAATAGGTGGTTTATGTGTTAGACAAAATACAGGTATGGGATCCATTATCCAGAAATCCGGAAATTATGAAAAAGCTCCCATAGACTCCATTTTAATCAAATAGTTATTATTTCCTTTTTCGCTGTAATAATAAAAACAATATTTTGTATTTGATCCCAACTAAGATATAATTAATCCTAACTGAAAGCAAACCAATCCTATTGGGTTTATTTAATGTTTAAATACATTTTTAGCAGACTTAGGGTATGGAGAACCAAATTACTTATTTGAAAAACCCCAGGCGGCATGAACTGCTTTTGTATTGGACAAGTCAATCAGGCAACTTCCTGCAGCACTGCAGTTGTTGGCACTTGCATAAAATGCGCTACTTCTTTCTATGAATCAATTCTTCACAATCACTGCTTTTCACCATAGCTTAGCTGCAATGATGGTCCCTACTATATAACCTTGAACTGCAGGGTGGGTGGGGGTGTTCTTATGAGAACTTGCTAAAAAAAAAGGAGCATTCTGCGCCATACCACTATCCAATCAGCAGTTAGCTCTGATCATTAAATTGCAGCAGAATAAAAGAAAGTAAAAGTCTGATTGGCTGCCTCACACAATATAAAATCAGTCTTTTGAACCCCCTTTTAACCATAACAAGATTGGTGCAACTGGTAAGATTTTAAAAGCTGGAGACAGTTTACTGTGCCAGAGACTCCAAAAATAGGGCCCATGTCTAGAAATTAGGGAGAGCAGGCAGCTATGCAGCATGGCATCACACAGAAGGCTTGAATACAATGAGAATTCCATTCTGTAATCAGTTGACAACTATTTATTTTGCCTCTAGCAGTGTCTAGTGTTGTGACAGCAAGGGCACAATCATATTTCAGAATTTTTTTTAATTATTCCTGGTATTTATATAGTGCCAACACAATGACACAGCACTTTACAGAGATCAGGAATCATTCAAACCAGTTTTTGACATAAAATGGCTTATAATCTAAGGCCCCTATCACATTTAGCACACAGTAGGGCCAGTTGTATTAGGAACCAATTAACCTGCCTGTATGTGGGAGGAAACAGGAGTACCCAGAGGAAACCCACACACCCACGGAGACTCCATGCAGATTGTGCCCTGGCTGGAATTGAACTCCAGCACTGCAAGGCATAAATGCTACCCTCTGAGCCACTGCTCAATGAATAAAATTTACTTTTACTGAAGAGTCTGCTTGATATCCATGTGACAGAATTCTTACACATCATTTACCATAGCTGAGACTTTCTATGTAATTTAACAATCAAATCAACCGGGTTTAAGCCCCATAATGCATCGGGCTTGTGCCCCAATCACTTCTGTTCCCTCTCACCTTAAATGTTCCTGGAAGGTTCACAGTAGGTTACAAAACCAATTATATTGTGATGTCACCTAGACATGATTAAGTGCATTGTTAGCGATTATGTAAGCGCCTTTATCACATAATTACAGCCCCTGTGGGATATATGTACAGCAAATGTAATATGACAGCTTTTAAGCCACTGCCAAATGCCTTTGGTGTTGCTGCACCACTTTGTGAACGAGAGAAATACCTTGTTTGCAGGTCACAAGTGCGGAATAATGTGGCAATAACGTGCCATGCATTTATCTTTTATATCTAACAGCAGGAATGTCACAATTGCAGCCCGGGAGCTGTTTAGAACCTCGAGGGATGCGGATAAATCTTTTCTAGAGAAAAGGATGGCTCAGATGCCTTCGCTTGTCACCCTATTTATACAGATATTTATATAGCCATATAAGCGTGGGCTTCATTATTTATATATTTTTTTTGCGCCTTCTTCTGATTCTTTCAAACTTTCAAATGGGGGTCAGTGACCCCAGCAGCCAAAAAAACTATTGCTCTGTGAAGCTACAATTTAATATTTAAAGATATCTCTCATTCAAAGCACTCCCTGGTTGCTAAGGTATTTTGAACCCTAGCAACCAGATAACTGCTGAAATCCCAAACTAGACAGCTGCTGAATAAAAAGTTAAAATAATTTAAAAGCCACAAATAAATAATAAAGACCAACTGCAAGTTTGTTTCCCCATCCACTGCTTTGGGCCCCTCCAAAGTAACCAGCCCCACAGTCTGCAGACCTTCACACTAACACATTCTATTTAACAGTATCTTAATTTATACATAAATAAGTAAATTAAAAAAAAAAAACACCCAGGAGAAACTCCTGCCCACTTACACATCTTTCAGTTTAAAAAGGAATAGTATGTATCACACAAAGTAGAACACACCTAATAAAGACATGGGGGCGATGCTGCTAAACTACAACCTAATCCGAGTAGGGCTAGGCAAGGGAAAGCAGTAGGGCAGCTGAGAACGTTCATAGATTGCTTACCCCTGCACAAAATCTGATGAGATGCAGGAAACGACACTGGATATAGTGTAATCTCTGCTGATTTAGGGTAAAATAAAACTTACATTTCTTTAAAGGAGCAGTTCACCTTTAAATTAACTTTTACTATGCTGTAGACATTCATATTCTAAGGCTATTTGCTATTTGTTTTTATTTATTTAAGTTTTTTTATCTATTCAGCTTTCTGTTCAGCACCCCTCCAGTGCGGAATTTCAGCAGCTATCTGGTTGCTAGTATCCAATTTACCCTAGCAACTAGGCAGTGGTTTAAATAAGAGGCTGGGAGATGAACAGTAGAGAGGCTGAATAAAAAGAGAAGCAAAACAAACTAACAGTAACATTAAAGTTGTAGCCTCACAGAGGTTTTTTGGCTGCCGGGGTCAGTGACCCCCCTCTGACATCTAGAAAAAAGATATAAAAAAAAAGACAGAAAACTAAAAAGCTACAAAAAAAAAAACCAATTGAAAAGTTGCTTAGTATTTGAAAGCAGACATCTCATTTTGTCGTGGTTAAGGTGGCCATATATGGATAACAAGGGATTGCATTGGTTTATCAGACTCATGCACCCAGAATGCTTAGTAAGCCAATGATCAACAGCAGCTAACTATAAAGGCATAAATACTATAAAGCTTAGACTATAAAGGCATAAATACTATAAATCTTAGGGTTCTACAAGCTTTGCCGATTCATCAATTGCTCCCATCTAGCATGGGCATGTTATACCCAGCTGCTGCTGCTGTGCCACAGTGTCCTAAACACGGGTGCATTCCATTAGCGCCATTCCTTAATGCACTCTCCATTAAAAAGAAATCCCAAAAATGCCAGGCTTGCGGAACCACCAAGTGGAATAGGAAACACATTAGAAGTACAGTAATGTTTTGCTGAAGGTAAAGATGAAGAAATCAGTGTTTTCCCCACGATGAGCAGAGAACAGAGAGGTATTGCTATATGTGGGTGCAAATAGGCTGATGCTCAGGACTCGGTGGGGATCTGTTTAGAGATGGAGGCTTTAAACTTAAATGCACTTGATAACAAACCCTGGACTTTTTCATGGATCTATTGCTGAGGCTGAAGCCAGCTGGGGCAGGTACTGTGGCAATTTAATGGCTACAAAGCACTCTTATTTATCCCATATAACAACATATAAATAAAGCATTGCAGAAGGAGGGCTGAACCTAGCAACCAGATAGCTGCTGAAATTCCAAACTGGAGAGCTGCTGAACAAAATTCAAAACTGTAAATAAAAAATAAAGACCAACTGCAAAAAACTTAGTATAGCACTCTCCACATCATACTATAAGTTAATTTAAAGGGGAACAACCCCTTTAATCTTAGAGGACACACTTGCCCAGACCTTGTATGTACCAAGAGAGCTGCAACTTATGTTTACTTGGGTTTCCTCCCACTGACAGGTTCATTGGTTCCTGATACATCTGTTTATCTAATAGAGACTTTAGATTGTAAGCTCCATGGGGGCAGGGACTGAGGCGAATGGCATATAACCTCTGTAAGCCTGCAGAATATGTTGACAGTATATAAATAAAGAATAACAACAATACATTGGAAACACCAGCCTGCAGCTGTTGCTGATCCCTACTCCAAACATAATTATATCCCAACCACCTGAAGACCACCCTGACCCCAAAATAATGGATCCAGTTCTTAGCACACAAAAGATAGGGACACATTAGGATTACCTTGGTACAACTCGCTGCCACAGTCCCTTCAAACCCCATGTAGGTGCCAAACGCAAAACACAGCTCACTATGTAGCTCCTATCTGGCTATATATGCACAGTATTTCCATTGTGTACAGTTTGCTGCCACAAAGGCCCCTCACTGTTTGTGTTACATAATGAGCCCCTCTAGCAGCTCTGCATCTCGTGATGTTGCATGGCTCCTTTATTTAGAATAAGGTAACATTTGTGTCCATCTATATTAGTGCCTAGGATCACCACTATTGCACTTGTGCTCGCTGGGAGAATAACCAGAATAGCACATTTGCCCGCAGATATAATGCTAAGCTATCAAGGTACTTAAACAGTCCGTATTTCCTTTGTACCCACCGCTGCCACTCTGCACCCCATTCTCCTACAGCTCTGGTTAAACAAAGGGAAGATGGTGCCTTAATCCCTCCGTTTCAATGAGGTGTTTGCCTCACGATGGCTGAACAACTATTGATCGTAATCTCCACTAAACAACTCCATTTACCGTACCAAAAAACACAAGCTGCGCCCAAGCATGCCACAATGCCCACAATGCCGTGCACTAGTGCCTGTGCTTACACAGATCAGATGACTGTAAATGCACACACACTAAATAAACACAGGGCTGATGTGAAAAGAACAATAACATGGTATTACAAAGCGAACCGTTCCGTGTATAAATCTCTTTTTCAAGAAAGTTTCTATGTTGCACCTAAAGGTTACTGTGTCAAAGACTGTCAGAGGATGCTGGGAATTATAGTTCCACACTAGCTACGGGATGGACTTTCCTGCTTTATACCAAATTTCCTGCTGAGTAGTAGGAAAATTGATACTGCTTAGAGAATTATATGGGTTTCATAAGTGCATTTTATCAGAGATTTGAAGCTCTTTATGGCCGAGATTTTGGCTGTGACGTGAGACCTTCATTAACCTTCATAGACTCAGATCTGCTACCTCTGCACTTTCAATAACTGTAGCTTAGAGATAGGGAAGAGAGGCCCCCCAAGAGCATCGCTGTTGCAGAACTACAGTTGCCAACATCTCTGAACTGCCTGCATGTTAAATGATGTGCAAACAGACACTTTTTCCTGAAATTTTCCAGTAGAAATATGCTCGCTACTAGAGAATACCTTTACCGGCATTGTTTTATGGAGTCTGGGTAAATCCTAGAAATCCAAAATGCCATCAGCCTCTGCCCCTGGGCATAGACCTTGCCTCACTCTAGCTTGTTAGGGCAATGCTGTCCAACTGGGGCCCATGGGTCAGATGTTGCCCTCTAAAAGGATGGCTGTAACCCCCATTCTGCTCAAATGCTCCATAGACTGTATGGCATCATCATTTTTTATTTATTCTGCCCCTCAAACATGCAATATGAGAAATAATCACCCCGCTACATGTAATAAGTTGGACAGCACTTTGTTAGGGTACTACTATAACACATCAGGAGAGCTAGAGGAGTTGATTGGAAAGACTGGCTCCAGTCAGCCTGAGAGACAGGGGAAACTTAGGAAAGACTCCAGCTGAGCCAGTAATAAAGGCCAATGGGAAGATAAGCAACAGGTCAGCGCTGTCCAACTCTTTCCTATGAGTGGGCCAATTAGCCGACGTGTTACATGTTCATGGGCCGGAATATATGAAAATGATGATGTCATACCCAGAAGTCTGTGGAGCTGACAGACAAGCAGGGGGCCATAAATTTGCCCCCGAACATCCAGCTAGATTTGGTTTATCTGATGAACAATATGATATATAATATTATATTAATATATCATATATAAAACAAGTGTTCACCTAAATCATTATTCCACCTACACTGTACACAAGACACACACACCATCCTGCACAATAGAGAGACACTGAGATAGCAGCCTGTGCGCTCAATAGACCCATGTGTACACACAGTCAGTATGTGACTGTAATATTAATTTACTGATGTAATGGTGGGTGTGGCCTCGCAGAGTGACCTTCACATTAGCAGTAAAAAAAAGCCATCTTGTGTCTCCCGGCCAACGAGCTATCCACATTCACGAGCAGCGAGGCGACCCTCATGTAAACAGGGCACTCACAGCAGAGAGAAATTCTGATATTGATATAAGTATATATACTAAACAACACAGACACGGACAGAACTTTTAAACTTGGTGGTTGTAGCTGTAGCCCCCTGTCTGTGGCTAAACTGCAACTCCCAGTAAGCACCAGCTCTCTGAGCATGCTGGGATTCGCAATGCTGATTCACATTAAATTGTGCCTACTACACAAATTATTCAATAAAACCCTCATGTTGTGCCGGAGCCCCCATCTTGCCCCTGCGATTACTGAAAAGAATATGCTTCCGTCTCAATGCTATAATGGGCAAATGGCCACGCTGGTAATCAGCTTATCTGCAGCATAAGCCGTAATGACCAGATCCAGTTCAGCAGTAAGCAGACAAACAAGGCGGCTAGAGACCTGTGTGGCTTGGGATATGAAAATAAAGTACCGTTGGCCCTGTGGAAACATTGACATATATTTTTTGTTTTTTTTTCTGTTTGCACAATAATCCATGTGTGACTGGGTTCCGCCGCCCTGCAGTTTGTCTGTGGATTCCTCTGCTCTGCCTGTTGGCACTGGTGCAGCGCTCCCCGTCCTGCAGCAGCCAGACAAACGTGACGCCATACGTTTTTACACTGTCACCTAATCCGGTGATGACTTCCATATGTATGTGCGTATGTGGAAATGGGAGTTCGGCTTTCCCTGGATGGAACCCCGGTGTAAACGGGTTATATAAACATGTCAGAAGTCTAATTGGCCTGTGACATGGTAATGAGCTCGTTCTGACCCATTTATTTCCTAAATATTGCAAGACATAATGAAGGGCTCTGTATTTGTAACCCCCATCTATATCCATAAACCCCTGGCAAGGCCCCCTAATGCGTAAATCATTACCATCACCAATGTTATTTCTTTCATGTTCTGACTGGTTAAACCTTAACAGCAATGGAGCAGGAAGGAGGGATAAGGTATGGGGTCAGGGATGGTATTTACATGCATTTATTCTACGAAGCTGGGGGATTAGGACTTTGCAAGGTATACAGTTAGATGAGATACAAGAGCCAAGATCACATCACAGCACCAGGGCGCTCAGAGCATTCGCATAACCCAATAGGCCAACACCATGCAACCATTTCTCAGGGCCACAAGAGTTCATTAATGACATGTACAAAAAACATGCACTACCTAAATCCAAGTGCTCCTCTCAACAACACACTGCATATGGATAACGCTTAGTAAAAGTCCATTATGTGTCTCCTAGTAAACCAATCCAGCTGCAGCCCCTAAAGGGTTATCAGATGATCTATTTGACTACATTGCTTTAGTAAATAAACTGGAATAACTATAAACATGACCAGACAAAAAATGAGGTTGAAAAAGACACATCCATCAAGTCCAACCTTGCACTCAGACTGATCCATCTAGTTGGGCAACCTCTAGCCCTGCTACACCTTCTAGCACCAGTAATAGCTCAGTTTTGATCCATACAGCAAAGGGATGAACCTGCAGCCTGCCTGCTACTCTATAAAACTACAACTGCCATTTAGACTGAAGGCTGAGAGTTCTAGTTGACAGCTGGTGGGCTGCAAGTTGCCAGGGCCTATAGCCCAATGCTCAGCAGATGTTCTGTACCTACACCACAGAACAGATGTTTGCTGCACACAGTAAACCTGTACCAATACCACACACCTTCTTGTCTGTACAAGTAAAGTTCAGAAAAGCAACAGGTAGTTGCACCATGAATTGTGCTTGCTTATAACAGGACAGTCCTTTAAACTACAGCTCCCAGAAACTCCTGCTGAGAAGTAGCAGCACAGACACAGGTTGGAGAATGCTGTCTAACTGCAGACTTTTAACCTGTTCTTCCTATAAGGGGAAGCGAGAAGATGGTGATACCTTTTTGTATTACAGCTCAATAGTGCAACTACAAGTTACAACACCCCTTCCACTACAGCACATCTGCACTATGATAAATGCAGTAGGTACCCTATTACAGTTCTCAACCCCTGACAACCCTCAACTATAAATTAACCACAGTTTCCAGCATTCCCCCTCTGACTTGCAGATATGCATCACAAGGTAGAGATCTCTGCTTTACAGGGTAAAGGATTTACCATGGTTTCTGTGCAAAGCAGTTGGGGAATGCTCTTAGATCAATTAACCCTTTTACTACAACACATGTAGAGAATGCAGTGATCAGTACCATATACTTAGATTCCCAACTATATCTCACATTTTTGCTTTTCCAGCTGTTGTTCAACTACAGTTCCCAGCATGCTTTAATAACTGTGGCTGTGCAACAGCTGAAGAGCCCCAAACAGAGGAGACCTATTCTTCTGTATACAGTTTTAACCTGTTCTCCTCAAAAGCAAGGATCTGTATGCATGCCTGCAGTTATCCATCCCATTTTGCACCCAGGCACAATATTGCCCTCCATCCTTAATCGATCCTCAACAAATCAACATGTTAGCTATGGCATGTGTTGAATGCAAAGGATATCTAACATGCCGCCATGCCTGTGCCCAGCTGCCATGGAAAGGTAGTATTGGGGTCCTTACCTTATTTGAAGCCATCTCACTGACAGAGTGCCGGGTCTGTAAAGTCTCCAGCTGGTCCAAGCACCAGTCCAGCTCCTCCAGGGTCTCGCCGGCCAGTTTCTGATAGGCCTCCTCTGTCAAGAGATAGGGGAAAGGATACTCAGTTTTCAGACGCTTAACAGGGCTAGCCTCAAAATCCAAAGGGTCCATTCTGCCATACACTGCCATGCTCGGATGACCAGTGCTTATACATGAGGGATCCTTCATAATGTTACCAAAAACACCCCAGAGAGAATAAAAGTCCAGCAGCACAAGTGCCCTAGGGAAAGCAGTCCAACTTGTGGCTTACTGATCCTCCAAGCCTGTGCTATGAGATTCCAAGAGCCATAAAACCCATGCAGCAGCAGCAGCAGCACTGTGTGACATAGGGCTAGTCTCCTTGAACTAATAATACACTGCTTATCTGCCAGTTCAAGGGAGTCATAAAAAACCAGAAGATTGTGCTTCTTTTGCAATGGATATTAAGCCTCCTTCCTCGTCCTGCCTGCAGCTAGCAGCCTATTAAAGAAACATGAAAATCAGCTGCAAAGTCTGAGGAGCAGCTTCCCTGCGTCCTCGTCGCCACTGTCCTGCAGCACAATACTGCCCATAGCGGCTGCACACACAGGGATCAGGGCAAAGGGACGGGCTCCCCGACTGCTTGTAGGGATCCAGCCAGAGCCCACACTTTCACTGTGCCATAGTCCTCCTCATCATCATCCCGCTAAGGGAGAATGCCGCTTTCTTTGAACCAAAACCAAAAGCTGAGGAAAGAGAGACAGACAGAGAGAGAGAGGGAGAGAGACTGTGTGCGAGAGTGGGGGAGGGACAGAAATCCTGGCATGGAGCTGACAGCTGGATCCCAGCGCACACTGCAGGCAGCAGCCACCTCAGATACAGTTACAGGCTGCGGCCGCTCTCCCCTATTTGCCTGTCTGTATCTAGGGGTATACAGGGATATACAGGGATATATACCCTCCCTGCTTGTGTCCCCAGCACTAGCTGCACGGAGATACCATCTTAGTGCCAGGGAAACACAACAGTCTGGCTGGGGATGTGCCACACACACTGGAATCTCACTTAGGAATTTCTTTTCTATTCTAGGAAAAAGTATTTTATTCAGAGGAATTTCCACATTCTGCCCCATCACCTCAAGTGTAATATATACAGAATATAACGGATTCCTAGGGGAACTTTGCCTTTACATTAACTTTTAGTATGTTATATGACACAGGTGGGCAAACTGCGGCCTGGGGGCCACGTCCGGCCCGTTGGTCTTTTTAATCGGCCCACCGAGGATTGGTGTGTCTCGCTTTTCCTAACAGAGACCGCAGTCCGCAATCTTCTGTCTTTCAGAAAATCCCGACTCCGCAAGTCTCATCAATCAAGACTTGGCGTCAAGACTGCATGTAAGCGCAGCGACGCAAAACCAAGGAGATGGTGCTGGCCCGGCACATCTGTTGAAAAAGTCAATGTGGCCCCTGAGCCTAAAAGTTTGCCCACCCCTGTTATAGGATGTCCTATTTCTAGTAACTTTGCAATTGGTCACCATTATTTAATTTTCAAAGTTTTCTGACGATTTTCCTTCCACTTCCAGCTTTCAAATGGGGGGTCACTGACCCCGACAGCCAAAAACAATTGCTCTGTGCGCTAACAAATGTATTTATATATTTTATTACTTTTTATTACTTATCTTACTATTCAGGTAAGGTGAAGGTAAGTTGGACCCTAGCAACCAGATAACTATGAAATTTGAACTGGAAAGCTGCTAAACAAAAAGTTAAGTAACTGAAAAATCCCGAAAAATAAAACATTAAAACCAACTGCAATTTGCTTCAGAATATAAATGTCGACATTATATTAAAAGGTAATTTAAAGGTGAACAACCCTTTTAATTCCCTAATATACTGGTTTAGAAACAAATCTTATCATCCACCCCCACACTATAGCCGCCTAACAGCAGGGGCATTTACAGTCTTTTCTTAGTGGTAATTACCATTGTCAGTACAGGTATAGGATCCATTCTCTGGAAACCTATTACCCAGAAAGTTCCAAATTACAGCATGGCCATTACAGGTATGGGATCCAATAGCTGGAAACCAAATTAAGGAAAGCCCATCTCCCATAGACTCCTTTTCCTTTGTAATAATAAATAAAACTTGTACTTGATCCTAACTACGATATAATCATTTTGATGACAAAATTCTGTTGGGTTTAATTAATGTTTAAAATATTTTTTATAAGACAATCCAATCCAATGCCTTATCTGGAAAACCCCAGGTCCTGAGCATTCTGAATAACAGGTCCCATACCTGTATAAGCAAATAATTCTAATTTTAAATAAAAATGATTTCCAACTCAGAATTAATTAATACTATTGGGTTTATTTAATGATTAAATGTTTTTTTATTTGAGTTGAGTTGGAGTGCTGAGACTCAGGGCCACCATCACATGGGGCCCCATACTGCTGAGTTAGGGGGGCACCAATGATTAGTCCACCAGTAACCTAGGACTCCTGCCAACAAGTAGAATGAGACCCAAAAAAATGTCCCTTCCATGTATTTGTAATGATTAACATGTATGTATAAAGCACCAACATATTCCGCAGTGCTATACATTAAATTGGTTTTACATTGAACATAAAGAATTATATACAAAGCAACCAATCATCAGGTGGTGATGCCCCTGATTGGCTGGCCACATATCACCTACCACAAAACCACAACCGACCTGCAATTGTGTCAAATTAATGGCCAATTTTGTGGTTGCCAGTGAAAATTCAGGGATTTTTGTTGGCTGACATGAGAACAGCATTAATGGCCAGTGAGTTACATAGTTACATAGGGTTAAAAAAAGACCAGAGTCCATCAAGTTCAACCCTTCCAAGTAAACCCAGCACCCACAACCTATACTTACCAATCTATACCAACACATACATAACTATATATACAAACATTAATACTAACTGTAGATATTAGTTAAAGAACACTAGGCAAGGGGTAATTTAATAGATGTTTGGGTCAGTACAGTTACTGATATTATTAGAGGGTAAGAATGGCACTATTCTCCGGTGAATTATAAAGGGGGAGGATCACACTTTGTTATAGTCAGTCTAGTATACCCTATTTATTACTGTACAGTATCTGCAGACTGGTAATGCTTGCTGGTTATATCAGTTATCTTGGTATTCCATCCCATGCCATTCTTCATCAACTAATAGGCAATGGCACAATTTTGGGCATCTTGTTTGTCTGAGCAGTGCTGGCAGGCAACAAAGATTTTAACAAATAAAGCTTTTATGTTTTTTATGTTCCTTTTGCACATAGTGGGTGGGGAATCACTGGTTGCACAGTCTATGACGTCATCAACTGGATTTTGGCGCCAGTTTGGGTTTATGAGTGGGTTTGCTTTAATGTTTGTTCACTTTGAGAAAGGCTGTGGAGTCAGCCGAAACGTTAGTTTGACATAATAAATTTTTCTTTAATTTTCATTAAGACCTGTGAGTGCGGCATCTATTTATTTTCTATACTACACCATTTTATATACTGCACCCAGGCATCTGTGACCTTTTTTTGACGTGAGTGCCTGCTTCTCCTCCTTTTGATTAACAAATAAAGCTTGATACAATAACATGAACATTAAAGTGATACTGACACTAAAAAACGACTCCTCAAAATATGAATGTACATAAAAAGTTGCCTATAGATCATGTTGATTGATTTTCGCTGTGAGATTTGCTTTTGTAAATAATTGTTACTTGAAGTTCCTAAACCTGACTGTTTTGCCAACCTGACTGTCCCTTCTCAGCCTGTAAATTATAGCTTCTAATGCTAAAGGCCTCCTGCTGGACAAATATGGCAGCCCCCTTTAGGGGAACATGGGGGATCAGCCAGGTAATATAAAAGCATTGGGCAAATACTTTTATGGCAAAAATGAAGGTCATGCAAAGACAATGTTATGATAGATGTAAAAAAAAGGTTTAATTTCTGGTGTCAGTATCTCTTTAAAGAAAGGATTGATTTTAATGGCAATAACTTTTACCCACGGTAATTGGCATTTCTGAGCACCAGTCAGCTGATCCACAAATGTACCCAAACAGCTTGCAAGCTAGGGATGCACTGAATCCAGGATTCAGTTCAGTATTTGGCCAGGATTCGGTTTCGTCCGAATCCATGGTCCTGGCCAAACCAAATCTGAATCCAAAAAATCACATGACTCTTTGTCATGTTAACATGGAAGTGGAAATTTTTTTAACCCTTCCAAATCCTAATTAGGATTCGGATTCGGTTCAGTATTCTCCCGAATCCGGTTCGGCCGAACTTAAAAAACTGGATTCAGTGCATCCCTACTGCCAACTGAAACATTTGTCCCAGTTCAAACTATACAGACTCCATTTAAGATTTGCGTTTTTTGTTTCGATACATATGGAGAACAGTTTATTGGTGTCTATGGGGCACCCATTTATACTTTATAATCAGGTTTATAACAATGGCATTGGCTGCGGCTCCATAAGTGTCTGGGCTCAAGTGTCAGGTTCTTGTGCTGATGGCAATGCATGGGTTTTTGGCTGCCAATGCTTTATGCAATTATACATTTCATTAAAAATACCAAATTATAGTGTAATATATAAAGGTACAAAAATCCCAATTTCTTTCATACAATATCATTGCAAGAGGTATATTTTTGCAAGTACAAGCGGCAATTGTTTCCTTGGGGAGAGGTAATTTACTTGTGCATTACCCACTTCCTGGTTGGGAAACAACGATTCCTAATGTTTTATTTACTACGCTGATGCTTGTTAACAGTAATTACTCCTTTGTCTGCATCACACACCCCAGGTTTAATTATGTTAACCAGAGCGTAAAGAAGGTGCCTGTCTGACTGTAAGTCAGGGCAGGGGATAGTCACAGGCGGCCTGCCTTCTGATGCCAGCTCTACACTCAATAGCTTTCATTAAATTTGGCAATAATAATAATACTTACATAAAAATAATTACATAAAACAGAATAGTAAGTGCGTCTGAAAAAAACTTGTTTATTGTTGTTGTTGGATCTTTGCCAAGTGGTGGGACTCATTGGGTTAATGTAAAGAGAAGTTCAATCATATGAGGGCAGGATATTGGCACTGAGCATAAATACAGTCCAATGAGCTCCTCTATAAATGGAAGAGTTTTTTATCTGGTCAGATTGGCATTTCAATAAACCCCAATTAGATAACAGCCAGCATAGCAACTGTTTTGGTTACATACAGTAACCAATAAGCTGGAGAGGAGAGAACCAAATGTATCAGCATTTATATTTACAGCTTCCCATGGTGGAGCCAATGGGAGTTGTTTCAATCTGTCTCTTGGATCCAGCTGAGACTTGAGGGTGGGTGAGTGGATACAGATCTGGGGAAGGTACAGCAGAGATGTCAAGGAGGTCACAATGCATTGCTGACACATGTTCTATTGATTTCCCTTTTCATTAATAAATGGTTACTATCTGTTTAAGAACCGCTATCGCCAGGGTATAACAACAAAGCCTTCATCTGCAGGTGCTGAGGTGTTATATTTATGTCGCTCTCATCATCTGTTCCTACTGTTGCAGCCTTACCCTGCTGTTACTCCATTATACAAGGAAAAGTGAATAACATTAAAATGTATATTTTGAGTTGAAATATGCCTAGACTGAATCAATATCCCTATGCAATGAAAAGTAGATACATTTATTTATTCTCCTTGGTTTGGTACAGGTATAGCAGTTTGGTTGAAGTCTATATTGTGACAATTGGTGCACTTACCCATACTGAGTGCACCACAGAAACCAATGGTTCATGCCCATTACAAAATGGATACTTGAACACATGAAACCTGCGTAAAACAAAAGCTCCAGCCCAAGGAGCTCTATCTCTACATGTTTATTCTCTCAGATTAATGCTTTCTGTGCTTTCTTATATTCATGTGTTGCATGCATCTACAGCAGCAGCGGAGGCAGATTATTACATATGCACAGGCATAAATGGAACATAGTATTAGTCTAATAGCATGCTTTTACTAATAACCTTTTATTTCATTGCCTATTTCACTGGGATTTCTCTTTATTCTGAATGTTTCTATGTTATACAAGGGAAGCTCTGACAATAAGGGAATAGGTACTTGCAAGCTACTCTTCTGGAAGAAACATATACATGGCAGGTATGTAGGTAATGCCAGACCATTGTTGGACTGACCTACCAGGAAATTTCCATGTGTTAGTCAGCCCTTCCAGTGTCGCCTGGGCCATCAGGAATAAACCCTGTGCCCCCCCCCCCCCCGCTGTCCCACCCAGACCATGCCCTCCCCAACCCCAGGACTTGATCACAATACCAACTTTGAGACGAGCCACCATCGTCACATACATGTGCATTGTGGGGGGGGATGAAATGCAAGCTTGGGTGCTGGAAGGAGAGCCCTTCAGATAGCACAGAGGGCTCGGCCCTTCTGGTTTTAGCCTTTTGGCCTATCTCATAGTAAGGCCCTATTTCTTTATGGAAACAAAGAGGCTATGATAGTATTGAAAGAAAATGGACTAGGAGAATAAAGGGGTTGAGTGAGGAGAGGAGCACAAATAGTTTGGAGGGTCTATGGTCTAAGGTTTTCCCAGTCCCACACTGTCAGGAACTTTAGCTATTTTGGAACCAGTAGTCCCAAGACACTTTGTTTACGATCTTACTTTTACAGCTGCTAGACTGTCACCCATCATCTCTCTGTTATATAGTAACATAGTAAGTTGGGTTGAAAAAAGACATACGTCCATCAAGTTCAACCATAATGCCTATATATAACCTGCCTAACTACTAGTTGATCCAGAGGAAGGCAAAAAACCCCATATGAAAGAGTCTGTGCTGTTCTATAGCAAGAGTGCAAGTGCAAGAAAGTATATCAAGCATATTCCATCACTAGCCTTGTGTATGGCTAAGTACAGGATCCCCAGCATTTTTTACTCGTGAGCCACACTCAGATGTAAAGTGTTAATGAGCCACAAAAGCATGAAAAAAGTTCATTAAGGATGCAAAATAAGGGCTTTGATTGGCTATTTGGTGGCCCCATGCTGGCCAGCAGAAGGCTCTGCTTGGAATAAAACTGTGTCTCTGTGCTTCCAAACTTGCCCCCAAGCCAGAGATTTAGAAATAGGCACCTACTCTGAGGCCACTGGGAGCAACATCAAAGGGGGTGGTGGGCAACATGTTGCCCATTGGGGATCACTGGTTTAGAAGCAGATGCACATGTCATGCTTAAAAGCAATATTACTATCTTTTTTCAAAAAAAATCTACACTGCAAAGGTGACACATGGAAATGAGCTTGTCCCAAGGATATGGAATAGGGGTCAAAGATGCTAATTTTATTTTTGCAAGTCATATTCTGACTACATCAGACTTTACAAATAGATGCCCCCGCCCCTAGTCATCACAGAGGCACACATGCCCAGGCTCATGTCTCTTACTGACCTCAGAAGTCTCTCTCAGCCCTGCAATCACACCGTAAGTGTTGCGCATTACAAAACAAACTGTTAATGCTATTACAGCCCTGATATCTTCATTATATCTTGCATTTCTATGACATGGGGACACAGGTGGTATGGCCCTGTTCCTACTCTGTACCTGCAGTTTTAGGCAGGCTATGGATTACCAAGATTAAACTTAAACCGAACCAGTAAATATTGGCTTTACTTTCATATCAGCTAGACGTGACCTTACTGAAGTCACTAGTTTCAGTTACTGTGACTCAGTAATGAAAAGAAGATCAAATGCTCACTGAGGATTATTAAAGAAGGTAATTACCCCTTTATTTATATGTTTGTGTTCTCTTTTATGGACACAAAACACCTAACTTTTTGGGTAGGATAAGGGGTTCTAGAAGCCCTACCCAAAACCTTACTTATTGAGTGCAAATAGGCCTAAAATAACTTGTACATTGTTACTGTACTTAAACTTTCCAAGAGGGCCATAGACCAAAAGTAGCCAATTAATAATTGGGGGCAATGTTTGCACCAGGTCTAATAACCCCTAGCAAGAAGTCAGCAGGTAGCATTTATTGGTCAACATTAAGGACAATAAAGCTCAAACTCACTGGGGGAGACAATTAGTTAGGCATACTACAATGACTCTATTTGCTAACCTAGAACCAGCCAGGCTGGTCCAAAGCTAGGCCCAGTCCAAAGCTAGGAATTTATTTCTTCTTTCCAGGGCAGTACAAAGCAGTACAGAAAGTACATGTGCAGTATAGACGTGCCCACCCAGAGCAATGTGGAACATCACCAGGAAGAAGAAATAAAATTGACCCAGGGTCCAAAGATTACAGTCTGGGTTTCATTGTTCTTATTTGTTGCTATAGGTTACTAGACCTGGTGCAAAGTTCCCGAAATTTATTACACTCCCCTTCTAGAATGGTCACTTTTTAGTAATGAAGGCAAGGTCATGTATTCAGCACCTTGGACAGCACAGTGTGAGGTCACTCATTTAAAGCTCTTTATGTACCATTGTGACTCATGAAGCAACTTAGCAACATGGTGCTGGTTTATAGGTAAATGTTAAATGTTTTGGCTACCAGTCATGGCTAGAGGGAATCAAAATAAAGCTTTGAACCCTGCATCCTTTCAGCTTATACATGAAGCTGCCATGCCTTCTACGCTGTACAGATCAGTGGCTATGCAAGCAGGGACAAATTAATAGTTACGTGAGGGCTGCAATATCTATAAAAGATAGGGGAGACTCACTGTTACATGAAAAGAATGAACAAACCCAGTGTTGTCTGAGTGTCTGAGCCTCCCTCTTTACAAATAGTTTCCTATCGATCGGAGGTGCAGAAAACATGTGGGTGATGTCATAAGGGCATTATTATATTTACATCACCTCATGGGTGTGACTTAACTCACAAGCTGCTCAGAGTCCTCTGTAAACAGGTGCCCCGATCATGACAACATGAGAAGAACAAGAAAGTAAAGGTTTTTGTATTAAGCATTCTATGGTTGCACAATGAAACAGTATAAGTTTGTTTTTCTCCAGACCTTACTTTGTTGCACAGCAGCGCTGCTTTTATTATAGATGGATTTCCCAGTCCCAGTCATAGTCTTAAGCAAAAATCAGTCCATTGGTTCAAATAATAAGACCCTTCCCCCCAGGAAATGGCATAAAGGGGCCATTGCTCAATGACACATGCAAGCACTGAACTACAGTATATGGCTGAATAAAGAGGCGAAGCTCCATAATAACTGTAAACCAAAACATACAAGGTCTTTTCTACGAGAAGCCCTCCGCGAACAGAAATATTACATCTGGGCTAAAAATCTGTTTTGGGTCCTCTTCTGGGGCACATGGCATTAGTTTACAGATCAGACGAATCTAAAATTTTCGGGATCACGATAATGGCCTTCCCTTGGTTACAGTATTCTTCTGCAAGGCCGCACTCATTTAAGATCTCACTTATGCATTCAAGAATTTTATAAAAAACTCGGATATGACATTGTCCTTGAGAGGTTCTTTTAAGGGTAAGGCTTTGTTTTCCCTTTAAAAAGTGTATAGTCATACGTCATACATTAATACTAGGCAAGCTTAAAGCAAAGTAAATATGAGAATTCCCCTTTAAGATGTATTGAAGTGCAAAACTCATAATTCAGAGAAAGAATGTTAAGTTGGGATTTTCATTTTGTAAAACAAATTAAAGGGTTGGCAGTTTACTCAGAAGGCATTAGGCATTAGCAGCTTATTGTGTTACTTTTATAATGTATAATAAATAATGTTATTAGCAAATGACTTAGTTGTACTCATTTACAGCATGACACTTGAGATTTGTCACTGAAGCAATAAGGCAGTCCTTACAGTTTAATACAAAGGACACAAAGGTACAGCCTACAGGAAAGGGTGGCTACCTAGACAGGATTTTACTGGCCTGATTGGTAAAAATGATGCTTTATACTAATGGGAGAAAAGAACAGAGGTATGAAGACTGGCAACCCCAGCTATACCATCCAAGAACAGGATGTAAAGGGGTTTGTTTTTAACCACCAATCCAATGTCAGAGACAACAGAATTGTGGGTATTAAATCTGCATAAAACTCCAGGTTTGGGGTGATAATTGCTCTCTTGTGTTAGATTTCAGAACTCTTACGTAGAATAGACTTGTATAAAGTGACTAGAATATTCCTGGCAAATGCCCTGATTGGATTTGCCCTTAGGAACAAGCTTTTAATGTCCCCTTTTTGTACAGACATGAAGAGTTACTAATTCCAATTGCTCGGGATGCAAGTCTCTAACATGTGACATGTTTCATATAAAAACCAGATGCAATTAACTTATAATGCCATCTATACACACAGAAGTGAAATCCCTTCTTGAACTGTTACCCTTGGCGGATGAATTCCAATGTGGTCTGGTGCTGACGCAAGACAAAGGCATTGTGGCTGAATTCCATGGGGGACTTATGTCTGTGGTTGCGCAGGCAAGAATTTTATAGAAATATATGAAATAACCCAGAGAAAAGAGGTAAATACAAGAACTGATAAAGAGAAATGACAAGATAAATTAGGGGCGCCTTTGAAAACTGAATACATGTACTCAAAGCTGTCCTTATGTGTAAATTAAGACCATCAAAGAAATAATTCATTACAAAGAAAAATTTTTTTCCACCTGACAAATCCTGAAAATTATGCCATCATTTTACCCGCTCTAGACATTGCTTGCATATAGGGTTGCCACCTCTCCTGCCCGGAAACTCCGGGCAGGGAGGCAGGGCGTGACGTCATGTGGGTGGAGCTATGACATGGCAGTCGGCGATTGGCCAATCACAGCGTCAGTCTTAGAGAATCTTGCCCAGTTTTCCAAATTGGGAAAGCTGGGCAGATAATTTTGACCCGGATGGCCCGGGTCAAAAACAGGACAGGTGGTAACCCTACTTGCATAATCCAATGTCAATGGGACAAAAATGTTTTCTGGTGTGAATAGGATGGCCTACTTTTCCTATGATCTATACCAGGCAGGCACAAAAGGGGACAAGCCATGCTGTAATTTTTCAGGGGTTATGATGTCACAGAGGTGGAGCCACAATGTCAAAGGGCTGAGTCACATCATCAAGCTTGGAATCCAAATTTTTGGGTATTTGGGGAGTATGGAAAGGGAATAAAGGGGCTAGCTGGGGGCAGACTAGGTTTGGCCTCAGGTGGGCTGAGGCCAAATTGAATAGTTATTACACATTTACCAACTAGTACATTGCTGGAACCAGCCAGGAAACAGCCTTTTTTTTCTTTTTGAGATTTTTTTAAATGAACAACTTTTAACTACATATTTTGGCTATGATGGTCCAGTTTTGTGCCAGCCTGCTTTCTATGAAGTAAAAGCTTCTACAACCTCCTCAAGCTGGAGGAATGTGCACCTGGACCCCCTACATGAATCACAAGTTCACTCCAATAGTATAAATGGTTTTCCTATGTATGATTTACCAAATATCTAATATCCATGATAGAAAATCCACTCAGGACAAGAACTCCATCATTGGGGTAAGGTGGTCGCTAGGTTGCTAGGCCCTCATTAAGATTTGATCACTGGTTTGGCGGAAAAGATAGACTAATTTAGTCAACTAGCCAAGTGGATCTCTCCAGCTTTAGGCAGTTAATTCTAGAGATTCCATCTTCAACTTCTTCCAGGTAACTGACTGTAATGTTTTGCTATGCACCCTTAGCCAGTAGGTTACACCTTTTGACAACTTCTTATAATGGGGTTATAACGATAAAAAGATCTGTTGGAGAAGCTAGGAAAGTCCATAGCCAGCCAGCGTGAGACAACGTTCATATTTTTTGCACGTTAAACCCTGCCATATTAAATTTACATGTTATAACCAAGAATGGAAGGGGCAGGACATGGGCATCCCTACTTTTCAAGTCATTCAAAATGCACACACTGGGGAAAGCAGGTAATACTCATGGTTTAAGTACAGGTCTGCCCCACGTTAGACACAAAACCTTCGAAGGTGGGCATGCATCTCTAAGGGCTGCAATTTTGCATTTAATGCTCCTGCAGTTGCACCTAGGCCTTTGTACATGGGTCCTGATAGCGACTTGAAAACTGAAAACTGAGGCTGATCACCTAATATTTTAATTAGAGAAATGCAAACTGAATAATCTTTAGTGCTCCTTTAACCGCTTCAGCAATTTAGTGAGGGATCAGGACTGCCACTTTGACTCTTGAGACTTCAAGTATAATACAAAGATACAGATACAGCATGGCTGTTTCCTAAACGGCGGAGATCTCAGGACACATTATCTTCTATGATTAGACAGAAGTTATTCAGGGTAGAGGGAGATGTGACAGCAGAAGAGATAGCTTTGATGCATGCATGTCAGGGCTAATTGGAACATATATTATTTTTAAAGTGGAAGAAAGAATCTGAGCAGCAAGTGCTATGGTAAGACTTAAGGTGGAGCTAAGTGGAATTTATACATCTGCTATCAGAACACAATATGTAGCAAATGCACTGAAAGGCAATACTGCAAGAATTGCATTGCAACCATTTACTAACATCCTAAAGTAACAGGCCTGCTGGAAATTCCTTAGATGTTGGAGATGTATTTTCTAGAAGGAATGCTGGGGTCATTTTGGGATTCTTAGAATGTATAAACTCTACATGCCTACTTGGTAAATGTGCAGAGAGGGACAAAGGTTACAGATAGTTACATATAGTAGCCCACAACCAAGGCTGCAACATATCTAGCTGCCGGTGGGAAATTAGATATGGTGGGAAAATACAGGACTAAGGAATGAGTTGGAAGGGGCAAAGAAAAGATGAAAAAAGTAACAAGGATGAAAGTATCTCCATGGTACCTCAGATAAAATGGGGGCAAAAATGGTGATGGGGACCCAATACTGAGATTCAGAGATGCTGATGAAAGTAAGGAAAGATGATAGCTCAATAAAAGTGAACTGAAGGAAAAGGTTGTAGGAACTTTAGAAAAGTTGATGGGATTAAGGATGGAAACTTAATGCTGAGAGTCAGAGATGGTTATGGAAGAAAGGAGAGAGGAACAAGCAAGGACAGATTATAGCTTAATTAAAGAAAAGACCTGAAGGAAAAGTTGACGGAATGGCAGAAAGAGCTATAAGATGGACAATGGGGACTTAATGCTGTCAAGATGCTGATGAGAGAAAGGAGAGAAAAACAATCCAAAGTCAGAGATGTTAATGGGAGACTTGAGACAGGAGCAAGCAAGGCAGATAGCTCAATAAAAGGAACAAACTTAAGAAAAGAAAGTTGAAGGGATGGCAGATGAGCGATGACATGAAAGATGAAAACTTAATGCTCAGAGTCAGAGATGGTTATAGAAGAAAGTAGAGAGGAAAGAGCAAGGACAAATGACAAACAGTTCTTCATTAGAAGAGCAAAGGTCCTCCCACTTGGCCAGGTTTCTTCACAGGACCCACCACCAGGGTTTTAAATACCCCAGAATGTACAGTAGGCACATATTACATTTAAGTTGAATATAAAGATATTTTTAAAGTTAATATAATGTAATGTGAAAGATTTTTTTCAATTCAAGTATTTTTTTCTTTCAGCAAAAGCTGGACAAAAAAATGGATATCTTATGGAATTTTCAATCCCGGAAGTATGCAGTTAGCTGGTATATAACAGCTACAGGACGTATGGATAATTCATATTTCACTTAGGGCCGTTTGGAATGATTCAAAGCCAAACAGTGAAACTGACATCAGTGACTAAGTATTTAGAGGATGCCAACACTAAGTACCCAGCCATCTGATTGCGCAAATGGCACTAAGTAAGACTCTCTATGCAGCGGTGAAACTGGAGATTTTATTAATCCTGAAATCATGGCTGGGGGAATCCTAACAGAAGTGCGGTGTCTTCTTACACTTTTCTTCTAAGCAACTCACACACAGGATGACTTTTGTGTTTTTAATGGCACTTAATGACCTCTGTACATACAAACCTCACCACTAATGTGTTCTTTGACATTGGCATGGGGCAAGTTTTTATAGGAAGCCCAACAAACCCATAATTCAGGGATATCTGACTCTGGTTGCTGCAGTTGCTTGTAGGTCATAGTTTAGGCTGACAAATTAGCTAGGTTTTGTTATGGTTAGTTACTTGGGGTAAAGTCAAAAATGAATCATACTGGGCTCAAGAGTAGCTAAACCATGGCTCCACTGCTGCACAAGCCCAAGGGTACAGCAGCCACATCACAGTGAAATTAGGGCCTTTAGAACTTTCTTAAAACCTCTGACTTAAGAATAAATCTAAAGGTGGCCCATATAAGCTGCCTTTTAAGGCCTTTGCAGCTTATCTGGATGTGTATGGGGCCCTCCAATGAGCCTATTCAATTGATATGTTGCCAAAAATCAGGCAGATATCAATCAGGTAGATTTGAAAATCCCTTCAGGCTTGGATGCATCAGTTTGTTGATATGGTCCCTGCCCTGACAGATGGCATTTACTGTTGTTGCTATCCTGATCATTTTGGCCAAATTATCGGATCAACCTCATTTTCCCCACCTCAAGATCTTTAAATGTATGACCAGCTTACTTGGACTCCAAGGACCGGTTGAACACCGAAGAGGTACATTTTATAAAGCCAAGTCTTACAGAGGGTTTAGCTTAGTTCCAATTCAAAGTAGACCCTGGCATTTCAAGTACAAAGAGGCCAAACATCTTGCCACAGGCCCAGTGTTATCCTGGTTCTGCTTGCGCCTAAAGCAGCAGCTTGATGCCCCCTCACTTCCGCTCAACACTTACAATATTACTGTTGGAGGGGGTCCAGAGGGGACTGCATCGCTAGTGCAGAGAGCGTTACTGCACTAGCAGAGCAAAATTTTCTTTTTAAAAAGCGTAAACAAGGGCAGCTTTGTGCCCACCTTGGTAATAAGCTGCTCCATGCCACCACAGGCAAGGTTCTCACCTAGCCTCATGGCTGAGGAGGCTCTGCACAGGCCCAATAAATAGTTGTACTGCAGGCCCCCTGGCATTTGCCAGAATCTATAGATTGCCAGTCCAGGCTAGCAGGTAAGACAACTTTCTTCTTGTCAGTTTGCCTTCCCTTGCCATTTTAATGTGTGACTATGTCATGTGTAAGGTTCATGTCACATACAGAATTTAGTAACTGCTTAATAAACAAGAACAGACCCTACTGTATATCTGGTTAGGTAGACCTAGAAGCTATTAACATCCATTTGTGACAGAAGCCTACATATTCCAAATGTCTATAGCAATGCAGGGGCATCAAGCCGCATGATATGACCAAATCCTCCAGGCTCGTTCTCTATAGCATGTCTGACACAGTATGAGCTAGGCAACTGATTACACTGTTCTGCGCCATGGCCTGGGGAAATAATACTTTGTGCAGCTCAACCTTTACATTACACGGCTAGAGATCCATTAGTAAACGAACAAAAACAAATCATGCTAGGGAGCGGTTTGGCCTAGATGACGCAGGTAGCTGACACATGTCAAAACATAATACTATGAATCGGCCTAAAAAACCACAGAACTGAGCAACCTGATATTCTGTACGTCACAAAAGCCAAATGTAAATATTCCCTCACCCCTTTAACTGCTCAAGCACCTTGTACCAAATCTACTTGCCATTGATCTTCAACTGCTTCAAGGAATTCAGCGGTTAAAGGCAAATACTCGGGACGTATTTTACAAAATACAAATACTCTCAGGTAGCCACTAAGCCGCTCACAAACAAAACATTCCTTTGGCAACACAGGAGTAAATACATGTACAAAAGAAGCCACGAATATACAGTATGCACCTGGTCTTTAGTAGCGATATCTTCTTTTTGATTCTATTTGATTTTTATTTATTATAGGTATACTATCACAAAATGGGCTACTTTTAATAAACTGCTCTTTTTGTGTTAGGGGCTTTTGCCTTTTTTTTTGCACTTTGTGCCCTGCACCTAGAAGTATTGCCCCAGGTCTTTGCATGCAAAACAGAGCACAGAGACCTGCATCCCCCCCCGACGGATACAGAGCACAGCCAGACCAGAAGTACTTTTGTCACCCCCCAGTGAAATAGACTTTACACTGCTTTAGACTTAAGACTCTGTCTGGGGTCTATAGGGCCCCTCTGACGTTTTCTGCTACTAAAGAACTAATTCTTGTCCTGTGGATAAAGGCTGAGAATCAGCCCCTACACTGCCATCAGTCTTCTCATGTGTTTACTTTGGGTACAGGCACATGGAGCGCATTTTGGGGTCAAAAGGCATACTCAAGCGTTTCTGCACTGAAATCCGCTCCATGTGCCTGCACTTGGCCCAACGCAGTGGCTCCGGACACATGAGAAGGCTGGCAGGAGTGAAAGGGCTACGTTTATTTGCAGACTGAGAATCAGCCCCGTGTGTCCATAGCCTAAAGTACTGTCATTTCACTGTTCTTGCAAGTACCTTTACTAAAAGGAGTGAATTCCCCCAAATTTACAGTTAAACTGTAACCTTCTTGGAATGTAGGATGAAACCTCCAGGTCATCTTTGTTTTTCTGTTTTTAGTCATGACATTTGCGCCAAAGGAGAGTGTTGTCACCACTTTGGGAAGGGCTAGTTGTGACGTTTAGTCATTATTTTCCTGTGCAACACTGATTTTTATGCCCTCTATACTCCCGCTCTAACCCTGTCTATATAAACTCACTGACCCCTACTAATCACACAAACCAGGGATGGCCAATAGGAGGGCCTGTCTCTGCTCAGCTGCAATGCACACGCTTGGGGAGTCACTGACCTGCTGCAAGCTCACGTCCATGGTCTGATAACACAACACAAGGATGCCATTTGCAATTTGCCCTAAAAAATTGCATCTAGTCCCCATGGGCACAACCCTTTGTGCTTACTGAATGGAGTGCAAAGACTTTGCCTCTCTCTGTATATGGCACAGAATGCATTTGGCAGTGCTGCATACAGGAGAAAAGGGACAATGGCTGAGAGGGGGCACTAACCCTCTTATGTAATAAAAGGCACTAAGTTTGCCCAGGTGCAGTAACCCATAGCAACCAATAAGATGTTTGCTTTAAAACAAGTGACAGGTAATAAATGTTACCTGCTGATTGAATGCTATAGGTTACCCCACCAAACTTAGTGCCTTTTATTACATCACCCCCTAAGTTTGCCCAGATGCAGTAACCCATAACAACCAATCAGCAGGTAGAATTTAAAAGCAAACATATTATTGGTTGCTATGGGTTCCTGCTCCTGGGCAAATTTAGTGGCTGTTAGTACAAATGGGAAAGTGTTTTCCTTCAGGGCACAAAGAGTGAATTAAATTGGATAAACACATAAAGTGCAGAAACATGGACTCACACAATAAATCTTTTTAGGGCCTCTAAACATCATTATATTGTAATTTAGCACCTTACTTGGCCCTTCCAACAGCCACTGGGTCTGCTGCCCCCTACACTAAGGTCTATGAGTGTCCTTGTGGATGAGTTCTTCTATCAATGCTTTCAGATAAGCTTTAGTCGTCAATTAAATGATACAAATTTCATTAGAAGCATTTCATAACATCCACTAATCATTTTCTATTAAATGGTCACAGTTATTTTAACACATTCGAATTTGTGCTAAGTCATAAAATAGGTGTATTTCTGCGCAGTAGATGCACCACTTATCATAAGAAAATATTTGGCTGATAAGCATTAATGAGTGCTGTGAGTAGCAGAGTGCGTGATAACGATAATTGTTTTCACAGCTCTCTGACAATTACTGCTTCCCTCCACGCTGTGAGATCACATGGGAGGCAGTCACCGAGAGCTCGGCTTTTCCCAAGAAACTGCACAGAAACAAAAATTCTACATTTCCAGGTGTGAAAAATAAAGTTGTAAGTGTATTTCGCAGTGAGGCCAAGGACATGGGCACAAAATAATTCAACCATTTTCTCCTTATCTGGTAATGAAAGGGTGGCTTTGAACGTATGTTTGATATGTTTATACCAGTTTCATTGGCTTTCTTTTAGCCCAGTGCATTGTATGTAGAATATGTGGAAGGTGCTTTATCAATAAAATACAGCGCCATTATAACTTCATTCCATTTGAGATATTAAGATATAAATATATATTATTTGTATTTTACTTCCTTTTGGTATTACTAAGTTTGCTGTTTTGTTCCCACTAGTGCCATTGCTGTTGTACAAATTTCCCCACAGTGAATAGCTGCGCTCAGTGCCACTGATTTCTACCTTCCTTCTGTTCTGAATTGACCGCAGTTGCGCCTATTTATTCAGGGAAACTACCGCCACCTCTGAACCATGGACTAGCTCTAAATTTCCCTTAGTGCCATGCAACAATAGCCAGTTGTGCTGAGACAACAGAGCTTGCACATTACTCGCATGCCGAAACCAGACTTTTCAAACAATTGCATTAGGTGCAAGTGAATGCATTAAGTCAATGCAATAGCAAATGCTGCACAATGGCGATTGTGCTCAAAACTGCACTTTGCTCACTGCTCTTGCAGTTATAAATGACCCCTTAAATCTTTTAGGCTGGCTACACCACTTCCAATGACCCTCCTGTTGTGCTATATCCCTTAACAAGGGTGCATGGCTGAGCAGCTCAGTGGACACGACCTCAGAAATGGGCAATTACAAAAACAGACATCAGTGCTTTTCAATAGACATCACCAATAGACATACCAAAACGTTGTGCCATAATATAATAGCTATACCTGTGTACTCAGGATCAGCTGGGCTATTGTTGGGTAAAACTGCACCATCTCATACCCAACTGGCACAATAAGAGAAGTGAATGAAAGTCAGAACTATGCATGGTTGCAGCAACAAGAATCATGTCATACCAACACCAGATACACATATCCAACTTGTTGATCTATTAATCATGAAATCAGGAATTAACCCCAGCTATGCACGCAGAGCTGTAAATAAAAAGCCGACGTTGCTTTGCAGTCTGATCTGCAAGTTATTGTGAATGAGTTTGGGGTTAAACCCTTTGTTTGTGTATATGACAATGTATCACATCAGCATGGAACAGGCGTCTCAGAATAGTACATGCATCAAAGCTTCGTCTCTACCCCACCTCCTGCTTTTCCACATCCTTTCCATTCTGCCTGCATCAGCTGGACTCCCTTTAATACATGGCCCACTCACGTCAGGGAAATATGCCATACATGAGAGCAAACATAAGACATGAGCCAATCAATGCCAGAAAAAAAAAACAAACCACAACTAAGACGAGAGGAGACAGAACTGTTTTTAATGGAAAAAATATATTTATGTGTATTTCTTAATTTAAAAGAAATGTTTTTCTTTTAAACTATTCTTCAACTCATTACTTGGCACCACAGATTTCTTTAATAGAAACATCCTTCATCATTTAGATTAGATATGAAGGGGACGTGAAACCCTGGACTAATCTTTGTGCATATCTTTATACTATGGGTAGGGCCACTGTAGGCACCTTGCGGTACAACTGCCTTATACAAGTTTGACCATTTTGCAAGTGCTGGATTATGTACAATTATTTATTTGAATCATATGCAGTGCAGCTATTGGCACAGGGGAACCCTGAAGCTACAGCCAACATCTGAAGTGATGGAAGCTCCAGGGCTCCCTCGGTGGCCTGTGGCTTTGGATGCTGGGAACTTGCAGCTAAAGAATCAGACAAGACGCCACTTTTTACATCAAGCACCGGAAATGATGACACCCCAACACTGAAGTGGTTAAGCACAATGGTGCCAAATTCACATTGAAGTGCACACACAACTGTGTGATTTTTAACTCTTTGCCCACACAGTTGCCTCAAGCCTGCAACCACAGTAAAATTGTGGGAGAACTGCATTGAGGTTAAAAAACATGTAAACTACTGACTTAAGGTGCCAGGCTCAACAAATGAAATGCCACCAAAGTTGGTTTTGGTCCAAACTATTCTGCCCGAGGAAGAACCGAAGTTACCCAAGAAGTGGTGTGTATATGACATATTCTGTAGGACATTGTTCATATCCCATGTTTGAAAGATATTATCGTATTAGGAGTTGTTGATTTAATAGCAGTAGGCTGCAGGTAATTGAGCACCAAGGTGACTACTTATATCCTTATTCCTAAGCAGTGGGTGGGGTGAAGGTATGAGGATCTGAAACCTAAACCTCCTACAAGACCAAACTCATTTTCAGGTAGTTTATATTCTGTTTTTATGTAATACATAAAAGTGGCAAACTCTGCAACCAGTGGCATGCATGATAGCACTGCTTATGTTAAACAGCTTATATATGTTATTGTCCAACTTGTTATACAGGTATGAGATCCATTATCCAGAAACTGGTTACCCAGAAAGTTCTGAATTATGGAAAGGCCATCTCCCATAGCCTTCATTATAAGCATATATTTTTATTTTTCTCTGTATTAATAAAATAGTTCCTTGTATAGGGTTGCCACCTGTTCAGTTTTGACCCCAAAATTTCAGTTCTAGTTAGAGTTTCTCAGGTCTTAGCTGTCTGTTAATCTACCTAGAAACCACCTCTGATATCTTGGCTCCGCCTCCACATGACACAAACACACCCCCAAATGTCATGACCCCACCCCCATATGACACTGAATTTCCCCCAATGTCATCATTCCCCCCCCCCCTGTTGTTTGATATTTGCAGAGGTTGAAGGTGGCAACCCTATTCTTGTGCTTAATCCCATATTTATAAATAACCCTTACTGGAGGCAAAACAATCCTATTTAATGTTTAAATTATTTTTTAGTAGACTTAAGGTATGAAGATCCAAATTAAGGAAAACCAGGTCCCAAGCATTCTGGATAACAGGTCCCATACCTGTATATATTTTTTCTGTAACACACAACCTATATTCTCTCTAGAATTGTTATGGAAAAAGCAAAACCTCCTCCTGTTTCTGGCTTGCATATACCATGTATACATTTTGTCTGCATGGAGTTCAGAGTTTTAAACATGGAGAATATTAGTTCTGTCTGAAATGTTTTTTTTATATTTTTCTTTATTATAAAGAGCTATAACTCTGGCTGTAGTGTTTTATAAAGCACCAGTTGTTCTTCTTCAAAACCACATCATAATCTCAGGAATTCTGGCCATAGAGCAGATCACAGTGATGCATATTTCATTTCTGTCTGGCACGCTTACAAGGGCATGGCAATTGTAAACAGCAGGCAGCATGTTGAACGGCGATGGTCGTCCAGCACGTACTGCACCATATTGCTCCCTTTTTTCTGCAAACTGATAGGAAATGCACGTCAGGAAAGTCATTAAGCCAGTAAACAAAGCCGCCCCTGAGATGTTGCAGGAGTAGCATTTGAAAAGGAAGTCTGTCTATAAACATCTGCATGCGCCATTCCGAAAGAAAGCCTGGGCCGCTTTCGTCATGTCAACTGTTTACAACCAGATTAAACTGTCTTCATTTTTTTTTTCTGTATAAAAAGTCCCATGACAAGTGTTCTGAAATTTAAGAACCAAACCTACCCACACGCAAACACTGCCACCTGGTATTCTCCTTCCCTAGAATCTCTGGCCCTGTTTCTACTTGGACCTAATGAGCCAACCTAAGAGCAAACACAAGGATGCTGAAGATCCTCTTGTTTCCTTATCTGCCCCATTTACCTACTAAGAAGAGATCTTACTGAACATGTTCTAAGTGAAGAGAAGAAATACCGTGTATCTCAGTTGAAACTGCTTGGTCGCAACCAACCTAATTCTGCACAAATGTGGCCATCTTTAAGTTGGGAAGACTTCTTCATATAATGTAGGCACTCCTGAATAATCTGTATTGATTTTGCATGGTGAGTGAACTCCCTTGAAAGAGCACATGCATGAAGTCAAGGGTCAGCCCAGAACACAAAGGGTCAACTGACCAATCAGTGCTATACCTGCATTTCAGCAGTAATTGTGCATGGTCAACTTTTTTAAAGACAAGGCAATTTAATTACATATGGCGGGACAGTCAACTTATCAGGCTCTAGATCCAAAGTGGTTGGCTAATGGCTAAACCAGTGTAGTTGTCACCTCCAATAAGATTTTTGCTACAGTACAGAATAAAGATCAGTAGATGGAGGCCAGAGGTGATTGTTGATTTGGAAAGCAGCCATTAATAGCTCTGTTTAATCCATTAAGTCCTTGCATCCCTTATCATCTGGATTTATCTTTCATTAAATCCTTGGACAAGATCATAAGTGTGAAAATCTAAAGTATAAATCTATGGAATTTGGTAATATATGTAAATAGGTAATAATACAAGTAACTACTGTGTTTCTGACAGCACTTTGACCAGTCTAGTACAGCCTCAACAACAAAAGTATTTGGTTACTATGGGCTATGGGCAAACAATGTTACTTAGTGCTACTCTGACTGAACCAACCAACCAATCAGCAGGTATGTTTTTACATGACACAATTCTATTCTGAAGAGGTAACTTATACAATAGCAGCATGGGAACTCCCTATGTTGTTTATGGTAAATTTTCTTCCATCTCCAAACATACAAAAAGTCTCCATTCAACATTGGCTCGCATTGTCCATGTATCTTGGTATGACTTTTGTTCTGCATTTTATTCCATTGGTTACCCATGAATGTTGGCATCAAAATGTGTTTATATAACCCCATATTTATCTGTATGTATAGTATCAACTATAAATAATGCTCTAGAAACTTGGTACAGTTGGTATCTAAGCCCCTCCAAATGCATTCATATTGCCTAATACTTTTTTATATGTCAGATAAGGGAGTAAGTGCTAAGCTTGGTGTACACACAACATAAATCAATGAAAATTTTAGAGATACATGCCAGAGCATCCAGTAAGAAAAGATTGTGGTAGGTTCAAAGGCCTGGGAAGCTTACATACTAATTTGTTAGTGGCTCTTTGCAGATAAAATTGATAACTTTTTTTTAGGGAGCCTGCATACCCCTATATTTTGCTCAGGGACCCTTATACTTATACTTTTATAGAGCACTGAAATAATATGCATTACTTTACAAGAAGTTAGAATCATTCCCATCAGTAGCTGCCCGAGTGAAGCTTACAATCTAATTTCCCCTCCACAGACACTCACTAGGGACAATTTCATCAGCAGCCAATTAACCTAGCAGTCTGTTTTTGGATTCTGGGAGCCAACCAGAGCATCCAGAAGAAACAGCAACAACATACAAAGTCCATGTCCTTTTTTCTCTAGGTCCCCGTGGGTAGAGGGGGGGGGAATAAATGTAGCAATTTGCTTTTAATACCATATCCAGCAGTATATTATGGCAAAACAAGCATACACTAACACATACATTTCACTACTAAAACACTAATACCAAAAGGTACTTATGGCAATTCATACACCTTACACTTGCTGAGCACTAATGGGCTGGTTCAAACTGCCCTGATGAAGTGTGCCCAGTTGCTTCTAAACTGCATATAGGATTGCCACCTGGCCAGTATTTGACAGGCCTAGTCGGTAAATCACCAGCTAGGGCCAGCACCGGTATTAAAAATTTACCGGCAATGTACTTTCCACTTAATTTGTAATGCCCTATAAATCCCCCTATCCTAGACCAACCCTGTTGCTGATAGCCCTTTATAACCAAAGGTCAAACTCTGCTCTGCCCATTTCCCCACCAAATCTGCCCATTTTCCCCACTAAATCTGCCCATTTTCCCACCCCATCCACCTTTTTCCCACCCAGCTCACCCCAAAGTGACATCACAACCTATCGCAGACCAAAAGGCCGGTAATAGGAAAAAAAAATGTAGCAACCCTAGCTGCAAAGCACAGAGCACATGGATGCAAGTGAGCCCTGGAATGAGCAAGTGCCTTGAGATGGCGTTATATTCGGTTGCCTTAGCATGTTGCATTTCCACATGCAACTGATTTGCACCTAGTAAATCTCATACTAATGCCATTACTGACACTATGCAACTCAATGTTCTGGAAGTGATGTCATAGAGGAATTACCAAAGTGGATGCTTATTTGTCCCATATTGGTAAAGTGTTAAACTGCATTCAAGTTTCTTTGTGCTATTTTGTGGGTACTTGCTATTACACTGGGATCCTTGAAAAAAATGCTACATTGTGGGCGAAAAACATGGTGATTTCCATCCCTTTTTTTACTTTGCACGTTTCACATGCCTTTATAAATGAGCCTTATAGCCCACAGGAGCAGTAATGTGAGCGTGCCAATCCCACCACAGGACGTGCCTAATAATTCTGTTCTCCACTAAGTAAAATGTGATGTTAGTCTGTGTTGTCTCAGATGAATTGCATCATCACAAGCCTTTGCTGTATCAGCTGCTGGATGTGGTCAAGTTTACACCCATCGTTGCATACAAAGAATTTAAACAATGTACGCATTGCTTCATAATCCTACTAATGGGACAGGGTTGCTGTTAGACACTAATCCATAGCTATTGCTTCATTGTTCTACTACAATCCAGATCCTAGCCAATTTGGTGGCAAGCACGAGCCTGTCAGAAATGTATAGCAGATTTTATCGTTTTTGTAGATTGTAAGCTCTTTTGGGCAGGGCCCTCCTCACCTCTTGTATTGGTTATGTATTGCTTTATATGTTACTCTGTTTGTCCAATGTATAAAACCCATTTATTGTACAGCGCTGCAAAATATGTTGGCGCTTTATAAATAAATGTAAATAATAATAATAGCCGCCTGCTTTCAAGCTACATTCAAGTACATTTTGAACGTATATGCAGTATGAAGATCTCACTCTTCTCTAGACTTTCTCTATTTTATTAACGTCCCCTTACATACTCAAGACCAAAACCACACTAATTATTCTGTACTGAGCCTTACCTATGTATTCTGGATGGTTTTGTAAAGTGAAATAAATACTCTTCACTCCCAAGAACCTATGCCCCTTCTTAATACAGGGCAGCTTTGCTGCATTGCTTGCTACAGCTAATTTATTTGTTTATCCACAAGCCTACCCGGGGTCCTTCTCCATCAAGGATTTGCCTAACTTAGTCCCATAAAAAGGTATTTGTTCTCAGAATATTTTTTTTAAATTGTAGGTCTTTAACCTCAAACATGTTAATATTAAATCTCATCTCCCACTTAGTAGCTCAGACTGCCCAGTTTGTCCAGTTCCTGGATGATTTCATTTGTTGTGCATAGCTGTGTGTCATTTGTACAGTGGGCCCTGTTGCACACACCTAAAACCCTTGTGCAATTATAGAATGTGCCATCCATCTTGATCATCACCAAATACAACCACCACGACCAACAGACCTTGTCTAGATCAATAGCCTTCCCAAGTAGACTACTGTAATACCACCGTACCACTTCCTACTCCCTAATTAAGCAAATCAGTTGGATTTCTGTGATCTTCATGAAGCCATGCCGGTATATACTGTCCCCTGTAACTACACTACAGTCTTGGAACCAATAACGGTCAGGATGAGTCTGATGTAATCCTTTTTAAATACTGAATTTATGCCAGATTTCCACCAATCTTTTGGTACTATACCAGACTAAAGAGGAATTTAGAATAGGGGCCTGGCTAACACAAAGCAAAGCTCTGATAAGTACTGAAGGTTGTTTTCCATTAGGTCCTAGATCCCTGCTCACATTAAAATACTTAAATATTTTATTTAAATACTGTATTTTGTGTTAGCAAATAACTAATTGTCTGAGCTAAGCTTTCTGTACTACTACAGAGTGGGTCCTGTTCCACTAACTCCTCAAATGTAAAGTGGTAAAAAATAATTAAGTGCTCACTCAGCGTTCTTTGTACCCAAAATATCATCATTTTACTGACCCACACTGTCAACCCACATCTTTTAACAGCTGATAGTCCTTCTCCATCTGCACTTTCCCACCCGCTTAGTGTCATTTTTTTGTTATTCTTTTTACAGGAGCTATTAACTTTTGTGTTGACATTATCTAGGGACATTGCTGAAATATTCAAAATACTGCTTCTGATATCTCTAAAACATGCAGTTACAGTACTTCAGGCAATGAGTGGAGAGCTTTTTTTTTTATCTGTCACTGTCACGCAATATCACCCAGCTAACTTATAGGTGGTGTAAGTTAACTGGCTTCTGGATGACAACAGCTTTCACTGCAAAGTACCGATTGTTATGAGTGGAAGATATGCACAGTGACATTTGCCAGACCATGGGATGATGGCAGCTATTGCATCACCCATCCGAAACAAGACATAACATTGTTTTCCATACATAAATCGGTTAAAAAGTTTTGCCTGCACGCAAACAGAGCACTCTTCTCTGTTCTGTGTTTCCTTATTATCAGGGACAGGCTCCTAGAACTAAATTAACTGAAATCCTTTCAGCAAGAGCTTGCTTTATTTGGAGTTATTGCTAGATGAGTGTGGTCCTATTCACAAAGCCTTTTATCTCTAAAGATATCAGTGCTGGAATTAAAAAGAGTGGGTCTACATGCAAAGGTTTTGCTTGAGTGAAGGATCATGTTAATAGGGTTTGTCCAACTTATTTCCCTTTAGCTAGCACACAACAACCAGCTATTAGTACCACCTAGCCAACTTTGACTTTTCAAATTCTTCCTCCTACCTTATTTATACCCTGCACCTCCCTGACTTAAAAATGTAAAATCTATCAACTATTATACAAGGTATGTGGTTGCTTTGTGGCTAAAAGCCTAGAGGGCAAATATTTACTCTACAAGTAGGGCCAATGATCATTCATTGGGGTCTACAGGGACCCAACTTGATTTCAAACATGGATGATTGATATCCGGTAAATTTATGGCCAGATATCAGTTGGGCAGGCCCATTGGTGGACCCCATACATAAGCAGATAAACTGCTGACTAAGTCTGAAAGGGCCAAATCATAAGCTTACATCTGTCCCTGTATGGCCATAGAGTCCTACATACCCCATTTATTCAAGCTACCAAAGTTGAAGGGTCTTCTCTATTATGGTCTTAAGTCTTTCTAGTCACTTTTTAGTACAGTAAAATCTAAAAATTAAGAAATAAAGTGATATTCATAACTGGTTTTTGGTCACAAAACCTACTTCCAAACTTAATTAAGGCCCCATAAACAAAGGTTTATAGGTGTCAATAGGAGTTAACCAGAATGTGAACTAATACAGATGATGAGATCCATAATAATGTATGCATGGTTTTATCATTTTAGTAGAACCCCAACAATACTGTGTGGGATTCGGAAGAGTATACCAGCATCTAGTTCCAGTCAAATACTAACCAAGCCTGCAGCTTATAAATTCTAGAAGCTATATCTTAGTAATAGCCTAAGATTGGCTGTTAAAACAAATGTCAAGAATACTTCAATAAACTTTAATTCAAGTTAGGGAACTTGCACCACCAGACTGCATGATGTCTACTTAGGAATCAGGAAATTCATGACTCTTTCGTCTCTTTAATTGTCGAGCTATAAAAAACACAAGCTTTCTTTGCAATTATTCACTTACAGACATGTTTGACAAGGTGGCTTTGGTCTGCGTGAGAATTATTGTAACCTGGACACTATCAGCAAAGAGTTACAGCACTATGTTCTCCCTGCTCTGTTTTGAGTTTCCTCTGGGTACTTTAGTTTTCTCCCAAACTCTAAACACTGAGAGAGCAAAGATGATTCCACACTGACATCCTTGTGGGCTTATTGCATGTCCCTCAGTTGCTCCCACAGACCAGGGATCCCCAAACTTTTTCTTACTTGTGAGCCACACTCAGATGTAAAAAGTGTCACACAAGCAATCCCCAATCCTTTGGGGATGCCAAATAAAGCGACTGTGATTGGCTATTTGGTAGCCCCATGTGGCTGCTAGCCTGCTTGGAGTAAAACTGTCTCTGTGCTTCCAAAACTTGCCTCCAATCCAGAAATGTAATGGTTGGGGATCACTCTCATTCAGATGATCATTCTTTGACAACTGTAGGGCCAATTTACCAGCCGTCAAGCACACTTGGAAACTTACGCAAGTAACAGTCCCTTTCCTGTAGTATTAGCCATGCATTTTACAATGTACTAAGCCAGGGGTCCCCAACCTTTCTCACTCATGAGCCACAGTCAAATGTAAAAAGACTTGGAGAGCAACACAAGCACCATAAAAGTTCATGGAGGAGCCAAATAAGGGCTAAGATTGGCTATTAGGAGCCTCTATGCACACTATCAGCTTACAGGGGGGCTTTATTTGGTAGGAAATCTTGTCACCAAGCCAGGAATTCAAAAATAACTCCCTGGTTTGGGGGCACTGAGAGCAACATCCAAGGGGTTGGGGAGCAACATGTTGCCCCAAAGCCACTGGTTGGGGGTCACTGTACTAAGCAAAACTATTAAAACCACATTGAACAATAGTTTTGGGGGAACTCTCTACCCATCATGCAGGTAGCACAAAGTGACTTGAGTCCAGGTGCTTAAGGAAGCCCCAGTGGCGTAAATAGATGCTACTGGTCCCCAACAGCAAATTCAAGTTAGGGCCCCAAAACATTACTAAGTTGATATAGATTATTAGGATCTTACTGGGCCCTCTACAATCCTGCCCCCCTTGCAACCACAGGGTCTGCTTCCTCTGTAGTTCGCCCCTGGGAAACCTACTAGGAATGTTTTCTGGTGAAATATGGATTCGCAGACTTCTCGCAGAATAGTACTATTTTTTTATGATGTACGGTTATGAAACCTGTTATACAGAATGCTCAGGACCTGGGGTTTTTCAGATAAGGAATCTTTCCGTAATTTGGATTACCGTACCTTAAGCCTGCTAAAGAATATTGGAAATATTAATTTAACCCAATAGATTTCTTTTACCCCCAATAGATTTCTTTTACCTCCAATAAGGATTAATTACATCTCTAAGTACAAGGTACTGTTTTATCATTAAAGAGAAAAAGAAAATATTTAAAATTTGAATTATTTGATTAAAATGGACTCTATGGGGGATGGCCTTTCCATAATATGGAACTTTCTGGATAATAGGTTTCCAGATAACAGGTTCCCTACCTGTACTGTGACTTTGAACAATTAAATAGCATGATTTAGAAAAGTTCTACTGTTTATGGAGTGTTTCCCTATACAATATTTTTCTCACTAATGCCATGGAAGAGGCTTGTAGCTGCCAGCCCTATTACTGAGGTAGCATTAGGCCGACAGAGCCTATGTATTGCTATTGCTGTCATTATAGCTCAACAACAGTTCAACAGCCTGTGCAATGGACTGCATTTTCTATTACGTGGTATCTATGGCAACATGACTTCAGTAAAAATGGCTTTGTTGAGGCCTTGAATCTCTGTGTTGTGGTGGCTATTTTTTCAGTTTCCGTGCCATTGGGTAAGGGGATATGGTCTCCATGCCCAAGCTAATAGTTGAATAAACTTTGGGAAGCTTAAATAGATCCTTCACTGATAAATCAGGTTAGTGTTCTGTAAAGTCCTGGGAAAGCAGATTTTCCAACCCTTATTTACTGTCAAGGCATAGCTCAGAATTACATGGCTGGCTCAGTCGGGCCTGAACTGGCAATCTGTGGGTTCTGGCAAATGCCAGAGGGGCTGATGCTGGTGCTCCCCCTGCCCGACTGTTCCTCCTCTGACGCGCGATCAGGGGAGGATGTTGGGTGGGGGTAAGGGGGGCCCCTGCGGGGGGGGGGGTTAGGGGACGTGGTCAGCGGGAGCCCCGGTGGGTCCTGCACCTCTCAGTCCTACCCTGGGCTGCTGTAAGGTTCCATAGACACTATTTATTGGGCTGGTGGCAGCTGTTTGGGCCTCTGTGTACATGAAATGCCAGGGCCTATTTTGAATCCCAGTCCAGACCTGGCCTCAATACTATACTTATGAGCAAGGAACTGTATCTAAACAATATGCTAAGTGCCTTGAGCTCTGCAATAATACAAAATAAAATACAAAAACACAGATTTAACCTAATAGGATACAAATAGGCTATACAGTTTTGAGCGAAATATCTGTAAAAGGAATATTTAAGTACTAAAGTATACATACATATAAGCAGGGTATACTTAGCCTTTACCAGCCCTAATATGTGCCATATTTTACCCAATTCATAATAGAAATTCATTATATAAAGGGTTTATTTGACTAATTATTATGTAGCGGTCATTAAGTCCCATAAAAAAGTATTCTCATAAAAGTCCAATGCTACCACCAAGCTCGCAGGTAACTGGGGTTAATTCCTGATTTGGATTACTCTTATTATTCTTATTTCCAATTTGAAGTTAGGGAGAAGGTTTTATAACACTTTAGAAAATTCCTATATTCCTCTGAGTGTAGCAAATATGAGCAGTATGAGTATATGTGGATAAAGGGCAAGTACAGTAATATATCACTCAGCACTCTTTGCCAAAAACCATGATCTGTGAAAGGAATCTAAAAACCCCAGCAAATTGGGCAAAGTGTAATTAAAATACATTTTGTTAATTATTTTCTTCTGCTTGTTTCCCCATAGTGTTACATACTGTAGCCGTAACAACATCCGTGCGTGTCATCCGCCCCTTTATACGCATACACTATTGCTTTATGGGCCAAAATGCAATCAAATTAATAGCTGTTTGCACATCTCCATATTTATTTATCCCACCCAAAGTGACGACAGTGATAAACCATCTTCCTCACTTCCAACCTACAATTACTTTGTCACACTTTTATACACACTGATTGCAGCTATTGACTGTGTATTTCTCAATATTACCCAGCACGGGTGAGTTATAAAACAATCATAGGTCTCTATAGGTTGTGACATACACATTGCAATGGCTATTAATTATGTGAGGAAAGTGTAATAAAAGGAGTGACGTTTCCTAATGTCTGTTGAGCGATGGCAACCAATCAAATGTTGCTTTAAAATAGGTCAAAAGTAAATGCTACCCGCTGATTGGCTTTTCTTACTAGGAAACTGTCATTTATTCTACTATGCCCATGGTGAGTGTTGGGAGTAACAGTGCAAAAAACTGAGGCCTGCTCAAATGCTCCATAGACTTCACTGTAGCACTGTTAATTTATCTTTGAACATTTAAGCCATTGGCACAGGGGTCCCTTGTTCAAGTGCATGGGTTGCGATGACTGAGCCCTAACTGATTAAACAGACTAATTTCGCAGCTCTGATTGAACTAAACCACCGAGAGAGACTGCTTAGGATAATGATAAGTATACTCTGTTGCTTTATTTTGATAAATGCAATGATAGAGACTGTACAATGCAGAAGAATAAAAATAACAATGGAAATCAGGGGTAGTGTATTTATGGTTATTCAGTCTTATGGTCATGGTTATAACTGCTGTACATCACATTTCTGTTTAAGTCAGACATCCTGGCCATACATGTGCAGATGTGTTGTGGTTGGGTGGTTTTGCTGAATGTAATCATACTGCCCAACCATCTGGGCATGAGGTGGGTCTGACAGTTCAGCTTACCTTCCTACTGGATCATGCAAACTGAAAGTTGCTCTGCCCATGCTTCTTGCCGACGTGTGTATGATGCACTAGTGAATGAACAAATGATAGTAGCCACCCTTATAGAAGCCAAATGTGTAATGATGGGCTTTCCTTCTGGCAATCATGCTGGCATTGTTACTAACCACATCTTAACTGGACAATTTAAGGATATGTTGGCCCTTAACCTGGCACAGTTAACATCACATTTTGCAGAAAAGTGGCTGCAGAACTGCAGAAATGAACTTCAAATAAGCTGCAGAAAGATTCCCAAGTCTGGGCATCGGCAAATGCTGTCAATTATTGCATTTAAATTGGCACTAAAGCCTGAGAACAGGACTTGTGTGCACAAAGATTATTTCTTGGAATCTTTAAGTGTTTTGCTCTCTATCTGCGATGGACCTTCTGCCACTCGAAATGATTTTATTACAAAGCTGGGGAAGGAGCAGTACAGAGTGTCAGTTCCCATTGTTTGGGCAAAGCACACAGCCTTTTTATATCTGGGCAAAATGGTACGTTTCACCCCTAAACTCAATTAGAAAAGGGATAGTTTGAAAATGGACAATGCGGAGAGTTCCTTTGTATTATACTTTTAGATGGTTGAGCTGTTGCAAAACTACAAATCACCAGTCAGCACCCCTCAAAAATGTGTGGAGTAAATATATAAACTGGAAATGGGAGGGGCTTTTCATTCTCACCCAATAATGAATGGCTGCCCTAAACACAAGGCCACGTTCCACATGAGCTTGCTATTTGAAACATTTGAAGCTGCTGGGCCGACCTGCCTATTCCTCGCTTCCTCTCCCAGGCTTGGGAGTCGTAGGCGCATTCTCTAATTCCAAAGAGACATTTTTATTTCCCTGGAATGCCCTCATTCACTTGCAGGCCTGCCCCTTTGATTTCATCTGACCTTTATTCGCCTAGAAAAAAAATCTTTATTATTTATTTAATTTTTTTGTGCCTGCATGGGGAAATCGTGTCGGTTTTAAGCTTTTTTTGAAATTGTTCCCCCTTCTAACACAACTCTACTACTTACAAAAGGCACTAGAAAAAAAAGGAGCTAGTTCAGTTCCAGCTAATGTTCTCCCCCCCCCCCCCCCCCTCCCCATAGCAAGCTTTTCATTTTCCAAAGCATTGCAATTGCTTGGTGTGGTTTTTAAAAGCAGGAGTGTCATTCTCACAAATGATGACTCTACTGACGTCAATGGCATGCTTATCATGCTTAATGCGACATCAGAAACCAGCCCTCAGAGGCTACTCTTGTTCAGAGTTGGCTCGGCTTCCTGGAATCTGTGGACTGGATTCCAAGCTCTAGAATTCTTTAGCACTAACGGGGGAATTTCTGTGATATTTCCTTATTTTGTTGACTAATTTCAAAATCAGCTTTATGAACTATCAACAGAAAAGTATTATAAATATATTATTTTTTAAGCAGAATTGATTTTTTAGCCATTCCAATTTTTTTTTCCTTTCATTTATCAAAACATGAGAATTTAATTGATCCCGACAGAAAGCGCATGCACTACGGTGTTTGTTTAGAAATAACCCTATGACGGGGGTACTTTTTCATTTGGAACTACGTGTTCTGCGTTGAATGGATCTGGTTGAAAACGCCTCAGGCGCCGAATGTGTTTCAGCAATGAGACCATATTGAATAAACACCATTCACCAGTGGATTTGGAATATACAAACTGGGCTACTGGAGTTCCGTGGCCCCTGCAGAGCCAGAAACAATGCAACTGATCTACTTGTATTTATTTATTTATTTTATTCGTGATTTTGCACTTTTTTTTTCTTTCTGCAAGGTCACTGACCCCAGCAACGAGGGAATTATTTGTATATCAGAATGTTAGATTAATAGGCTAAGAGTATTAGCAAGAATTAATAGTATTAATGTTATGGGAACTATAATATGGAAACCCATATATCCAGAAAACTCTGACTAAAGAGACCCTTCTCCCATAGACTCCATTCTAAGCAAGTAATTCTAAAGTGTTTTTTTTGATTATCTACTTTTTCTCTGTAATAATAAAACATTACCTTGTACTTGATCCCAACTAAGATATAATTACCCCTTATTGGGGGCAGAACAGCCCTATTGGGTTTATTTAATGGTTAAATGATTCCCTTTTCTCTGTAATAATAAAACAGTACCTTGTACTTGATCCCAACTAAGATATAATTAATCTTTATCAGCAAAACAATCCTATTGGTTTTACTTAACCTTAAAATTATTTTTTGGCAGGCTTAACGCGTCATCCAAAGTACAGAAAAAACGTTATCTGGGAAACCCCAGGTCTGATACCTGTGAAAATAAAAGCGGTCTAAAAGTTGTCTTTTTTGGTTACTAAGGTCACTGTTCCCAGCAACCAAATATAGCATTTGGAATCCGACAACATTCACTGTTTATGTTTGAAAGAAAGAAAAAGAAAGGAAGTGAGACAAAGATAGATCTATAGATGATGATAGAGATAGAGAGATAGATAGATAGATAGATGATAGATAGATAGATAGATAGATAGATGATAGATAGGATAGATAGATGATAGATAGATAGATCTATAGATGATGATAGAGATGTATGGAAAATTCTAACAATTTATGTTTAGAACAATGTAAAGGGTTGCAGCATGGACATCCTGGATTTAAACAGGTGCCCAGCCTGCCTGCCTTGCCAGGGGCCCCCTCATGCCCAGGCTCCTACATCACTCACTCTGCCTTTTATGCTTTTTTTTCCCCCCATCAAAGGCAGACAGACATACACGTACATTATGTGGCCTTCACATTTCACATGCAAATGAGAAATTCACACAATGAGACGAATGGGATTCTTGCTTATCTGCACTGTAAACAGAAAGGCTCTTTGATTTAATGCACGGAGCTGCAACACGTGGGCCTACAGATGCTGAAAATCCCTCCCAGCATCCTCTGGCAGACACCAGCTCAAAGAGGATGCTGGGAAATACAGGAAAGAACTGGCTGAGAAATCCTAATTGTAAGGAAAATAATTTGACTTATAAACATTATAGTTATAAAATAATGTACCCTCTGTAGTGAAATACATAAAATCATGTCAGAAGTCAACAAAAAGTGACAGGTCATGAAACACTAAGGTGACTTCTTTTATCTGATATTGTACAATAATGGGTACAATGTATTATTTATTATAATACACACGTTTCAATGAGTCGCATGAAACAAGTGGTATCATTAACCATTAATTATACCCAACAACATATCTAAGCACTGAATATAAGGATATATTTTTTAGGCTGTCAGTAACATGGATTTTTACAGGGATAGGATCGATTATGCAGGATGCTTGCTGGATAAGGCATTTTTTTCTGTTATTTCGATTACCATGCCTTAAGTCTGCTAAAAATCAATTAAATATGATATAAACCCAACAGGGTTGTTTTACTACCAATATGGATTCATGCAGCCTAGTTACTATTACATACAAAAGCACTGTTTTATAATTACAAAGAAAAAGGAAATCATTTGTAAAAATTAGAATTATTTGCTTAAAATATGGGTGTGGGGCTGTAATGTGAAGCTTCTGCATAATGGGTTTCTGAATAAGGGAATTCAGCTTATCCATGAGCCATGTATTATATACAGAACACTTTGAAAAATCGGTATACAGCGGTTGTCCAGCACACCCATTCTATACCTTGCCTAGCATGCTGGGAATTGTAGTGCAAAAAGTGAGTTACAAACAGCAGGCAGTTGTGAATGGAACAAGATTATTCATCGGCTGATTAAGACTCTTCTGGAGCAACCACTGTTAAGAAGACTGTGTATAAGGTACAGAGCTGGAATAATATTAGGTGCTATTTTCCACCACTCCACAGTTATTAGCAGGCTGTTAGTACGCACAAGATTTAATGAATGTGCCTCTTCACAGTTAATGGGTGTACGTCGTTAGCTGGCAGGGAAAAGGCATGTGTTTGTATTTACATGCACAGGAAAATGTTTGCATTGGAAAAACACATTGTGCTATGCCGGGCTTATGCCAGCAAAGGAATGTATAGAGGATACCATGCTGACAGCCTGCGAGCAGCCCTTCTGCCTGAATATATGTAACCTGGGGTAGGCTTGTTCAGAGCCCGGGGATAGTCATGGCTTCCTAAAGGGGCCTGATGTGCCGAGAGCCAGCTCATGTGCATTATCCACTGCCATCATTTCTCATCAGCTGAATCTCTATGGCTGTGCCTGTATTTCACTATTCTCCTCAAGCTCAGCCAGCTTTAATGTTATCCTGCTTTCTTAATAAATAAGTGAGCATCTTCTGTGGTGCTACAAAATACTGGGAAGAGACCAGCTATGACATAACAATATAAACCACTCAGAATAAGATAAGGTTCTGCTTGCTTGCACCCACTAACAGTCTAGGGTTAGGTTCCCTTCACATTATTATCATCGTATATTATTTATATCGCTCCAACATATTATGCAACGCTTTACAGAGATTATACATCATTCATATCAGTCCCTGCCCCATTGGATCTTACAATTTAAGGTCCCTATCACACTGACACTTAATGTGAATTAAGTCAAAAGACAATTAACCTGCCTGTATGTTTCTAGAGTTTGAGATGAACCCGGAAGTACCCGGAGGAAACCCATCCCAAAGCCAGTTTTATTATATGGCTGCCTAGGACTCCTAAGCTTGTTTCCAGCTTCAAGGAGTCGGTATGTTCGCTCTGTGGTTGTTTTCCTCTGGTTAATTAGCTCATGGGCTATAGGGTGTAAATGTGATAGGAACCTTAGATAGTAAACTCCATCAAGGCAGGGACTGATGGCAATTATTATTAATCTCAGGAAGAAGCTATATAAATAATAATAATTCTGTATAACTTCACCCCCTTTTTACCAACAACTTTGGTCCATGTTAGGCGGAGGAAGAACAAAGAGAATAATGGGGGGGGTGCTTTATGTATGAGCAGCTCTGTGAGCATTGGGGGCTTCTGAATGCACAAACAGAACACGCACATCAAGGTGACACTCAGTCTCTGCCTTGATCATCAGGCTCTCTCTCCTAGAACGATATTATAGATTCTGCACAGCCAGCAGCAGAGACGAGAAATAAGAATCTCTGCAAATAATAATTGATTTAACAAATCTGGGCATAGTTTATTTTTGCATAAGGGATCCCCTTTCAATTAGAGCTTGAGGGGAACATTTTTAATTTTTTTTTTATTGTGCTGACTGCTAATTTCGACCTTGCTCCTTCAGTTTTCAGGAAAAAAGTGGAAAAACGTTGACAAATCAAAGCGTCGCAGCAACATTTGCCTTGTCAGTTATCAACAGCAGCCAACGCCTGCGATTGGTTGTTGCTAGTGTGTTTCTCAGTGATGTCACTCCAACCATGTGATCATGGGGAACATGACAAATAGCACAAGGGGAGTAGCGTTGTTCTCTCTGGAGCTGAACCTTGTATTCTCTCGTCATGTGCTAGTGATGCACAGCATTAATGAGCAGGAGAATAGGCACATTCTGTTGGGCTCTTTTGTTCATGAATATAACCCTGTAAAGGGAATTACAGCATAAAAAAAGGCAAACCTTGCTGTGATAGGGACAAAGATAAAGGAATTTCTGTTATTTGGATTTTATTTGTTAAGGATGTAAAGAATGGCAGGAAATGTGTGCTCTCCAAATCAATGCACATACATCATTAATGGTTGTTTGTTCCTGATATACACTTCCGATTATGCTATACATCATGCAGTCATTTGTAGTTACTAGAATATAGGACCAGTATATTGGGAAATTAGTGAGTGTTGTGCAAAGTGTTTACTGTTACTACTGAAAGCAAATGGGCCACCAATCTCACCACTTATAGATAGGGACACTTCTGTAATGAGGCACTAGTGATCCTGCCCCTCTGAAAAGCAATGGGGGGTAGGAGGGATGGCTTCAGGTCAGCAGCATCAGGTGGTGGTAGGAGAACCAGAAGCACCCCTACCTATAAAATAACATGCCCTTTGGATTGTACGAAATAACATGCCCTTTGGATTGTACATTACCCCCCCCCCCCCTTCATTGTACAGCCCACTCAGATCTTTTGGTCACATAGAATTCACATATGTTCATGGCACAGCTGGACATAGCTCTGCATTGGGGCAGATCATGGTCATTTACTGGGGTGAAATGGGGCAAATGTATTGGCAAGTAGATTGGTGGTAAGTTTGTCATACAGACCCCAGCCTTAGCTGCCCATTTACTGGCCAGGTAGCCTTTATACCTACATTTCCTTCTTAGAAACTTCCTACTCTCAATGTGTTCCTAATCACTTCTAAGCCTTGCCACATGTATGTCCTAGTCACGGCCAAGTTCCTAATCCCTTCCTGGTTTGACTGCACATTCTAGTTTACCTTCACCTCCTGGTTCCACTGCATCCACTTCAACACCCAGTGCTCTGACAGGAAAATGCTGGCGCACTGGGACACCTCAAATTACTTGTTCACTTTATAACCCTATAATGAATCTTCTAGCTACAATGGATGTAAGAGTTCGTGCAGCAATTTATTGCTAACTTTTAGCCCCATATGTATTTAGCACCATGTGTATTCATCTGACCACATGGCTAGAAATATCCCAATAATGTCTGGTAACTGTACCATATAAATACGTCTATGCACTTCATTTTACAAGGCCCAAAGAATTCCCTAGTCTGAGATTCAGACCATATCTAGAATAGAGGGAGTGTTAGTAAGTATAAAGCATAGCAGCATTTATAAAAGTGACACTGCGTAGCACCAGCGGAAGTTTTTGGCCTACAACTTCCATCATCTCACTATATCATGGGGCCCAAAACTAAAAACATTGCTCTGATCCCTGCCAGTACTAAGGACAGCTTTGGGTTATTGATAATAATACCAAAGTGGTATTATTATTATTTGTGGAGGGCAACACAGCTTAACTAACACTACATTGCTTCTTCTTATTACCTTACTGAATAAACACTGTAGCGGTTCTGCCCAGTGCCCCCTCCTGCTAATCTGTGAATGGGTGCATCCATCAAGAATAGGAAGCGATAAGATAGCCGATATACACATATACAACTTTGTGCCAGAGGTGTAGCTGGATCAAGCATCAAAACTGGCTCCATTTTCCAAGAATACTCCTGTAGCAATGCTATCCAGTTATCAGCAACCAACCAAACTCTCCACTTAATCACCGGCCCGCAATGCCAAGCAGAGAATGGAAAACATTTCCTGGTAAGGGTGCTCTTGCTGCCGCTGATACATATATCTAATCAGAATGGCAGCATGTGCTTACTGCTAAAACGAGAGCAAATACAGGCAATACTCTGAGCCAAATCATGTGTTATTCCAATAACCAGGCTCGAGAATATCAGCCAACCTGTGTCTAGTACATTTCCAGGCTGCTCTGCCTGCTAACAATTAGCCACAGCTTACAATCCAATCAAACACGAATGTTTACGGAATTATCGGTTTGCAGCTTTCCCACAGACATTTATTATACATTTTCTATGGTTTTAAAGTCATTAGTAAATATTCTGCTACTGAAAGCAGTATCTGTCTGCCTTTTCTCCACCCTGGTGGTTCTGACTTTGGAAACAATGTAGCAGAAGCCAGCTGATTAACAGACCCATTGCAGAAGCAGGCAAGTCGGAAAACTGCTACATGGATTGAAGAGACAAAACCAGCAGTGCAAGAAGAGAGAGACAAATTACACTGTAAAACCATTAAATTCGTGTGATTAATGAATATTGGAAAGTTGATTCCGTTTACATTTTTTTACACTGGGTAAAGTTTATTTTTTGTTATATACCCTTCAGTGCCCAACTTTCTAGCAGTTACTCAAATACATTGTAAGTGCCAGCTAACAGCATCCTCTTATTCTGGCATGGAGGTGAACACTTCCATATATACAATATAGAAGTGTATATGTATTTTTATGGCATTTCTTTACATCTATTGCAGGAGGAGGAGAAATGGGTTTCAGGGTTCCACATTAGCCAGAGGGCTGCAGGTTGGACAGAACTTATTTTATTAACATCTTTCCACGTTGGCAGCTTTAGTCTTCCTACATTACCCCCTCTGTTGTTGCACCCATGTTATTACTTGTTTTTACAGTTTTCTCTTAAATAGGGCATGTTTAGATATACTTTCCCTTTAACTCAAATCATGTGTATTCAGAGGCAGAAGAGGCACATGTGAGGGGGGGTAGGGGGGACCTTCTTTGCTGTCTTGTCCGGACCCTGTCCCCCCACAGCTCATGGATCAGTTTCCAGGAAGCCATCAACACATGCATGTTTGGGGGGGGGTTGGTTTGGGGACAAGACACACAAGGCAACACGACTGGCTTGCCCGGGACTGCATTTAATGCAGGAATATCTTTATTGCAGTGGTGCTGTGGTTGATTGGGCCTGACTAAAATATTTACATATACACATGCTAGCATATAAAGCTTCACATATCTAATAAAGATTCTTGGTTATCAAAAGTGGCCACAGACTGAGCAATACTCTTTGGTATCAGAATGAAATGCCTGTGGGCCTAATGGATGGATACCATACGGGTGGTCATGAATAAATGCCAGGCATGACATTTTCATGTCCAGTTGAGGAACTGACTGATATTCGTGGTACAAAGGTATCATTTGGGATCATTAGCCCCATGCCTGTTCAAAAAAAAAAAAATCACACTTAATGTTTTTATATTTTAAAATATGTAGTGCATGTATATGGCCAGCTTTAGGCAACAGCCGCAGAAAGTAGCCACGACTTTAAGCTGCAATGCAAGCCGTGTGCCTTTTACAAATAACTTCATGAATGCGTCCCATGTTATGTGTTTGATCTGACACCATGAACACATTTCTCCTGAAGTGTCAGTGTGACATTGTGAGAGCACAGCATTAATGGCTACAGACAACCAGAGATATTTCAATGTCATTTAAATCCCCTTTACTGTGTTTTAGATTGCATGGGTTCCTTGCCCAATCTGTGAGAAATGGAAAAGTTTTTAGGGGGGATATGGGTGGAGATGCTTTTTGTGCTACAAATACAATGAATTTCTTCATTAAAAATAAGTCTTTTCCCCATAGACTGATAAAAATTCCCCCCCAAAACCATCCCCCTTGAGACGCAGGTACATATCGGCCTTGGCTGGCACTCACAGCAGTGATGTGGAAGCAACAGCAGGTACAATGATGTGCGCATTACCTACTAATAAACTAGAATCCCAGGCAGCTAAGATCCAATTTCAGGTCAGTACATAAAGGATTCCTTGTTATGCAACAGGGATTAGCACCGGCTAATTCTCATTCTCACTCCTTAAGTATTCTGATTTTCTTACTTATTAGCGACAGCTGTAACAGTTCTTATTGGCTTTGCCTAAGCACCGGCCAGCACTTGCCCCAAATACTTTATCCAACAGCGCCTTTCCTCTCTACTGACGTGGGCTCTTCTGCTTATTACCGACTGGCGCTATTCATTGCCATGCTTTGTGGGTGCTTGGCTCAGTGTCCCAGCCTCAGCTTAGTTTAGCATCATGCATGTCATGGATTATAGCCCATTTAAAGGAAAGTCTTGCCTATAAAAGGATTGGTTATGGACATACAGTAGGTTTGCAATGAAGGAGAAGTTAATATAAAACTGTAACTTATCCATTAAGTAAATGTCAGGACCAGGGGCCTGCTGGGAATTCGGGGGGGGGGGGAATTGTGTGGAAAACGCAGCATTCTGGGTAAAAAAAACACAGTAAATTGTTTCCAAAATTGCACTGTGCACACTGCACTTACAGTTACAAATTTTTTTGTTTGTTTGTTATTATTGCTACTGGCAGTGGCAAGGGGAACAAGAGCTAAAGAACATCAAAAGGAATTAAAATGCCATTTCTCCAGGAGAGGCTTTATGATTAGCCCTATAACGGGATATATAAACCCAAAAATAACACTTTGCCTAAAGAAAATATAATTCTAAGCAACTTTTCAATATACAGCTGCTATGGAAAACACTTGCTCTGTCCCTTGCATGCTTTCTGTCAATTAGCTAGCTTCTGCTACATTGTTTCAATAGTCAGACACAGTGGTGTACAGAATAGCAAGGCACAGACAAATTCTGTCTAAATGCATATTGAAAAAGTTACATTTTTTTCATTAGGCAAGATTTATCTATGGGTTTACATTCACCAGTTTTGGAAGCACTGTGGTTTTGTTTGCTCTGCTTGCCTTTACTGTTTCAGCTCTTCATCTTCATGCTATGAAAGCATCTCCACTCTGCAGTGGTGCAAGCCATATAAGCCTAGGATCTTTCATATTAGAAGGGACTGTTTTGTTCATGCCCTTTTATAGTTCCTATGTAGTCATGAGGCAATGGAGTACTGGAAGCAGATAAAGATCTATGCCTTGTGAGCAGTATCTGCAAAATACCCACCTCCAAGTGCCTGCCAATCAAGCTCCCTGAGAGATAAAAGCTCAAGTGGAACATGAATTTCCCAGGGTCCAACAGAAGATCGGAGTCCACTGGAGCTAAATATAGGAATCTATAAGTGGATGAAGGTCAGTTATTGGCACGCGGGTGCTGAAGGTAAGTCACACAGGCAAGTTATTGCCTTGTAAACACAGCAGGGTTTCCATTTCCCTAGACACTAGGGGCACTTGATCAGAAATGCACAATGCAGACCAAACTATATGAGTCTATGACACAAGGGACAATTTTCAGATATTCTGCCCAAATCATTCTCCAGCACCTAAACACAAAGCATTGCTCTAAATTGGCCCAATGTTGCCTCCTTTTCTCTTTGAAAACACTGCTAGAATTCCAGTGCTGGCCCTTACACTCCCTTATCAGCAAGGGACAGAGGGGATCAGTTTGGGGCGACATAAGGCCACATGTATGTGCACTAAAAAGCAGTGGCCAATCCAGAAAAAAACATTGTGTGCCATGGGCCTTAAACTGGAGCCTGCAAGAGCACCTTCAGTATCTCAGATCTAAATGTTTCATAGAATATGCCATGCATAACTGGAGCTTGAGCTAGACAGTACTGATAGTGATATATATATATATATATATATACAGTGGTGTGAAAAACTATTTGCCCCCTTCCTGATTTCTTATTCTTTTGCATGTTTGTCACACTTAAATGTTTCTGCTCATCAAAAACCATTAACTATTAGTCAAAGATAACATAATTGAACACAAAATGCAGTTTTTAAATGAAGGTTTACGTTATTAAGGGAGAAAAAAAACTCCAAATCTACATGGCCCTGTGTGAAAAAGTGATTGCCCCCCTTGTTAAAAAATAACTTAACTGTGGTTTATCAATTTCAATTTTCAATTTCAATATCAATTTCTGTAGTCACCCCCAGGCCTGATTACTGCCACACCTGTTTCAATCAAGAAATCACTTAAATAGGAGCTACCTGACACAGAGAAATAGCCCAAAAGCACCTCAAAAGCTAGACATCATGCCAAGATCCAAAGAAATTGAGGAACAAATGAAAACAAAAGTAATTGAGATCTATCAGTCTGGTAAAGGTTATAAAGCCATTTCTAAAGCTTTGGGACTCCAGCGAACCACAGTGAGAGCCATTATCCACAAATGGCAAAAACATGGAACAGTGGTGAACCTTCCCAGGAGTGGCCGGCCGACCAAAATTACCCCAAGAGCGCAGAGACAACTCATCCAAGAGGCCACAAAAGACCCCAGGACAACATCTAAAGAAATGCAGGCCTCACTTGCCTCAATTAAGGTCAGTGTTCACGACTCCACCATAAGAAAGAGACTGGGCAAAAACGGCCTGCATGGCAGATTTCCAAGGCGCAAACCACTTTTAAGCAAAAAGAACATTATGGCTCGTCTCAATTTTGCTAAAAAACATCTCAATGATTGCCAAGACTTTGGGAAAATATCTTGTGGACCGACGAGACAAAAGTTGAACTTTTTGGAAGGTGCGTGTCCCGTTACATCTGGCGTAAAAGTAACACAGCATTTCAGAAAAAGAACATCATACCAACAGTAAAATATGGTGGCGGTAGTGTGATGGTCTGGGGTTGTTTTGCTGCTTCAGGACCTGGAAGGCTTGCTGTGATAGATGGAACCATGAATTCTACTGTCTACCAAAAAATCCTGAAGGAGAATGTCCGGCCATCTGTTCGTCAACTCAAGCTGAAGCGATCTTGGGTGCTGCAGCAGGACAATGACCCAAAACACACCAGCAAATCCACCTCTGAATGGCTGAAGAAAAACAAAATGAAGACTTTGGAGTGGCCTAGTCAAAGTCCTGACCTGAATCCTATTGAGATGTTGTGGCATGACCTTAAAAAGGCGGTTCCTGCTAGAAAACCCTCAAATAAAGCTGAATTACAACAATTCTGCAAAGATGAGTGGGCCAAAATTCCTCCAGAGCGCTGTAAAAGACTCGTTGCAAGTTATCGCAAACGCTTGATTGCAGTTATTGCTGCTAAGGGTGGCCCAACCAGTTATTAGGTTCAGGGGGCAATTACTTTTTCACACAGGGCCATGTAGGTTTGGATTTTTTTTCTCCCTAAATAATAAAAACCCTCATTTAAATACTGCATTTTGTGTTTACTTGTGTTATCTTTGACTAATAGTTAAATGTGTTTGATGATCAGAAACATTTTGTGTGACAAACATGCAAAAGAATAAGAAATCAGGAAGGGGGCAAATAGTTTTTCACACCACTGTATATATATATATAAATAATCATCTGTGGCCAGCACAGGATATATCCTTGAGAAAGGTCCTAATAAGGACCAAAACGTTGGTTTTAACAATATATCTACAATAAAAAAATTTTGATAAAACATTGAAGGGTGTGCTGGCCACAGATGATTATTTTCTATACAGACATAATTTTGGCTAGCACCCCGCAGAATATTGAGCCTTGGAGTGCGGACACCATTTGGATTGATATATATATACTGTATATATACTTTGCTGTCAGTGTACACAATTTCAGGACAGTATTGAGAGCACTGACACCTAGTGGAAGGAAAGTAGAACCACTACTTTATGTTTTTAAAGGGAACAGAAAAAATGGTGTAAAATTCAGAAAAATTTAAAATCAGGGAAATGCCTTATGAATTTTTTTTATTGGTGGGACCACAAAAAAAAGTGAAAACTTTATATCAGTTTATTCAGTTTTGCCAAAGTACACGCAGGTACTGGATTTTAAAGAATTTCCAATAAAAGTGTAACCTTTTGATGTTTGGGTTGATTTTTACCTGTAGTCTTTCCCATACCACAAGCCTTACACTTATATTTCCCAAAGCTTTTCACTAAAGCCTCAGATATGTATCATAGCCAGAAGTCAAGCCTTTAACTAAGACTAAAATGAGGGCAATTAGCTTTTGTATGTGCATATACTGGAATGCAGGCTGAACGCGTCAAAACTCCAACTTGATGCAGGACTCTAACACCTAGTAAGCTAGCAGCACAGGCATTACAACCCTCACCCCCCCTAATTCCTAGAATGGAAAAGTCCATTGTGGAAGAATTCTTTTTGTAGTATTACAACATTTACTAATTTTTACAAAATGCATCAGCAATGTCCAGCCTGTACTCCCTACAAACCCCAATGTCCACACTGGGGAGGCCCAGGACAAACTACCCCTCCTTTTCCACTGAACACGTCTGCAATTTATTCCTCTGACATGTCATCATCTATTTTCTCCCTGCCGCATGTGGAATGATGGAGTGAGATATGTAGGTGATTTTCCGCAGAGGGAAGCAGTAACTCCAGAGAGCTGTTTGCCCGGCTCTGATGTCACAAACGGAACGTTGCCTGGTGATAGGGAGCAAACCTGATCCGCCTGTTTATAGAATATCCCCATCATACACAGCAGCCACGGGGGGCCGTGATGTCACATTGTCACTGCAGGCCCGGCCATGCTACAAGGTGTCAGAAATCATACTCATCCAAAAATTACATTTACTGTATTACTGTAGATACAGGGTCAGGGTTTCATTCGAGGCAGAGGCAAAGTGTCTCTACAGGGAAAGCAATACACATGCTGTGTGCCCCTTTATTTATAAAGTATGTATTAACATGTATGACATGTATTAAATCCGTATTTGTTTGGAATTGACCAAACATTGAATCCTTTATTCACAAAACCACTGGGCAAATCTATAAACCCTATATTCACTTTGTGCCACAGAACTGCATCACCTTCACAAGAAAAAGCCATGACATTATGGGTTTAGGAATCAGTGTCACTGAACACTATAAGGTCTGTGCGTCTATAAATAAAGCTGCCCTTACACGGGATGATCTGGCCTTGGTTTGGCCACCCAACTCAGCTGATCCTTTGGTCACCTAAGAACGATCAGATTTAAAGGGGAATTAATGCTTAACTTAAGAAGTAGGCCAGAAATGTTGTACATTATGTTTTGGGTTTCTGTACCAGCCCAAGGCACCCCCAGCCCTTTAGCAGGGAAGGTCTGTGCCCCCAAAGATGCCCCAGTGGCCCCCCATCTTCTTTTCTGCTGATTCCCTGCTCTGTGCTGCTGTCACTTACCTGAGCTTAGGGGCCCACTCACATTATACTGTATATATAGAATATAAATGGCACACTATACTGTATATATAGAATATAAATGGCACACTATACTGTATATATAGAATATAAATGGCACACTATACTGTATATATAGAATATAAATGGCACATTATACTGTATATATAGAATATAAATGGCACATTATACTGTATATATAGAATATAAATGGCACATTATACTGTATATATAGAAACACATAGGGTGACGGCACTCACAGGAATTTTACGCAGGAGTCAAAGTTTTTGAGAGAAATAAAGTGAAGATTTATTGGTCCGACGTTTCAGTTCCCACTGGAACTTTCCAGTGGGAACTGAAACGTCGGACCAATAAATCTTCACTTTATTTCTCTCAAAAACTTTGACTCCTGCGTAAAATTCCTGTGAGTGCCGTCACCCTATGTGTTTTTATGTCCAATTTACTGCACTGGCACCCAGGTAGTATCCGAGTTTTGTGGTGTGCAGCTTCCTGGCTATCTACATACTGTATATATAGAATATAAATGTCACATTATACTGTATATATAGAATATAAATGTCACATTATACTGTATATATAGAATATAAATGGCACATTATACTGTATATATAGAATATAAATGGCACAATATACTGTATATATAGAATATAAATGGCACATTATACTGTATATATAGAATATAAATGGCACAATATACTGTATATATAGAATATAAATGGCACATTATACTGTATATATAGAATATGAATGGCACATTATACTGTATATATAGAATATAAATGGCACAATATACTGTATATATAGAATATGAATGGCACATTATACTGTATATATAGAATATGAATGGCACATTATACTGTATATATAGAATATAAATGGCACAATATACTGTATATATAGAATATGAATGGCACATTATACTGTATATATAGAATATAAATGGCACAATATACTGTATATATAGAATATGAATGGCAAATTATACTGTATATATAGAATATAAATGGCACATTATACTGTATATATAGAATATACAGTAAATGGCACATTATACTGTATATATAGAATATAAATGGCACATTATACTGTATATATAGAATATAAATGGCACAATATACTGTATATATAGAATATACAGTAAATGGCACATTATACTGTATATATAGAATATAAATGGCACATTATACTGTATATATAGAATATAAATGGCACAATATACTGTATATATAGAATATGAATGGCACATTATACTGTATATATAGAATATAAATGGCACAATATACTGTATATATAGAATATGAATGGCAAATTATACTGTATATATAGAATATAAATGGCACATTATACTGTATATATAGAATATACAGTAAATGGCACATTATACTGTATATATAGAATATAAATGGCACATTATACTGTATATATAGAATATAAATGGCACAATATACTGTATATATAGAATATACAGTAAATGGCACATTATACTGTATATATAGAATATAAATGGCACAATATACTGTATATATAGAATATGAATGACAAATTATACTGTATATATAGAATATAAATGGCACATTATACTGTATATATAGAATATAAATGGCACATTATACTGTATATATAGAATATAAATGGCACAATATAAGGCTGATTAGTAATTTATTCAGATTCACATTACATAGCAGCCCTAAAACAGGGTAATTGCATCAGAATTTAATAATCTGCCCTGTAGCATCAGTTTATATGACAGGCCATTTTCTACTTGATAATTTGCAATGATCCCTAAGCTTAGCTGCCCAGAGCACACTGAGCATGTGCAGTGCCACTGACACTTCTAACAAAAACCACAATGGGAAGCTCCTGTGGCAACTGTAAAGACCTGAATTATTACTACTGTAGATATGCTGAACCTTTAGACTGGTTATCATTATATACAGTAAAATATGGCATTTCTAGCCATATTCATTTTCCAGCACTCTTAATTGATTTCCGACAAAGCACCAATCAGATAGGGAAGGCCATAGATTTGGGCACTTTTATATTGATGGATAAAATTGCTGTTTTTAATAATCAATTTATCAATATTTGGATATTTAACCAGTGATGCCTTCTTGAGAATTATATGTCAGAGCGCTGTGACTGTTCTTGTTTGTTGTAACCCCTGCTGATGCTGCTGCGTGCATCCCCATTGCTATTTATAGAGAAAGTCAAAGAGCTGCCATTATGATAATGGGGAATTTAGTGCAAGATTAGGGAGGTTATATGGGTATTTATTATCTAGGTGAGATTTGTCCTTGATAAGTTATATCATGTGACACATTCAGACAAAATGATGCTGTGTAAGTGGAGGATGTCTGTTCACTGGAATCATACATATGGCCAGGCGTTCTGTTGAGAGCAATGCGTAAGCCAACGCAAGTAATATGGCAGCTGCCAATACTACATGTATGGGTAGGGTCAGTATGTAGAGGTGGAGTTATAAGCACAGAACAAAATATATTCTTGCATTTTCAAAGATACTCCCAAATAGGGTTTTTACATTAAAGAGATAACATACTATACCTGCCCCCCCCCCCTTTTCAACATGAGCTTAATGAATAGGCCTGTTGTTTTAATTAAGAAATATCTTTGGTTTTTGTCATGTCAATAAATAATAATGTGAAGTCCATTTTACTTCCTGATTGCACAAAACTTTACAGCAGTTGGAAAAACCAACTACCAGTCCACTAACAAGCCCCTGATAAAGAGCTGCCCAAAGGCTGCTGCTAAGGGGTTTATTTGTTCAGTGGTAGATTGGAAGCTACCCTGTTTATAAAGGAAGGAGGGGGTGAGGTCAGTCATAAGTGCCCACATTTCTAATTAGTACTTTATAAAAAAAACAGGCAGAATGTAATTTCAACACAAGTCCTATTTATGGTGGCTCACACAGGGCACATCAGGGGAATCTTAGGATCCTGTCAAAATATCATTCTTGTTCAGGTACCTGAGATGAATAGCTTACATGCCCTTCTGCTGTCCTGCACTACGAGTCCCCATGTTCCTTGCAAAGTAAGGGCTGGAGAGAGAAGCTGGAAGTGCACTCGGCTCGGGGGACAATCCAGCAGCGGCCGTAGCCAATCACTATATTCGGCACAGTAACAGGCTTCACAAACACATTTATTCAACCGGATCTGAAAAAATGGCTTAAAAGGGCCTCTGTACATTTTATTTCAGCAAAGTTATTTGCCTACCGACACTGTTGGTTATGGGAGGAATCCCATTCAAACGGGGCAAGAATGTACAACCTGCATATAGATAGCACCCTGGGTGGAAAATTGATGGAAATCGGAGGACTTCAGGTCTATCAATGCTATGCATTTCAATGGAGTGAGTTAGTTAGGTCTGTGTGTGGTCTTAAATCAGGGTTACACCAAAAAATGGAGATAAGTTGACTGGTCTGCTTAATGCCTGGACACTCAATGGCAGCTGTAAATTTCAGGGCTTTCTTGCACCTCTATGGGCTACACCTTAAACCTTGAAATGGCTTATGCACAATCACTTAATGTATGGTGTTAGTGAGTGCAGATCTGTGCATCTAGTGCTCTAGCCTAAAGGAATCCAGGGATGACCCATATCTATATCTATAGAAAGGCGAGCACCAAAAATATAACAATAAATACTTCCCTTGTGAGCGTATGTATTGGCCCTGGGGAACTATATTTAGTACAGACACAAGTTTATTAGTAGTGGTAGTAAATGATTATACAGGACCATTCACCACCAACTTGATACCATTCAAGGACTCCCTTGACTACTGATAGATTTATGCAGTATAATGTGCAACTGTGTGGCATTTACAGACTAATCTGCCCCTGGCAAGTACAGCGAGGTTTTAGTAACCTATAAAAACTGTTTTTTTGCATAATTAAAGAAAAGACAAACTTCAAATATACATTAAGAATGTCCAAAATACAGTTGTAAGTGTAATTGCTGCTGTAAACAGTATCTATCAGGCTACTTATATTCTCTGCACTCCTGATTCTGACTCCTGAAACAATGTAGCAGAAGACTGGAGGCAAACTGATTCACAGACCTGGAGGAGAATGGACTTATGCTATATTGTTTCAAGAGTCAGGACCAAAGAACAATAAGCTTAGAAATACTGCAGTTACAATTAGGAATAACTTGAAAAATACTTTGAATTATATATATATATTATATATATATATATATATTAAATTGTGCAAAAAACTGTTCTGGGGTGGAGTTTCCCTCTAGAAAATCTCTCTAGAAAACAAGAGTTGCTTTGAGTTAAGGGAATTCCCAAGGATCAGACAAATCTCCAGTACAAGATGGAGACACAGGACGTCAGCAGGGCCGGACAATATTTTAGTCTTTTAGGGCTCTGGTACACGGGGAGATTAGTCGCCCGCGGCAAAACTCCCTGCTCGCGGGCGACTAATCTCCCCGAGTTGCCTTCCCTCTGCCATCCCACCGGCGAACATGTAAGTCGCCGGCGGGATGGCAGACGCGGCGAGGCGATTTCGGGAAATCGCCGAAAAAGCCTCGCGAGTCTTTTTCGGCGATTTGCGCGAAATCGCGCCGCCGCGTCTGCCATCCCGCCGGCGACTTACATGTTCGCCGGTGGGATGGCAGAGGGAAGGCAACTCGGGGAGATTAGTCGCCCGCGAGCAGGGAGTTTTGCCGCGGGCGACTAATCTCCCCGTGTACCAGAGCCCTTAATCCTCCCTTGACCTTATCCGGCCTCGGGCAGCTCTCATCATGGAACAACAGAGCTCTCCTGAGTCAGAATGATTACTTATGTAAGATCAAGTGGGGAAACTGAAATAAGCAACCTGATTCTGAACATAAAATGCCATGAAATGTTAATTAAATTCAATTTGCATTTTTTGTAAACACTGCGTCCCTTCTGCCTGTGCCCCCCCCCCCCCCCCAATATATCATATTGTTGATCACTGCACTTTTGGGGATATTCTTTAAGTTGGAGGGATCTTTGATACCTACAATTTAGGGTCTAGGGAGGTCATTTAGTTACAGGTGGTAAATCAGTACCTAGGCAGTAAGCCATTGCATCCAATCAAATGTGCCCACTGTAAATGAGTTCCAGCATATATTGGCTAGTTTTGGTGGCAGTGGGCTCTGTGGTGCATTTGTGGTGCTGGGATATAGTAAGGCACAAAGTAGGGGCTATAGAGCTCATTTACTTTCCTTGAGGCAGGGTAGGACTGAGCCAGCAGGACACCAGGAAAAAACCCGGTGGGATCCGCCAACCCAAACCCACTCCCCACCTGGAACCCTGGGTTCCCCTCGACCTTCCCCCTGATTGTGGCTGCAAAGGAGAATACAAGGTACGCACAGGGGGAGGAGTTGTGGCAATGGGTGCTGTCCGGGTCAAAACTACCTGCCCGTTTTCCCAATTTGGAACTGGGCACTGGGAGAGGGTTCCTTTACATGAAAGAGTTAACTCAAGCAACATTGTGGCTGCTCTGTAATCATAACAACAAGGTTTGAGCTCAGACTGAGTTGTATTAACCCTCGTAGTAATACTATTGTAACTGCCAAGATAACAACAAACCACTCAATAGAAACTTGACTTTCCCTTTGGCGTCCAGCCAGAATTAAAGGAGAAATAAAGCTTCACAAAAAAGTACGGTAGGCTAGAAATGTTGTACATTATGTTTAGGGTTTCTGTACCAGCCCAAGGCAACCCCAGCCCTTTAGCAGGGAAGGTCTGTGCCCCCAAAGATGCCCCAGTAGCCCCCCATCTTCTTTTCTGCTGATTCCCTGCCCTGTGCTACTGTCACTTACCTGAGCTTAGGGGCCCACTCACATTATACTGTATATATAGAATATAAATGGCACATTATACTGTATATATAGAATATAAATGGCACATTATACTGTATATATAGAATATAAATGGCACATTATACTGTATATATAGAATATAAATGGCACACTATACTGTATATATAGAATATAAATGGCACACTATACTGTATATATAGACTATAAATGGCACATTATACTGTATATATAGACTATTAATGGCACAATATACTGTATATATAGAATATAAATGGCACATTATACTGTATATATAGACTATTAATGGCACAATATACTGTATATATAGACTATAAATGGCACATTATACTGTATATATAGACTATTAATGGCACAATATACTGTATATATAGAATATAAATGTCACATTATACTGTGTATTTATAGAATATAAATGGCACATTATACTGTATATATAGAATATAAATGGCACATTATACTGTATATATAGAATATAAATGGCATCAGAAAATGAGGCTGTTATATAAACTGATGTTACAGGGTTGATTCTGATGCTAACTGCACCGGTTTTAGAGTGGGCCCCTAAGCTCAGGTAAGTGACAGCAGCACAGAGTATGGACAGGGAATCAGCAGAAAAGAAGATGGGGGGCTACTGGGGCATCTTTGGGGGCACAGACCTTCCCTGCTAAAGGGCTGGGGTTGCCTTGGGCTGGTACAGAAACCCAAAAGATAATGTACAACATTTCTACCCTCCTTCTTTGTTAGGCTTTAGTTCTCCATTAAGGTAACACATTTACTGTACATGGCTGAGAGACAAAGGGCATTTAGGCTCAGACTATATACCACTTGCACCTAATCTCCAGGATCTCCTAGTAAACTTATCATGATGCACCCGGTGTTCCTGGCTAATACTTAGCGCTTTTGGCTCCCTGTCTATTGTTCCTTCTCTTAAAGGAAATACAAACCCTTAAACCAATTAATGTAAAATCGCTTACTGTGCTCCTCTGAGCATTTTTGCAACTGACATTTATTTTTTAGTTTTTAAGACATTAGCAGTTTTTACATGGCTAATCTTGTAAATCTGAACCTGCCACCTGTTGTTTATACTGGCCAACTGGCTGCAGCCATAAGAGAAGTCAGAGAAGGAGAAAGCTTGCTCTGCCCAGAATATCAAGTTAGTGAATAGAAGTAGTCATGTGATGTCTCTCTGGGCAGGAACAAGTCAAGGCTGACTCTTCTAGCTAAATGCCTGTTCTGCTGACCATGTTCTGGCTAAAAACTGCTAATATCTTACAAGCCAGAAAAAATATAAATAAAGTAGAAGAATTTAATATTAATTTGCTTTTCCTACAAAATACACTTATGCCCAAGCTACTTTCCTTTCTTCTCTCCCGCCACAGTCCAGAGTCCACAGATACATATCTGTGGCTGTTTTAATACATCAACCAATCAGATATTTACTTTCCTTATGCTACAAACGGCAGACTAGGCTAATTGCTGGTTGGTTGCTAGGGGCTACAGCACTGGGACAATTTAGCCCGGTGTTAGTAAGTTACTCCCAATGCATTATGCTCACCTCAGTGAATAAAGTCCCTGCCCAGTGCTGCACTCACTAGTGTAGGCTGCCGGTGTCACAGAACCTCAAGAGAACTATGGAACTATAAGGAACTATGGTCAGGCGCAGGCCAATGAACAGGAGAGATGGTACCGGGGCAAATCAGAGAGAAATGATTCATAAGGAGGCACTGATTATACCTGAACAACTGGGCAAACAAATCATACCCAAAATATATGCAGGTGGTGTGTAGGGTTTAGGGTAGATCATGAGCAGCTTCTGGGCACAGTGGGGCATGGCTGGGCAGGCAGGGGCATGGCCATACAAGGAATTTTTTTTGGGTGTAAGGGGTTCTAATTAGTTGATATTGGCCCTGTGAGTGATGATAGGTCAGGCTATGCTTGTGCCATCCATAGATAAGCCCTGAAGGAGCCTATATATATATATATATATATATATATATATATATATATATATATATATATATATATATATATATATATATATATATAGACACACACACACACACACACACACTGTGATACAGCTCATCATGCCATGATCCAGGGACATTTAAATGGCAGGATGAGCATTTGTTTGTCTCTCCTGCCCTCTAGTGGCCATGTCAGGTACAAGCTTTTAGCGAAATTTACAGAAATCTTTTACGTTCAAGCACATCAATGTTCAAATTCTAATTTTTGCCACAATTCAATTTTTTTTGCACTAAAACTCCCAATATGTGAATTTGGGTGTGAAACAGAATGACTTCCCAGCCAATGCAAGTTGCGGTTCAGCAGGCTGGACTTGCTTGAATGCAGATCCTTACTGAGCCAGACCCTGTAACAACCTGTTTCTACCAATGCCCCAATATAAGAGAATCTCTTCATACAAGAAACAAGTAAAGCAGCCAGCATACAGCTAGGGGACAAACCAACAGCGGCACAGAGTGTTCCTTATACAATCTGGGGCAACTGTGCAATCTGTACTTTGTACTTAAAAATCCCATCAGAGTATCCTATACCACCAACTGCAGCGCAGCAGCACATTTCATACAATCCCTAGAGAGTAGCAGCACATTTCATACAATCCCTAGAGAGTAGCAGCACATTTCATACAATCCCTAGAGAGTAGCAGCACATTTCATACAATCCCTAGAGAGTAGCAGCACATTTCATACAATCCCTAGAGAGTAGCAGCACATTTCATACAATCCCTAGAGAGTAGCAGCACATTTCATACAATCCCTAGAGAGTAGCAGCACATTTCATACCGATCCCTAGAGAGCAGCAGCACATTTCATACAATCCCTAGAGAGTAGCAGCACATTTCATACAATCCCTAGAGAGTAGCAGCACATTTCATACAATCCCTAGAGAGTAGCAGCACATTTCATACAATCCCTAGAGAGTAGCAGCACATTTCATACAATCCCTAGAGAGTAGCAGCACATTTCATACTGATCCCTAGAGAGTAGCAGCACATTTCATACAATCCCTAGAGTAGCAGCACATTTCATACAATCCCTAGAGAGTAGCAGCACATTTCATACAATCCCTAGAGAGTAGCAGCACATTTCATACCGATCCCTAGAGAGCAGCAGCACATTTCATACCGATCCCTAGAGAGCAGCAGCACATTTCATACCGATCCCTAGAGAGCAGCAGCACATTTCATACCGACCCCTAGAGAGCAGCGGCACATTTCATACCGATCCCTAGAGAGTAGCAGCACATTTCATACCGATCCCTAGAGAGCAGCAGCACATTTCATACCGATCCCTAGAGAGTAGCAGCACATTTCATACCGATCCCTAGAGAGCAGCAGCACATTTCATACCGATCCCTAGAGAGCAGCAGCACATTTCATACCGATCCCTAGAGAGTAGCAGCACATTTCATACCGATCCCTAGAGAGCAGCAGCACATTTCATACCGATCCCTAGAGAGTAGCAGCACATTTCATACCGACCCCTAGAGAGCAGCAGCACATTTCATACCGATCCCTAGAGAGTAGCAGCACATTTCATACCGATCCCTAGAGAGTAGCAGCACATTTCATACAATCCCTAGAGAGCAGCAGCACATTTCATACCGATCCCTAGAGAGCAGCAGCACATTTCATACCGATCCCTAGAGAGCAGCAGCACATTTCATACAATCCCTAGAGAGCAGCAGCACATTTCATACAATCCCTAGAGAGCAGCAGCACATTTCATACAATCCCTAGAGAGCAGCAGCACATTTCATACAATCCCTAGAGAGTAGCAGCACATTTCATACCGATCCCTAGAGAGTAGCAGCACATTTCATACAATCCCTAGAGAGTAGCAGCACATTTCATACAATCCCTAGAGAGTAGCAGCACATTTCATACCGATCCCTAGAGAGCAGCAGCACATTTCATACCGATCCCTAGAGAGCAGCAGCACATTTCATACAATCCCTAGAGAGTAGCAGCACATTTCATACAATCCCTAGAGAGTAGCAGCACATTTCATACAATCCCTAGAGAGTAGCAGCACATTTCATACCGATCCCTAGAGAGCAGCAGCACATTTCATACCGATCCCTAGAGAGCAGCAGCACATTTCATACAATCCCTAGAGAGTAGCAGCACATTTCATACAATCCCTAGAGAGTAGCAGCACATTTCATACAATCCCTAGAGAGTAGCAGCACATTTCATACCGATCCCTAGAGAGCAGCAGCACATTTCATACCGATCCCTAGAGAGCAGCAGCACATTTCATACAATCCCTAGAGAGTAGCAGCACATTTCATACAATCCCTAGAGAGCAGCAGCACATTTCATACCGATCCCTAGAGAGCAGCAGCACATTTCATACAATCCCTAGAGAGTAGCAGCACATTTCATACCGATCCCTAGAGAGCAGCAGCACATTTCATACAATCCCTAGAGAGTAGCAGCACATTTCATACCGATCCCTAGAGAGTAGCAGCACATTTCATACCATAACGGATACCGACAGGGCAGAATCTGGGGACCTACCTGGTATAGTTGCTTTGTTGATGGATGGTTGGTTACACATTGTGGATCGTCTAAAAACCAAGAGAAGAGAAGGTGTTAGAACAGAATAGTGGATGAAGCTGAAAGAAGATCCCGGCCATCAGATTCCGTCAGACAAGTGCTACATGGCGCTGGCTGATACAGACATCATTCAGGACTGTTTGGTACATGGAATTGCTCTATTTTTAATCCCATTTGCAACCTGTGTCATTTCTCTTAAAAGCAATTTACTCTCCTGAGAACTTTTGCCATGGATTTCTAGTTTTGGAGCTATTTTACACTGTTGATCTAATGCAGTGCTGTCCAACTTCTACGGTGCCGAGGGCCGGAATTTCTCTAGCATACATGGTGGAGGGCCGCTAATGGAAGCCAGTTTTGACCACCCCTTTTTGAAACCACACCCACTTCAAACCACACCTATTTTATCACAATGGTGGTAACACAGCAAAATCCCAAATGCTTGGTCCTTACTGTGGGGATATCAACCATCATTCATATGTGAAAAAATTATGTCATATTAAGATATACCCTTAAATTCCATATGCCTCCTCCTCCCCTGTGGATAGCAGAGCAACCCCCAGCACATAATTACACACCTTAGGGACCATTTAATGGCTATTTGCAACTGCTAACAAACTCCCACAACAAACCCTCTGCCAGGTTCACCTCCCACAAGCAGCATAGGGCAAGCAGAGTATGGCACACACAGGAAGCACTCTGCCTGTCCTAAGCTGTCTGTGCGTGCCATACTCTGCCTGTCCTACCCTGCCTGTGTGTGCCATACTCTGCCTGCCCTACCCTGACTGTGTGTGCCATACTCTGCCTGCCCTACCCTGACTGTGTGTGCCATACTCTGCCTGCCCTACCCTGCCTGTGTGTGCCATACTCTGCCTGCCCTACCCTTCCTGTGTGTGCCATACTCTGCCTGCCCTACCCTTCCTGTGTGTGCCATACCCTCCCTGACCTATGCTGCCTGTGTGTGCCATACTCTACCTGCCCTATGCTGGCTGTATGTGCCATACTCTGCCTACAGTACCTATGTCTGAGGAGTGAAGAAGTAAACAATGGGAGTGATTACAGTCTGAGCCTGAGGTGTGAACACTGCAGGGGGTGAACAATGCAGGGATTAAAAGGTGTGAACAACACAGGGGATTACATATTTAAACAATACAGAGGGATTACAGCCTGAATCTGAGGTGAGAACCATGCAGGGGGCCAGTTAATCTCAGTTCTGATACCATTTAATGCTTACTCAAAGGTAAGCCATCAAAGCAGACAGACAGGTGGGGGGCCACACAGAGGGGGGTCGCGGGCCGCCAGTTGGACAGCACTGATCTAATGGATTTCAAACAGCAACGCCACCTGCTGTTCATTTTGCCCAACTGCAGCCAGTAGAAAAGGGAGTTAGAAAAGGAAAGTCTTGTGATGATTCCCTGCTTAGAACTGACCAGAGAAACTTCCCAAACGTCACTTCCTACAGACAGTACAGTATTACCACTTACTTAATTTAACATTATTGGCCATAGTGTGCACCAAAAGATCTAACAAGATGGAGGTCACAGTTTCATCAAAAGCATGAGAATGCTTGGAATTGTCTGAACTAAGTGATATTTTGGATAATTTATTACCCCATATGCAGTTGCTAGGAGAGTCCTTAAAGGCACAGAATACACCTAAAACACCTTTGCTAAAAATGGGCACAGTATATAGGACTTGTGTTGAAATTACATTCTGCCTATTGCTTTAATTTTTGAAATATCCATATTCTCCTATTATAATCAGGGCAATTTGTTCAGAGCACCCTATCTACCTTTAAATAAACAAACAAACTCTTCCATTCTTTAAGCAGCACCCTTTGAGCAGCTCATTATCAGGGGCTTCACAGTGGATTGGTAATTAGTTTTATAAGATCCCCCATTGCTCTCTGGGATCAGGAAGTAACAGAGTGCTAAAGTCAAACTGGCTTTATATTTATATGCCAGAAATAACAGAAACCATAGATGTTTTTTATTTAAAACAATAGGCAAAAAGGATTTTAGCACGTATTTTATAGATTTTAGTCATATTCATTCAGCTCATGTTGAAAAGGGGGTGTACTGTCCCTTTAAATGATGGTAATAAACATCTCCACAGCTCAGTATGTGAGGACCCACAAGGAGTGGGTTGATATGTTCATATGAACATTTTCTCTGCATAGCGGTTATTATGTTGTTTAATTCTAGGTGCGGTTGGCCAATTATGTTAAATAATATATGAGGTAATAATTGATCTATTTAATAAAACATGGGTTTGGCATAAAAGTGCTAAAGTCCTTACTTAGCCACCTTTGGACATGTCACGTGGCACCAACCCTCCTAATGGTTTTTAGCTTCGACAGAATCCCACATTTGTTGCCCTTTAAACAGACATGGCTGTACTCACTTGCTGGGTGCTCGATCTTGCAAATTGGTTAGTGCAGCAAAATTATTCCTTACAGTACGCAGACTGGCCAGTACCTGGGGGGGAATACACGGCATGATTAATATCACAGGTAGAAATGGATCTCACAATAGATAGACGTGTACTGTGTAAGTGGCACTCAGCATAGAGGATTTTTCATGGCACAGTGGCCTATAGCACAGCGGGGCTCTGTGGGGAGGTAACTATTGCTAGAGTGAATGGCTCAATAAAATAAAAAACATTTTGACCCCCAGCAGCTCAGACAGAATAAATGACTGATGAGAGTCCCTTTACTGTATGTATGCTTTAGTTCTGCAACTGCACTTTGTGGCCACTAGATGTCACTATATTACAAGGACTGAGATTCTTCTACAGCAGGTGCCAAACTCATCGGACATTGGGGGCCAAACTGAGTGAGGGCCACAGCCAGGGCCGCTGCTGGCCAAATGGGTGCCCTAAGCAGAAATTTACTTTTGTGCCCCCTCCCCCGAATATTATAGAAGTAAAAATAAAATAAAAAAAAACACCTACTATAGGGGCCCCACACACAGTGCCCCCAATTGCCCCCATAGACAATGCCCCCATAGTAAGTGCCCCCATAGATTGAACTATCTGGGACAGCGGGATGCACTATAAAAAACGGTGGGACAGTGTTGGGGGGTATGTTATAATATATAAAAATGTTTTTTTTTTGGAGCAGCTGGGATGGTGCCCCCCTGGGAGTTGGTGCCCTATGCAGACTGAGTACTCTGCTTATAGGGAGCGGCGGCCCTGGCCACAGCTATGCAAAGGGGGCTGTAACATAGCAGAGAAAAAGTACTACTGTATATAAGGGGATAAACACAAAACGCATAACTTGGGCCCCTCTGTCCCCCTCTATAGTTACGCCATTGAAAACACGAGAAGGGCCTAGGGCTATAAAGTAGGAGATAGGGCATCATATAGACCCCAAGACACCAGTTCCACATGCTATAGAATAGCCTCAGATAATTAAAGGGGAAGTTCAACTTTCCAAAACTTAAATAAAAACTTTTTTTTCAGTTGCAGCCTGGTGAGGGGAAATACATAGAATATTTAGATTGTGTAATTTTTGCATCCTTTTGCATTGCAGAAGTATTATTAACCCTTCAGGTAAGAGGTACCTATAATACACCAGGGATGTCCAGCTGGGAATTCTGCAATTAATGTTCTAATATCTACAACATGCCCAGCAAGTTGTAGTATAGCGCCACCTTGTGGCCATCCCTGCATTACCCACACAGTGCATTCTTGGTACGTACCTGAGCAAATGGTGTTACAATCAAGTCATCTCCATGTCTGCAAAACATAGAAGTTAACACTATATTAATATCATTTTAAAGGGGCACTGCCATCACATGGCTATATTTTTACACAAGCTTTAAAGGGGACATATCCTACCCACCCACACCTTGCCAATGGCTTTGCTTAGCATGTTTGCAATTTATATTCATTATTTTTTTGTTTCCATGATATTATTTGCTAATGTGAAGATGTGATTCTAAGCTCTGTTGGGCAGGGCCCTCTTTACCTCTTGTATTGGTTATTGGTTGTTTATTTGAATGTTTATTCTATACACCCATTTATTGTACAAACCTGCAGAATATGTTGCTGTTAATAATAATAATAATAATAATAATAATAATGTGTGTAATAAAACTGAGCAGGGAAGAGCCAGAAGATGACTCCTGCATCAGTAACTGAAGCTTTAGCAGTTTTCTCTGGTCAAAAGTAGGGTATTTGGCACTTACCAGGGCATTTGCTTTGGGTTCCCAGCATTGCAGGGACCCCTGGGAGTAGAAGGCAGTAGATAAAAAAAAACATGAGGACTTAATTTGTCTAATAATTAGGATTTGTGAGTTGCAAATGAAAGGCTGAAGGGTTATTCCTAAACTACATGTTTCAATGTAGAGCGAGGCCCTCCAGCCCCAATGAAAGGAAGAGAAATGAACAGACTAACTTGCAAATGAGTGCAGGTTTTAGACTGGCAGAAGAGACTGCGGATTTAGTGCTACTGATCCTTGGCTAAGAGCTGGCACCACATAATTAGCAGCTTGAGGAATACCATGTTGAAGGCATAACCTTTCCACAGCACCCTGGCGAGAGATCAGCACAGCAATCTCTAAACCCAAGCCAAGGTGCAATTACGTGGCCAAGCATTCCAGCCTACGAATGGTATCGGTCCACTTCTTTGTCTGGGTAATTAACAGGCTGAGCATCAAAATAGGTCCAGGTATCTCAAGTACCCAGAGCCCCCACCAGCCCAATAAATAGTGAGTGTCTATGGCATCTTACAGCAGCCTCTCTGGGATTTGCCAGAACCCACAGATTGCCAGTCTGGGCCTGGTAATTAACACTAGGGGGTTTACTATGACAGTGCTAGGGGACTACAGAACACAAAAGTGCGCCCCTTAGTGCTCATTCTAGAAACACTTGCGCCTGTGGCCTGTCTCTGTACCTACATTGCCCTGGAAATTCAGAACTAGTTGCAGACTGCAGCACCGCTGGGCACAATGCCGAGACTGTAGAGAAAGGGTAGTTAGAGGAAGGGTATGGAGTAGAAGGGTATGGAGTAGAAGGGGGGAGTTCCTTCTGTGTGCGGGTAGAGCTATATTAATGGGGTGGAAGCAGATATTTGTGAATGCAGAGCAGCAAGCACAGAGTGAAAATATAGCATCATGCCCAATGTTTGCACTTTGCACCTGCCCTGCGCTTAGTAAATAATCCTTCATGATACAGCAGTGCTGCACCCTAAACCACTGAAATCTTTTTTTTTTTTTTTTTTTTTTTTACAGTAATGGCACCGGTCATGGCTAGATGCTACCATATAAATGATGTAATCATGTCTCTGTGACATCACAGCAAGCAGATTATAATGGTATTATTTTACAGTAAAGCTGAAGCAATATGAACTCATGGTGACTGAGCCCATCAGCTATTTATAACATCGCTGCTAATGTCATTACTGCTGCATGTACATTGGCCCCTGGAGACTGGAACCACTCTGATGTTGATTCCAGAGAAAAGAAGATTTTATAGAAAAAGTAAATCCCTTAAATATGTTGCAGTGCCACGGCTGACATGTTTGGAAAACAAATCTATATTCAAATAAAAGAAACTGCAGGGCTGAAATCTTGCATTTCCAGCATTTTTCCCATACACCCATCGCCATCTGTATCCTTTAATTTGGCTTATTTTTTAGTTGATCTATGGGAAACTTTACTGGTTCAGTTATATTTACTGAAATAAAAATGCCAATTAGATTAGTGAATCAGAACATTTAGAGGACTCTGTGTCTCCAGCAGTGGAAAACAACCCAGCTGTACTGTTAAAGAGAAACTTCTCTAATGGAAAATATATGTTCCAAGGGTGGTCTCTTCCATTTATTTCACTGGATAGATTATACAGTATGAAGACATAGCTTAGTGTGGGTACAGATCTGTCTGTATATTGGCCTTGGGATCAGTTACAGGCGCCACGGGCAACAGCTATTGGCTCTTTGCAAACTCATGGAAAAAGATTTAGAATTAGCTTTAAGAAATGCACCCCAACTATGTTTAATCTGGGGTTCCCTCCAGCAAAAGGCATTGCGCCATGTATAAATAACAATGTATGTGCCTACTCCGTGTCTGTGCAGCTTTTTCTGGCACCAAATTCCCACGCTAGTGAAGGGCCCCAATGCAAATAAAGAGCCATTGAATCACATGGTAGGGAAAGAGACACCTGGGTGAGCGCTAAACTGAGAGAGGTTACAGGTAAAGTTTCTAGAGCGCAGCAGACTCATGCTATAACTTCAGAGGGGAGGAGGGTGTGGGCACCCTTTCTGCACTAAAAGTTGGCAAGAAAAAAAAGTTCAGCCTTTTCCGAGATTTATAATGTTACAAAACTGCTAAAAATCTGAATCTGACAATTCACCAGTAGTGATGAGCGAATCTGTCCCATTTAGTTTTCCTGGGAAATTCACGAAACTGCTAAAAAATGTACAAAACAGCGGCAAATTTTCAAAACGCGTGACTTTTTTGATGCAACTACGACTTGGTTAATACGACCACAACTTTTTTTTTCGATGACTTTTTACTCCTTAACGAATCACCAATGGAGAAATGTGGAATTTCACGGTGAATCCGTGCCTGCTGAAATTTGCTCACAACTATTCGCCAGCTAAAACTTGTCAAGATCATAAAGAAGTCAATGGCAGATGTTTTCCTTTCCCTTCCCTGGAGGATCCTTCTTTGCTTCAAAACTTTAGAGATTTTCTGATTTTTGACAGTGTTTTTTTTGTGCAACAATTCAAAAAAGTAGAGCTTTTGGCACAACAATTTGAAAAAGCTGCAGTTTTGTGATTTTTCTGCAACTTTTAATATATTTAATTACTAGTTACTATATCTAATTACTAGATATTCCTAGGGAGCCCAATTCAATAAAGACCTCATAGGAATCAAAGAACCTAAAAAGTCCCTAAACAAATAAGAATAACAATGACTCCCTTGCTATTGCTTACTTTCTCACTAGCCATTGCTAACACACTTTGCATCCCAGATGCCAGCATTTTGGAGAACCCAATGGCTATTACCGCTTCACTTTGAAGCAAACCATATATTTTGGTACAAATCCCTGCAAGTATCTTTCTGAAACAGGAAAGGTCCAAATAGCCAAAGCCAAAAATTAGAATTGGTGTCCACATACGTTTGGCTATATTGTGTTTTTTTACATAAAGACCTATAATAGTCTTATTATAGTGTAATTTTGGGTGGGGGCCATTGATTGCTGGGATGCCATGTGCTTCTATTCTGTACCAAAAATAAAATGATGTGGGGGGTGATTTTGTGCATGGGAGATAGGCACACTCTACTTGTACTATTAGCTCTCACCCCTGCCAGCGTCTCTCCTTCCCCCATACTGGCTTATCTGAGCATAGGCTCCCATTTGTGTCCCATGTACTGTGTGCTGCACATATCCAGCTTTGTAATGCCTGGCATGCAGCGTTATATTTAGTGCATAGTAACCGGAGAGGCAAATGCCTTACGGCTGGAATGTTCCAATTCAATGACTGCACGTAAACAAACAACAGATCCAAAATTTATCCAAGGCTCCTGCTCATGGAGGAATTGGAATAACTTTTATTGTCAGAGTGGGACTGGGGGGGTCCGGAGCCCACTTAGGGTTGTCGCCCTGCTTGTATTCGACCAGGTATTTAACCAGCTAGTACTCTATATAAATCCCTTCCTTCTCTGACCCTCTCCATTGCCTGATTACCGCTTATAAGGTTCATCTCGCCTATGCCCTGCCCACTATGCCCATTTCCTCACCCACTCCGCCAATTTCCTCACCCACTCCACCCATTTTCCCACCCCCAAGTGACATCACTTCCTATTCCCCCACCCAAAGGCTAGTATTTAACAATAAAAAAGGTGGTAATTCTAGGCCCACCGTGGCTACCTCCTCAGGGCCCCCCCATTAATGAAGTCACCATCAATTCCTCCAAAGGTTGATGCCGCAACCCCACCTCCCTCTATCGCACAATAATCTCAAGTGTGACAGAGATCTGGAGGGTATGTCAAAGGGGAGTGGGTCTGGGTCAGTGGGGCAGCCAGGGCTCTCTGGGTTTTTTCCTTGTTTCCCACTGGCCCAGTCTGGCGCTGTTTATGCTTAATTTTATCTAACCAAAATGAACATTTTTTGCTGCTTGTGTTCAGCTGGGCCTCCTAATGGAAGAACCAAAGCCATGAGTGTAAGGTGGGCCAAAAGCAGTCAAAAACCAGTGTATATTAAATATGGTGAAGCCTTCGAGTTGCAGCTGCCATTGTGGTTGGCCAGTAGCCACATACATTTGCAATCATTGGCTGCTCCACAATGTACAGGCCAATTAAAATTTAAACACTTGTAATGATTTTGACCAAATCAATCTGTCAGGCTCTAGAACATGGGAATGGCAGATAAATAATTTTTGTATATTTTGCTCTATAATTTCACAATAAAATAATTTATTTATACATTTAGATGGATCATGGAAGAAGGCATTTGTCTTCATTAAACATCCAAAAGACAATCTGTTGAAAGACTGGAATGTCATTCCCCACAGAATATGCCACTTTCCCAGTTGTGGGCTCAGGATCTGGCCAGTTGCCTTTTCACGTCGGTGCATGATAGTGAGAATACTATGTACACTCGTGCTCCCTAAGGGCTGCTATTGCTCATCATTTAATGATAGCGCTGAATATAAGTACGCCCTGTGATATGGGGCAGCAATATCAATTGTTTCCCTTAGAAAGTTGGTTGCCTTTTTATGAAGAGATGTGCAATCTGAAGTGTTCCTGTGCCCCCACATACCTACATATCAGGATATTGATGCACTAAACATCCCTGTGCTGTTTTTATCTTACTGTATTGGAAAAGTCTCCTTTGGTTTTTTAGCAGTTATGGGGATTGCAGTACTGTAATGCTGAGTTTGCCAACACGCTAATTAGAGGTGGCTCGGGGCAACTTCCTGGAATGCTCTTATGCCAACTGATTAACACTGACTGCCAAGGAAATGCTGTTTCATATAGGAACATGTAACGCTGCACCTACAGTTTGGCATCGCTTGCTCCATGACTCACTAGAGAATTTACAAATAAGGGAAAAATGTACTCAAGAGTAGTAACTTCCAGCGGCCAATCAGAATTTTGCCTACATTAGTTAAAATTTGACTATAAATGGTCAAACATTGACTGCCTTATCGCCCCATCTTGACCATATCAGCAGCCGATTTTTTTTTTGTCCCATAAATAAACCAAAGTAAATAAAACTCAGTGAATATCTGCCTGGGTATAAATCCTATAAGCAAAGGTCTACAGTGGGCTGTGGCTATATCAATTGGTGATGGATCTGTGTGGACACTTGGCTGCTCAGTTCAGGCACATATCAGTTAGTCTATGAGTATTTGTTATCTGTATTGCCAGTTAGAGCTCATTGGTTTTTATATTACTGATCTATTTGATCCCTCCTGTGCTGCTTAACTAGAAATGTCAATCTAAGAAGTACCACTAGCAGCTGAGAACTGGCCGCTGAGGATGATGGGACTTGTTGTCCAGCTGGAGAGCTGCCAGTTTCACCCGCTGGCTAGGGACTGCATACGTTGATTTGCTGTCTGTGCTCATTATACATGGGATCTGTTATCCCGAAACCCGTTATCCAGAAAGCTCCAAATAACTGGAAGGGCATCTCCTATAGACAATATTTTAATCCAATTATTCAAAGTTTTAAGAGTTATTTGCTTTTTCTCTGTAATAATTAAACAGTGCCCTGTACTTGATCCAAATAGACCATAGACTCCTAGACATACAGGCCCAATAGACTCTATTTTAACCACATAATTCAAAATGTTACAATAAATCTCTTTTTTTTGCTATAATAATAAACAGTACCTGTACTTGATCCCAACTAAGATATAATTACCCCTTATTGGGGGCAGAACAGCCCTATTGGGTTTATTTCATGGTTAAATGATTCCCTTTTCTCTGTAATAATAAAACAGTACCTGTACTTGATCCCAACTAAGATATAATTACCCCTTATTGGGGGCAGAACAGCCCTATTGGGTTTATTTAATGGTTAAATGATTCCCTTTTCTCTGTAATAATAAAACAGTACCTGTACTTGATCCCAACTAAGATATAATTACCCCTTATTGGGGGCAGAACAGCCCTATTGGGTTTATTTAATGGTTAAATGATTCCCTTTTCTCTGTAATAATAAAACAGTACCTTGTACTTGATCCCAACTAAGATATAATTACCCCTTATTGGGGGCAGAACAGCCCTATTGGGTTTATTTAATGGTTAAATGATTCCCTTTTCTCTGTAATAATAAAACAGTACCTGTACTTGATCCCAACTAAGATAAAAATTATCCTTATTGGCAGCAAAACAATCCTATTGAGTTTATTTAAATGTAAGTTATTTTTTAGTAGACAAAGAATGGAGATCCAAATAACTGAAACCCCAGGTCCCGAACATTCTGGATAACAGGTCCCATACCTGTGCTGCTTCTTTTATATATACTTATATACCATGTTAGATTCCCCTGATGTGCTGGTCTCTGGCACTGATCACACATTCCAGCCAAGGTTATCAAAAGAGGAGGAGGAATGGCACCACTTATTGTATTTATAGTAATGGTGACACATTCTTGCAGCACATGTTCCCCATAGACTGGTCACTAGGAATGCAATCCCTTTATTTACTCACCCCCATTGCTTTTATAAACTCCATAATTGGATTCAAAGTTTCATTTGTTTTGTCCCCAATGTGTGACCTGCAAGGTTTGCACTCATGACTAGGCACAAATTGTTATTATTATTATTTACATGGATATATAAAGTGGCAATATATTCCACTGCACTTAATAATTCATGCAAATTCTATCCGAAATGTGTTTATTTGTAAATAATGCCCAAAGTGAGTGTGAATTCAGAGAAATGTCATGAGTGCATTCACCAACACATTCTCCTTTTGCCCAGTATTTATTTAGTCAATGCAAAAGAATTAAGGGGTAGTTTGAGAGGACCCCCAATGCAAGTGCCCCCTTAGTGCTCATTCAAAAAGCACTTGTGTCCTTGATCTTGCTTCGCTCTGCCCCATGTGGAGCATTACAAATCTGCCTAGAATGGAGGCAGAACTGTATTCATAGGGGAAGTGCAGAAGCTCAAGAACTTGTGCCTTTGGGTGCTCAACAGGATTGTGTAGAGGGGTAAATAATTAAATATATAGCATAATCCTATTGGTTTGTCAAATGGGTGGATTGAATACTTGGCTTTGGCCTGGGTGGATCCCTGAAACCTTGGCTTTACTTTAGTATCATAAATGTGAGCAAAAAATTGGTGCAAAGCGATAAGATACTTACATATCACTAGCAATGGAGGAGTTCCTGGACATGGACTTTGGAGACAGTTCATAGTCACTGTCTGACCTGTACAAGAAGGATTCCCTTCTCTGACTGTGGACAAAGTTGGCTTGAAGAATCAGCCCCGATCCCGGGCTTGTCATGGGATCCAGGGGACTCCGTCCCGATGTGGTGCCATTGTCCACATCAAAGCTGCAACAAGAAGCAGAGGGGGAGAAGAAAGAGAAGTCAACACAAGGGTGATAGTTGCCGTATCTACAGAAAACAGTGACAGGTCAAGGCCAGCTCTGACCACCAGGAGTAAAGGTGGCCGGGCACTTACGTATATAAATACAAATATTATCCAGTTAAGCACGAGTGAATAAATACATACAGGTTGCAAGCTATAATGCCCTATAACAGGCCTGGTCTGGGATTCAAAATAGGCCCTGGCATTTCAACTACAGAGAATCCCAACAGCCCCCCCCAGCCCAATAAATAGTAACTGTCTATGGCATCTTACAGCAGCCCCTCTGGCATTTGCCAGAACATGGGACACTACACAATTCCCTGCACACATGATGTCAATTAGGAAAGGAACATCACAGAGTAATGTATTGTATAGGGCTGCCACCTTTTGGCTTGCATATATCTCCGGACAAGGGGCGGGAACATGACATCACATGGGCGGGCTGGTGATGTGGGGGTGGGGCTATGATTTGGCGATCAGCAATTTCCCAATTGCCTCATCAGTTTTGGAGAGTCCTGTCCGGTTTTCAAAATTGGGACAGTTTTAAGACAGACAAAAACTTCCAAAAACTGAGCTGTCCAGGTCAAAACCAGACAGGTGGCAACCCTTAGTGGGTTATGTATTTCCTGCATGCTGTCTGTAAGCTGTGGAGAAGTTGGAACATCAATGTTTTAGTCCCTCCTTCCCTGCCAGTATTTTAAATGTTGCAGAAAGAGAAGAACTGCTTTGCAGCTCTTTAACAAATTTTGGAAGCCAGAGTTCCCCCTTAATTTTGGGAGATGTTTCTAGTGGCACCAAGTAAATCCTTCTCAGAAAATTAATTAACCTTACTACTATTCGAAAACTGGAAATACCACTGCCACTTACACAACGTTAGACAAAACCAGACTTGTTTCTTGTCTCATACATATTTAAATCCACGCCAAGCCAAGGTGTTTCTCTGGGAAAGGCAGCCTCTCCGTTAGGCCCCACTGTATTTTCAAGTGAATATTGGCACATGGAGAACAGTATAATACAGTTACTATTCTCCAAATTAAAAAAAAAGTAATAAATTATATTGGGATATAAAAAGATTGGCCATACATCCTCTGTAAAGGGGAACCTAATTCCTAGAAACACTTTTTTTATCCTTCTCACTTGTACAGTAACTTTACACTTCTGGGTCTCCTGCATTACACACCTTCCTCATCCCAGTCCCCTTAACCAACCCCAAAAATCTCTGTGATATCATGCCCATCTATCATGCTCCAGTGATACACATCTCCTATGTATACCTGTACTGTTTGGCACCAGATGTTAGAAGAAGACCCCAGTTAGGGGAGACTTAGGATGCCCTTTAAAATCCTTTTGGTCAGTTGTATGCTCGAACATAGGTACAATTGCCTTTACATGCTAGAGATAAAGAGAGGTCCAACCTCCTTTAATTATCCTTGCACTATCCTATACCTTTAATAGATACCATGCATATATAGTATGGGATGGGTTGGAAAGAGAAGGGGAGAAAGCTTATGGTCTAGGGTGCAAGATAAGCAAGGTATGAGAGGGAGAGGGCAAAGAAGTAGAAGATTGTGCAAGCAGAGGGGAAGGACTGTAAAAGGATTAGAAAAGATATAGAAGGCAAAAAAGAAAAGGAAAAGGGGCGAGAGTGTAGAATAAGGTATAGAAGAAATATAAGAAAGGAAGGGAAAAATAGAGTGAACTTGATTCCAGAAATGAATTACTGTGAACAGTGGGTCAGTGAGTCCAGGTATGTATAAATGCCCAACGTTCCACATCCTACATTTAGCAGCATCAGCCTACAGACCCACGTACACTCATTCAGCACTACCAGCCACATCCATCGGCACCATTCATACCCTGTATTCCCAGCCACAAAATCTATTCAGCCTGTATACACTCAACACCAACACATGTATAGCGCTCATCTTGTACTAATCGGCCAGCAGAAATGTAAAACATCTTCTCTGTAAAACCTTTGAAACCCACAACCAAAAAATAATAAATAATCATACAGTGATTTATAATAATATAGAGGCCACTGTTTTGTAATGGATAAACCAGAATGGATCCTTGTTACTCCTTCTACATATATTTATTATTTACTGTAAATCTGTAATAGCTGGAACAGCATATATCTGCTCATATAAGAATCTTGTTTGGGGAGGCTACTGGCATAGATGGGAGAACTTATAGCTATATACTTACACGCGGCAGTTGGTCTCCTTTTGGGGAGGCTAAGCCAACTCCTATAAATTATGGGATTTCAAACTAACTTGAATAGGGAGGGCTTGTAAAATATGTACTTTTTGTGACAAAATGTCTCAAGTACAAGCAATAGATTTTGTGGGACTGGGATGTCTCTCCAACCAAAGCCCTTAAATGTGGGTTAGACCTAAAATGTACCTGACTCAAGCCTGCTGTGTAGTGCAGCCCTAATACAGGAGAAATATGTTATCAGGCTTGTTTCTAATTTTTGTGCTGTTCTTGGCAGCCGAAGAGCTTAGTATCAGAGGTTTTGCATTGGCCTCACTTGAGAATACATCCGAGATAAAACAAGAGAAAGGAAGAAATTGGCATCAAGTTCATGTCGCACTGCTATCAGTGTAACTATATTAAGACTAAGTACCTACACATGGGGAGCTGTTTGTTCATTCTGAGAAGTAGAATACATTTTATAAATCCAAAAATCTATGATTTTACATTTTGTTGACAAAGTTATTTTTGTGGTCACAAAATACAGTTCACAACTAGAGAATTTATTGACATCAGGGCCGGAACTAGGGGTAGGCAGAAGAGGCAGCTGCCTAGGGAACAACGATTGGGGGAGCCTCTCCTGCCTACCTCTAGTCCGCGCTCCTTTGTCATTGCCCACCCCCCGTAACTGCACATGCGCGCCAAAGGGGGGGGGAGAAGGTGCAGGGGTGAGGTGGCCGTCCGGGTTGCCTAGGGCGCCCGGTCAGCTTGGCCCACCCCCGATTTACACCCCAAGAGAAAAGCATTCTGTAAACACAAAAATATAATTCACAGAATTAACCTTGGCTGCAAGAATTCTGCAGACACAAAATTAAATCTGTCTAAAGATTTTAGGTTCCAAAATGAATTTTGTCAACAAAAAAATTTTGTAAACAGGAAAAAATATTTAAAAAAAAATTACCAAGAATTAATTTTTGTATTCACAGGGATTCAGCACTGACAAAGTTCTTTTTGTATCCATAAAACAAAATTTCCAGATTACAAAGTATGTAAGGGCTCATTTACTAAAGTAGCGCAAAATATTGGTGCGACGTGCCATGTTTTCTTACTCAACCCTCTAGCATAATTGCACTTACTGTAAATACTTTGGGGTTAAGTAATAAAAGGCACTAAGTTTGCCCAGGAGCTGTAAACTGTAACAGCCAATCAGCAGGTAGCATTTACTGTTCACCTGCTTAAAAGCAAATATCGTATTGGTTGCTATGGGTTACTGTTCTTGGGCAAACTTAGCGCCTTTTATTACATATGGGGGATTGTTCCTGATTGCCAGTACCACCATTTGATAAAATACGAGCAAGAGATTCAGTTCCTGCAAGTGTAGGTTAAACATACGTGTAACATGTAGGTTGTGTGCCTGGAGCCTGCATGTAAAATATATTACATGAAGCAACAGTCTTACTTTGTAATCCCATGGGTGTGTAGAGGCATTTATCATCCATTAAGTATTAAAAATATTGTATTCTAACAACATAGTAATTATGGGCAGCATTAGACAGTGTGTGGCTGATTGTACTAACTGACAGGAATCTAACATAAGGTATCATTTGATCAGCAGGGATTTCCTTCTGGGATCAATGGATAATGTCCCGCAGGTCACAGGAAACGTTTGCTTCCTGCAGTCATACTGGCACCGCTCCATTACAGCCTGCATCAAGAACAGAAACCAGGAAGCAGAGGCACAATAAATACGTAATATAGCATTCTGATGAATAGAGTAGTAATGTGTCACCAATTATTCTGCTTTAACCGTCTGTTGGGTGTTCTTTGTTAAATAAAACAATATTTGTCAGGGAAAAACGCCCTTGAAAAAGCCAAACTGTCATCTGCTGCCTGCCATATGCATGGGTGGTAACTTGTTCCTAACGCTAGGTACTCAGAGACTCAGAGGTTAGTTTAAACAGGGGGAGCCTGGGGGTCTTTTACAGTTTTTTTGGGGGGTAAAAAAGGGGTAAAAATCCTATGTTTACTGGTACAGGTATGGGATCCCTTATTCGGAAACCCATTATCAAGAAATTCCAAATTACAGAAAGGCCATCTCCATTAGACTCCATTATAAGCAAATACTTCAAATTTTTAAAAATGATTTCCTGTTTCTCTGTAATAATAAAACAGTACCTGTACTTGATCCCAACTAAGATATAATTACCCCTTATTGGGGGCAGAACAGCCCTATTGGGTTTATTTAATGGTTAAATGATTCCCTTTTCTCTGTAATAATAAAACAGTACCTGTACTTGATCCCAACTAAGATATAATTACCCCTTATTGGGGGCAGAACAGCCCTATTGGGTTTATTTAATGGTTAAATGATTCCCTTTTCTCTGTAATAATAAAACAGTACCTGTACTTGATCCCAACTAAGATATAATTACCCCTTATTGGGGGCAGAACAGCCCTATTGGGTTTATTTAATGGTTAAATGATTCCCTTTTCTCTGTAATAATAAAACAGTACCTGTACTTGATCCCAACTAAGATATAATTACCCCTTATTGGGGGCAGAACAGCCCTATTGGGTTTATTTAATGGTTAAATTATTCCCTTTTCTCTGTAATAATAAAACAGTACCTGTACTTGATCCCAACTAAGATATCATTAATCCTTAATGAAGGCAAAACAATCCTATTGGGTTTATTCAATATTTGAATAATTTTTAGCACACAAGTTATGGAGATCTAAATTATGGAAAGATCCCTTATCCAAAAACCCCCAGGTCTCAAGCATTCTGGATAACAGGTCCCATACCTGTACATCATTCTGAATGGGTATGTGTTAGCTCAATCTCTTCATACAGAAGGGAAAGTTCCCATTTTATGCCACTATAGGTGTAAAACGGGAACTCGATCAGACTGATTCATGACCCCAATCTGTGTAAAATGCATGACCAGAAATAATGTATTAACCTCCCCAACATAGTCCTGCACTGTAGAATGGAGGAAGTGAGTGGTGCCAATTGTGATAGCGCCAGTCTGCCATAGTCACTGGATTTCCCAGTGGGCAAAGGAAGTTTAACCACCTCCTTCATAGGATGGCTGCTTTGTGCCATCAGCTCCATCACTCACCATTATTGTCCTTGTTAACAACCTTTAATAATGAATCTTTGGAACCAGCCTTTCAACAAGGTTTCTGTTTAGTGATAAATGTCTTCCCTTAGTGCTACATCCCTTTGTGCAGACAAAACAACAACAATTACCCAGCATACCCTACATTTCCTGTATCTAGTGCCCTGCTATACATCTTGATGGGATCACGACGGTTTTGACCCTGGTGATAAACAGGGTTCAGCTGTAATCGATGACAAACTGTATACACCTTGTATGAAAATGCTTCTTATCCAAAATGATCCTGCTGATGTCGATAATCATATCATTAGCACATGAGCATGAACTTTTATGTAATGATCCCTCAACCAACTGTGTGGTTCTTGACTGATGGGCTAACAGATATCCTAGAAGGATTGCCCAGCCTCCCTATGTTCTGAAATGTACACAAGCTTTTATAACCCTTCACAACCAATCAAATGCTGACAGGTGATTAGTAAAAGCTACCTGATGATTGGTTACTATGGGTTACTAGACCTTGTGCAATCTGTGTGACAACATTTTACATGTTCGTTTAGCTACAATTTATGGTTGATAACGTTCAGGCCTCCCCTGTGCATCGTGTTCCCAGCAGTCGATCATCAGAACAATGGGAAAGTACCAAGATAGCAGCTCCCTGACCCCTGTATTGCTAAAAGTTGTAGATATCAGAATAGCACTCAATAATAAAACAAACTCTAAGTCCGGCTCCTGACTCCTCCAGTTACACTGAGCAGCAGAAACAACAGCTTCCTTGAATAGCTGCCTGAAAGAAGTTCTAATGTGTTGTGCTTTCTGAAAGCTCAGACTCAGGCACAATGCACTGAGATGGCGCCTACACACCAATATTACAGCTAAAAACACATTTGTTGGTTCAAGAATAAAATTTTAAATGGTAAAGTGAATCATTTGCTATGTAAACAGTGTAATTTAGAAATAAAAAGTACCCCATAAAAATCATAACAGAATAAGAAGTAAATGTATAATATTTTTCACTTCAGCCTCTCTAGTTTTTATGGCACTGTTACTAGATTCACTTTTGCCCAAGCTGTCATTGTTCTAGTCCTACGGTGGCTCAGTGAGTAGCACTTCTGCCTTGCAGTGCTGGGGTCCTGGATTAAATCCCAACCAAGGCACAATCTGCAAGGAGTTTGTATGTTCTCCCAATGTCTGTGTGGGGTTTCCTCTGGTTTTATCCCACACTCCAAAAACATACAGGCAGGTTAAATGGCTTCAGATTAAATTAACCATAGTGTGTGTGCGATGGGGACCTTAAATTGTAAGCTCTTCTGGGGCAGCAACTGATGGATAATATCTGTAAAGTGCTGTGGAAATATGTTGGCCCCATATAAACAACAGGAATTAAATCTACTATAATCAACATTTGATATTATATCAGCTGTCTCACAGCTAAGGGGGTGTCGTCTCATGCCATCACAGATTTTGTCATTTGATATTGGTTAGGAATGAATATATATAATAATTATTGAAGAAAAATCCTTGAATTTAATCCTAGAATAATACAGTGCTATGCCAACAATTAGTATTTTCTCACAATAATCACAATACAAACAAAGCAAACATATACAATATTATAGGCCATGTAGTATGAAATTAACACAGAACATCACTGAATTACTACCTAGAAACCACAAATTACTGACAGGTAAGCAGCTAAAGCAGAAAAGGAACTTCAGGTACAAATCTACTGCCCCTGCACTTGCCCAGAGAGCTCACACAAAGAGCCATTGTTACTGCATTGCTGAAAGACACACAATGAGACGGTTGTTTGTTTTTGGACACAGGCATCCCTGAGTCACCCGACCATCATGGAGACAGCAGTAATTGTTATACAGCGCCTTGGCTAGGAGAGCTGCTGCGCACTATTCTAAACTGTTTGTGTAACCATAGGCAAATAAATGGGTTTAATGGAATTGTTATGCTGGACCCAGGCACTAATCTCTATGACACAGATATAAAGTAGTGTGAGTTATGAAACCACCGTGTTTGTGTACAATATCTCTTTGTCTCTGGATTGCAAAATATTCATTAGCACGCTCGCTGCTGAGCACAGAGAAGGAATATTCTCTCTCATTTCATGTTAGTAAGTGTGCCAGTTTGTATGGAATCCGTCTTGTTCTGGGGTTTGGTTGGCTAGCCTTTATTTAAAGGGGATATCTATCTTTTAATATATCTTAAAAGGGTGGTTCATCTTTAAGTTAACTTTTATTATGTTATAGAATGGCTAATTGTAAGCTATGTTTCAACTGGTCTTCATAAGTTATTTTTTATACTTTTTGATATTTTTTTTTATACTTTTCTATACTTTTTTTTATACCTTCTTCTGACTCTTTCTGGCTTTAATATGTGGGTCACTGACCCCGGCAGCCAAAAAACGATTGCTCTGTGAGACTACAGTATTTTTGCTATTGTTACTTTTTATTACTTATCTTCATATTCAGGCCCTCTTCTATTCATATCCCAGTCTCTCATTCTAACCACCCCTGGTTGCTAAGGTGATTTGGACCCTAGCAACCAGATAGCTGCTAAAATTCCAAAACTGGAGAGTTGCTGAACACAAAAAAACCCACAAATAATAAAACATGAAGAACATGAATGAACAAGGTGAGTAACCCCTTTAACTTCAGTTCAGTATATGAAGGGCTGGTTTCTTGCTATCATGACACTGGGTAGGGCTATATTAGAACAGCAATGCACTTTAGATCTTTAGAACACACTTTGCTTTGATCATAGGAACAAAAACAACCACAAGACTTATGCATACAAAGGCCTGGAGTTTGGTGCCGTAGTTCTAAAGAAAACATTGCAGCCTACTGCATCCTGTGCAGATTACAATGATTCCAGTTATACATAGTTACATAGTTACATAGTTACATAGGGTTGAAAAAAGACCTGTGTCCATCAAGTTCAACCCATCCAAGTAAACCCAGCACACCTAACCCACACCTACCAATCTATACTCACATACATAAACTATAAATACAACCACTAGTACTAACTGTAGATATTAGTATCACAATAGCCTTGGATATTCTGATTGATCAAGAACTCATCCAGGCCCCTCTTAAAGGCATTAACAGAATCTGCCATTACCACATCACTAGGAAGGGCATTCCATAACCTCACTGCCCTCACCGTGAAAAACCACCTACGCTGCTTCAAATGGAAGCTCCGTTCCTCTAATCTAAAGGGGTGACCTCTGGTGCGTTGATTGTTTTTATGGGAAAAAAGAACATCCCCCAACTGCCTATAATCCCCTCTAATGTACTTGTACAGAGTAATCATGTCCCCTCGCAAGCGCCTCTTTTCCAGAGAAAACAACCCCAACCTCGACAGTCTAACCTCATAGTTTAAATCTTCCATCCCCTTAACCAGTTTAGTTGCACGTCTCTGCACTCTCTCCAGCTCATTAATATCCTTCTTAAGGACTGGAGCCCAAAACTGCACTGCATACTCAAGGTGAGGCCTTACCAGGGACCTATAAAGGGGCAAAATTATGTTCTCATCCCTTGAGTCAATGCCCTTTTTTATACAAGACAGCACTTTATTTGCTTTAGTAGCCACAGAATGACACTGCCTGGAATTAGACAACTTGTTATCAACAAAAACCCCTAGATCCTTCTCCATTAAGGAAACCCCCAACACACTACCATTCAGTAGATAGTTTGCGTTTATATTATTTCTACCAAAGTGCATAACTTTGCACTTATCAACATTGAACCTCATTTTCCAGTTTGCTGCCCAGTTATCTAATTTTGTCAAATCGCTCTGCAAAGCGGCAGCATCCTGCATGGAACTTATAGTTTTGCACAATTTAGTGTCATCAGCAAAAATAGAAACAATACTGTCTATGCCCACCTCCAGGTCATTAATAAACAAGTTAAACAGCAAAGGCCCAAGGACTGACCCCTGCGGTACTCCACTAACCACACTGGTCCAATTAGAAAATGTTCCATTTACAACCACTCTTTGTACTCTATCCTTCAGCCAGTTCTCTATCCAATTACAAATATTATGTTCTAGGCCAATATTCCTTAATTTGATCATTAACCTTCTGTGAGGTACTGTATCAAACGCTTTAGCAAAGTCCAAGTAGATGACATCAACTGCCATTCCAGCATCAAGGTTCCTACTCACCTCCTCATAAAAGGCAACTAAATTAGTCTGGCAAGATCTGTTACGCATAAAACCATGCTGGCACAAACTAATAGTATTGTGAACTGCAATGTATTCAAGTACCCTATCCCTTATTACCCCTTCCAAAAGTTTTCCTACTACTGATGTCAGACTAACAGGCCTATAGTTTTCAGGCTGAGAACGGGATCCCTTTTTAAATAACGGCACCACATTAGCAATCCGCCAGTCTCTTGGCACCATGCCAGACCTCAATGAATCCTGAAAAATTAAGTGAAGAGGTTTGGCAATCACAGCGCTCAGCTCATTTAATACCCTGGGATGAATCCCATCCGGCCCTGGACCTTTGTTTACCTTTACATGTTCAAGTCTCTTTTGAATTTCCTCCCGAGTGACCCATGCGTCAGTAGCTAAATTACTAGAACTGGGCATATTACAAGGGAAGCCTTCATTATCTGGCTCCTCAGATGTATAGACAGATGAAAAATAAGAGTTCAAAATTTCAGCTTTTTCCCCGTTTTCATCAACCAACGTACCCCCCCGTGATAATAAAGTTCCCACCCCTTCTTGCTTCATTTTTTTACTATTCACATAATTAAAAAATAATTTTGGATTCTTTTTACTCCTAGCAGCAATATCCCTTTCCATCTCTATTTTAGCTTGCCTGATAGCTTTTTTGCATGCTTTATTTGCTTCCTTGTACCTGATGAAAGTTTCTGCTGTCCCAGCTAACTTGAATGCCCTAAAAGCACGTTTTTTCTTACCAACCTCGACAATAACACTTTTATTCAGCCATAAAGGTTTTGCTTTGCGATGCCTCTCCTTGCTTACAAGGGGAATATACTGTTGCGTATACCTACAAAGCAATGTTTTAAAGATGTTCCATTTTCCTTCTGTGTCTAACCCCATGAAAAGCCTTTCCCAGTTGACACATTGCAGAGATGCCCTTATACTGGCAAAGTCTGCACGTCTAAAATTGAGTGTTTTAGTTACTCCCTTATAGCGCTGTCTCTGCAGCATTATCTCAAAGGAGACCATGTTGTGATCACTGTTCCCCAAATGCTCACCCACACAAATGTTAGAGATAAGTTCATTATTATTAGAAATCACCAGGTCCAAAATAGCGTCATTCCTAGTGGGTTCTTGAACTGCCTGAAATAAAAAGTTGTCATTTAGCATATTTACAAACCTACTAGCTTTTTCTGACTTAGCCACCCCATTACTCCAGTCAATGTCCGGATAATTAAAGTCCCCCATAACAACAACTTGACCCAGTTTTGAAGCCTCCTCCATTTGCAACAATAGCTGGGCCTCATCCCCCTCATCTATACGGGGTGGTTTATAACATACACCAATGATCATTTTCTTTGTGACCTTCAGCCCTACTGAAATTTCTACCCAAAGAGATTCTCTGTATACAAACACTATATAGAGAGCAAAGCTAGCCCAGGCATTTGTGTTGCTTGCTTTGACTGCACCAGAGGAATTCGGGGTTCCCCACTATGAAAGCAAATCATCTAACACAGGATTCTTACAGGTTTCTGCAAACCAGATTGTTTGCCATATACCCTTATTATGATGGGAGGTGCTACCATTCATTCTGCTCATCTATTAGGCTAAAGCCACACAGGGAGGATGCGAGAATCCATCCCTATGCTTCACCTGTAGCTTGAAAATGCAGTTTTGTCCCGAATTCTGCTTAGTGTGCCGGCACCCAGGCCAACGGCACCGGCTAGCATTAGCCTTACAGCTCAGCCTACAGTGCACCCTCGGCCATTTACAGAAAAATATGCAATAATCAACAGTAAGCTTCCTTCTAATTTAATTTTGGGCATGGGAGAACAACTGGTCTTGTGAAATGGTGGGTTGTTCGAAATGATGTACTGGCATCGAGACTCGCGTGTGCCCGGCTTAGAGGGAACATTGATCAGCAACAAGACAAAAGCATCGATTTGCTCTTTAAAAGGGTGGTTCTACTTGCCTTTTAGTATGTTATAGAATTCCCTATTCCTAGCAACTTTGCAGTTGGTCTGCATTAGTTATTTTTTATAGTTTTTTTTTTAGCCAAAAAACCTATTGCTCTGTGAGGCTACAATTTTATGGGTTTTGTTACTTTTATTACTTATGTTCCTCTTCAGTCCTTCGCCTATTCATATTCCAGTATATCATAAATCACTGCTTGGTTGCTAGGGTACAAAAGAGCTTAGCAACCAGATAGCTGCTAAAATACCAAAATGGAGAAATCCAAAAAGTAGGAAAAAAGCTTCAGCAGATTTACTGCAAACCATTTATTGTGGGTAGTGGTAACAGTGTTACCACTACACACAATAAATGGTTTGCAGTAAATCTGCTGAAGCTTTTTTCCTACTTTTTGGATTTTTGCAGTTGTATTTGGTTGCAGCACAGAGCAACAACTAGGAGCTAAAGCTTTTTTCGTAAGTACTTTATACAAAGTTCACCAATATTGTTTTATTTTTGTACCAAAATGGAGAGTGGTGAAAATTAAAAATGAAGACCAACGGCAAATTGTCTGAGAATTGTCAATATCTACATCGTACTGAAAGTTAATTTAATGGCAAAACTACCCTTTTAAAGCAATGTACTATGGTAGCTGTCTTTATCATAACCAAGCTATGGGAATGACTGGCTGTATTGCTTCCATGCAAGAAGCAACCTTGCATCAGTGATGCCCAATATATATCATTCAACTCTTGTGCAGCTTTATATCCTCACCCAGGCAGATAATGTAAGCAAGTTAAACAACTGTGGTTGGGTATTAATACTTAGTGGTTTCCTCATTATCTGCTTATATTTAGTATAGAATATTAGATGTGAGATCTGCCCATCTCCTGCAGATTTACAAGTCTTTGGGGGGAATGTAATAAAAGTTGGTAACGCAAATTTAATATGGGCTTTGTAAGTTTGTTTAGTGACCACTTCCGACAGTGGAAGAAAGTTTGCAAATGTTATTGTTTGCGACAGTGCGCAGTGTATGTAATAAAACTTCTTAATGAAAAAGGTGTTAAGTTTGCTCCATAAGATTAAGCCACCTTGCCTTAAAAGTTCACAACGTGCAATTAAAATTCACAAAGCAATAACAGCCTAATTAATAATATTACATTGTGAAATGTAAGTGTTTATTCTTATTTATATTACAATATTTATTTACATTCTCTCGTTTCCGTTTACGACTTTTTAAAAATAACAAATGTGAGGATGTTCTGAACATGAAATAGTTGCCAGACACCAATCGTATGAAAGTGACTTCCACTGTAGGTCCCCCAAGCATATTGTCCGATACACAATACATGCGCAGATTTTATTGCTATCCGACAAAAATTTTCTAACCTGTCCGATCGACTAATCGACTAATCGACCGATTGCCATGGTATGAAAATTATCGGGATAATAATTCTGAGCCCACATATGGACTGGACTGCACTGGACTGGCATTTCTTGCTGTAGATGTGCACTGCCTGCAGTAGAAACCTTTGATACATAATCCTGTCTGCATTGCTTCAACACAGTGGGGTGCTGAAGTAAATTTGCTAGCATGCTTGGCATGGAGAAGGAGGCCCATAACATAAAAACATACATAAAATAAGACTGCTCTTTATTTTATGTTGTGCTCACAAACCCTTTCCATGCCAGGGTCACTTTGATTTGGCTGCGCTACCTGCTGCCAGTAATCACGCAGTGTGGCATAGATAGCCCTGAGACATACAATTAATGGTACCTAAAGAGAAACGTCTGACTGATTAGCGTGGGCTTGTCCTCCTTGCAGGTGCCATATTATTTTTTTAAAAAGTCAGCGTGGTTGGCAAAGTCAAAAAACACTCACTGTGACAAACCGGTTTTAACTAAAAGAAACAATAGGAAGCCACTGAATGCAAGAGCGTACTCTTTTATTTATGTGATTCTTGCTGAAACTCTTTGGTTACACAAGATATGGTGACTTTGGTATGTAAAGTTGGGAATACTGATGTGCATGAGTAGGAGCTAAATGTTAGCACTGCTTTATACAACAGGGTCACAGCCTACGCAATACAGAAAAGGAAACCTACTAGTTAGCTGGGTATTTGTAATATATATATACAGTGGTGTGAAAAACTATTTGCCCCCTTCCTGATTTCTTATTCTTTTGCATGTTTGTCACACTTAAATGTTTCTGCTCATCAAAAACCGTTAACTATTAGTCAAAGATAACATAATTGAACACAAAATGCAGTTTTTAAATGAAGGTTTACGTTATTAAGGGAGAAAAAAAACTCCAAATCTACATGGCCCTGTGTGAAAAAGTAATTGCCCCCCTTGTTAAAAAATAACTTAACTGTGGTTTATCAATTTCAATTTTCAATTTCAATATCAATTTCTGTAGTCACCCCCAGGCCTGATTACTGCCACACCTGTTTCAATCAAGAAATCACTTAAATAGGAGCTACCTGACACAGAGAAGTAGACCAAAAGCACCTCAAAAGCTAGACATCATGCCAAGATCCAAAGAAATTCAGGAACAAATGAGAACAAAAGTAATTGAGATCTATCAGTCTGGTAAAGGTTATAAAGCCATTTCTAAAGCTTTGGGACTCCAGCGAACCACAGTGAGAGCCATTATCCACAAATGGCAAAAACATGGAACGGTGGTGAACCTTCCCAGGAGTGGCCGGCCGACCAAAATTACCCCAAGAGCGCAGAGACAACTCATCCGAGAGGCCACAAAAGACCCCAGGACAACATCTAAAGAACTGCAGGCCTCACTTGCCTCAATTAAGGTCAGTGTTCACGACTCCACCATAAGAAAGAGACTGGGCAAAAATGGCCTGCATGGCAGATTTCCAAGGCGCAAACCACTTTAAAGCAAAAAGAACATTAAGGCTCGTCTTAATTTTGCTAAAAAACATTTCAATGATTGCCAAGACTTTTGGGAAAATACCTTGTGGACCGACGAGACAAAAGTTGAACTTTTTGGAAGGTGCGTGTCCCGTTACATCTGGCGTAAAAGTAACACAGCATTTCAAGAACATCATACCAACAGTAAAATATGGTGGTGGTAGTGTGATGGTCTGGGGTTGTTTTGCTGCTTCAGGACCTGGAAGGCTTGCTGTGATAGATGGAACCATGAATTCTACTGTCTACCAAAAAATCCTGAAGGAGAATGTCCAGCCATCTGTTCGTCAACTCAAGCTGAAGCGATCTTGGGTGCTGCAGCAGGACAATGACCCAAAACACACCAGCAAATCCACCTCTGAATGGCTGAAGAAAAACAAAATGAAGACTTTGGAGTGGCCTAGTCAAAGTCCTGACCTGAATCCTATTGAGATGTTGTGGCATGACCTTAAAAAGGCGGTTCATGCTAGAAAACCCTCAAATAAAGCTGAATTACAACAATTCTGCAAAGATGAGTGGGCCAAAATTCCCCCAGAGCGCTGTAAAAGACTCGTTGCAAGTTATCGCAAACGCTTGATTGCAGTTATTGCTGCTAAGGGTGGCCCAACCAGTTATTAGGTTCAGGGGGCAATTACTTTTTCACACAGGGCCATGTAGGTTTGGATTTTTTTTCTCCCTAAATAATAAAAACCCTCATTTCAAAACTGCATTTTGTGTTTACTTGTGTTATCTTTGACTAATAGTTAAATGTGTTTGATGATCAGAAACATTTTGTGTGACAAACATGCAAAAGAATAAGAAATCAGGAAGGGGGCAAATAGTTTTTCACACCACTATATATATATATATATATATATATATATATATATATATATATATATATATAGTAGCACTGCTGCCTGGATGAGTAGGTTACACACTGTAGCACTGCTGCCTGGATGAGTAGGTTACACACTGTAGCACTGCTGCCTGGATGAGTAGGTTACACACTGTAGCACTGCTGCCTGGATGAGTGGGTTACACACTGTAGCACTGCTGCCTGGATGAATATGGGCAAGCACAAAAACTTGAGTCAGACTAGCACAACACTGACCACCACTTCAATGCACCAGTACATAAGCAATGACTGCACACTGGGATATTTTGGTGTTGGGAGAGGATGGGTTTGGGTCCTGACAGAGAAGAAACTCTTATTGGCCTGTTAGGCAGCAGGTCCTTGTGCTTGGGGCCCTAAGACATATTCTGTCTACACCAGAGAAGCCACCTTTGTCCTCCTCTTTAAGAAGATCCTCTGACGACCACCAGAGGCTCAAGGCTGCAGAACTGCCAGATGGAAGGGGACCAAGAGCCCAAGGCAATGAGATAGGCGGCTGCCTTGCCTCACACACTCCCAATGTCCTCATATGGTGCACAGCCTGCTGGATCTCCCCCTGTTTATACAGCATTTGACAGATTGCTCCGGCTTGGCAAGGGTTGCTCCCATTTGTACATTCCTAGGTACTTGCAATTGCTTGAAATGCAACCAAGTTTCCAAAAAAATAATATTCCAGTTTTCAAAATATACAGTAAAGCTGCTAATAGGGTGTTCTTGCCAACATCTGTATATTAGACATAACTATATAATGTACAATTAAAATATAACTTTTATCACAAAGGGTTAAAATATTATAAATTGAAAAATGTCATTCAGCGTAAGAACAAATGTTACAGGTTTTCTTTTGTAAACTATTTTTCTTTCAGTTTAACGTCTTTCATATTATACAGAGTTGTCTTGTTGCTGGGGTCACTGACCCCGATAACAAGAAAGAACACTAATCCTGAGAGGACTAGTGTGTGTGTGTGTGTGTGTATTTTTATATACAGGTATCGGACCCCTTATCCGGAAACCCGTTATCCAGAAAGCTCCGAATTACGGAAAGCCTGTCTCCCATAGACTCCATTTTAATGAAATAATTCAGAATTTTAAAACTGATTTCCTTTTTCTCTGTAGTAATAAAACAGTACCTTGTAATTGATCCCAACTAAGATATAAATAATCCTTATTGGATGCAAAACAATCCTATTGGGGTTAATTAATGTTTTATTGATTTTTTAGAAGACTTAAGGTATGGAGATCCAAATTACGGAAAGACCCCTTATCCGGAATACCCTTGGTCCCGAGCATTCTGGATAATGGGTTCCATACCTGTATATATATATATATATATATATATGTATATATATATATATATATATATATATATATATATACTGTATATATATAAGTCCAGGGGAGCACATAAGTCCAGGGGAGCACTCCATAAGCAGCAAATGATACCTGGGTGCCAGAGCTTAGATAAATTGTATAGAAGGCAAGAATGACGACATTCTCAGGGCAAGAAATTAATGGGTAAATATTTGCTATTCTAATCGATAAACTGAAAACATGGAATGAAATGTTGATTATATTCTATTGTATTATAAGTACGTTTACACTGATAATGTGATCATGTGACAATCATTCATATTATGAACCCCCACACAGAAACTTATCCTAAATAAATACAGCACTGGCTTTGTCCAAAACTAACACTTCTGTACTCACAACAGATAATGATAAAGGCCAGTGAGAGTTACCTCTGAGCTCTGTGACCTTACTATGGGCACGGGATTTCTCTGTGCTTTTAAGGGCAGGGGTACACGGGGAGATTAGTCACCCAGAGACAAATCTTCATTGTCGCAGGCGACTAATCTCCACGCAACGCCATCCCACCGGCTACAATGTAAATCTCCGGTGGGATGGCATACTCGTCGCTACAATGTCCTCTCAAGTACTTCTAATGTACAACAGGGTTGTGGGAAAGGGGTATCACAAATTATTCCCCCGTTACCAGATCACAGAGCCAGTTATTAAAGATACAATTGTACAGATAAAAGATATCATAGTATGGATAAACGACACAATCAGACAGATAAAAGATACAACCGTACAGATAAAAGGTACAATCATATAGATAAAAGACACAATCGTACAGATAAAAGACACAATCATACAGATAAAAAAATACAATTGTACAGATAAAAGATACAACCGTACAGATAAAAGGTACAATCATATGGATAAAAGACACAATCGTACAGACAACAAAATACAACTATACGGATAAAAAAAAAATACAATTGTACGGATAAAAGATACAATCGTACAGATAAAAGACACAATTGTACAGATAAAAAAATACAATTGTACGGATAAAAGATACAATCGTACGGATAAAAGATATCATAGTATGGATAAAAGACACAATCAGACAGATAAAAGATACAATCATACAGATAAAAGATACAATCGTACAGATAAAAGATACAATCGTACAGATAAAAGATACAATCGTACAGATATAAAAATACAACTGTACGGATAAAAGATACAATCATACAGATAAAATATACCTTCGTATGGATAAAAGACACAGTTGTACAGTAAAAGGTACAATCGTACAAATAAAAGATACAATCATACAGATAAAAGACACAGTTTTATGGATAAAAGACACAATTGCACAGATAAAAGATACAATCATACAGATAAAAGACACAGTTGTATGGATAAAAGACACAATCATACAGATAAAAGATACAATCATACAGATAAAAGATACAATCAGACAGATAAAAGATACAATCGTACAGATAAAAGATACAATCGTACAGATAAAAGATACAATCGTACAGATAAAAGACACAATTGTACAGATATAAAAATACAACTGTACGGATAAAAGATACAATCATACAGATAAAATATACCTTCGTATGGATAAAAGACACAGTTGTACAGTAAAAGGTACAATCGTACGAATAAAAGATACAATCATACAGATAAAAGACAGTTTTATGCATGAAAGACACAATTGTACAGATAAAAGATACAATCATACAGATAAAAGACACAGTTTTATGGATAAAAGACACAATTGCACAGATAAAAGATACAATCATACAGATAAAAGACACAGTTGTATGGATAAAAGATACAATCATACAGATAAAAGATACAATCATACAGATAAAAGATACAATCATACATTCATTTTTGAGCCTCAGTACTAAAACAGCAGCACTTTAATGAATGATGCTTTATCCAGTGTTCAGTGCTTTATAGGGCGGCTGTGATGTTCCAGCTGTGTGATTATAATATATCTTCTAGCTGTGACATTACACATCTGTTATAATGAATAGCCTCGCTCTCACTCTGATGGTTATGTTGTATTGTTATACAGATCACACAACTCAAAACACACAGGATTATCACTAATAAATATGTTGCGCCTAAAGCAATCATTTGCACACACGTTGCATACATTTCAGTAGAGGCTACATCATATTATTTATCCGGAGGCTGCTAGATTTTGCCTGGGGGGGAGGTATATTAGATTGAAGTCAGGGTTAAACAGTGGGGCTCTAGAAGGTCTGAAAGCATGACACCCCAAAATAGACTAATGGGTAAGTAATTTATAGTTGATAACAGTACTTTTTCAATGTAGTGGGTAGGTTGGCTACCATTCTACACACTTGTGGGCCAGATTATATTATATGAAGTCATAACCAGCAATCAATGGAGTCAACAGAGAAGCATAGGGCCTTAAAGGAACAGTAACACCAAAAAATTAAAAATGTATCAAAGCAATTACAATTTTAAGTATTGTTGCCCTGCACTGTAGTGATGTAGCTTATAAATAGAGGCTGCTGGGCATAGCAAGGTTGCAGGGGGAGGCAGTGTGTGAATGTCAGCCCTAAGCCCCCATTAATCCAGTGGGTTTCTAGCTGGCACGCACATCACTACTGCACTGACTGGTTGTGTGTTTGCCTCAGAAGCATGCTCTGTAAAACACCATTGTGTTCTACAAAACTAATCTACTATGTAACCTGTGCCTTTTCCCCCTTTCTCTAGCTTTTCCATCCATCCACACACACATATAGTGAAATGAAGGATGCACTTCTGAGAAGATAAGTAGGCAATAGGATTTTTTCTGCAAACCATTTAGTAAGAAATACACAGCAGCATGGGGCCATTACAGACAGAAATAGGGCTTACGGCGTAGGTGAGGGTAAAGTGAAAGTCTAGGATTCACTATAAAAAGCTTCCAATCAATACCCCGGCTCCAGTGGGTTTCACTGACGTTTTTCCTACCCACTGCAAAACAGGCTACGTTTCTCCATAAATACTCACACTGAAATAAAACCCCACAGTTGATAATAATAAGGTCTAGCTTGTCCGGAATTGACACCAGCCGTTGGCCCTCTAGCTATTAGCCCCGGTCCCTGCATCCTGCCAGCCAATGGCCAGCATCCTAGATTATTACATCACACCCAGCGTTAACGCACATGGCATAGTCATTTTCATTTACATAAACATATATTGACTGCAAATTTTTATGTAGTCATCCATTTAAATACTTTGTGTATAGGGAGGGAGTGCACACGTGTATTCCTGTGTATAGGGAGGCAGCGCACATGTGTATAGGGAGGGAGCGCAAATGTGTATAGGGATGGAGCGCACATGTGTATTCCTGTGTATATGGAGGCAGCACACATGTGTATAGGGAGGCAGCGCACATGTGTATTCCTGTGTATAGGGAGGCAGCGCACATGTGTATTCCTGTGTATAGGGAGGGAGCGCACATGTGTATTCCTGTGTATAGGGAGGCAGCGCAAATGTGTATAGGGAGGGAGTGCACGTGTATTCCTGTGTATAGGGAGGGAGCGCACATGTGTATTCCTGTGTATAGGGAGGGAGCGCACATGTGTATTCCTGTGTATAGGGAGGCAGCGCAAATGTGTATAGGGAGGCAGCGCACATGTGTATTCCTGTGTATAGGGAGGGAGCGCACATGTGTATTCCTGTGTATAGGGAGGCAGCGCAAATGTGTATAGGGAGGCAGCGCACATGTGTATAGGGAGGGAGCACACATGTGTATAGGGAGGGAGCGCACATGTGTATTCCTGTGTATAGGCAGGCAGCGCACATGTGTATTCCTGTGTATAGGGAGGGAGCGCAAATGTGTATAGGGAGGGAGCGCACATGTGTATAGGGAGGGAGCGCACATGTGTATAGGGAGGGAGCGCACATGTCTATTCCTGTGTATAGGGAGGCAGAGCACATGTGTATAGGGAGGGAGCGCACATGTGTATAGGGAGGGAGCGCTGTAAGATTATTAATATAACTAAAGTTCTACAGTATAGGGTGGCAAAGAGATCACTGAACAATAAGTGTAAAAATGATTTTATATTAATTGGAAACAAATATTTACATAAACATAAATCATAAAGCAGATAAAATGGATAAACAATAGACTACAATAACACAAAAGGGTAATACAAAACAATATACGACAAATATACACAATACTTACTTAACTAAATACACTCAAATGAAACACAGGGACCCAGCCACCTAAATAATAATAATCCCACACCATATAAACACACTCTATGAAACCTCTACTCTAGAAGATTATACAGCCTAAGTATACCTCTCCTTAGGTTTGATAAGTGCCTGGTCCGTGATGTCAGGATTCCCTCTGATCTGGTAAGGTGGTCACTTCTCTCCTGGCCCTGAGTCTCCATCTATGCCCTACTGAAGCCAACCTATATACAGGAGAGAGGGGTGGATTCTAGAACTTTCTAGAAGTCTCTCCTGATTGGTCCATTTGAATGATGCTAGCACATACCAGTCAGTTACAGGAAGTTACCCGTCCTCCATTTTGGATAGGCAAATTGTCATGTAGTCAACATCTGTCCTTCCTGAACTAACTGATTATGCATATCACCAGGGATCCATTTAGTGCTGGCTCCGGTGTCCTTGACTCTTTGATAATGTTAATTAGAGTTTAGGTGTGACCAAACCTTTCCCAGAGCAGTACCTTTGTTTCCCCAAATTAGGAAACTCCTATTGTTTGGACCAGACACCCAGGTGCTAAGCTAATTAGGCTGTTTCCTCTACTAAAGAAAGGTTTTATTATTGATTAATAAAATATAGGAGCCCAGAATATATATCTATATTTTACCAGAATCTTACAGTCCCCACCTAGAGGGTGAATGATGCCTAAGCAACATGATCCCTCTTAATAGAATATTTTCCATATTTTGTTAACTGAGAATTGAAAGTGCTGTGGAACACTGGGACAGAGGTGATGTGATGACCACTAGTGACTGCGTTTAATGCAGCAGTAAATTTAGAGTTATACTTATGTTCCTTTCAACCACTTTCATTCATATCACCCATAATCCCGGCTTGTTGTAGGATAAATATATCTTCTTCCACTGCACCTTTATGTGGTTATAGCATACTGTAGTATCTGCATCTATCCATGGTTTTGTTCTTCACCTGGACTGGTTGTGCTCCACAAACTCTTAAGGCAAGCAGTTCTGATCCATACAGTCTCTGGGTGTCTCTCACATTGAACACCTATAGAACAAGAACTTTGGTGATGAAGGAATGCAGTAACTTCTCCTTTTGCCATCCAGTGTGGTCTGTGGTGATCCTTTGCACATCAGCTACACACACCTCAGTCTTTAGGAGCCATACTTTATGTACTTGCCATTCATTATGCAAGCACTTGTCGATGAGCACTTTGGAGACAGTTCTTTAGAGTGACCAAGAAAGAATTATCAGTGGTTTGAGGAAATTATGTATAGTGTACTCAAAGGGTACAATGCACTGTAGGTCAATTAGAGTGGTACATCTTTCACCTTTATCTCAGGACTTCCACTTTACCTGCAACTCCACCATCTGAATACAATAAAAGGGACATGTTTATACAAAAAAAAAACAGGATGTCATCTTTACACTTATTATACACATGATAAATATTAAAATGTGTCTAAACACATCACATCGAACATTCAGTTTAAATGCTATGTTTATGCACTTCTCCTAAGCACATTCCTACACATTCCATTTTTCAAAATCATGCTGTCCCCACCTTGACAACATTTTTAAAGTAACATAGCAAGTATACACTGTACACATAGTATAGATGTTTGACTATGAAGCCTCATACACACAAATATTTTGTCTAAAAAGTTTACATACAATACAGTACTCCTTTCACCATTTATCAAAGCTAGGGGTCAGTTACCATGATCATTTTCACATAATTTTTTGTTTTTTTTGTTTTTAGCTTTCTTGATTACTGTCTACATCACTCTGTGTGTTAAAATGCAGTGCTGGGTCTGGAGGGAATATACCATTTGCTTTTAATCTGTTTCTCTTCAAGACCTCAATGTCTTTCTGCATATCCTGGAGTAGCATGGTTATTTGTGAAATGGGCGGTGAGGACAGAACATTTGCATTTGAACAGTTTGTTGTTGCTGTACAGTTCATGGCTATATGTCCCAGATTACGACATGCATAACATCTCTTTTTGGAGTGATTGGGTGAAAAAGTGGGCCTTCCTGTGTTCATTTTCCTTATGGCTTGTGACTCTTTAACAACTGGAATGTTGCTTTTGAAACCCCTTTGGCATTCTTTTACCACAGATTCTGCTCTTTTTAAACAATCTATTACTTCCAGGTAAGAGTTGGCTGGACCTACAGTTAACCCAACTAGTTGATAGATTTCTGGAAGGGACTGTTTAAGCAGTGCAGATTTAAACACGTTATCCTCCAGGTTTGCCTTTGCTGGTTTCTGTACAGTGCAGCTGTATAATGTATAGAGGCGTTCTGAAAATGCTTTTACCGGCTCCTCTCTCCTTTGCTTGCAGGTGACAAAAGCTGAGTGAGCAGCGTTTATATCCCAACCTAAAATGTCTAAAACAGCATCCATTAGACTTGACAATGAATTACGCGTCCTATAAACAGAATTAGGGATACTGGCTTTTATGCCATGATCTAAACTGGTAACAATGACATTAAATATATCACTATCTTTGAGATCATGGTGCACCTTCTGGAAATTCTGGATACGGAGCATAAGATCTACAGGGTCATCATCTATCCTAACAGGTCCAAGCTCCCTACTTAGAACAGTTATATCACTATTGGACAATGAAGTTTCTACCCTTGTTCTGCTTATTTCCTCACCATCTGTCCCAGTTTTTATATGCACTGCAATTGGTGCCATTGGTGCAGCCATACATGAATTGTCATTAATGCCACATAAGCTGTGTTCTACAGATTCCCAGTTACCTATGATTGCATTTCCCGGGACATTAAAAGCTGCAACAACTGCATCCTTTCTCTTCAGTTGTGCTTTCAAGTGCTCAATTTCACTTTTACAGTGGGAATGATCAACTTGTGGTTGGTTAAGCAATGCACCAAGACAACGTATAGCTCCCTCTGCATCTCTTAACCTTCCCAAAAGTTCCTCATTTTCCACCTTTAATGCAGAATTCTCATTTACAGTTTTATGGTAATTTACACACATGGCTGAGGCAGTACTTGCTGTGATTTTAAGGGCATTATAATGATCTTTCAGATCTTCTAGCTTTTCCTCCACCATCTTATTCTGATCTTTGAGAGTTTTATAGTTCTCTGCAATCCAACATGCAGAAAATAACAAAGCTCTCCTACCCTTCTTGTTTGATAGGGCCTTTCCTTTAATTGCTGTGGTTACAAAACTTTTGACCTGGTACCAGGGATCATCTGCACCCTGCATACACTTTAACAGATCCTCAGTATTTTTAACCATTGCAATCTTTTTGTTAATTCCTTCCATTTTTCCTACTAAATTTATGTTCAGCAAATATATATTTCCAATGTCAGTGATTTCAATGCCACTCTAATATCTGCCTCCTGCCTGGCTCGCCAATTATGTAAGATTATTAATATAACTAAAGTTCTACAGTATAGGGTGGCAAAGAGATCACTGAACAATAAGTGTAAAAATGATTTTATATTAATTGGAAACAAATATTTACATAAACATAAATCATAAAGCAGATAAAATGGATAAACAATAGACTACAATAACACAAAAGGGTAATACAAAACAATATACGACAAATATACACAATACTTACTTAACTAAATACACTCAAATGAAACACAGGGACCCAGCCACCTAAATAATAATAATCCCACACCATATAAACACACTCTATGAAACCTCTACTCTAGAAGATTATACAGCCTAAGTATACCTCTCCTTAGGTTTGATAAGTGCCTGGTCCGTGATGTCAGGATTCCCTCTGATCTGGTAAGGTGGTCACTTCTCTCCTGGCCCTGAGTCTCCATCTATGCCCTACTGAAGCCAACCTATATACAGGAGAGAGGGGTGGATTCTAGAACTTTCTAGAAGTCTCTCCTGATTGGTCCATTTGAATGATGCTAGCACATACCAGTCAGTTACAGGAAGTTACCCGTCCTCCATTTTGGATAGGCAAATTGTCATGTAGTCAACATCTGTCCTTCCTGAACTAACTGATTATGCATATCACCAGGGATCCATTTAGTGCTGGCTCCGGTGTCCTTGACTCTTTGATAATGTTAATTAGAGTTTAGGTGTGACCAAACCTTTCCCAGAGCAGTACCTTTGTTTCCCCAAATTAGGAAACTCCTATTGTTTGGACCAGACACCCAGGTGCTAAGCTAATTAGGCTGTTTCCTCTACTAAAGAAAGGTTTTATTATTGATTAATAAAATATAGGAGCCCAGAATATATATCTATATTTTACCAGAATGTAAGAAATCGTGTATTTGGGTGCCATTATTTGTGATATATATAAATATATATATGTGTGTTTGTGGCTCTATTGTGTTATACACTGAGTATGGGGGGAGCTCTACTGATTACTAAACTGATTACTATAAACCAGTTTTTCAAGTTACATCCGAAGCCAAATCTCCATATCTAAGGGTTTTTCTGTGGATGGTGGGACAGTATGTCTCAGAGAAGCCATAAAACTCAACAGTTACTGAACAATGGGCAAGGTGTGGTTTTATCAACCCCCATCTGATCAGTTGGTATGTGGGGGCAGTGGCTGAAAGGTGCATAAATGTGGGCTGGACAGTAGTCAAGGGGGCAACCAGGGAAGAGCAACCTGGGAGAGGAACCTGGGAGGAGCACCTGGGGACTGGATCAGAAGTGACTGGGCAGGATGTGAGACAGACCAGAAAGAGGAGGCCATGGCAAGGAATCAGACCACCATGTTCTTTGTTCATCGGTAGCTATAATGTAGATTGTGTCATTAATCTTTAAATGTAAATAATGTATAAATATTGTTTTGTTAACTAATCATTTAAGTGTAACCGTCCATTGATTTGCTACTCAATATATTCATTTTAATATACACTTATTGGTGTGGGTTATTTGTCTGCTTCTCAAAAGAACCGAAAACCCTAGTAAGAGGGGTGATTAATATTATTATTATTATTATATTATTATTATATATATAAAGTCAAAATCTTACAGCGCACATGTCTATTCCTGTGTATAGGGAAGCAGAGCACATGTGTATAGGGAGGGAGCGCACATGTGTATAGGGAGGGAGTGCACATGTGTATAGGGAGGGAGCGCACATGTGTATTCCTGTGTATAGGGAGGGAGCGCACATGTCTATTCCTGTGTATAGGGAAGCAGAGCACATGTGTATAGGGAGGGAGCGCACATGTGTATAGGGAGGGAGTGCACATGTGTATAGGGAGGGAGCGCACATGTGTATTCCTGTGTATAGGGAGGGAGCGCACATGTGTATAGGGAGGGAGCGCACATGTGTATAGGGAGGGAGCGCACATGTGTATAGGGAGGGAGCGCACATGTGTATTCCTGTGTATAGGGAGGCAGCGCACATGTGTATTCCTGTGTATAGGGAGGGAGCGCACATGTGTATAGGGAGGGAGCGCACATGTGTATAGGGAGGGAGCGCACATGTGTATAGGGAGGGAGAACGCAGGAATATGTGTATATGGAGAGAATGCACATGTATTCTTGTGTATAGTCAGGGAGGGAGTGCACGTGTATATGCTTGTGTATAGGGATGGAGTACTTGTGTACTTCTGTATTTAAGGAATAAGTGCTTGTGTGTATATAGGAAGTGCTTATATAGAGAGTGAGTCCATCTATAAACATACAATGAAACCTGACTACAAAAGGAGAAACTGCTGCAACCCAAGCACTGACCTCTGAAACAGGATCCTGAGTTTGGCCGCAGTCAGGCACTCTGAGCACAAACACCTTATCCCTACGCTGTGAGTACTTATGGCACTGAGCACTGGCACTGAGGGGAGGGCTGGCAGTCCTATCAATGGGGAGCGAGTGGAAATTGTCCAGAGCCACCTGATATCGGACCAGCCATAGTCCTGGCAGCTCTCATTGTAATCTGTGATATTTTTAACATTGGCAGTGCCCACAGCAAAACAGACTTGTGGGGCCTCAGCCCCTAACTATTATAATAAAATAGGTCATTCCAAGCAGCAGACCTTTAGCTGTTGTTTAACTACAACTCCCATGCCCCAAAGTGCAAGAGTTACTGGTTCAAAACCAACTGAAGTGGTTGGGTATAAAAAGTGATTTTTACCTGCTAGCCTACTGATCCTCTTCCTAGGAGTCCCCCAAAGGAGCCCAGACTGAAGCCCAATTTGGGTGTTATATGGCAATAATGTATATGGGATCATATGGAAGGCCAGTTTGCAATATACAGGACACGGACCCCTTGACTGTGGGAGAGGGGGCCTGTAAAAAGAAGCAATGGCAGGGGGGGGTGATCTCCGAGGATCCACAATGCTGGCAAAATGTGATTCTGCATGTGTCACAGGTGTAACATGATTTTGTGAGAAGAGGCATGAAATATGCTTTTTTACATAATGCCTGGGCCCGAGAGTTACACCCCGGCCTGTATGACTGCGAATTAGAGTGAGGCTTGGGAAGAATGTGTATTGGCCGCCCTAATAATCATGGCTAAAAAGCAAATACACTAAATGGGTCCCTGTATCTGAAACCTTATGATTTATATCTTACGACAACCTGCAACTGCTCTCTGTATATTAGTAGTTACCTTTACAATTCAGACAGTGGTTGCTAGCCTGAGTAACCCTAGCATACAGAGTATGAGTATGAACAGTAGCACTAAAAATATTTTGGCTGGCAGCATCACTGACCCTAGCAGTTAATTATATTTTGTAAAGTTTTCAATAAACAACATAAAAACTCCAGCAGTCAGAAACCATGTCAGCTTCAGTACATTCCAAAATTGCATTGATCCTGTGGGAACGAGGGCTAGTCAATGCCTAGTGCTCCTGATGCTTCAGCACTATAACTGCTTCCCTCTCTGCCTACTGAGGCTGGGGTATATGTGCCATAAATCACAGGGATGGGCAAACCAATGTCCTAAGGTGCTGCTAAACTGCAACTCCCAGCCACCATCCACTTTGCTCCAGTTTCATAGACAAAAAGACTTGATATTGTAAAAAGGGCTCATCCTCCCATTCCTATCAGCGCTCTGTGGTCTACACACGGAACTTGTGGGGTCTGCACTGTAGAAAGAAACAGCAAGCAACATGCTTCTGCTACCTGGTAGCTAAGGTTGAAAAAAGACACCTATGCTTCAAGTTGCTTTAGAAAGGGAAGGGGGTCCTTCCTCACCCAAAAGGGTAATGGGGTCACAGAGTAGGTTGAACATTAGTGCTCCATGTATTCCCTTCCTAAAACAACCCAACCCCACCCTGCATGTGTCCACTGGATCTCCCCAACTTCCCAGCTCTCGCCATAAAATGCCATTTCCACCCTTAGTCATATAGTTAAATATTCTACATGGTGATTGAAGGCCTTTAATGTGTACCTTTTGCAAACATGTTATTTAAAATGTCACAGTTGAACAGCAAAAAAATAACAATGTCGAGGCTACGGGTGGAACAGTAATTTGTAAGTTATGGAGAAGGAAAGGGTTGATCATTGGGTGCCATTGGGTGCCACTGGTAGCCCCCCTCACTGTGTATAAGTTTTTACCTCTCACCATTGGCCAATGCTCCTCTTTGCTAAAAATTTAAGAGACTCAGGGTACAATTCTAGTGGGTGGTGCAACGCCATCTTTATTTTCTGTTCCCCCAGTATTTTTGCTGTGGCCCTGGCCTGTTCACATTCGCAACACAGCTTTATGCGTCCAAGCTTCAGTTCTACTCTACTGCGCATGTGCCCAGCCTGGGGGGGGGGGCAGAAGGGATCCCTGGGACAGGAGAAGCCAATGGCACAGTGCTCAACCAGTGGTTTTTTTTAATCATAGAGCAGTGCCTGCCGGCATGAGAGGTAAGCCATTATAATCGATTAACCCTTTCCACCCCTTTAAAAAAGTCAAATTCTTCTTTTGTGGCAAACTTCCACTCCCAGCATACTTAGCCAAGCCCTGGCTGAACTAGAGGAGGGTGCAACAGGTATTTCTCCCTGGGTGAAGCTGGACCCACATCTTGGGGGACAGAGACAAATATCAGTAATGTACATCCTGCTGCCCTTCAGCTATTGCTGAACTCACATTCCCTGCATCCCCCATTGCAGTGCAACAATAGCTTTAGGATGGGCATCCCTGAAGTTATATACAGTTTTTACACACTTTTATTAATAGTTTTACCCCCCCATCTTTAGGACCGGTTATTCTGGGGGCCCATGATGTATAGGCACTCTGCCCAGCCAATAATATTAACAAACAATATTTTGCAAGATCTCTAGCAACACAAAGAGTTAACGTCCTTCTTCAGGAATACAATTAAAGCTATACACACGCAGATCTATATATAAATACTTTACCAAAGCCCATCTGTTGTCCGCAGGGAGCTGGTGGATCTGGATCTTGGCTTGAGGATAATGCTCATTTTAATTTAGTTAACGAGAGGGGAGAGGAAGGGAAGGGGTGCAGACTAGCTTGTGCCCGCCGTGCCCGGTGCCATGCAGTCACCCATAGGAACCAGCAGAGAAATGCCTGTGAGAGGAGCTGGGAGAGCTCCCTCCTGCCTGGGCTGGATCCAGCGCTCTGTTAGGAAGTGACAGTGCCTCTCTCTTGTGTCTTGAATTTCCAGGGGAGGAACTGCAGTTTGAATGGATTCCCCATCTAGGTCACATGAAGGCTCAGCTGTTGAAAGAGCCTCTTAACGTCTCTTTTCTCTGCAGTCTCCGGGTCTTATAAGGCTGCCAGGAACTGGGTCCCACACAGCCAGAGCCGGCGGGGAAATACATGCAAGCCGGGGGCACACAGGAGCCTCACATGCCAGTGCCACTAGCAGCCCCTGAAGCCACACAGCCACACTCGCTGCTGGAAACTGTTGCTTTGTGTTGTTTCTAGCTTTTTTTAATCCACTTCGCACAGGATTTACCTGTGAAATCCGCCCACACCAACATGACTTAACTTCCCAGACTGGGAGTCTCTGACTTGTTGCCTAAACTGCACTGGGTCATGTAAACATTACACACTTACACACAGGCACTTACACATACATACACACACACACACACACACACACACACTTACACACAGGCACTTACACACACACTTACACACAGGCACTTACACATACACACTTACACACAGGCACTTACACATACACACACACACTTACACACAGGCACTTACACATACACACTTACACATACACACTTACACATACACACTTACACATACACACACACACTTACACACAGGCACTTACACATACACACTTACACACAGGCACTTACACACAGGCACTTACACATACACACTTACACACAGGCACTTACACACTTACACACACACACTTACACACAGGCACTTACACATACATACACACACACACACAGGCACTTACACATACACACACACAGGCACTTACACATACACACACACTTACACACAGACACACACTTACACACAGACACACACACACTTACACATATAGACACACACACACTTACACATACAGACACACACACACTTACAGACACACGCACACTTACACACAGACACACACACACTTACAGACACACACACACACTTACACATACAGACACACACACACTTACAGACACACACACACACACACACACACACACACTTACACACAGACACACACATACACAGACACACACACTTACACATACACATACAGACACACACACACACTTACACACACACATACACAGACACACACACACTTACACATACAGACACACACACACTTACACACAGACACACACACACACTTACACACAGACACACACACTTACACATACAGACACACACACACACACACACTTACACACAGACACACACTTACACACAGACACACACACACACACTTACACACAGACACACACATACACAGACACACACACACTTATGGATACAGACACACACTTACACACAGACACTTATGGATACAGACACACACACACACACAGACACACACATACACAGACACACACACATACACAGACACACACACACTTACACACAGACACTTATGGATACAGACACACACTTACACACAGACACTTATGGATACAGACACACACACACACACAGACACACACATACACAGACACACACACATACACAGACACACACACACTTACACACAGACACTTATGGATACAGACACACACACACAAAGAGCTCAGTGACTGATGTCCCAATAAACTGCATGCCAAGTTCAAGAAATCACAGCAATGTGAAAACAAAGCCTAAAATCAGTTTTTACAGCTCTAGTGGCACCAACGATACATATTTTTTCACAATGAATGCAAATATTGTGTAAAAAAAAATCTGAAACTGGAAATGAAAAAGGGGTAGTTCACCTTTAAATTATATTTATAAGAATGTAGACAGTGATATTCTAGGACAGTTTGCAACTGGTCTTTATTTTCATATTATGTTGTTTTTTTTAATTACAGGTGTGGGACCTCTGGTTTTCCAGATAAGGGGTTTTTCTGTCATTTAGATCTTCATGCCTTAAGTCCATTAAATAAACCCAAAAGGATTGCCGTGCCTCCAATAAGGATTAATTATATCTAGGAATCAAGTACAGGTACTGTTTTATTATTACAGAGAAAAGGGAATAATTTAACCATTAAATAAACCCAATAGGGCTGTTCTGCCCCCAATAAGGGGTAATTATATCTTAGTTGGGATCAAGTACAGGTACTGTTTTATTATTACAGAGAAAAGGGAATCATTTAACCATGAAATAAACCCAATAGGGCTGTTCTGCCCCAATAAGGGGTAATTATATCTTAGTTGGGATCAAGTACAGTTACTGTTTTATTATTACAGAGAAAAGGGAATCATTTAACCATTAAATAAACCCAATAGGGCTGTTCTGCCCCCAATAAGGGGTAATTATATCTTAGTTGGGATCAAGTACAGGTACTGTTTTATTATTACAGAGAAAAGGGAATCATTTAACCATTAAATAAACCCAATAGGGCTGTTCTGCCCCCAATAAGGGGTAATTATATCTTAGTTGGGATCAAGTACAGGTACTGTTTTATTATTACAGAGAGAAAGGGAATCATTTTGAAAAATTTAATTATTTGCTATGGAACCTATGGAAGATGTAATTTCCATAATCTCTCTGGATAACAGGTTTATGGATAACAGAACCTGAATAACCTATAATTAGGCTTTTGGTCAGCAGCCTTCCGGTCTGGAAGTTCAGCAGCTATCCAGTTGCTAGGATCCAGTTTTCCCTATCAACCAGCTAGTGACTTAAATGAGAGACAAGTTAAAAAGTTGCTAGATACATGACATTTTTAACCAATGTAAAATGAACTAAAAGGTCAAATACCCCTTTCAGATGGGGTTGTGAATTTGGCTTTATATCATTTTTTGGATTAACCAACACTTTACTAAACTTTAATTAATGTTCACCTTTTAATCAACTTTTAGTATGATGTAAAAACTGTAGATATTTAAGACAATTTGCAACTGGTCTTCATTATTTTTATTATTTGTGTTTAAGCTTTATGATTAGCAGCTCTCCAATTTGGAATTTCAGCAGCTGGTTGTCAGGGTACAAATTACCCTAGCAACCAGGCAGTGGCTTGACAGAGAAGGGAACAGAAGAGGGCCTAAATTGAAAGATACATAATAAAAAGTAACAATAACATAAGCCTCACAGAGCAATAGATTTTTTGGCTGTTGGGGGCAGTGACCCCCATTTGCAAGCTGGAATGAAAAGCAAGAAAATTAATTAAAAAATGATGCAAAATAAAAAGCAAAAACCAATTGAAAACTTACTAAGATGTGGCCATTCTATAACATACTAAAAGTTAACCTAAAGATAGACTAACCCTTTAACTCCAACTTTGGGTTCCACTTTTGTAAATCCATTTGTAAATCAATTCCACAAAAATTAAAACCAATTGCTACTATAACTGTCTTACTGCCTCTCTAAGGGGGTAACATCCCCTTTATGAAACAAATCTATGTGTCTGTCCCTATACGGGGTATATGGACATAGTTTGGGCAGCCATTCCAACACTATGAAAGACGACACTTCCCATGAATCCTGGACTGAGCCAACAGCACCTGTGACCCGGAGGCAAATCCGCAGCAGCTACAAGTAACGGACGATAAGGATGAAATGATTACTTGTTTCTTTTCTAGAATAGAGACAGTGATGGAGCGCTGCAGCCATGGTGCTGTTTCCAGGACAGACCCTACCCTGTAACTACACACACCCCGGGTGTCTTTGCTTAGTTATGCAATGCTTCTTCCCCTGCCATCACATTCCTCTCCTTTGTCCTTTGCACAAAGAAAATTCCGCTAGCAGCACCCCTGCTGACTGATCCCAAAACCCGCCCTGATCCTGTATAAACACTGAAACTCATACAGTCCAATAACTGATTACCCGCTGCCTATATTAGGTCCAAAACCATAACATTTGCACCCACTGTATAGAAGCATCTCAATGAACATTACTCTCCATTAAAGGCTAATTCTGTATTTAAAATAAAGATGCAGGTTAAGAAAACAAGACAGTAAGCTGGTCCTTACTAGGAGCTACACAGAAAACCTGGATCCACACATTGCTATTAAGCGTGCCTGTCAATCAGGGCCGAAACTAAAGGTGGCCATACACGGTAAGATCTGCTCATTTGGTGAGGTCGTCAAGCGAGCGGATCATCTCTCGTTATCCCCACCTACGGGTGAGCGTTATCGGCCTAATTCCGTCATTTAGCCCTGGGGCCAAACGATCAAATTAGAACAGTGGGTATAGACATCATCGGTTCGGGAACTGTATTAACAAGCCAATGTCCCCGATCCAACGGAAAAATCAAACCTGATCGAGATTTCCCCGATTTGAGGCCAGATGTCGGTCGGGCAGGCCTGATGTTCTTGCCGATATTGGCAGCTAGAATCGGCCCATGTATGGCCACCTTCAGCGTACGGAGGGGAGGCAGTCGCGTCAATATAGATGTGGCCACATTAAAATAAAATGACCTGGCGAGTGTTTTACAAGTTTTTCGGCGAAGCACAACAGGACAGAATTGCTTTAGTTGTCACCTCATCCCTTTAATACTGCCCACATATTGAATCTGCATTCTGCATGGCTAATTAGCAATTCATTTAGATACATGCTGCAGACTGAACTACTGTATATGTGGCCATGCAGCATTCATCAAAAGTAATCGCTAACCAGCCATACAGGATGTAGATTTAATATGTAGACGGAATTAAAGTGGTAATGTACACCCATATCTGTGTGCCTCTGGCCTTAGAAATGCCTATGGGTGAACCCGAGGGGAAAAAAAACACCTTTTTTTATTGTAGGGCTGGGAGGAAGGGCAAAGGCAAATCTATGGGTAGCACATTGAAATACATTCTTATAGTTCACATTTCGCCTGCTTACAAACATGTTTTTTTAAGAGTATTATTAAATTACAACTCCCATCATCCCCAAAAGCTTCAGATAACAAAAGTCTAATATTCTGTGCCCTTCCCTAAAACTGGCCGGGCCAGCCTGACTGCATGGAGATATGGAAACTGCTTCCAGTGTTGTATTTAAATAATAACAAGCAGAATGTGATGTGGAGGAGCTACAAACATAGGTAGGGTGGGGCCCATGGAGCTGGGGAAAATAGCTCAGGAAGCATAGAAAGGATCAACAGGCGTGGTTATTATAATTATCCAGCTTAAGAAGCCACAACAAATTGTGGAGTAGAATGGAGTACATTTGCTTTGTGACAGTATGACCTTACTTTACACTGTTCACTATTACCCAGCATGCTTTCCTGGCACCGTGCCATTTTTCCTTTTGAAATAAATGCAATTACCTATGACAGGCCACACAGACAGATCTAAAATAGAATGGAAGGGAGGAAACTAGCAAAATAAGAGAGAATGCTTTCAGTTTTAGTTGCTTTTGCCTTAAATCACTTGTGATACCTTAATTCCATTAATGATTGGCTGGAAGGCATTTCAAGTCTTTTCAAGTTTCTCAGTGCAGACAAGAGCGGAAAGTAATGTTAAAAAGCTAATTATGTGCTGGAATGATCTTCTCTTATTTCAGGATTAACAAAATCAGCAAGTGGGTTCATTGTGCAGGAACATGGACGGCTGCTGTTTATTAAGGAGATTTACCAAGAGGCCCTGATTCTGATAACTTCCTATGCAGTGAGTAGAAATACAGATTGATTGTGGGGCAGAAGTGGAGTAGAGTCACAAAAGTATGTGTATTTAAAGGGGTTGTTCACCTTTGACTTAACTTCTACTATGATGTAGAAATTATTAACAATTTGCAGTTGAATTTTTATCAGTAGTTTTAATTATTAACATTTTTGTTCAGCAGCTCACCAATTTGGAGTTTTAGCAGCTATCTTGTTGCTAGGGTCTAAATTACCTTAGTAACCAGGGAATGTTTTGAATGAGAGACTAGTACAGACTAGTACTAGTACCAAGGGTATTCCGGTTAAGGGGTCTTTCCGTAATTTGAATCTCCAGACCTTAAGTCTACTAAAAAATCAATAAACCATTAATCAAACCCAATAGGACTCTTTTGCCTCCAATAAGGATTAATTATATCTAAGTTGGGATCAAGTACAAGGTACTGTTTTATTATTACAGAGAAAAGGGAATCATTTAACCATTAAATAAACCCAATAGGGCTGTTCTGCCCCCAATAAGGGGTAATTATATCTTAGTTGGGATCAAGTACAGGTACTGTTTTATTATTACAGAGAAAAGGGAATCATTTAACCATTAAATAAACCCAATAGGACTGTTCTGCCCCCAATAAGGGGTAATTATATCTTAGTTGGGATCAAGTACAGGTACTGTTTTATTATTACAGAGAAAAAGGAAATAAATCTTAAAAATCTGAATTATTTGATTAAAATGGAGTCAATGGGAGACAGGCTTTCGGCAATTCAGAGCTTTCTGGATTAATGGGTTTCCGGATAAGGGATCCCATACCTGTATATGAATAGGGGAGGACCTGAATAGAAAAATATATTATAAAAAGAAGTAACATTTTAGCCCCACAATACAATATTTTTTTGGCTGCTTGGGACAGTAAACCCCATCTTAAAGCTTGAAAGAATTACAAAAATATTAAAAAATAACAAAGATCAGTTGACAAGTTGCTTAAATGCAAACCACCCCTTTAAGAGTTATCAGACTTGCATTGTGGGACAACCATAAAAAGACTTTTTATACCCTGATTGTCTGAACACCCCATAAGTATCAAAGCAATCTCTCCAAGGTGTCCTACATTATGTATGTATGTATAGCATTATAGGGGCCTATTTAGCCACCTTTCTCCAGCAAAGGAATCCACAAGTCACAGAGACAGGGAATGAGGCAAAGAAAGTGCGCTTTTAGACCTCAGATGGGAGTTTCTGCAGAGAACAGGAATGTTTATAGTGTATCCTAAAGGGACAGTTGTCAAGGTCTGAACCCAAACAAATTGGTTAAATATAAATCGCAGATGAGCAACTTCTGCGCAACTGTAATAAGCAGGTCAGATCCAAATATGTCCAGGAAAACTGAATTCAATATGAATGTTTCCCATGGAGACTATAACATCTGACATCTCACAGCCATAAATTCTTCCTGTCAGCTACAGTGTTGGAAAGAAAAACACTGACAAACAGTAAATGGATTTTGGGAGCGCTACCAGCACATAAGGGTGGATAATGCTACTGCTGAGAGAGGGGACGGAATAATAACAACGCACTCCTTAACTGGTCAAAATACAATTTTTAAAACTGACTCATATATTAGTTTTTATTTCTGACAGATATGTTCCATTCCTAGCTACTGTGAAGCACTATGGCACTTAATAAAAGAAATAATAAAGTCCCCCAGTTGCTTATTTATTAAAAACCATTGTCATTTCACTGAATCATTTCCCCAGCTCAGATCAGGAATCTCCCCACTATTTCCTATGAAAGGATGAAAATATTCTTTTGAGTAAAGTAGAGAAGTCATTGATGTTTTATCACCTGACCATAATTTTATTGAGGTCCATAAAAGCAGAGCTTTTATTCTTTTTTATGTTGGCTCCCTGCTAATAGCATAGGCGCCAGCTCCAGCTGCCCTTTGGTTCCATATAGAGGCTCATAGCAAAAAAGGTGAGTTTTAATGTCCTTGTTTTCCACTGGTTTTGGGCTATATCTCTGTGTGTAACGTTCTAGAGCCTGCATTTTATTGATTGGAGCTGATGTACAAGGTAAACCAGATCCCTGGATCACACATTATACTGTACATAAGCTTTAGTTATGGCAGAGACTTATTTACCCTTTATGTGCAGTTAGGAATACTAAATCAAATGGGGATATTAGTCATCAGTGATTAAATCACGGCTACTGAAGGCGACTAACCTCCCCGAAATGCCTTCCCACCGGCAATAAAGTGAATGGCAGGTGGAAAAGAATACATAGCACTTTTTTTTCCTGCACAAGGAACTTCAGCCAACTGTGGAAGATGGAGAGCCGCGTATGCCTTCCCACCGCTGTATCACTTTATTGTCGGTGGGCATTTCGGGAAGATTAGCTGCCACACTCCATTTGCACCCAAGAATATAAAATCTTATGGTGTCTCAAAGACTTTTTCCTCTCATTGAAACACACTAAGGGGCCGATTCATTAAAACATGAGTTCGAATCCTGAATGGGAAAAATTCGGATTGGATACCATAATTAATATTAATAATAAGATCGCAAATATCAAAAAAAAAATCATATTAGTCACGATAATAATGTATTGGCGATCTGAAAGTCACAACATTTTCGTACCAAACGATTGTAAACAACGGCAGAACCTTTCCGAATTTTTCGCGCAAGTGTATGAAAAAGTTGCGCAAGCGTGAAAAAAAACAGCGAAAATACGCTCCGGGTGTTCGTGTCTTAATAAATCTCCCCCTAACAGTTGGATGTAGATGCAGGAACAAAAACCCACCACCCGACTTTATCTGATCCAACTTTACATTACAGCTGTGGGGATCAGATTTTGTAGGATCCTACAAAATCTCATGCTGTTGCATGGCAAGGATTTTGTGACCTACAAAATCTGATCAAAATCTTCCATGTAGTTTTGCCCTATCATGGCTAATTACTGTACACAGCAGTGAAATGAGCATTAGTAATGCATTCCATGGAATAATAATATACTACAAAGGCTACACAGGTATAATCCCATCACCCCTTGCTCAGTGAGTGTGCAAATGTCACATGGTAGTTAAACTGCTGTAAAATAACTTTATAAGAACATTTTCTGTTGGTACAGCAGAGATGGTGACTGCAGGGTCTACATCCTCTATAGCAGTGCTGTCCAACTTCTACGGTGCCGAGGGCCGGAATTTCTCTAGCATACATGGTGGAGGGCCGCTAATGGAAGCCAGTTTTGACCACTCCCCTTTTTGAAACCACACCCACTTCAAACCACACCTATTTTATCACAATGGTGGTAGCACAGCAAAATCCCAAATGCTTGGTCCTTACTGTGGGGATATCAACCATCATTCATATGTGAAAGAATTATGTCATATTAAGATATACCCTTAAATTCCATATGCCTCCTCCTCCCCTGTGGATAGCAGAGCAACCCCCAGTACATAATTACACACCTTAGGGACCTTTTAATGGCTATTTCCAACTGCTAACAAACTCCCACAACAAAGCCCTGCCAGGTTCACCTCCCACAAGCAGCATAGGGCAAGCAGAGTATGGCACACACAGGCAGCACTCTGCCTGTCCTATGCTGTCTGTGTGTGCCATACTCTGCCTGTCCTACCCTGCCTGTGTGTGCCATACTCTGCCTTCCCTATGCTGCCTCTGTGTGCCATACTCTGCCTGCCCTACCTGTGTGTGCCATACTCTGCCTGCCCTACCCTGACTGTGTGTGCCATACTCTGCCTGCCCTACCCTTCCTGTGTGTGCCATACCCTCCCTGACCTATGCTGCCTGTGTGTGCCATACTCTACCTGCCCTATGCTGGCTGTATGTGCCATACTCTGCCTACAGTACCTATGTCTGAGCTGTGAAGAAGTGAACAATGGGAGTGATTACAGCCTGAGCCTGAGGTGTGAACACTACAAGGGGTGAACAATGCAGGTATTAAAAGGTGTGAAAAACACAGGGGATTACATGTTTAAACAATACAGAGGGATTACAGCCTAAATCTGAGGTGAGAACCATGCAGGGGGGGCAGTTAATCTCAGTACTGATACCATTTAATGCTTACTCAAAGGTAACCATCAAAGCAGCCAGACAGGTGGGGGGCCACACAGAGGGGGGTCCGCGGGCCGCCAGTTGGACAGCACTGCTCTAAAATATTAGAAATCCCCCTCTCCAGCTGCTTTCCTACCTGAGAGCTGGGTACGAGCAGGGGACATGAGCAGGCAGCAGAAGGCGGCCGGTAAGCCCATTGGGCTGTGTATCCGCAGGCCAAGAATCAGCCACTATGCCATTTCTCCCAACATTTGAAAAATGGAAAGAGCAGTAAAAAAAAATGTGGTCCAAAAAACACTTTTTGACCTTGTCCATTGTTGTGACCACAACCCTAAATACATCCCCATTTTACAATATTTGATGGTGTTGAGTATTCTGGGCTCTCTGCCAAAAGCTACTTCTAATTAAATTTAAGAAACTTTGTTTATTTTTTGGCATTCAGTGCAGGAGCTTTTGACCTTCTGCTTTCATTTCTGTTCCTGTGCAGTGTAGGCCACTGTGGGCCTCAGACCCATGGGGGAAGAATCCATACATGCAAGGGACTGTGGTCCAGTAACAGACAGAGAGAACAGAAATAAACATGTTAACTATAAAAAAAAGGAGCCAGAAAATAACAGAATTGAAATCAATCATTTATAAACCTCACCAGGACTAATCCATAGAGCCCTGTTCTATTCAAAATTCGTATTGTGTGTCATTTTCATATTTATTTCTACTTCAAATAACGTCAAATTTTCAAAAACACAAATGTTTAAAAATCTGAATAAAAAAATGATAGAATAAAACTGTGAAAAAAAACTTGAATACCTCAAATTCATCATTTACTCATTTTGAATGGGTTGGAAAGCTAAAAAAAAAATGAAAAAAAAACACAACTTAAATTTTGCCTAGGACAGCTCACAGGGACCTTGCAAGCTTTCGAAAAAATATTGAAAATGTGTGTTTTGTAAACCATAATTCAAATTCATGTTTTTTAGTGCAAAAAATTTGCAATAAAAAAAAAAAATATATGAACATTGATAAATAACACCCATAGGGGCACATTTACTAACCCACAAACGGGCCGAATGTGTCCGATTGCGTATTTTTCGTAATGATCGGTATTTTGCGATTTTTTCGGAAATTATCGCGACTTTTTCGTTACCAATACGATTTGCGCGAAAAAACGCGAGTTTTTCGTAGCCATTCCAAAAGTTGCGCAAAATCTGGCGATTTTTTCGTAGCGTTAAAACTTGCGCGAAAAGTCGCGATTTTTCGTAGAGTTAAAACTTGCGCGAAACGTCTTTTCGCGCAAGTTTTAACGCTACGAAAAAATCGCCAGATTTTGCGCAACTTTCGGAATGGCTACGAAAAACTCACGTTTTTTCGCGCAAATCGTATTGGTTTCGCGCAAGTTTTAACGCTACGAAAAAATCGCCAGATTTTGCGCAACTTTCGGAATGGCTACGAAAAACTCGCGTTTTTTCGCACAAATCGTATTGGTAACGAAAAACTCGCAATAATTTCCGAAATGTCGTAAAGGCGCCGAAAAAATCGCAAAAAATACGAAAAAGTCGCAAAATGTTCGTTTTCCAATTGGAATTTTTCCAATTCGGATTCGAATTCGTGTCTTAGTAAATCAGCCCCATAGTGTATACTAATTCATCCGCACACAGGCACAATCCCAGGCACAGATACCCTATCCAGTAGCCAGAATTCAGCAGATTAAGGTTTTTACCATATATACTGTATGCATGAAATTATCATTTTATACTATTTATGTTAAACATTTGGGCACGGTTCTGGTTTATGTGAGCTCCAGTTTTACAGGGAAATGAAGACGCCTCCTAATAAACACATAGTAACCAGAGGCAGGTCTGGCACTAGAGAGAATAAAAGGCAGATCCCAAGCAGAGCCATTCCCACGCTTCCCCCTGTCAAATCACTGGACTGACGGATGCTGTGTTTGTAAGGTGCCTGTGTATCTGTGTGTATGGGACTTAAAGGCTCATTTACAGACCCTGAATATAGTGCAAAGTGCAAAAGTGCAACACACTTTCTGCTCACCAGATTCTTGCAATGGTACACCCCATGCACAGGCACAACAATCTCTCACAGTAACATACAGTGACAAGCAAGGTCCTATTTATAAGCCCCGGGGAACAGAGGTGACAGGATAAACCCAGGAGTTTTACCTATTGTCCTTTATCAAGCCTTAGCAATATCAATCTGTCTCTATGGCTTTTACCCCATCAACAGGCCCCACAATGCTGACACCTACTAAATTGCACCAAGGCATTTAGTAACCAATTAACAATAAGTTCAGTCTACTATAAGTTAGAAAATGCAAAGCTAACATCTGACTGGTTGGTGTGGGTTGGTTGGTATTGGCATTTATGTTAGTAATTCAGCCCTACTGGGTAAATTAGCCCTACCCAATATGTAAAATGCTTTTTGCTATTTATATTCTATACATGAGGTTGTGTTATATATGTATACATATACACATGCATAGCACTGGCTTAAAACAAGGGAGCAAGTACCTATTGAGCCTATTTGTCACTAACTGTGCTCATATCACCCTACTAACCATTGCTTTGTTTCCCATTTTATTTAGGTGGGGTCACAAATTACTTCTGTAGTTACTATACATTGTACCTTTCTGTATAGTGAAGCACCAGGGCTGCCTTTAGGTGGCCATACACATTCAGATTTTAGTCTTCTTCTGATTGGATATTGATCATACGCTTAAATGCAATAATCTAAAACTAACATTCAGACATGAAATACTAGAATAAAGCCCTAAGAATAACAAATCGGAGGATTTTCTGAACATAAAATAATTGGCAGACACCAGTCGTGGGAAAGTGGCTTTCTGGAAATGCATTGTAGGTCCTCCAAGGATATTGTCTGATACACAAAACATATGCAGACTTTGTTATCCAACCATAATTTTCTATTCTGTCTGATCAACTAAATGACCGATTGCCTCGGTACAAAAATTATCAGGACCATTATTTGGAACCTACACACGGTCCGAAAATCATACAAAACTATGTTTCATACGATTATACCGGTGTGTATGGCCAGATTTATGGGGAATAGTGGCCAGGGTTTTGGAGGATCAAGGGTGGGATTTGGGAATAATGGGCATGCCTGTGTGGATTGGAAATGAGACCATGTAGTTTCAGGGCCCACAAACCATGGCGCCAACATGACCAGTGAGCTCATAACTGAGCCCCCCTGGGAGGAGGTCTCTGCTAACTTAGGGACACCAGGGACACCCTTGTTACTGATGGCAGCCACACATTTAAACAATAAAAGGCAAAGCAACACCAAGGGAGTCCTTTGGTTTATTCCCTTAATTCCCTGCTCTAGGGGGGACCTCTTTAAAGGAATTGTACTTGCAACACAACAGGTCACCGTTCACCAGGAGTGCAAGCTGGCCATTCCTGGTATACATAGTATATATGCATAGCTAAGGTATCTAATCAGTGTTACATAATATAAACTGCCCTTTGTAGTTACATGTTCTTCAGAGGGACACCTTGATCAGCTGGCGGTTAAACAGGTTTTTTAAATGAAAATATTAAACTTGAAGGGCGCCTATTTTCTTTTTTTACCTAAATGGCTATATTACTATTTAAAATATCTGTTTCCTCTATGGCTGGGGTCAGTGGACAAATATCTTTTCAGCCTACCCTTAAATTGTCCTTGGGACAGCCCGAAGCCACGTGCACACAGAGTGCAGTTCCATACACGCTGCTGTCTCAAGAAACTAAAAGAAACAGTGCCACTGAGAGTATTGGGGTTCCCAACGGTGTCCCTATCACAGATATATGGCACATCCCAGACACATTTAATCCCTAACATAATGTAATTAAGGGGCCCATTAAAGCAAGAGGAAACCTGCCCATAATAGACTGCACATATTTAATCCCTCACTCACATTGTAACAAGCTGTAAAACATTCACAGAGAAATCACAGGTCTAAAAATTAGCAGAGGGCCCTCTCGTTAAGTCCTTTGGAAATAATTAGGATGCCGTAGAAAACACAGCATTCCTAGTCAGGCAGTCATAACAGGAAAGTTCAAGGAGAAGGATTCCAGGGCCGTAGGACATTTCCCTCTGGTACAGGCTCAGGGTTTATGCCGATAACCTTTTAAGAGCAGCGCCTGTGGGGGGGTTGGGGCAGATTATTGCTGGTGCTGCACTAAACCATCCAGCTGTCTGACAACATTTGGAACTAATCCTTCTCATTAAAAACAATCATAAATAATTATTCATGTATAAAAAGCAGTGCTGCTTAAAACAATATATTTGGTTTTAACTCCTTGAAGACTGAAGATGAAAATTAATTTTTCTTCTTTCCATCAAGTGGGCACTATTGTGGTACTGCCTTACAAGTCCTAGGTCTGAGTCCAGCCAGGGCACTATCTGCAATGAGTTTGTATGTTCTCCTCTTATCTCAATACTGGGGCATAACTACCAGGGGTGCAGGGGGGGGCAATTGCTCCCAGGTCCACACCCCCTTGGGGCCCGCTGGAGCCATGATAAAACATATTGCGAGGGTCAGGGAAAAGCATATCAGAGGGCGCCAGTGCGCGATCCCCAGGGGAAAGAACCTGGCAGGGAGCCTGGTTGCATATCCTGCGCCCGGGCCTGGCCATGGCTTGTTACGCCACTGTCTGCGCAAGTTCCTCCAATACAGAATTTAGCAGAAATAAGTCTAAAACAACTATACTTTTCTGAGTTTTCTTGAAAACGTTTCACTTCTCATCCGAGTGGCTTCTTCAGTTCAAATGACTGGTAGGGAATGGCCCAGCATTTAAACCCCTGAGGGTAGTACAGTCACAGACATCCAATCACAATGGTTCCATTGAACTTATTCAGTTAGGTGTTAGCTGAAACTTACATGTGTAAGAAGGTATGATCCAGTCACAATGGTACCATGATTATCATTGATCCAGGTGTTAAGCTTTCAACATACATGACTGCATAAGTAAATAAATTAAATTCTGCCCTGCTTTTTCACAATTTACCACCCATATTGTCACGGCTCTGTTTCCTCTTGGCCCTATGCCCCTTAGGGACCAGGAAACTTAGGAACAAGTAGCATGAAAGATTGTAACATAGAGCTTAATGACCAAGCATCTGGGCACCAGTCAGTCAATACAAGGTCAAACATTGCAATGTAACGATGAAATGTGCACCAAGAGAACTCAAGATAACACCATAGTAGTCATTGAAGCAAAGACACTGTATATACTGTACATAGTCCCAGTAGCAATGCAAATACACCAAAAAGCAGCCATGGAAGCAATGTTTAACTTAAACACCAGCAGCCGAATCCCTAGGGTTCTTATTCTAGCCTGTCTGGGAGCTCCCCTATAGGATTGCCACCTTTTTGTTTTATCACCTATTAATAATATTGGCATCAAGTTTCATTTTTACTAAACAGGTGAGCTGCCCCCATTAGTTATCTAGGCTAGGGTCATTCCCCAATAAACAATTCTACATAGGGTTGCTCACTACCCTTAATTTAGTGAGCTTGCTCATCCCTAACTGCACACACAAACCTCTCTGTATACTAAATACTCAAGTGACCAAAAAGGAAGAAATAAAGCCCAATGTGGCAACTGGGGGGGAGGTAATCCTTGTTACTGGGTGTCAATATTCAACATTTCCTATTCCTGGTTGTCATATTATACATGTGTTTGTAGCTTGTACACATTGTAGACTCTTATACATACCAATTAAATAGTATTTAAGAAAACAGAGGCAGCTAAAATGCTTATTTGTGTCATATTTAACCCCCCATACAAAGCACATTTTTAAAGGGCCAACATACCATCAAATTCTGCAGCAGCAGTGTTCTAAGTAGAGGGCAATAGCAATGCTAGCACTGACTTATTGGTATTTCTCTGTTGGCGCTATAACAAAGTCTAGGGGGCTGATTTACTAAGACACGAATTCGAATCCGAATTGGAAAAATTCCGATTGGAAAACGAACATTATGCGTCTTTTTCGTATTTTTTGCGATTTCGGCGCCTTTACGACTTTTCGGAAATTGTCGCAAGTTTTTCGTACCCATTACGATTCGCTCGTATGGCAACGAAAAAGTCACGATAATTTTCCGAAAAAATTGCCAAATACCGATCATTACAAAAAAAAACGCAATCGGACGCATTCGGCCAGTTCGTGAGTAAGTAAATGGGCCCCTAGGTGTTGTCTCTGGAATGGAGAGCGCCATTTTCAGCCAGTTTGCCCACACCCCCCTTATAAAATGATACCATACTACTTTGACAATTAGACCACACATCTGCCCCATGAACACTGTATTTGTAGCCCTGTGGAGGGCGATAGGGAGCTTGTGGCTAGCTTGCAGGGAGATAATGGCTGCCTTACCAAGGAAAAAATGGCACACTGGGCCAGAATTATCTTCCCAGAATCTTTATTGGGGAAAAAGTTTTAAATGGAAAAAACTGTTTTTTAAAGCGAATACATGTATTAGTGTGTATTACTTTTATTTTGGTTTCTGAGTTATTATTTCAGTCCTGCAGTTCTATGGAAATCTGTAACCAAAAGCCTAAAACTCATTTGCAGCGAAAATAGAATGTAATAATTTTGTCCCTGTATAATTTGTACTATAATAGTGATGCTTATCACTAACCAACTTCTTTTTCCCAGGCTCGTTGAGTACTTGGGATTCTACCTCGTAGACATAACATACATTCCATGGCGTGTTTACAAGGCTGAGGAATATTTCTCATCTTCCCCAGAATAAAAAACAAACAAGCATGTCGCTACGTCGGTATGTTAACTGCTGCACTTTTGTGGAATCCTAAGACCTCAAAAAAACTGACTGTTGTGCCTGGCAATATGGCCTTACTTGCTCACACTCGCTCTCTGTCATCTTAAGCTGTCATTTTAACCAAGTCACCGAACCTTCTACAATTACTATGACCGACCTGCAGCCATCCAACACAAGTTGGACTATACCTCCCACCACTTTGCAATGTTATAGGGTGGAAGAATTAGTAGTATCGTAACAGCTAAGCTTCCGTCTTGAATAGAGAAAGCTATGCAAGAATATTATTGCTCCAATTGCCATCTGACATGAACAAGATACTGGTGGTCACAAAGGTGAGAGGGTCAGTAAAAATCCTCCCCTAGGATGAATAACATGCTCCCACTGGTGGTCACAAGGCAAGGTAAATAGGGACTGAGCAATAGAAATGAGCAGAGAAGCACCAAGAGACACTTTCTGCTCAGCAGTTATTCAGAAAGGTTCAAGCGCAAAACAAGAGCAAAGTGACATTCTCATTGTTTTCTTGCAAAGAGGATGTTTGTAGAATTTATTCATCTATTTGGGAATCAAATCTCATTACATTTTTTTTGTTTTATATAGAACTTTATAATGTTCAGTGAAATGTAAAATAGCCTCTATTTAACCTGGATTGGGAGGAATTGGGGAAAAGGGATGAAATGTTATATTTTCCAGCTATTTAAACTTTCTAAAAATTATTGCTAAAAATGTCGCCACAAACTCTGCAATGTATACATAAAAAGATCATCATCTACACTATAAAATGCCAGTGTCTCCGAGCTTAAAGTTACAAAAAACAGTAAAGGACGTGTAAACCCAAATATACAATATGATTATAAATTAGCATCATTCCAATTTACATTCATTCAACATTTTCGGATATAAAGCCGTATAATTGCAATTGAAAACAACATTTCCCTTTATGCATTGCTAGATCCGCTTCAATGTTGCAGAAGTCGTCTCTAAAAAATGGCTAATTCCCACAATATTTCGCCTGCTTCTTCACTGGGGGGGGGGCTCCCGGTTTATTTAGTGATGCTCCTGTACCCTGAAAAATGCACCAGCCGGTGTACTATTCTAGTACTGTATATACTCAAGTATAAGCGTAGTTTTTCAGCACCCAAAATGTGCTCAAAAAGTTACCCGTGGCTTATACTCGAGTCGGGTGCCATGGGTCCCTCCAGACTAGCACCCTCTGTCCTTTGTGTGCAAATTATGCCGATGCCTCATTAAATGTAATTTTATTGGTATTTATTTTGATGAAACTTAGCAGTAACGGCTGCATTTCCCACCCTAGGCTTATACTCGAGTCAATAAGTTTTTCTAGTTTTCTTAGGTAAAATTAGGTACCTCGGAAAAAAAAAAAATTAGGTACCTCGACTTATATTTGGATCGGCTTATACTCGAGTATATACGGCAAGCACCTTGGAGCTGCCTTGCTGTACTGGCTGTGCAAATGTGCAGTAGAAAAATTCAAAATGAAGTCAATGAAAAACAAAGTTTTTGTGTATGGTGGATGCACACAGTAGAGTCTGAGGCAACAGAAAGGATCCCAGGGATAGGCAACAGCAAGGATCCCAGGGATAGGAAACAAGATGGTGGTATACCATTAGTATACTACCCCATGCTGGAACCATTTTTAGATTACCCCCCCCCACCACCCAGTGATTATGCTTTGACTTGTGCTTTAATTATCTGGCTCCTGCTACCTAGTTTCTATAGTGAGAAACAATAGTGTAGAGGATGGTAACAGACAGTTGCAGCTTTCAGTAGCTATTACATTTAAAAACAAGGTTTGTAAATTGTTTAGATTTCCTTTTATTAGGCAACATTTTATTTGGGTTTAAAGCCCTTTAAGTGGCACGTGGTATCCCGTAACATAATTCTCTATATATGGAGCCCCCAATCATTAAATGCTTTCCAGCATAAAAAGCACAGCAGTTCATAGCAGTAAAAGGCACAGTGACCCAAAGCATTAAATAGTGCAGTGAGCGATATGAGTAATTGGTACAGAGTGCCCTAGTATTAATAGAACAGTAACCCATTATCCTCTCTTGCACTCTTCCCTCCTCAAATTTCCTCTATTCTTTCCTTTTCTATATTTCTTACTTGGCTCTCATCATTCCCATAGGTGGATGGGGATTTCTGTGTTGGGGGGGGGGGGGGGTCTAATTAAAGTCATTTTGTACACACATTATTTCACAGTATCCCATGGCCAATTCCATGTTGAGGTATATGATCCCTTATCCGGAAACCCGTTATCCAGAAAGTTCAGAATTATGGAAAGGCCATCTACCATAGCAAATAAGCAAATAATTCTAATTTTTAAAAATGATTTCCTTTTTCTCTGTAATAATAAAACAGTACCTGTACTTGATCCCAACTAAGATATAATTACCCCTTATTGGGGGCAGAACAGCCCTATTGGGTTTATTTCATGGTTAAATGATTCCCTTTTCTCTGTAATAATAAAACAGTACCTTGTACTTGATCCCAAGTAAGATATAATTACCCCTTATTGGGGGCAGAACAGTCCTATTGGGTTTATTTCATGGTTAAATGATTCCCTTTTCTCTGTAATAATAAAACAGTACCTGTACTTGATCCCAACTAAGATATAATTACCCCTTATTGGGGCAGAACAGCCCTATTGGGTTTATTTAATGGTTAAATGATTCCCTTTTCTCTGTAATAATAAAACAGTACCTGTACTTGATCCCAACTAAGATATAATTACCCCTTATTGGGGCAGAACAGCCCTATTGGGTTTAAAATATTATTAAATGATTTTTTAGTAGACTTAAGGTATGGAGATTCAAATTACGGAAAGATCCCTTATACGGAAAGCCCCAGGTCCCGAGCATTCTGGATAACAGGTCCTATACCTGTATAATACTGCAAAACACATGGCAGGATAAATACTAATCTTCTGCTGTACATATAAAATATGTACTAATCAATACCATACATTGTATTCCTCAGCAATGTAATACAATTATACTCTGCTGGTGGATAAAACACCCTAAAATACAGTTCATTAAAGGGCTGACTGAAAACACATAGACTCTCAAGGGGAGCATATATACCAAGCTGCCATTAAAAGGGTTGTACACCTTTAAATTAATGTTTAGTATGATGCAGAGAGAGATATTCTGAGACAATTTCTCCTTTTTTATTATTTGTGGTTTTGGAATTATTTCGTTTTCTGTTCAGCAGCTCTCCAGTTTGGAATTTCAGCAGCAATCTGGTTGCTAGGGTTCAATTTAATCTAGCAACCAGGCAGTGGCTTAAAAGAGAGAATGGAATATGAATAGAGGAGGGCCTAAATAAAAAACAGTAAATAGCTAAATATAAAAAAGGAATAAAAAGTTACAAATTATTTTTAAAGTTAAAAATTATTCAAAAACCATAAAAACAATTAAAACATGAAGACCAATGAATACTTGCTAAGAATAAGCCATTCTAGCCATTCTATATCATTCTATAAATCATGCAATATGGATGAATGCACCCTAATGATAATCAGGGATGTAAATTATACTGTTCCCTGATCTATGAACCAGAAACAAATATATTGGATGCTCTGCAAGTAGATAAAATATAAGATAGATCTTGACTATTCTACTGCTCTGAGCTCCCCCCAGTGGTGTGAATGTGTATTACAGCCACAGAGGACAGAGTGCTGAAGATTTAGATATGAAAGTGATGATATGAAGTTCATATTTTATTACACTTTACCATATAACTGATTTAATTAAGTTGCTGTAATGAAGAAGCACCGTCAGTTGGCACTGTATAGAAATGTTACAGTATACAGCTGCCAAATCAGCCCTGCCATCCTGCCATTACAGACACAGATCCATAGTTTGCATTGTCTTCTGACTATGACTGTATTGTTGAATTTAGGATGTAAAATAAATATAATCTATGTTTTCTTATTTGATAAGCTTTTAACTATAAACACCCAGTACCCTGTGGTTTATGGAGTGCAGAGAATATTGAATTGGATGACTTTTTGATGGGGGGTGGGGCAGCAGAGATTGTATATACAATGTATTGTTTAACCATTTTGTGTCACTATTAGTGGAGCAGTATATTAGGGGAATGTCATGTTATTCATCATGGCAGCTTCCACTTTTAAATACATAGTATATTGTATGCAAAGCTGAAATGCATTGTATCACATTGAGAGTTGTCCTGCGATTTATTTGCTACTACTTTGTCGGTGAAATGCTGAGTGTTGTAGCTGTCTATGGCATTTTACAGCAGCAGTGTTGGACTGAGGGGTGCCCTGATCAGATGTTGGGTTTGGACCCCAAAGCTTGAGGTGGGTTTAATGGGGATGTTTGAGAGCACAAAGGCTCTGGGAGTACCTGTGGCACAGGGAAGGGTGTGCCAGAGAATGAGTACAGCAAGGGAGAAATCCTGGAGGTTTGAATGGGTGTCTGTATGCATAGAAGCAGAGTCGGACTGGGCCGCTGGGACACCAGGAAAAAAGCCAGTGGGCCCTGGGGGCCAGACCCGACCCTTGCCAACGTGCCCGGTACAAAAGTTTTCCTCCCCTGATGCGTTAAACTGACACGCTCAGGGGAGGATGTCGAGCAGGGGCCCCTGCAGGGGGTAAGCGAGGCTTAGTGGGGGCCCCGGTGGGTGGTTAGAAGGTGCAGCGGGGGCCCCTTTGGGGTGTGGGGGACACAGTCAGTGGGGGCACCTTCAGGGCCCCTGGGGCACTATTGTAGGGTAATGTCCTCTGTACTTTAAAAGCAAAAATATTTTTAATGTGTTCTTTGTGTATTACATTTATGCCCAGTGATAATTGCATGTGTGAGATCCATATACACTACAGGGCTCATTCAAGTCCACAGACGCAGTGGGCAATTTCTGCTTTTCCCCACAGTGAGTTGCATCTAAAACCACTTTCATTCAAAGGAAAAGGAAAGTTTTATCACTGGGGAGGTGCCAAAAAGTTATGTTAGGCAGCCCCCACTGATTGCCTTCCTGATACCCTGGGCTGGTGCTCCTGTTCGTTACAAACTGCACCGGCCCAGGGTAATTCAGCAGAAGATCCTTGCCACCATCTACTTCGATCTTCTTTGATTTTTCATGTTCTTTGGAAGAGTAGAGAGTAGAGTAAAAGCCGAATTTAGAAACAAAAAGCCGGTGCTTTTACTCTAGTGAATAGGAGGATGAAAGATCGTGCTGAAGAACTTCGCCAGAAATACCCCGGGCCAGGGCAGTTTTTTGCAAAAAGGAGCCCTGCCAGGGGTATCAGATAAGCTATTACAATCACTGGGGGAAGGGGGGCTAATATTTGGCACCTGCCCAGTGATTTTGACATTCCTTCTCCTTTAAGAACCTTGTGTCCAAATTCACTTTGTGCACTTTGGTTTAACTGCACCGATCAGCCCTTCCTGCCTTCAGTTCTATATTGGGTCTATTGACGTAGAGCTCTGTACTAATAACCCTAGAGCTAGCGTCACCTCCTGGGGTAGCTCCAGGGTTCCCTCAGTGCCCGGTGACGATAGACACATCACACTTGTGCCTAAAGAATCAGGTCATTCGTGCACTGAAAACTAGAAATGACTTGAGTAAATACTGGAATTGCTGGCAGACTGTAAAAATATGAAACAAAACTGTGTCCAATTTACAGCAAATTGTTGCCTCCATTCTGATGAGTTAGAAGTGGTTGTGCCAGATGCAGCACACAAAAGTCAGATGCAGTGCAATTCAATGACCGCATTATGCTCATAATGAATTCTGGGTAAAACTAATGTATTTCATTGTGGGAAAAAACATGAAGAAAAAACAAATTGTATCCGATGCTCTTTGCTCACTGCATCAGGGTAAGTGATCTTGCAGAGCCTTTAAGTACTTGCCATTCTAACTTCTAGGAAATCATTACTGAACTCACATTGTCCATAGCCGTCTTTGGAAACCTGCATTATTCCCCAATTGATTTTCTATAAATGAGCTCTGTGCTTTAAAAAGGGTATATGACTCTTTGTTCATATAAATAAAACCTGCATTAAAATACAAGTATAGGACCTGTTATCCAGAATGCTTGGGACCTGGGGTTTTCTGGATAAGGGGTCTTTCCGTAATTTGGATCCCCATACTTTAAGTAAATCTATATCTATAAACATTAATTAAACCCAATAGAATTGTATTATTTTCCATTCTTTGTTGGGATCAAGTACAAGGCGTTTTATTATTACAGAGAAAAGGGAATAATTTAACCATGAAATAAACCCAATAGGGCTGTTCTGCCCCAATAAGGGGTAATTATATCTTACTTGGGATCAAGTACAAGGTACTGTTTTATTATTACAGAGAAAAGGGAATCATTTAACCATGAAATAAACCCAATAGGGCTGTTCTGCCCCCAATAAGGGGTAATTATATCTTACTTGGGATCAAGTACAGGTACTGTTTTATTATTACAGAGAAAAGGGAATCATTTAACCATGAAATAAACCCAATAGGGCTGTTCTGCCCCCAATAAGGGGTAATTATATCTTAGTTGGGATCAAGTACAGGTACTGTTTTATTATTACAGAGAAAAGGAAATCATTTAACCATGAAATAAACCCAATAGGGCTGTTCTGCCCCCAATAAGGGGTAATTATATCTTAGTTGGGATCAAGTACAAGGCGTTTTATTATTACAGAGAAAAGGGAATCATTTAACCATGAAATAAACCCAATAGGGCTGTTCTGCCCCCAATAAGGGGTAATTATATCTTACTTGGGATCAAGTACAAGGTACTGTTTTATTATTACAGAGAAAAGGGAATCATTTAACCATGAAATAAACCCAATAGGACTGTTCTGCCCCCAATAAGGGGTAATTATATCTTACTTGGGATCAAGTACAAGGTACTGTTTTATTATTACAGAGAAAAGGGAATCATTTAACCATGAAATAAACCCAATAGGGCTGTTCTGCCCCCAATAAGGGGTAATTATATCTTAGTTGGGATCAAGTACAGGTACTGTTTTATTATTACAGAGAAAAGGGAATCATTTAACCATTAAATAAACCCAATAGGGCTGTTCTGCCCCCAATAAGGGGTAATTATATCTTAGTTGGGATCAAGTACAAGGCGTTTTATTATTACAGAGAAAAGGGAATCATTTAACCATGAAATAAACCCAATAGGGCTGTTCTGCCCCCAATAAGGGGTAATTATATCTTAGTTGGGATCAAGTACAGGTACTGTTTTATTATTACAGAGAAAAAGGAATCATTTAACCATGAAATAAACCCAATAGGGCTGTTCTGCCCCCAATAAGGGGTAATTATATCTTAGTTGGGATCAAGTACAGGTACTGTTTTATTATTACAGAGAAAAGGAAATCATTTAACCATGAAATAAACCCAATAGGGCTGTTCTGCCCCCAATAAGGGGTAATTATATCTTAGTTGGGATCAAGTACAAGGCGTTTTATTATTACAGAGAAAAAGGAATTTTTTTTTTTTAATTTAAATTACCTGATAAAAAACAAGTCTATGGGAGATGGTATTTCCATAATTCTGAGCTTTTTGGATAATAGGTTTCTGGATAATGGATCCTATACCTGTATGTAAATACTTACAGTAAATAGGTGGATAAATACACTGGGATAGGAGTTCTAGCAAGGACAGTTGGGAGTATTAAAGCCACATTAGGAAATAATATCAAAATGTGTTTGTTAAAGTGCCCAGAATGCCAAATAAACGAGTTGTTTTTATGTATGTGTTTCTGGGACTCTGAAATGTGTTTGTTCAAGGTGTTCTAATACCCAAATGGCAGGGTGTTCATTACCAAAGCAACAGAAATTAATCACCATTTAAATGTGACACGCTGTACTAGCCTCCAAGTGTTTATCTGTCATCTGCTCCGTCAGATTCATATCATAATGCTATTTATATCGGCCAGTGCAGCAGAATGACTCTCCGTGTACGACCTTAAAGATTAAGCATGGGCATTGCTTGTGTTTCCCTTGGCACCAAATACTGTTCAACATGATTTTGACAAGGAAAGAAAAAAAGAAAAAGATTTGGATTAATTGTTCCGCATGGGATTTATTATTCTCCAGTCATTATGGGGGGTGTTCTTAGGAGGGGGCTAAAAATGGGGAAACTGCTCTGGGTACTGCATATAGTGGGGCCCTGCATCAGGGTAGAGTCCTGCATTGGATCGGGTACCTGGGGAATACTCACAAAGTGGTCTGGACTCGGATGGAATCTACTTGATTTCCCCACTGTGGCCATTTAGGGGATAACAAATTAAAATCTACTTTGCGTAATGTAAAAATGATCAGTGTGACATTACTTCTGAGCGAATTGGGGGCGAATTGGGTGGGCTTGTATGGGGCGTAATAAGAGGTTAAGCGGGTTCGGGTGGAGCTTAGGGTAAACGGGTTCAGGTTGGGCGTGTCTGAAAGAACAGACCCGCATAGGTCTCTGCATTAGGGGAATGGGGAGAGCAGAGCAAAATGATTACAGTGTAAGCAAACACCAGTAGATTCCCATTGGGAGCACCCAGTGATTTTATCCCCCATCGATCTGACTGACCAGGTTCCTTGGTGTTGGCAAGATTATATGGCCAAATTGGCACTGCTTGTTGTAATGCCATCCTAGGGGCACTCCAGCATTCCTCTTATCCCCAGTACTGACTTCTTATGTGGTTCTATCAGTTCTGGCTATGCTACTGCTTCATCCTCTAGATACCACACTATCAGGTTCAAGACTATTCTGCCTGTTGCTCAGAGTCAACTTTCTCCTTGGTCCTTACTATTTGGTCCAGGTGACCTCACAGTCATACATACAGTAGGGCTATGTGACATGTCTAGTCCAAGGTGTGGCCCTTTAGCTATAGATGAAAAGAAGAGTTGGCCGGAAAGATATACAATGTCATCATGATAGGCAAGGTTTGAAAGCAGAGTTAGCCAGGGAAAACATATCAAGGGTTAAAAAGGAGGTTTAAGAAATTACAACAGAAGTAAATAGAACAGACGTTAGATAGGGCATAGACCTTTCAACCTTCCAACCTTTTCAGTCTCATCTTCACCCTCCCAGCTTGAGAGCCACAGAAGGTTAGTTGCATGGGTTAGTAAAGGCTTTACATGCTCAGCATAGGGCTGCCATGGGTGGGAATGTATCACTCCTAACATACTAAAGCCAGTGCCTACCTATAATACAGGATCCAGTTACATCTACATTGGTTCACAGTACAAAATCTACACAGAAATCCACAGAACTAAGCTGCCAAATGTGGCTACTGACTGTGGTGAGTTTTTCTACACAATCTCATAAAGTTAGGGCTTGAGGAGCCGGCCATGATATTTACTGGCCCCTATGGTTAGTCACAAGGGAAACATGAAAACACACACAGGTCACACTACAATATTCTTACCAGAGTCCTGAAGAAGGCTTGAGTGAACCGTATACACTATTACAGCTACACAACAAAAACAGAAATATCACATGCAGTATTTAAAGAAGTTGTAGATAAACTTACATATTACATTCATGTGTTAGAATAGTATTCATGAGTTAGAGATCAAAACAAGCCTTAAGCTGGCCATACACGTGGCGATCTCACGATGTTTCGTACGACCGTCGGTCGCACGAAACATCGTCAGATCCGCCACACACCATTCAGGGCTGAATCGGCAGGTAAGGAGGTAGAAACAATAGGATTTCTACCTCCTTCTGCCGATTCAGCTCTGAAGGGAGAATTTTGGTCAGGCGCCTTCTATGGCGCCCGATCAAAATTTTCTAACCTGGCCGATCGGCGAGTCGACCGATATCAGCAGCTTCCTGCGATATCGGTCGGCTCGCTGACATGCCATACACGCACTGATTATCGTACGAAACAAGGTTTCGTACGATAATATCGGTGCGTGTATGGCCACCTTTAGTGATGTACTGATGTGCTCACCTAATGGTTTAAACCATTAGGCCTGGGTGAAATGAGGCTGTGACCACAACATTCTGGGACCAAAAAACCATGTTTCTTTTGTTAAATGTAAAATGAAGCAGTAGAATTCTTAATGAATTAGATGAAAGTGAGAGTAGGGCTGGCCAGAGGGCATTGCTTGGTAGCTTAATGCACACAATGTCTCAATGTCCTATATATATTGATAATGGGTGAGTGCAGAAGACCTCTTGTTGTTTTCTATATGTATTATGTGGTCACAGCCTCATTATACCCCCGTCTAATGGCTTAACTTTTAACGGTGAGCACAACTTTCCCTTTTTTGCTTTAGTATATATATATATAGATATATATACATAAAATCCATGCCCACAGATACGTGAGCATTTCCTTCTTTAAAGGCACAAGCTATATGTATACAGTAGATGACAGACTGGAGAGTGCATTCTTTCTACATGCAGGGCTGGGCAGGAATACAGGCACTTAAGGACCAGTGCCAAGGCTGGCAGTGTTTTGTAGGTGGCCATCCACACAAAAAAAGCCCCAGTCCACCATTGGATGCTTGCAGCTAAATCTGGCAGCAGAGCAGAAGGAAAGTAGGGTCCCAATGGTGTAGCTATACAGAAAGCAGACCTTGCCAGGGGGGGGGGAGTTTACAGGGGGGCCAGAATACAGGGTCTGCATCCCCTATAGTAGAGAAATCCCCCCTCCCCAGCCACTCTCCTACTTTGGCAAGAGGGTGTCAGGTGGGTTACTCTGCGCATCAGGCCCCTCTGAAGATATTTTTGTGGTGGGGCCCAGCTCTGCATAGTAACAGTGTTGGATGGTACACCCCAATCCAGGCTACTAAAACATGCGCCATTTGGCAATGGGAAGGGGTGGGCTGAGGTCCATGTTAAGGACAGCAAACTACAGCCCTGTCTGTCACTAGATAGAACCTGGGAACCTGTTGACTTGTGTTTTCTAGCATCTTGTTCTCCCATAGACCGAGAAATCAAATGGGTGGCAAAATGCTGGAAATGGCCCAGTCTGCCATTACCCTAAAGGGAATTTCTGCACGTGGCTTATCTGCTTTCTTCCAGTAATTCTAGATCAGTAACACCAATAAAAAGAGCCAATTCTTTGTTCTTTGATATCCCAACCCTGCCACCTGATCCTATTTTTTTTTTAATGTAAGAAAAGTGGAGGAGATAAGAACACAAAGAACATGAGGAAAATCATATGATCATAGTATCCCTTTACCTTTCCCTAGCACGGCCTTTAAAGCAACTATTAATGATCTAGACAAGGACCAATCATCGTGAGTGGAAGGGGAAAAAAGATATACATAGGCTGATATTTATGCTACTGAATAGGTTACTCATGGCTGATATGTTTTCTTATTGACCATAATAATGACTTTCTTCCCTTCCCTGATGATTTTTGAATGTGCAGTACACGTTCGCTCACTGCCAGATTAAGCAGTAATCTATATGGATTACTATATATTACTATATAGGCACCTGAGGGCCGCCCCACCCTAGATACCCTAGGCACAGACCCTCAAGGGCCTATATGGAAAATACAGGCTGGTATAGGGGAAGGCAAAGGCTGTTTTGAGTGGCAGCAGAATTAGCAGCACCACTGGGCCATTGTTGACCAATGATTTATTGGGGCTCTTCTTATAGGGATGCCACGTCCTCTTTGGCAAAACGCCATTGGGATGTGGATGATGATTGCCTATTCTGAGGTCTCAGGCTCTCTGTGTGATCCGGCGGAGAGTCAAATGACCAAACCATCTCAATTTTGCCAAATGTGGCTAAGAGCTGAGCTTTTAGCAATCTCATCAGATTTATACATCTAAGAAAAAGTGTCTGTACTACAATATTCAACATTAGAATATTCCACCAAATTGACATTGAGTAAATATTTGTTTCTGATGATAATGTCCCTTTAAATAGTATAATAATATCTAATATATTGTTATCCTAATATATACATAATAATTCTAGTCAATCTCCCTTGATTTCATCCATAATTTACATTTATTACAGAAATGCAAGGTGCAAAAATGTGTATTTCAGCATATTCTATCATTCTCCCTTGACACGGTGCAAGAATGCAATGCACAGTATAAATAAATGTGATGATATGCAGAAAGTGCACACTATCCATGGGGCAGCCTGTGGCCTTGCAGTAGTTAAAGAACATCTGGAGGGCGGAAGGTCGCCCGTCTAAGGTTTAACAGATTGCCTTGGATATGAAATGTAAGAAGCCAATGAAATGTAAGCACGCCACAATGTGCAGAATGCACGCTCCCTGGAGCTGGGGAACATGTTGCACATTAACCCGTTAGGGCCCATGCACCATATACTCTTCTCTGGAGCTCCCAGAAAGGGGTTGGGATTAAAAATGTAATATAACAAACAGTGGGTTCCTTCTTTATGTGAAAAGTTGCCCAATATGATTAACTGGGATCCAGCTCATACTTTCTGTGGGTTAATGCTAATCCATGTGCTGCGGGCATATGGAAAACAACGGCTATGTCCTATTCAAGTCACACACAATTTGGGACCTAGCCCACTTACTCAGCAGAGTAAACACATATGGTTGTTTTATAAAGTATTCTCTTGCACACCAGCACTTAACACAAACTACACAGCACTGGAAGAAAAAGGACAAGTATAACTACCTGTAGGATTTTAGAAACCTCAGTTTGGTCTTGGGTCGTGGTGGCGGTCGAGAGGCGAGGACTCCGGTGGGATCCCAGAATAAGGCCATCGTAAGGACAGGGATAATAGCACTAGGCTAATGAGATCCAGATGGGAAATGACCCGGCGGGCCCCTGCAGAGACCATTAAGCCCTCCTGATACGTGTGGGTATGTGTGAGTGTGTAAGTGAGTGAGTGTGTAAGTGTGTGAGTGTGTAAGTGTGAGAGTGTGTGTGTGTGTAGGTGGGGGATCTAGTGATACTCGTACAGGGGCCTGAGAAGACTGAGATAGAAACGCCGGAGAGGATAACTCGGATTTCCTGCTGACTGACACCTGCCCTATTAAAGAAGTGTGACACGCAGGGCAGACACCATCCGACTTTAGTGCAGGGGAATCTGTCTGGCTAAATCTGTTTATCTGTTTACAGAAATAGCACTCAGTTAAAACATGTTGCACCTTCCCCAGTTATTGCTTAATGGCAATTACATGCGTGGACACATGCCGGGACTATGCTCTTACACAAAGATGGCACTTTTCCCACTAGTTTCTGGTTCTAGTAACCCACAGCAACCACTCAGCGGGCTGCTACTGCGCTGCTACAGCACCTAAGTTCCAGGATATCATGCCCATGGTACAGTCGCACTGGAGCCCTGTCACCTATAATTTGCTCTCTCACGCCTGGTTGTGACAGTGATTTAACCCTTGCTGTGCCACCCACAATAGAATCTATGGAGCTGGTAAAAAAGTAACAGTGTGCTGACATGGTAGATTCTAATGTTCAGGGTTCCTCTTCAGTCTATGCCGCTTAATGTCAAGGTGCTGCTGGGCAATTTTTAAAGCTACCTTAACACCTAAAATAAAAATGATTAATTTAATACTACTGGCTTTCTGAGCGGCTCAGTGAGTAGGCTGTCTACATGGGGCCTAGCATTGCAAGGCAATAGACCAAATTTGAGTGAAGTTCCCAGGAAATTAATGCTTTTGTTATATTGTTTGATGTTTTTTATATTTAGTTGTGCCCACCCACATTAAAGGAACAGTAACACCAAAAAATGAAAGTGTATAAAAGTAATAACAATATAATGTACTGTTGCCCTGCACTGGTACAACTGGTGTGTTTGCCTCAGAAACACTACTATAGTTTATATACGTTAGCTGCTGTGTAGCCATGGGGGCAGCCATTAAAAGGAGAAAAGGGCTTATCTACTAGTTATCTGCTATGTAACCTGTGCCTTTTCTCCTTTTTTCCAGCTTGAATGGCTGCCCCCGTGGCTACACAGCAGCGTATTTATAAAGTAGCTTTTCACAAGTTTTTTGCAGAGCAACAGCACATTATATTTTAATTACTTTAAAACACTTGAATTTTTTGGTGTTACTGTTCCTTTAATGAATAAACTGCCTTTAATGGTTACAGCAGATATGGACGTGAGTGCTTAACAGGTGAATGCAATTGAAGTCTACCGGGGGGGGGGGGGGGCTGCTTTAATATATAGCATTTAGCGATTAACCCCAATTTCTTTACTATGGAATGTGGCAGCACCTAACCATGTAGGTATTTCCTTTTCTATAAAGGACACTGGGAAAAGACGGCTTTGCCTGTCCCTGGTGGGATAAAACCCAAGCACAGTCTGATCTCTTTCTCTCTATCCTCCTGCTGTGGGGGGGATAAAACCTGATTAGCTGTTTCTTACTTGAATAATCCTTTTGGGAGGGCATCTTGAACTGTTCTAACCTTTCATTTTGCTTGTCTGCATTATAAATTCCCAGAACATTACAGCAAAGTCCAGGTGTCTCTTGGGTAACTGTCAGTGTCCTTACTGGACTCTCTGCCATAAGCTGGTCCTGTACAGGGACAAGGGCCCCAAATCCTACAGCCCTGTAGCATGTGTTACAGAGAACGTCTGCCCATCTGATTACTACTAAATGCTTTTCAGTACAGGTATCGGACCCCCTTATCTGGAAACCCATTATCCAGAAAGTTCCAAATTATGGAAAGGCCATCTCCCATAAACTCCATTTTACTCAAATAATTTACATTTTTAAAAATGATTCCCTTTTCTCTGTAATAATAAAACAGTGCCTGTACTTGATCCCAACTAAGATATAATTACCCCTTATTGGGGGCAGAACAGCCCTATTGGGTTTATTTCATGGTTAAATGATTCCCTTTTCTCTGTAATAATAAAACAGTACCTGTACTTGATCCCAACTAAGATATAATTACCCCTTATTGGGGGCAGAACAGCCCTATTGGGTTTATTTCATGGTTAAATGATTCCCTTTTCTCTGTAATAATAAAACAGTACCTGTACTTGATCCCAACTAAGATATAATTACCCCTTATTGGGGGCAGAACAGCCCTATTGGGTTTATTTAATGGTTAAATGATTCCCTTTTCTCTGTAATAATAAAACAGTACCTGTACTTGATCCCAACTAAGATATAATTACCCCTTATTGGGGGCAGAACAGCCCTATTGGGTTTTATTACTGTTTAAACAGTTTTATTAGCAGACTTAAGGTAGGATATCCGAATTACGGAAAGACCCCTTATCCGGAAAACTCCAGGACCCAAGCATTCTGGATAATGGGTCCCATACCTGTACCTTGTACTAAGTTAAAAGATTGATAATATTTATAAAAAATTCTCCATACGCATACTATTACCTAGGGCATATTCTATGCAGAGTTCTAAAACTATATATTTCTTAATCCAGGTTCAGTTCTGCACCAGCTTCAGGGTTGTGTAAGCAATTTCCACACGCAAGTCACAATATATTCACTTACATAAAGTAATTTTTCATTAACAGAACCTGTTTAAACATGAGGAAATGTACCTTTTATGAAATATGCTGTTTACCTGCACAAAGTATCCCAGCGTAAAATATAAACGAGTTCTTTCACAATATATCTGTAACATATACAGGTATGGGACCCATTATGCAGAATGCTTGGGACCTGGGGTTTTCTGGATAAGGGGTCTTTTTGTAATTCGGATCTCCTACCTTAAGTCTACTAAAAAAATATTTAAACAGCAATTAAACCCAAAAGGATTGTTTTGGCTTCAATAAGGATTAATTATATCTTAGTTGGGATCAAGTACAAGGTACTGTTTTATTATTACAGAGAAAAGGGAATCATTTAACCATTAAATAAACCCAATAGAGCTGTTCTGCCCCCAATAAGGGGTAATTATATCTTAGTTGGGATCAAGTACAGGTACTGTTTTATTATTACAGAGAAAAGGGAATCATTTAACCATGAAATAAACCCAATAGGGCTGTTCTGCCCCCAATAAGGGGTAATTATATCTTAGTTGGGATCAAGTACAGATACTGTTTTATTATTACAGAGAAAAAGGAAACAATTTTTAAAAATATGAATTATTTGATGAAAATGGAGTCTATGGGAGATGGCCTTTACATAATTTGGGAACTTTCGAGATAATGGGTTTCCGGATAAGGGGTCCCATACCTGTAATGGCATTGCTCAATTCTTTTGCAACCAAGAACTTGTGCACTGTACTTGCAGGCTGCTGCTATTTAGCTTTAATCCTGGGGCAAATGCTGCATTCTGGGAAACAAATCAGCCCAATATATGTGCTTTTTGTAAGTGAGCCCTCTGACGTGAAAATGAAGGCTGCATTTCATTCAGACACTGGTTCGCCTTTTGTGCTCACTTTAAATCATTACACTCAGCCCTGCCAAAACAGACGGTCTCATTGAGGTCAGGTACATAAGCTTCTTATAATCAAGATTATTGTGACACTGCCTTAAGCCTTTGCTTTCACAAACTGCCTGCCATTATAACAATCACAACTTGCATTGCGCTAATAAATAATCATAACAATACACTGAACATTCCCAAAAATGTATAATTAGTCATTAAATACCCACAACTTTTTAACTTTCCAGATCCCTACAGCCTCATTCCCAAGATGCTTCCTATCACTCAAAACATAAAGAAAAAGTTTATTCTCAATCATGGCCACACACCCCTTCACATCAATTTCATTATTGTTAAACACACTTACATTCCTTACATCCCATAAGGCCTATACAATTTACAATAAGCCATAAAACTCTAGCTTTATTCCTGTCTTTAATATCCAACCCAAACATCATCATTTTATAGGCTAAGAACTCAATTCCAGTTATCCCCTTTATAAGTTTGCTCATCTCCCCTCATACACCTGTAGCATATTCACACTCCCATAACACATGATTAATATTTTCAGAAAAATGACAACCCTCATGTGGACAACCCCCAATTTCTTCTCTATCACTCAAGATTTTAAAGACCTTTTTGTTTTCACACACACATCCTTAGTTACTATTTGTATAGATTATTTCTTCTAATGCCCCTATAGATTCTCATATAAAACCAAGGAGCACTAAAGCACACAGGTGTGTTGGTGGAAGGGGGCAGCAGAAAGCTAGAAATGCTGTGTATCCAACTTTTTGGCTTTAGGATTTTTATTTAAAAAAAAAAAAAAAGTGTAAATAATTCTACAGCCACCTCTTCATATTCTTATATGACTGAATGTCCTATTGAAAGCCCTCTGGCATCAAGCTATGTGTATGCGCATGTTAGGGCACCTGGGACCTAGGGCAAATACCCTCTTCATTTCTACCCCATTACCAGCGCCGGATTTCTTATCTGGGCGCCCAGAGGCCATTCCCATTTGTTGCATACGGAGCAGTGGGTCCCCATTGTTCTGTATGGGGGCATGCCGCCCCAAATTTGTGCCGCCCTAGGCCCGGGCCTTTGTGGCCTCTCCACAAATCTGGGCCTGCTCATTACTATCCCTGCCCAATACCTTCCAGTTTGGGTTACTGTCATATTGATAGATAATTTCTGATTTTTACTTGGTTATTTGGTGACCAGCCAAGTATCCAAGAACCGAGTATCCAATTGGAATTTTGGCTCTTTAAGTTACCAGGAGTGGCTTTTTGCTGCCCCTGGAAATAGTGGAGAGCTGCTCTGATTCTCAACTGCCCTCATGTCAGAATTGCTCCTGCTTCTAACAAGATGGGAAAAGGCTATTTATTAATTGGTTAGAAATACGATTGCACCGCACTGCATGGTAATCACCAGTAGATGGCAATATGACCCTGAGAATCTCATATGGTAAAAATACATTGAATTTTGAATAAACTCTGAAGGGCTTCAGCAGTCTTATAAAGGTGTAAGATATAGGTGGCAGAAAAAAACATGAAAATCCAGATGGACAGGGGTTAGATAGATCACAGTTACATAGCTAATTTAGAATGAAAAAAAGAAATAGTTGATCAAGTTCAACTTTTCCAAATTTCCCCAGTGCATATCATATTTTATATGTATAGCTCATATATATCAGTCCTTTTAAGTATCTGCACTCTGATGCAAAAAAAAAAAAAATCACATGTAGCAGGGTGCACAGCCAAATAAATTGCATAAAAATTATTACCAGACTGGCACACCCTTTTAAAAAAAAATATAATAATGCCTTTATTGTAAGCACATTACACAAAAAAGTCCGACATTTTGGTCCCTATTAAGACATTTCTCAAGGATATATAGATATATATACGCACACACACACAAAAGGAGTTATGTAATAAAAGGCACTAAGTTTGCCCAGGAACAGTAACCCATATCCACCAATCAGGAGGTAGCATTTACTGTCAGGGTTTGGGCACAAAGGTGGGATTGGGTGGAACAGAGAGGTGGGCATGGGAATGTGTCCCTATTTGTGTATCATGCCTGTTTCAGTCAATAACTCGTCAACTTGTTTAAGACCCACTTGCTCCCAGGTTAATGTATGACCTATATAGTGAGGGCCCAACCGAGTACAAGAGCCCTGTACAACCCGTGTTCTGCTGAGGGTGCCAGCACGGTGGGCAAATAGTATTACACATAAAGGCACAATATGAACTGAACCTTGTACAGTACAGCTAAACCCAGCGGCAGGTTTGTTCAGGGCTCAGATTTTGCTCGGACAAACACTAGTCTTACAGTGACGTCTCCTTAGGACATGTGATACCCTTGTGCTTGTTTGGAAACCTGCTCACAGTTAACCCCACAGCCCCAGCATAGACAAGTCATTATGATAAGAAGGTCAGGCCGCTGTAGGAGTGGGGTATTTCCATAATCATGGCAGAGAATCAAAGAGAAATCAAAGAAAATAGAGGAATATGATGCCAACTGCATTCCATTTGAATTGTGCCCTACCTTTCTGGGCCCACAGCAGATGAAAATATGGTTAAACTTACCTGCAAAACAAAAGAAAGGTTATTACTATGAGTATCATGTGACTATATATACAGAGCTTTAAATACAATTTAATAATTGAACTAATACATTGTTCACCAACATTGGAATATAATATCCAGGGACATTTTAGGGGTCATTTGCTATGAATGCAGAACAGTTGCAAGGGGTCTTGGGGAAGGGGGGGGTCTGGACTGCAGGGTCTGCTATCTCTGTAGTTGTTAGAAATACCCCCTCCCCAGTTGCTCTCCTTCTTACGGGGGCGCAAGTGGGCAGGGAGCAGGGGACATGGGCGGGCAGGTAGTAGGGGGCCCTTCTGAAAACCAGGCTGTCCGGGTCAAAACTGGACAGGTGGCAACCCTACACCCCAGGGTACCATAATGAAACATCTATACATGGCCATATGAGACATGGTTCTAATGCAACAACCAGCCGAGGAGAACTGGACTTTAGTCTGGGCCAATGCAAAGAAAATGGTCACCCGCAGCAAACAGAAGGAAAGTATTTACAAGTTGTCATGTTCTGGCAGCAGACAAACTACATACACTGTTTCCTGACCTGCCCAATACCTGCGGGAGAAGCTGTGGGAGAAGTGAGTTCACACTTACTGTGATACAAGAGTTTTGGGATGAAATAACTATATTACTACCCAGTTTAACAACTCTTTCTTTACCTAAAAATCCAATTATCTTTTAGGAAGACCATTTCCTGAGCTCTCCAAACAATTCAAAACCTTAGTAAATGACATTATTACAGCAGCCCATCAGGCTATAGCAGCCAAGTGGAAATCGATAGGCCCTCCAACTATTTCTGTGGTTATCCAAGGTCAATAACAATAGAAAGTTTGAGGATAAATTAGCCTTTTTGCAAAACAAAACTACTAACTACCTCAAGGTTTGGTCAGTTTTGGAGCTCAGGGGCTTTCTGCCTCTACTTAGACTGCAAATAATAAATACCAAATGCCTGATACAAAACACCCTGTTATCTACCTATAACTCTGTTCCCTATCACTCTTCTACCTTCAAGGCTGATCTATTTCTCTCTCCCTTTATTTATCCCTCCTCTCTTTCTACTTGCCTCTACCCTACCTTGCCCTTTTTTTCTTACCCTTCTCATCCTATATCTATTGCCCCATAGATCTTACTTTACCTCTCAACGTCTCGAGGCATGTTGAGCCAATTACAATTTTCTGTAATTGTACAGTCTAAGAGAGAGACCTTCAGAAAAAAACAGAAAAGTGTTGTGATGTTTCCCTGCTCAGGATAGGGATCAGAAGCCTCAGATGCCCTTTCCTATCTCCTTCCTAAGCAGAGCAACATCAGAACACTTTTCCTTCTGAAGGTACTGTATATCTCTCTGACTGTACAATTACAGGAAATGACCAGCAGATGGTGCTGTTGGTTGGATTATAAATATGGATTATATAAAATGGATTAAAAAATGGATTATATTTCCAGTTAATAAAAACTGAAATGGCTCTGAAATGGTATATGTATATGTGTAATGTATATAAATTGTAAAAGTGCTTAGAAAATCACATTTAGCAATTTAACATTACATTTCTTTGAGGTCTACTTTATTAATACTTTTTATTATGTGTAAATATAATGGTTTTTTTCTAAAGTTTGTGGATTTTTTGTTTATATTTGTTGCCCACATAGTAAAAATAGATATAAAAAAGGATAGATATTGGATTAAATGCTTCTCTTCATTTTCCAATAATGCTATTAATTACATGTCCCCATTTAAAACTTCATATTGGTACATTAGAACACAAATTGGTTCATAAAATAGATGCCCCATTTTCTTGATTAGATGAGAAATTATATTCTATGGTATGTTATGACCAAGAATTGAAAGACTTAGGAATTCTCGTCATTTCCAGAAAAAAAAAATCGATGACGATGTTCACTGTAAATATTTTGTTAATGAGCTTCCTTGGCTGTTATAGGAATGTGAGACTTCCTTCTAACGCAAGCAGCGCTGTACGTATCTCTGAGAGAGATTAATATTCCCATGCTGTAGGAAAATAAACCTCTCCAACAGACATATCAGTGGGTTTTAGATATGATAGGAAGTTATTATTTCACATACACCCTGGTGCTTTATAAAGGAACCTATAGTTACTATTTACAATTTAATCAGTAAATGAAAGGAGGGATGGCAAAGTGAATGGCACAAAAGCAAAATTGCATCTACTCATCATGATAAAAGGAATATTGGGACTGTGAATGTAGAATATCTTCCATGACCATAGCCTCCCTATATATTCTATTATGGTCTAGAGTCTAGACATCTGACTGCTCTGTGGACCTCTAGAAATATATTAGATTGCAAGCTCTGCAGGGCAGGGACCTCCTTCCTACTGTATCTCATACCACATGGCACTTATATATATATATATATATATATATATATATATACATATATGTATTTATTGTATTTATTTATTATATCACTTGTCCTCCCTGTGTGTAATTTTGTATTCTGTAAGATTGGGATGCTGGGAGTAGAGTTATGGCTTGGGATGCTAGGAGTAGAAGGTTATGGCTTGGGATACTCACAGTAGAAGTTTGTGGCTGGGAGTAGAGTTATGGCTTGGGATGTTAGGAGTAGAAGGTTATGGCTTGGGATACTCACAGTAGAAGTTTGTGGCTGGGAGTAGAGTTATGGCTTGGGATGTTAGGAGTAGAAGGTTATGGCTTGGGATACTCACAGTAGAAGTTCGTGGCCTGGGACACTGGGAGAAGAGTTGCGGCTTGGGACACTGGGAGTAGAGTTATGGCTTGGGATGCTAGGAGTAGAAGGTTATGGCTTGGGATTCTCACAGTAGAAGTTCGTGGCTTGGGACACTGGGAGTAGAGTTATGGCTTGGGACGCTGGGAGTAGAGTTATGGCTTGGGATGCTGGGAGTAGAGTTATGGCTTGGGACGCTGGGAGTAGATTTATGGCTTGGGACGCTGGGAGTAGAGTTATGGCTTGGGACACTGGGAGTAGAGTTATGGCTTGGGATGTTGTGAGTAGGGGTTCAAGGCTTGAGATGCTGGGAGTAGAAGGTTATGGCTTGAGATGCTGGGAGTAGAAAGGCTATGGCTTGGGATGCTGGGAGTAGAGGTTCAGTAACAGCTGGAGAGTCACAGGTTGAAGCTCACTGCTCTATTTTCAGTAATAGTTTTATTTTACATGCTTTCACTAAATAGACAAAAATGTAGGATAAAAAGGCTTTTTGTACGTTCATAACATTGTTCCTGCTAATTCTATTTGCATTTATGCATTACTGTACTATACAGTTATATCGTTCATTCTGACTGGAATAAAAGAACTAAATAGTACAGTCACAATCCTCTAGCATAATCACAGTTTGCTACCAATTTATTAAGTGCTATGGATACAGCTAGTAAAATCTTTAGGCAAATGGACCCACTGGGGCCCACAGAGTAATGGCACACAGGCACAATGTACAGAGGTACAAAGGTACAGACTTAGATTGTAAGCTCTACGGGACAGGGACCTCCTTCCTACTGTGTCTCATACCACATGGCACTCCCTGTGTGTAATTTTGTATTCTGTAAGATTGTACAGTGCTGCGTACCCTTGTGGCGCTTTATAAATAAAGTTATACATACATACATACATACATACAGGGCAGAGAGGCACAGAAAAAGCGGAACTGGTTTACTAAGATAAAAATGACCAACCACACTTATCAATCAGCAAGCAATATGGCTACTCTGTGCTACCTATGGTGTATAGGTGTCATGTTCATACAGAATCCCTGCCTGCACCCAGTGAAGACATATCAGCCTGAGCTTCTACTCTTATTAGAGGACCATCAAACCCCCCAATTAATATGTTCTCTCTGTATTTGCCTAAAGGAATACATTGAGCTGAATGGAGAGTGCTTTTTGCTTCTTTATAGCTTCTTGTCAGTGGTTTCCACATTACATCCATAGCCCTCCTTGGGTGTTATAATCTTCTAACAAGAAGCAAGAAGTGGCTTAAGTGTAGTATAAGTGTTAATCATTGGGCCTTTCAGTGAAACAACCTAAGATTTTGCAGGGTCTCTACAAAGGGCCCTTGAGATTAATAATCCTTATTATTTACTTTGTCCCATTGCTTTTAAAAAGAGGATTTTACCTTAAAGGGACATGTATCCCCCTCCCTTCCATAAAATTAAGTGTACATTTTCTCAGACTGCTTTAAATATTTACATTATCATATTTTAAGATTTCATGATATTAATATTTTTTTACACTGCTAATATAGCCTGAGCAGTGCACCCCCTGGTGTTTGGTTTGGCCGGAGAGGATGGAAAAGGCTTAATTTGCTGAGACAGGGAGCATCCCCTTTCATGATCAGTTCTAGCAACCTAGGAGTTGCAGTTCAGCAACAACAAAAAGGTGTCAGATTTCTGGTTTATATGAGAAAATATCAGACAAGTGTTACAGAACCCTTTGGTTGGGGGATAATGACCCCTTCGCCCTAAAAGGCTTTCAAAGGGCCAATACAATTTGTTCCAGTTCTCTGCGCTGCTGATAAAGTGCAGTTTAACTTGAAAAATGACTGCCAAACCCGTATGCAACTGTCTGCAGCTGTCTGGGCCCAATTTTGATTTGCTTACATTTCTAAATATTTACAGTTCCTCTTATATTTTCTTGGGGAAATGTAATCATGAGGTTTAGTCATGTTTTAAGGCTGATTTTCAAGGTGTCTGTTCCATGGTAGTAGGGGCAGGCATTGTATATAGAGTGATCTAATGTCTAAGCCAGTGGTCCCCAACCAGTGGCTCAGGGGCAACATGCTGCTCCCCCACCCCTTGGATGTTGCTCCCAGTGGCCCCAAAGCAGGTGCTTATTTTTTATTTCCTGGCTTGGAGGCAAGTTTTGGTTGCATAAAATCCCAGTGCATTTGGTACCCCTGGAAGTTTTTTTTTATGCTTGTGTTGCTCCCAAATACTTTTTCCATTTGAATGTGGCTCACACGTATAAAAGGTTGGGGTTCCCTGCTGTAATGCCTCACAGTGACTCCAACAGCTACTAGATTTGCATATTGGGTGAGGTTGTTAAAGGAGCAAATCTTTTCCCCAATATGCTCACCTTGGGTGGGCGATACCATGCACATGATCACATTACAATAAAGGGGATACAAGAAGTCAGAGTGAGTAAAAATCAAGCCTGTCTTATCAACATCTGCCCAATTTGTTGGCCAGATATTGGTCGGAAAGGTCTGTTGTCGGCCCCCATACACAGGCAGATAAACTGCCAAATCAGTCTGAAGTACCTGAATTTGCAGCTTAAATTTGCCCAACTGGGGGGTGCACGATCCAAGGCCAGGGGTCCCTGCCGCCCACTCAACTCCCTCTCCCGAGCACACCTGTTTTAGTCATACCTTAGGCTAGATGGGGGCAGGAGATCTTCGAGTGGGGGAGTGCCACAGGGATCGGGTCTGGGCCCAGCCCAGTCTGACCCTGCCTTTAGTCTTCCAAAACAACATTAAGCGAATGTCCCTAATAGTTTTGCCCCCAAACTGTTTATTGGGGAAGGTCAAAAGCTGGAGGACTGCAAGTTGGCACCTTCTGCATTAGGTGCTCCATAAATACATTAGAGCAGGGGCTATGAAAAAACTCCCAGTCTATTGCACCATTGGCCTGGGCTTGGGGTCATCCCCGCATTAGTGTCAGTAAATGTATATTTGCTGGCTGGGTTTTTCTCTAGCTCTCCCTGCTTGTTCGTGTTCCATCCAAAACCAGCAATCTACTTCCTATAAGTTTTGCCAAAATATCAGGTTATGAGGAAAAGCTTTAGTTCCTCTAGTTTTGTTCTCCCATCAGTAAGTGCGGCCTAAATGCTTCCAATTTGATATATTGGTTGATACATTTCTGTGTACATATTTCCTAAGTTGTACTGTATCTGTATCTGAGCAACTGTTGCAGCTTGATTGACATTCAGTGCCACCGGCTAATTTTATTCTCGAAACTGCAGAAACATTTTTCCATGAAAAAAAAATTCCCCAAAATACAAGAAAAATGCAAAAAAAACCCCCAACCATTCACTTCAGTGCATTTGGAGTGAGAAAAAAATGCCCTTTGACTTTAATGCTTTTGGAGAAAAAAGTTGCGCCCATAAAAAATGTTGCACTGTAGCTGCAAAAAAAAAATGCCTATTGACTTTAATGTACTTCACAAACCTTTCGCTGTTTTGCCAATTTGTCAGCAGGACTGCAAGCTAAACTATTGCTGGCATGTGTCTTGCACCAATGGGACATACAGAAAAGACTTTTGCTACAATAAAAATGTAGTGATTTTTTTGAGCTGCCCATTTTTAAAACTTAAATCTAGACAAATGGTAAAAATAAAAGACTAAATAGCAAATGAAAAAAGTCAATATTTGTGGTATACTATTTAAAAACAATAAGTGGCTAACTACCCTTAGGTTTAAATTCCCAGCCACATAGCCACATACAGTCTGACTTCTGGGTCCCACATACAGGAGGTAATTCAGTTGAGCAAGGAACTGGCCCATTTGTATGTCATTTTGTTTCTTGTGGAACAACGCCAACATGGTGTTTAGGCAGCTGGCACGCTACTAGTACCCTCACATTTTAACCATTTAATTGCCATTTGCCACTCCACAAGGGGTATAGCGAGTTGCCAGGTGATCTTCATACTACTGGAGAATGCTAAGCACTGAAGCCTGCCCAGTGTCACCCATAAACGAGTCAAACGGTAACCATTGTTTCCCCTTTCAGAACAGGCTGTGACCCCTAAACAGTCGCGCCATTAGCCTGACTTGTACTCTAAGTACTTGCAAGGCAGAGTCGCTGTCCGACAAAGCGCTGGACAAACCTTCGGCTGGAAACAAAAGAGCAAATGAACAGACCCAGCCAACATAAAGGGAAAGATTAATAGCATCCAAACCATTTAGCCTATTTATTGCCTAAAATCCATGCCTATTAAATCTGACTTTTACAGACATAATCAATGTGGGTTTTTTTGTACAGTGACAGGCCTGTTAGATAAAAGGTCACACTGACATAACTGTGGGCCAAATAGGGAAATTAAATTATATCATGTAGAAAAGTGCCCAAGAACGTATCTGCTCTTTAACAAACAAGAGAAACCTGCATAGGCACTGACGGAGGAAACCAACACGCTCGCATAGAAACCAGCCTTGGGTTGATACGTACTATTTCTGTACTATTTATTGCTCACCTTTACAATAACTTAGTATGATATAGAGACTGCTATTTTGAGACAATTTGCAATTTGTCTTTAGTTTGTATTATTTGCAGGTTTTTCACTATTTAGCTTTTTGTTCAGTAGCTCTTAAGTTTGAATTTTCAGTAGCTATCTGGTTGCTAGGGTCCAATTTAACCTAGCAACCAGGCAGTGATTTAAAAGAAAGAAAGGAATATGAATAGGGGAGGGCCTAGAAAGATAAAGGAAATAATTGGAAAACTATACAAAATGAGGACCAATTGAAAATCTGCGAAGAATAGGCCATTCTCTAACACAGCGTTTTTCAACCGCTGTTCCGCGGCACACTAGTGTGCCGCGAGATGTTGCCTGGTGTGCCGTAGGCAGGGCCGCAATTTTTACTTTAAAAAAAAAATCCGGGCCCTGTCATTGGTTGCGCCCCGTGTGTACGGGTGACGTCAGTACGCACGGGGCGCAACGTTATAAAAGGGCCTGTGTGCGGTCGCGTGTAGGCAGAAGTGCAGAGGCGGCGCGCGTCAGGGGAAGATGCTGCTGAAGCCGCCGAAGAGTAAAATGCTGCTGGGCACCAATGTATTAGGGGGGGCCACGGGGCACACTGACTTATGGGGGCACTGCTGCTGGGCACCAATGTACTAGGGGGGCTGGCTCTTGGCACCAATGTACTGGGGGGCACTGCTGCTGGGCACCAATGTACTAGGGGGGCACTGCTCTTGGCACCAATGTACTGGGGGGCACTGCTGCTGGGCACCAATGTACTAGGGGGGCACTGCTCTTGGCACCAATGTACTAGGGGGGCACTGCTGCTGGGCACCAATGTACTAGGGGGGCACTGCTCTTGGCACCAATGTACTAGGGGGGCACTGCTGCTGGGCACCAATGTACTAGGGGGGCACTGCTCTTGGCACCAATGTACTAGGGGGGCACTGCTGCTGGGCACCAATGTACTAGGGGGGCACTGCTCTTGGCACCAATGTACTAGGGGGGCACTGCTGCTGGGCACCAGTGTACTAGGGGGGCACTGCTGCTGGGCACAGAGTTAAATTTTTTAACATTTTCTAATGGTGGTGTGCCTCATGATTTTTTTCATGAAACAAGTGTGCCTTTGCCCAAAAAAGGTTGAAAAACACTGCTCTAACATACTAAAAGTTGACCTGAAGGTGAACCACCACTTTAACTTTAGTCTTTATTTTTTCTTCTGTGCTTTCTGAATTGTTTAACTTTAGATCTTCAGTTTGGAAACTGTTTTCTTGTTGCTAGGAGCAAATTACCCAAGCAATAAACTGTGTGTTAGCAAGCATCTCCAGTGGCCAACAATACATATTCATATACAGGATACATTATTATATGTACACATCAATAAGTGTTTAGGTAAGAAGCCTTTAATAGCATGTGGCACATATTAGCCAGGCCCCTGGGCATACAATTGGATCAGCCCAATTTAGCCTAGAACGTTGGTGGCCAAGTCGGGCCCAGCTCCACACCTTTGGCATCTGCCAGTGTATGGCCAGCTTTACTCATATTTATTCTAATGCTAAATTAACCCAAGGCTGTACCTGAACCTTGCCTTTAACTACATTAATAGCAACCCAACTAGTATATACAGTGAATGCATGGAATACAGCTACACAAGAAGATGGTAGGGTTATCATATGCACAAGTGTTTTTTCCTACATGATGGTTCTACTGACTGTTCCTGTACCCTGCACAGATACCAGTGTTATCAGTAAAAGCCCCGTAAGCCTGACCAATTGATCATCTCATTGAACAAACTCCCAGAGGGCTTTTCCCCAGAGGGTTGTATATTGATTTCCAAGTTACAGAGTAGGCAGTTGAGGGTAACCCCTTGGCTACCCGGGTTGGAATAAGTCAGGAATAGGTTACAAAAAGAGTAACAGACTACTGCCAAATAAGAGGATGCACTGCAAGCAAATACAAGCAACTAGGCTGTGAGAGAATCAATGGTATTTATATGCAATCAATTTGCAATCAGTGCTGTAATTGGATTTTCTTTATAAACATCCTCCAATTGTCAGCTGATCTGGTAACTCTAGCCTCCCCATAACTCAATAGCTGCTGGGGAACTACAACAGCCTACTGCTATGGAAGCAGACTTTGAAGTATACTATGTGCCCCCAAACAACCAGTTTAGGGATCAGAAACAACCAGAGATGCATCTGATGGCGGGGTTCCTCTAGGCCTGTGAACCCACTTGCACCTTGCACCGTCCATTCTTGCAACAACCAGACAGGCAGGGACTGGGCAGGCAGGACATTTTGACAGCTATTTAAATCTCTGACCCAGACCCCATAGCATGTTGCCCCTAGAATACCAATACTTCCATAACAGTGCAGATTAAATAGTAAAGACCATTTTAAAAAGTGCTTAGAATAACACCACCTAGAAGTTATATATATATACATATATATAATTTATCTGTTTGCTATTGAAGTCGTAATTGGGAGCAAAAAATGAGTTAATTTTTTATAAGGGACTGAGAACCGGAACCATGCTGGAAGGGTTACTGTCTGCTCTGCTTTCGTTACCCTACATGGTTTTATCATTTTGAGAGTTCTCAAACTAGCAGTGCGTTCATCTCTGCAGTGCCAGGCAATATAGTAAAGACCATGATCTGCTGCCTCAGGCTCCCTAACTTACACTGCAGGGAGCATGTTGTTTGTGCAGGGTTCTTTCAGCACAAGAAATCCAATACATAAATACATGACCCAAAATGAACTTTATAACCATGGGTGTCCGCAGAAAATTTTCCAAGGGGGGGCAAGTAAGCTAGCATCATCCTGCAACAGACAAATATATATATATACATATACATGATGTAAACTCTCACTGGGTGCCAGACTGGAGCGGCTTTCAGGAGGTCGTGATGTCACAGTCACGTGACCAGAATGTGGGCGGGGACAGTTTGAAGTCACTTAGGGGCGTGTCCAGCGCCTGTACCTGCTAGGGAAAAGCCCGCCTCCTCACAGTGCCACATGAGAAACGGGGAGAGGAGTTGAGGTGAAGGTTGTAGTAATAGGGGGCATGGACGGTGCAGATGTGTACAGATAGAGGGGCTGCGAGTGGAGCTGCGCTTACGGAACTGGGGTGGGTGTGAGGGTCGTACCGAGCGGCTACAGGAGCTACAGAAAGGGCTTCAGGGAGCGGCCGGTGTGATGCGTCCAGTTGTGCGGCCGGAGGCGGGGCACCCTTTCATTTGTTTGGGATTTGGGGGGGAGGCATGGGAGTGTGTATGTGTAGGAATGCTTGGGGTGGGCAGGCTCTCTCTTAGAGGGGTGCAAATGGATAGGAGCAGCGATAGTGCTGCACATGTACATGTAGACAGAGGGCAACTGGAGTAGAACAGTATATAGTGTTGCACATATGTAATATAACTAATAATATCCCGGGATCGCCTCTAAAATTACAGTCCTGTGTTTGGACTCACTGGCCAGTTCCAACCTGTATGGAAACAACATCGGTGCGGGAAACATTCACAGGAGACAGTGGTTTATTTTATGAGGGTTGAGCAGCTGCACTCAAACCCAACATAACCCTGTGCCATGTAAGCGCCTATGGACCCTCCTCAGACCGCTGCCGCTGGACTGTCTGCCGGCCGTAGGTGGCGCTGCTATCAGGTGGCGCTGCCTCTGACGTCACAAGTGGGAAGTGCCGGGGAGATGCTGCAGCCGGCAAGTCAGAAGTCCGACTGAGGTTTTTTTTGCTACTTTTCCAGGGGGGGCATAGGCGGAGGGTGACTTTTTTGTTTGGTGAGGCTAAAGATGGCCCATACACAGACTGACCTAAAGCTAATGTGACACTTAGTGGATTCGCTGCTGGTGTAAAAAATTAACCTCCCAACTACCTCTTGCCGTTCCCACTGACTTCCAGGGATACTGTACAAAAGTGCGGGGGGTGCTATTTTTAACCCTAAAATGTTTAGTATGTAAAAGTATTCATACAGGCACTTCTGTGAGGGGATCTGCAAACATTTGTGTTTGTGATCAGTTAGCTTCAAGGGGTAGTTCGCATTCAAATTCACTTTTATTTTTAATGGTTTTTCAGTTATTTAGCTTTTTGTTCAGCAGCTCTCCATTTGGTATTTCAGCAGCTATCTGGTTGCTAGGGTCTTATTTACCCTAGCAACCAGGTAGTGGTTTAAACAAGAGATGGGAATATGAATAGTTAAGGGGCCTACTTGGAAAAATAAGTAATACAAAATTAGAATAATAATAAAATTGTAGCCTCACAGAGCAATATTTTTCGGCCCCCATTTGAAATCTGTATAGAGGCAGAAGAGAGGCAAATTATTCAAAAAAATTAATTAGGAAGACCAATTGCAAAGTTGCTAGGAATAGGCCATTTCATAACATACTAAAGGTTAACTTAAAAGTAAACCACCCCTTTAGATGTGTTTATGTTAGTTTTATAGCAAGAAAGGCAGTGGGTACTGACTCCCCATTATATACAGTGAGACGCAGTCCGTATTTACAAACACAGCACATTATATACAGTGAAACACAGTGGGTACTGATGGCAGATATTCAGGCCCTGGCACTATAACACTGGCACTGATACACAACATTGGCCCCACTGTAACTTACTATAAATGAACAAAACAATGACAAAAAAAAAAAATAGTAAGTGCAAAAAACAACAACAAATATACAAACATACAATGAGCTTTTTCAGAGGGAAAGAGTTAACTTACCCTCCATGTGTTAGGGTAGGGGATAGATTATAAATTATTATAGATGTCAGGTCAGGCAAAAAACAATTTAATGTCAGCTAGTGATTCTTTAGAACTGTATAGTACCTGTGTATAGTACCTGTGTATAGTACCTGTGTATAGTACCTGTGTATAGTACCTGTGTATAGTGCCTGGGTATAGTACCTGGGTATAGTACCTGGGTATAGTACCTGTGTATAGTACCTGTGTATAGTGCCTGGGTATAGTACCTGGGTATAGTACCTGGGTATAGTACCTGTGTATAGTACCTGTGTATAGTGCCTGGGTATAGTGCCTGGGTATAGTACCTGTGTATAGTGCCTGTGTATAGTGCCTGGGTATAGTACCTGTGTATAGTACCTGGGTATAGTACCTGTGGGATGAAATCTGCAGCAAAAGTTGAGAGTTGGTTCTTAGGTAAAGTTACAGCAGCAGATTCTTTTTTCAAAATCTCCCGATCCCTGTGTGCATCTGTGCTCTGATTGGTCAATTTTACTGTCTGTCAAGAAAGCTGTGCTCTGATTGGAGAATCCACAAGAAGAAAGATCCAATCGGAGCACAGCAAAACGGGCTTGCAAGAACAGCTTTCCAGGACAGTGCAGAAACAGAGTAAGGTTTTTTTTTTTTTTTTGGTTTTTTTAATGTGCCAAGCAGGTTTGGGGAGGCTTAGCCTCTAGCCTTATGGAAAATCCGCCTATGCAGGGGGGGGGGGCAAGTGCCCCCTCTTGCCCCCTTCTGTGGACGCCCATGTTTATAACGATAACTTTGTACCCTAAAATCTCATCAAGACACAAAGACCCACAAAAGCAAATAGAATGGCAACACTGTTGTGTGTCATCTTGGAGACCCGGTCAGTGCAAGGTGGCTGAAGAGGCCATAAGATTGTCGCTCATCTTGTACTTTGAAGTGATTAGTTATTCAGTAAGCATCCATTAATTCTGGGCCCTATGGGAACTAATAATACTTCTACCAGGATCTGGTCTGCCCCCGAGCACCCAGAGAACCAAGTGCCAAGCAGACTGGCCTTTACCTGACTGCTTTACCATCTCTCTAACACTGAACCGTCAGTTAGGCAGTATAAGAACATAAAGACAACATTTTGGGAAGTAAAATTTCCCCCTTTCCTTTCTTGGGCTCAGTAATGATGACCACATTAGCTTTTTTACTTTCAACATGTGTCATAGAGAGTGACTAGTTTGTAATTTAGATGCATTATGAAGCTTAATGCATGTCTGAGGCACACTTAGCCATTTGGGGTTTTGCCCTCTGTATCTATTATAAAATACCTAGGGTAGCAAACCTCGAAACACCCCATTGTTGCCTTTGGAAATATCATTAAAATGATTGTTGGCATAAAGTCTAAACATCAAACCTTAAAGGAACAGTAACACCAAAAAATGAAAGTGTATAAAAGTAACATAATATAATGTGCTGCTGCCCCGCACTGGTAAAAGTTGTGTGTTTACTTCAGAAAGTCTACTATAATTTATATAAATAAGCTGCTGTGTAGCCACGGAGGCAGCCATTCAAAGGAGAAAAGGCACAGGCACATAGCAGATAACAGATAAAACACTATTGTATTCTACAGAACTTATCTGTTATCTGCTATGTAACCTGTGCCTTTTCTCCTTTTTTCCAGCTTGAATGGCTGCCCCCGTGGCTACACAGCAGCTTATTATATAAATTATAGTAGTGTTACTGTAGCAAACACACCAGTTTTACCAGTGCAGGGCAACAGTGCATTATATTTTTATTACTTTAAAGCTCTTTCATCTTTTTGGTGTTACTGTTCCTTTAAGAACAAGGACAACCTGATTCAATGGGGGTATCAATATATTAGGCACCCCAAATTGATTTGAATGGCTACATTTTTCCCCCAGTCATTGTAGATGAAAAGTGCACTTTCCCATGGGCAAACATAACGCAGTGCAATGCCACAATTTTACTAAGCTTTCCCAGGCTTGCCCAGTGCAGACTATTGCACATGGGCAGTTGAGTAGAATTTAAAAAAAATGGGAAAAGGTAAGTAAGATGGCAGAACAGCCCTGTGTGTGCTTTTGTCTCTAGGCCAGTGTGTTGGCTAGTAAAGTGCTTCTCCTGAAGCACCCTTAACCTTGCTAAACGGCCAGCAGGGGAAGGGTTAATGTGAACGAATTACTAATCATCTTTGTATCATGAATCAATGAAAGAAAATAGGGGGGCTACTGTGGGCATATTAAGAAGCACAGATCAACAGTCAAACACAGTACAGGGGACATTTATGAACAAAATTGCAATGTGCAAAAATCAATTTCAGATGCAATTTGTCATTTTTACCCAGAATGCAGCATTTTGGTGTGGTGTAATTTGCAGCGTGTGTTGTCAAATTGACTCCTGCAAGTGATTCTTTTGGTGCATTCCTGCTGTGTGTCCTGACACAGGTAGCTGTGGGTATCATGGATTTACCAGTAGCTCCATGATTCCCCTGCATGAAGAGGCGCACAAACTCGCAATTCAAAACAGGAGGTGGAATTGTTGTAAATACTGTTATTTACACCATTGATTTTGTGCTGCTGCTTTGTGCAGCTGACTATATATGTATAAAACCTGTAATTAAGTCAACATAGCACCTACATGCAAGCCAAGCCGCTGAAGCTTTCATATACCCCCTTTCATCATAAATTAATGGCCCTTGAGAAACCGAATTGGGCCCAGCTAGAGTATAATGCTTTGAAAAAGAGAGGTCAGACCATTGAGCCACCAATGAGCTCAAACAGGGATATGTTTAAATCCAATTCTATTATGGATTTACTATTTTGTAGACATATTATGTGAAAATTAATTGTACTTGTCTAAATATAGAAGGAACATGCTTTAAAAAGTAGTATTTTGGGCTGATTTATTGAAAATGTTTCCAAAAATCCCGCTAGTCCTGCCCATCTGTTCCACTTTCAGCTGCCTCTTTTCCCAGGCTGTGCAGCACTCAGCACCCTGCACTGTAGGATAGGAACCAATCAGCAGGCATTAATAGAATCTGCCATCAATACATCAACCAACAGGGCATCCCACAACCTTCTGGTTCTTTTCTATGTGCAGAAAGATTTCCTGCTATCTGTCTATAATGCCACAGATTAGAATACATGTGCATGATTTGTAACGAAGAATAAAAAATGATGGTGAACGTCAAACTTAAAGTTACTTGACATAACCCAAATGGCATCCTATGCCCCCACTCAATGGGGGGCCTTGCACCTTGTTTATCCACAGTGAAATGCTTCTGGATAATGGATATTTCTAAAATTTGACAACCATGTTTGTAGGCCACATTATACCATTAAAACGCCTTATTGCACAGGTTAAACTAAAGTCTTTTAATACCTGCTTGTTTAAATAGGACACTATAGGTAACGAGTTTAAAGATTGTGGGATAATAGGAAGGAACTGTATTAGCAATACGTATGGGCATGGGATTAGTTCTCTGAAAACCAAATATACATAAGTTCTTTGTACTCTTATCTATGTTTTATTCCCAATGGTTCCCTCTAATACCGAGGGTCTTTTGCTAATGCCCTTTCTGCTCTTTCCTCCCAAAAATCAGCCCTGGTAAAAGACTTGCCATACTACTTGAAAAATGACTGACCTCCCTATCCTGTTCTGTTATATTTCTTTACTATGAATGTCAAACATAATTATGATTTCATTATTATTACCAAGTATTTATAAATCACCATATTCCATAGTGATGTACAAAAGGAGTATCTACATTAAACACAAGTTACATGCTAATACAGGAGGCCATGTTCTGAAGAGTTTAGAATTGAAAACGGCGCGTATGAGACACATGGGCCATTTTTACCAAACAGCAAACAGAGGTTTCATATGGATTTTGGTATTTGCATGCTCTTCAGACAATCACAAACCAATATCTATGTTCTATGCTCATCGGTCAGTTTGTCGATTGAACAAATTCAAATACTCCATCTGCTGTAGCACTATATTGGCCAATTCACGGTTCATTGGCAGAAGAGTAAGTGGAACGGAGATGCAGATCCTCCCTAATTCCTACTTTTCCCAGTCCCAGAGAAAATACAAAGGTGGCCATACTATGTGCAGCCTCTCAGGCAGCATCTGTGCCTATATCCAGTGCTTAATATCGTGTTTATCTGCTCAAAGTGAACAGAATGTTTCAGGCAGGGACCATAGCAGATCAATGGGGAGTGCAAACAAAAGAGCCATGTTTTTTGCCCAGAGTGAAAGCTGACACAAATATTATTTGTTATTGCCTACATGATTAGGGGGATTTTCACTCTAAATTTTTTCGCTAGAAATGGATTCACTGCAAAATTCTGCACAACAAAAATTAGTCGATTGAGGAAAAAGTCACGGTCGCATCAAAAGTTTCACAAATTTTTCTGTAAAATGGGACAGATTTGCTCATCACTACTTATCATCTATGTCTCCTTTAAGAGATCAACTGAAGGCTGAAGCCTAGCTGTAATGTGCAGTGTAAGGTGAAGTTCAGCTCTAAACACGCCTATGTGTAAAGGTAAAGAGCAAGGTGTTGTGGAATAGAATGCTAGTGGCGTGAATTTAGCAGTTAGGAGATAAGGCCGGGTATACAGTATATATATGGTGGCATAAAATGGTGACGGCAGTCACAGTAGTAATTTAATTCTGAATGATAGCGGAAATTACTGTAGGTCAAGACAGGTGGCAGTGAATTTCCTTCTGTTATCACTTCCCAAGGCAGCATTTTAAACACAGTGTAAGAGTGACTAGAGCAGTAGCATAATATATATATATATATATATATATATATAAACACATTTCAAATGGTTTCAGTTATTTACATTGGTCTTTTGGGGCTTCCAAAAGGTAAAAGGAAGCAGTCTCCCTTAATTGGCCATTCCGAGTGACCCAATGCTCCAATCTCCCTGGAACATGCAAGACAAAAAACAGCTGGACAATATATCCAATGAGTTCCGCGTGCAATACTGCTACACAAGCCATGGTATAAACAGTTAGCAATTAATATAAACGAAGCACTTGCAAGCTCTCTGCAACAGCCCGTGTTATCGGCACTGTGCATTGAGCTTGTATAGAGAACCACAATGAATAGTTCCAGGAAGAGACATCCTTTAGCCCAGCTTGGTTATAATTTCCATGAATGAATGAATGCAAGATGCATTAACATCAGTCCATCTGGACTATGTTTTTGTTAAAAAAAAATGTTTTGCTAACATCTAATATACACTGTTTCCACTGCTGTTTAACAGAAAGTAGAAACATTTGTTTTTTTTTCTCTTTTTACAAGTACTGTAACAAACTGAACAGTCAAACTGAACCTTCAGTATCTATCTATCTATCTATCTAATTATCTATCATCTATCTATCCATTTCTATATTCTCTCTATCCTCTCTTTCTCTCTCTAAAAATGTTAGATTTAATATTTGAATACAATTTAGTTTATGCGTTTTTAAGATGAGACCCAGAGGGCATTTTTCACCCTTGGAAAGGAAAATATAATATTATTTCATTGTTTACTCTTGATTGGCTTTATTATTAATGTGGGTATTTAGACATTCTTGATCTACATATCCTGTTTGGGCCCCCAGCCTTCCTTAGGGCCCCATCCAGCCCTGGATCAGTTTTGCAGAGATGTCCCCTCAACCTCACTGTACAGCTATTCACATGATGCTGAAGAAGAGGAGCACCAGTCCAGCAATCCACAACACAAAAAAATATGAATTAATTGGAAAAAAATAAATAAATCAAACAAGAACACCAGATTTAAAATAATTGTTCTACTGCGTAAAGCACAAAGTAGCACAAAGCAAGGGAAATGAATCACAACAGAGATTTACCGTTTCCTTTGCTGTTTGATATCAATGGGCTTGTTGATGGCATAAGGGGACCCATGGATGTAGGCACTTCGGAACCTCGCCACCTTTTCCAGTGTCAGGTATTCACAGCTTGAAGGCAAACTCATTTTTCTGTGCGTTACAGAGCAGGCAGCATCATACACACATGCTTGTGAAGGCTACAAACTGTATTGCTCTGACAGGCAGGCAGCACTTCACAAGAGCCTCAGAGCTCCTCTCACTGGGAAGCAACAGATATCCAGTTGCACGCAGGTCCTGTCTGTGCTCCACATAGCTACAGCAAAAGCTCTGCTCGTGTCTATCCGGTGATTATGGAACAGGCTGGCTATCAGCTCCTCAAACTGAACACAAGCAGAGGGCTCTCCTGGTGCTGCTCAATCCATGCACTGACGACAGCTTGATCAATTCTCTGTGCAAACTCTTTAAGCCTCTGCAGGCAAACATTGCTGTTGGTCACAGAGAGATGGAAATGCGTTCCCCCTAACAGGCACAGGCACGCTGGACTTTGTCTTCACTCTCATTGTGCTGTGAAACACTATATCACAGGGGCTGATATATAAAAATGTGAGTTTAGAGCTTAATACATAAAGACACAGGTTCTATTCATTCCTATGGAATTTTTAGGGCTGTATTTATTACATTTTTTTTAAAAAAAAATGTTAAATCCCATTGGAATGAATATAATGTGGGTGAGATTTTATGTATTAAGTGATCAGATTCTGATAAATCGGCCCCATAGAGTCCAGTAATGGACTTACCCTAAAGTACTGAATGCACTGCCCAGGGGCTGGCTGAGTAGTAACATTATATTAGTAACATTATATACACATAACAAACCATTCAACAAAAATAACATAGTAACATAGTAAGTTAGGTCCAAAAAAGACACACATCAATCAAGTTCAACCATAATGCCTATATATAACCTGCCTAACTGCCAGTTGATCCAGAGGAAGGCAAAAAACCCATCTGAAGCCTCTCCAATTAGCAGCAGAGGGGAAAAAAATCCTTCCTGACTCCAAGATGGCAATCAGACGAGTGCCTGGATCAACTTGTACTAAGAGCTATCTCCCCTACCCCTGTATTCCCTCACTTGTACTGAGAGCTATCTCCCCTACCCCTGTATTCCCTCACTTGTACTGAGAGCTATCCCCCCTACCCCTGTATTCCCTCACTTGTACTGAGAGCTATCTCCCCTACCCCTGTATTCCCTCACTTGTACTGAGAGCTATCTCCCCTACCCCTGTATTCCCTCACTTGTACTGAGAGCTATCCCCCATACCCCTGTATTCCCTCACTTGTACTGAGAGCTATCCCCCCTACCCCTGTATTCCCTCACTTGTACTGAGAGCTATCCCCCCCCACCTCTGTATTCCCTCACTTGTACTGAGAGCTATCTCCCATAACCCTGTATTCCCTCACTTGTACTGAGAACTATCCCCCCCCTACCCCTGTATTCCCTCACTTGTACTGAGAGCTATCTCCCATACCCCTGTATTCCCTCACTTGTACTGAGAGCTATCTCCCCTACCCCTGTATTCCCTCACTTGTACTGAGAGCTATCTCCCCTACCCCTGTATTCCCTCACTTGTACTGAGAGCTATCTCCCCTACCCCTGTATTCCCTCACTTGTACTGAGAGCTATCTCCCCTACCCCTGTATTCCCTCACTTGTACTAAGAGCTATCTCCCATAACCCTGTATTCCCTCACTTGTACTGAGAGCTATCTCCCCTACCCCTGTATTCCCTCACTTGTACTAAGAGCTATCTCCCATAACCCTGTATTCCCTCACTTGTACTGAGAGCTATCCCCCCCCTACCCCTGTATTCCCTCACTTGTACTGAGAGCTATCTCCCCTACCCCTGTATTCCCTCACTTGTACTAAGAGCTATCTCCCCTACCCCTGTATTCCCTCACTTGTACTAAGAGTTATCTCCCCTACCCCTGTATTCCCTCACTTGTACTGAGAGCTATCTCCCCTACCCCTGTATTCCCTCACTTGTACTGAGAGCTATCTCCCCTACCCCTGTATTCCCTCACTTGTACTGAGAGCTATCTCCCCTACCCCTGTATTCCCTCACTTGTACTGAGAGCTATCTCCCATACCCCTGTATTCCCTCACTTGTACTGAGAGCTATCTCCCATACCCCTGTATTCCCTCACTTGTACTGAGAGCTATCTCCCATAACCCTGTATTCCCTCACTTGTACTGAGAGCTATCCCCCCTACCCCTGTATTCCCTCACTTGTACTGAGAGCTATCTCCCATAACCCTGTATTCCCTCACTTGTACTGAGAGCTATCTCCCATACCCCTGTATTCCCTCACTTGTACTGAGAGCTATCTCCCATACCCCTGTATTCCCTCACTTGTACTGAGAGCTATCTCCCATAACCCTGTATTCCCTCACTTGTACTGAGAGCTATCTCCCCTACCCCTGTATTCCCTCACTTGTACTGAGAGCTATCTCCCCTACCCCTGTATTCCCTCACTTGTACTGAGAGCTATCTCCCCTACCCCTGTATTCCCTCACTTGTACTGAGAGCTATCTCCCATACCCCTGTATTCCCTCACTTGTACTGAGAGCTATCTCCCCTACCCCTGTATTCCCTCACTTGTACTGAGAGCTATCTCCCCTACCCCTGTATTCCCTCACTTGTACTGAGAGCTATCTCCCCTACCCCTGTATTCCCTCACTTGTACTGAGAGCTATCTCCCCTACCCCTGTATTCCCTCACTTGTACTGAGAGCTATCTCCCATACCCCTGTATTCCCTCACTTGTACTGAGAGCTATCCCCCATACCCCTGTATTCCCTCACTTGTACTGAGAGCTATCTCCCCTACCCCTGTATTCCCTCACTTGTACTGAGAGCTATCCCCCATACCCCTGTATTCCCTCACTTGTACTAAGAGCTATCTCCCCTACCCCTGTATTCCCTCACTTGTACTGAGAGCTATCTCCCATAACCCTGTATTCCCTCACTTGTACTGAGAGCTATCCCCATACCCCTGTATTCCCTCACTTGTACTGAGAGCTATCCCCCATACCCCTGTATTCCCTCACTTGTACTGAGAGCTATCCCCCCTACCCCTGTATTCCCTCACTTGTACTGAGAGCTATCCCCCCTACCCCTGTATTCCCTCACTTGTACTGAGAGCTATCGCCCCTACCCCTGTATTCCCTCACTTGTACTGAGAGCTATCCCCCATACCCCTGTATTCCCTCACTTGTACTGAGAGCTATCTCCCATACCCCTGTATTCCCTCACTTGTACTGAGAGCTATCCCCCATACCCCTGTATTCCCTCACTTGTACTGAGAGCTATCTCCCATACCCCTGTATTCCCTCACTTGTACTGAGAGCTATCTCCCATACCCCTGTATTCCCTCACTTGTACTGAGAGCTATCTCCCATACCCCTGTATTCCCTCACTTGTACTGAGAGCTATCCCCCCTACCCCTGTATTCCCTCACTTGTACTGAGAGCTATCCCCCCTACCCCTGTATTCCCTCACTTGTACTGAGAGCTATCGCCCCTACCCCTGTATTCCCTCACTTGTACTGAGAGCTATCCCCCATACCCCTGTATTCCCTCACTTGTACTGAGAGCTATCCCCCATACCCCTGTATTCCCTCACTTGTACTGAGAGCTATCTCCCATACCCCTTTATTCCCTCACTTGTACTGAGAGCTATCTCCCCTACCCCTGTATTCCCTCACTTGTACTGAGAGCAATCTCCCCTACCCCTGTATTCCCTCACTTGTACTGAGAGCTATCTCCCTACCCCTGTATTCCCTCACTTGTACTGAGAGCTATCCCCCATACCCCTGTATTCCCTCACTTGTACTGAGAGCTATCTCCCCTACCCCTGTATTCCCTCACTTGTACTGAGAGCTATCCCCCCTACCCCTGTATTCCCTCACTTGTACTGAGAGCTATCCCCCATACCCCTGTATTCCCTCACTTGTACTGAGAGCTATCCCCCATACCCCTGTATTCCCTCACTTGTACTAAGAGCTATCTCCCCTACCCCTGTATTCCCTCACTTGTACTGAGAGCTATCTCCCATAACCCTGTATTCCCTCACTTGTACTGAGAGCTATCTCCCATAACCCCTGTATTCCCTCACTTGTACTGAGAGCTATCTCCCATAACCCTGTATTCCCTCACTTGTACTGAGAGCTATCTCCCATAACCCTGTATTCCCTCACTTGTACTGAGAGCTATCTCCCATACCCCTGTATTCCCTCACTTGTACTGAGAGCTATCTCCCCTACCCCTGTATTCCCTCACTTGTACTGAGAGCTATCTCCCATAACCCCTGTATTCCCTCACTTGTACTGAGAGCTATCTCCCATAACCCTGTATTCCCTCACTTGTACTGAGAGCTATCTCCCATAACCCCTGTATTCCCTCACTTGTACTGAGAGCTATCTCCCATAACCCTGTATTCCCTCACTTGCCATCCAGTCCCTTCTTAAAACTATTTAATGTATCAGCCAGTATGACTGACTCAGGGAGGGAATTCCACAACTTCACAGCTCTCACAGTAAAAAATAGTTTTTTACACGACCGCGCCCAAGTTGATGCAACCGCAACTTTTTTTTGACACGCGACTAATTTTTCCTTTGCATATTTTCACTACAGTTTTGAGAAACGATTCGCCAATGCCAAAATGCGGAAATTGACTGCAATTCCATGCCTGGCAAATAAATTTGCTCATCACTACCAATGTTCCTTTGGTTCACATGTGAGTGCAGAAGTGACAAAAACAGCAAGAACATTTTTTTAAACTAGGGGCAAGCAGAAGAGGCACCTGCCTAAGGTGCAATGATAGGGGGGGGGGGTGGCATAAGGCCTCTCCTGCCTACCCCGACTCTGCAGTCTCTTGCCTCCTGTCGACGTTTGTAGAATTGCGCTCCCCCCCAGGATTTATGACTGTTCATCATTCACTCAGACCCTGCACCAGTGGAGTGTACAAGTTACTGCACCCCCAATTCTATTTAATGCAGGGCTACAAATATTTATAATAAAAATAGGACATTTTGGAAAAGTCAGTTATACCCATGTGATTCACAAGACAAAATGTGCTGTTTTTATTTTTGGATTGATATTTATGTGCCCTTTAGCTGTTTATTATATATGCACCAAAACAACATCTATACCTACATTAAAACGCTTTCTCTTACCGGTCATGTCTGAATGCAGCAGAGGGAAGAACATTACAGTACTATACCACAACACTTCACAAGCTAGTTGCCATGAAATATATGCAAAAAGAACACTTTTGCACTAATTTATGTAACACTGCCCATTCTTTCCAACAAGTGAAAGGGACTGCACATAGAGAGATAAAATAAATAGCACTGCAGCCTGGAATGCAGCAATTCTCTGGATTTTCTGTGGATTATTACCACTTCACTCAACTGCACTGTTCTCAGAGCAACGATCAATCTACTTGTCAAGAACTATTAGACCAAAAAGCTGCTATTACCCAGATAGATGAAGGAAGGCTACAATAATTCTCCCATGTTATTACCCAACCCAATTATATCAACAAAATGTCTTCGAAGGCATTTTCAGTGATCCATCTATAGTCAGAAATAATTTCCACTTGGCCAGTATAGGAAGTCTCAGTCCAATGCTTACAAAAGGTCCTCAGTGCTAGCAGTGTATAAATGAACTCACGTTCCGTCCCATTATGGAACAATGGGCCATTGCGCTATACAATGGCCAAACCATTTATGCGTCTTGAACAGGGAAAATCCCACATTCAATGCTATGTTAACATTTCATTTTGTGTAATTATTCTACCATAAAAACTTAGCATCATTAAAATGTATGGATATTTTTTTTAAACTGACAATTTTAATTGATTTTGTTATTAATTATACATTTGGCAGACTTCTTAATGCAGTTTTCTGCTTTAATAATGCTGTTGAGCACTAATGTTAAAAAAGAGAACAAATAGTAACAAATATAGCGTCTGGGACCTGGATTTTGCTGAATTAGAAATATCTGATACTTATAAGTTCAGTAATTCCTAATATTTATAAGAATGTTTGGCAATTCAAGCATGTAGGGCTACAAATAACTGGGGATCATTTTTATGGGCTAGCCAAGGGAGCCTAATTTTGTTGTAAGCTTCCATATCATATTTTGACATATACAAGAGTTTTTTGTTGGAGGCTATGAAGCTCCAGGTGGGAAGTCCTGGTTGTTTATCGGAGGGGTTAATGGTGATGGTGTACAGAAGAAGTGGAATTTATTTCGTAGTGCATGCCATATATAAATCATGTCGGTTGTGATTGGAGAAGGGTTGTCAAGGTGATTGAAGGGTTTATTTTGTAACCACATTATAAATTGTAATGACTATGGATAGACCAGGTAGTCTCCTATTTGAACCCACAATGGTGCATGGGTTCTCGCGTTTGCTTTGTGTAGATACATTGTTTGCTTAGAAATTCTTGGGTGCTTGTTTTGCCATATGAAAATGTTAATTTTATTTTGGAGTTTCTACAGATCATGTACTTTTATAGGTAAAGTTCTAAACAGATAAAGGATCTTTGGCAACGGTACCATTTTAACACAGTGTATTCTTCCGATCCAGGAGATATTGTGTTTGTCCCATTTCAGCAAATCTTGTGTTAAAGATTTGTGGGGGAAAATGAGTCTCATAGAGTGAGGCTAAATGGGGTGTAAGTTTAACTCCTAGATATTGTAGGGATTCAGTCAGTATTTTGAACCCAAAATTCAATTCTATAAGTTTAACAATTTAGGTAGATCGCAGGGCAGCATGTTCATCAGGTTCATTCTTTGTCCTTTACTTTAGTTTTCCCTGATAGCTCTTGCTAGGGGCTCCATTGCTAGAGCAAATAGGGCAGGGGATAGGGGGCACCCTTGTCTTGTGCCTTTGTGGATGTTCATATATCCCAAGGGGCTAGTGGTCGGTAGGTTGAGCTGAGCTATAGGAGTGCAGTAGCATGTTCTTAGAGTCTTAATAAAGATAGGGCCAAGTCCTATAATTTCCAAGAGATTAAGTAGGTAATGCCAGTCTAGCGTATTGAAAGCTTTTTCAAGTGATAGCATGTGCAATCAAATTGAGAGTTTGGTTTTGGGATTATTGTTACTCTTGCTTCATTCATTTCTGGTGGAGGGGGGAAGCCTTTAATAATGTGTTGAAAGAGTTTATGTAAATTAGGGGTTAGTTGGCCTTGACAATTTTTATAATAAAAAGAGGAAAAGCCATCTAGGCCTGGGGCTTTATTTAATTTAATTTTTTTAATTGTTTGTTCTATCTCTTTACATGTGATATTGCCTTATATTGTTTGTTTCATTTCTAGAGTTAATGGGGTTGGTGCAAATTTTTTGAGAAATGAGTCTATAGCTGTGGTGTGTATCTCATTCGTGGAGTTAAGGTGGCCATACGCCTTACATTTATTATCTTTCCTGCGTCACAAATTATACATTTCAGTGTGGGCTGGTGGCAGTTTCAACTCTTTCTGAGGACATCTTTCCATATATACCAGCTACTACTTGAGAGCTTTGTGGAAGTCTTGTACAAGAATTGTCTATGGACCCACTGGAATTTTGTTTTGGAAGACAGAACACAAAACATGGGCCTCAATGAGATGCAACATTGGCAGCGCCAGGTATCCAGGTTAAAAATTCTTATTCAACCCTTTAACATATTCTCGTATGTGGAGCAAATCCTCATCCCCATAGTAACAGAGATATTGACAGTGGGCGTTACCCCTTGTTAAAATAAACTATTCTTAAATACTGCAGTACCACTAGACACATTGGTCTGGATATTGATTGAAAATAGGAGTGAGTGCTAGAAGGTTTCTTTCCATTATATTTAATTGTATTTCCTCCCCTGCATCAAAATAGTCACTTTCTTTAAAGGTTAACAATCTCGAGGCAGAAGAAGAAAAATTGCATGTTCCTTGGTATTCAACTGTTCTGCTTTTCTTCTACTTTGCACTCATAAGCAGTAATTAAAGATGAATGGCTGCCTGTAAGATGATAAGGCCATGTGAACTAGTATATTGTGATGCGCAAATGATAACGTGGGAAGCTTTTTGCGCCTAATTACAACTCTTTGTCGACAGACTTTTATTAGCATTTGTTCCCTACATTAGATGGTTATCATTTGATGCAAAGGAAAACATACATGTCCATAAAGGCATGTTTAGGTTTTAAATAAAACTCGAGCACAGGCATTTTGTCCCAGTCCAATCATATATCATAAATGTAAAAAGAACAAAGGACAAAGAAACCAAATCCATATCACTTCCTAATTGGCTAAAGGCAACATTGTTTTCAAAAGCTGGATAAATGAGCTGTTTCATAACAAGGCATCACACTTACACTTATTATCCCTCTATTAACTTTCAAATTGTGACCTGTCCAGACCTGTAAAAAATTCCATCTTGCTTACAATTTGTTCTCTCACTAGTTTGATATAGGTTGAATTTAGTCCTACCACATATTACAGTTGGTGACCATGTCCCGGTGAAATGTACATAAAAACGTGAGTGGCCAATAATCAGTGAATATTTACACTGCCACAGTCCCTTCCCAGAGGCTATTATCCCCCCACTGCTACTATAGGCACGATCTCTCCCTACTATACCTGCTATCCCACAGCCCCAGTCCCTTCCCAGAGGCTATTATCCCACTGCTACTATAGGCACCATCTCTCCCTACTATACCTGCTATCCCACAGCCCCAGTCCCTTCCCAGAGGCTATTATCCCCCCACTGCTACTATAGGCACCATCTCTCCCTACTATACCTGCTATCCCACAGCCACAGTCCCTTCCCAGAGGCTATTATCCCCCCACTGCTACTATAGGCACCATCTCTCCCTACTATACCTGCTATCCCACAGCCACAGTCCCTTCCCAGAGGCTATTATCCCACTGCTACTATAGGCACCATCTCTCCCTACTATACCTGCTATCCCACAGTCCCAGTCCCTTCCCAGAGGCAATTATCCCACTGCTACTATAGGCACCATCTCTCCCTACTATACCTGCTATCCCACAGCCACAGTCCCTTCCCAGAGGCTATTATCCCACTGCTACTATAGGCACCACCTCTCCCTACTATACCTACTATCCCACAGCCACAGTCCCTTCCAAGAATCTATTGTCAGTTATATCTATTATCCATTATACCATCTGCTACTAAAGGTACTTTCCAATTCATGAGATAAGTGTGACTTTGGGATTTTCTCACTCTTCCTACCTACAAGCTGCGGCTTTATGAGGACCCAACTGGTCTCCCTTACAGACAGCATTGCTTGCAGTTTCAGAGTTCATCTTATCTGACCAAAGATCTTTTATTCAGATTCTTGATAACAAATAATGATAATGAAACTGCTAGAGCATAATAAATAAATACTGGCAAATTCTGGGAAATCAAATCCATATTCTGCTTCATTGGGACCATTAGATAGATTAATAATAGATACGTTTACTAAGATACAGTTATCTTAGCATCAGTACCAGTTTGCCCAGACAGCGATTATCATCAACAGATCATATTACCTGTAATATTAAAAAATACATAGGTCACTTTGCTGAGATGCAAAAGTTGCATGGAAATTGTATTTATTCAACTTGCCAAATGTCCTCTTTGCTAAACATTAGCTTCTGTTGCTGCTGCTGGGTGAAATGGATCTACACAGAACACCGGCTGCTGCATAGGAACAGGCCTCTCTCATGGGACTCATGCTTGGCTAACAGGAATGGTAGAATTCAAGGGGTTGGGGGGAATCCATTGGTACAGATGGCCCATAAGCTCCTGAGCCCAACCACTTCCATTCCTACAGAGTCAGACATAGCTTCCTGCAGGCAACAGTGGCATGAATGGGAATGAGCTTGTCAATGTAGGTATCTATAAAAAATATATTGCATCTATATAACCCTGATTTATCTAAATAAACAATTTTCATAAAAATATACCTATAAATAGAAAATTGCCATTTTAAGTACTAAGGGTCGCCCCCTGAGACCATACCACTCACAGTGCTGTAGTGCGATGAAAAAAATATTCTGTTGTGATATGTAACTATAATGTAGGCTTTTCAGATGTGTAGGCCCACGCAGAAATACTAATATCTCCAACACAGTAGTCAACAGACTTTAATTAAAAACAACAATAGACAGCAGACACTAGGGACAGTTATTATTTATAGTAAACACTAAACTAAAATGGGCTGTGGGCTAGGAGTTGGTTCACACCCAACAATACACCACAGACACTGTTCCACCAAGATCTTATTATAACCTTACTCTCACTAAGTGGGGGAATTTACTCTAGAGTGTAGATTATTATACAGGAATATGGGAGAGATCATCAGTTTGTTCTCTCTATTATAGGCTGAGTTAGCTTCCTTGCTAGGTTGTGATGTTTGATTGGTTCAGAGTACCCAAGAAATGAGCTTGCATAGGATGGGTTATCAGGATCCCATCTAGGACTTTGAGAATGCCTAGGCAAGTAACCTCCAATTGAAGTTGGCTATTTTAACCAAAGGCCCAAGGGATTCTAACTTCATGAAAGGACTGCAGCTCCTCAGGAAACCTCTGTTGAACTTCACCACGTAAACAAAGCTAAGTATTAAGTGTTATAACTGTTTTATTCACTGTAGTGCTGTAGCATTGTTTGTCTGTAGCCATTTTGTTTAGTAAAGTAGCACGCGAGTTATAAACCATAGTGTGTGAGTGTTTAGTTCCTTGGCATATTACTGCAATTTATGAACTTATTGGGCACCATAGCACTACAGGTGCACACAAACAAACCAAGGGCACACATACATGTTAGGCCCCATCAGCCAATTAATGGACAGAGTTCTGTCTTTTGCTTCCACACTACTTCCTGTTACAGTCAGAGCTGCATTATTTCCTGTCAGCTGATCTCTGAGGGAACACACAGCCCATCACTAAATGGCAGCTCAAGGGAAAAGATGTAAAAGGGAAATATTTACTGATATTTTTTTTGTATGTTTCAGTTTGCAAGATTCTTTAATAGCCCACTTAATATGATCTGTTGGTTAAGTAATTATTCTGTGCTATAGTTTTCCTTTAAGACACTTTCCCCAAAACAATTCCCCAGAATGCCTTAAAGGACAATGAAAGGTTAATATAAATTAAAAGTAAATCTAAAGGCATTATTTTTAAGTACTTACTGCATATCTAAATTCCCAGATCCCTGCTTGCTTCTCTGAGATATGGTGCTGGCAGCCTACAGCAGTGTGAAGCCTACAGTGACATCACTGAAATCTCTCTCCCCTTCCTGTAGGTGCCAGCGGCAGCCTTCCTATTCTCTGAGCATGTGTGTAACTTGATCCTGTTTCCTGCTCTGAGCTACACATGCCCACCAGCCAATCAGAAGCGGATCTGGCAGAGAGGAGGGGGGGGAGGGAATGAAACACATGTGCAGTATGAAGCAAGGAGGGAAAGGAAGGGAGAATACCTTTTTAGAGATGGCTGCCTGTTCTAGAAAATGTGAAGTAAGTGTGACTGAGTAAATATTTGATTAGGTGAGCCAAAAGTGTGGCGTTTTTACTAAACAACAGGAGGACTATTGGGCAGTATGCTTTTTACATTTTGACTTGCATTCTCCTTTAAATGTTGTCTTCAACAGCAACCAGGTGTTTGCTTTCATTTACTGTACATACTCGCAGCAGGCTGTTCCAAATGAATAGCTGATTGGGCGCTAGGAAACTGCACTTGTGTAATTTAATACCTGTGTTAGTAAATCAGCCCCAAGAAGCTTTTGCTGTATTTCTCCAGTCAGCTCCTTTTATAGATTTCAGGACTTGGATTAATAGACGCTCAGTTTAATTAAGTGCTGCAATACCTGATCTCAAAAAGCCATTTGTGTTTAATATGGAAAAGTAAATATGTGGCAGTTTAGTATTTCATCTAATCCTAATTAGTCTGTCAATCAATCACATACATGTATTCATGCACAGTATATCCTCCAGTAGAGGCTTAGAGTCACACATATGCTTTTGCTGTGTAAAATGTAGCAGCTTCCAAAGCCTCCATGCTCAAGTTTAAATGTTCATGTTACTCCTGTGACTTCAAATACAGCCGCATTGCAGATACACTATCCCCTATATAAAATGATACACGTGCCTACTGAAGCTACAGGACCTATAACATTACAATCTGCATGGCATAGTGCCAATGATAGTAAGTAATAGGGATGCCCCGAACCCAGGATTCGGTTTGGTATTCGGCCTTTTACGGCAGGGTTCAGATTTGGCCGAATCGAATCCGAATCCTAATTAGCATATCCTAATTAGGATTTGAAGGGTTAAATCTCCACGGAAGTGGAAAATTTTTCAATGTGTGGTCCTTACGTATCCTAATTAGTATATGCCAATTCGGATTCGGTTCGGCATTCAGCCAAATCCCTCACAATGGATTCAGGGGTTCGGCCCAACCTGAAAAACTGGGTTCGGGGGATCCCTAGTAAGTAACAACAGTACTTATATCTGAACTACTCTGGACTGAATCAGTTCTTGTTATTACTTGTCTGGACAATGGCAGACACAGTGATTGCAGACATTTTGCTCCTCTGAATGGCATCTTATTCATTTTAATGGCAATCACCTGAAGCAGTGGGGTGCGCCTGTGGGCCATGCATTTGCAGCATGAAAATACAGAAGTCACAATTTTTTAGCGACAATCACCCGGTAAGAGTACCATAAGGGTCTGGGCAATTGCCAAGAGAAGCAGTTGTGGGCATTGTGCAAATTGTCAGTAGAACTGCTAAATGTTTAGGCAACAACACTCCTAGGACAACTGTATTTGCCATTGCCCTGTCAATAAGGTTACATTAATCCAAATGTCCTTAGACTGGTTGTATTATACTACTGTACATAATTGTTTTAGAGCCATCTTCAGAGGGTGGCAAACAGCATCTCCCCTGGTCCCTTTGGCCAGTTGGGAGTTGTAGTACCAAAGCAGCAGAGGGGAGGGGAAAGAGGCCATATAAATAAAAGGAGCCGGAAGAAGGCACCCATTACCTCGTGGCTGTAGAAGGGAGAGGACAGCGTTCCCGCCCACCCGCCCTGGAGTACGGAATTCAGGGACAAGTAATAAAGGGGAACTGGTTGATTAGTCGCAGCTTAAGGCGTGGTGGGGCTGCCCTAGGGGGAGCCGAAAGGGGGCTAAATAGATTAAGGAACAGGTGCTTTTATGGAGGGGCAGGCCTGGGGGCTAGGCTTTGGGGGAAAAACAGTCATAGTAAGCACAGGAGGTGGGAAAGTTTGGTTATGGAGGCTTAGTCACAGACGTGAAAGGGTTCTTTAATTCTCCAAGGTTAATTTAAGGTTAAATTATTATAATGGTAAGAGTTGTAATGCAGCCTTCAGCGGCTAAATGTTATGTAACTATGTTTATTTAATTGGTAAAAGTGTATTGAATGAAACATTGTTTACAATTTTATTGTGTTATCAATAAAGCTGCGGCCTTTCCACCCAGAAAATGCAGGTCTGTGTTGGTTTTTTGTGAGGGGGCCGGGGGGTAGAATGGGGTGTGGGTTAAGAGAAAAGGGGACCGGAATTACAACCTCCCCATGTCATGTGAAGTTTTTAATAAAAACACATGAAACCCTTTTGCTTGAGAAGTACAGTGGGGCCCCACTCTGACTGTAGAATTGGAAGATTATCAACTCTTCCTTCCATATAAGGGCTCCCTACTAGATTGCTTGCCCCAGGCACTATACCCTTATTCTTTTTCTATAAGGGCTCTGGCACATGGGGAGATTAGTCCCCGCGACAAACCTCCCTGTTCGCGGGCGACTAATCTCCCCGAAATGCCATCCCACCGGCGATTTACATTTTCACCGGTGGGATGGCATTTTGGTTAGATTAGTCGCCCTGTGTGCCAGAGCCCTAAAAAGAAGAGTGTATATGAGACTTGATGTACCCCTATGCTATTCCTCTGAATGATGCAGTAGGATTTAAGCTTGTACAAAGCAGGACTGCATAATGGCATGATACAGTGGTGAATGTTTAGTGCCTGCTCTTTCCATTCCAGGAAAAACAGAAAAAGCTAAAGTTAAATGTGTTTGGAAATTATGCACAGTTTATTATGTAACCCCTTTATTTGCTCATTCTACGCAACTGGTGCTTTGTGGCCCCCTCTTCAATGTGGCTTGCACCCCTTAGAAACGGCTTTGGCCTTGAAACTCCAGCTGATGTTGGGCTGTAATTTGTAGTTCATCAACAGCAAGAATTGAACATCCTCAATTTAAAACTCCTACAACACCCCACTCTGCCAATTAAAGGGAAAAAAATAGCTCAAAGCACTAAAAAGCCTTTCTAGTTTTAGTACATTGTGTGACAGCTGAGCAGATAATAAACAATAACATGGATGAACCAGGGCTGCTCTGTGAAGCTGCTCTTCTTCATAAAGGAACATGGCTTTTCTCATTCACATCATCCATTACATACATTACCCGGAGACTCTGGCAAATTGTATTTCCATTAAGCGGATACAGCTAAATACATTTTCCCCATGCAGCTTCTCTTGGAAGGCAACACCGTGCATTCATCTGGAGCCAACACAGTAATACATATCTGTGAGAGATATCCATCACTTGTGAGGCTTCCATTCTGTGGCCAACACAGCATTGTGCAAAGCGCTAAACCGGGAAGGTGTTTGGAAAAAGTATTTGCTATGTGCCAAGGTAAATGAATGAGAATACTTGTAATACTCTGAGAGAATAGGATTATAACTCTTTTCTAAACCAGCTTGAAAATGATTAGAGTGCTCATATAAAAAGTGGGCCATGGTGCAACATGCAAAAATATATGCCCTAGGTGCTCAGGTGGGAGCTTTAAAGCAGGGCCGGAACTAGGGGTAGGCAGAAGAGGCAGCTGCCTAGGGCGCAATGATTGATTGAGGGGCACCAGGCAGGAAACTCTCCTGCCTACCCCTAGTGCTACTTTGTCATTGCCTCCGCCGCTTGTCATTAGCGGCGGAGGCAATGACCAATCTAATCACACCGCCCCCCCCCCCCCCCTGCGCTTTGGCGCGCATGCGCCGTTCGGGGGGGGGGGCGGGGAGGTGGGCGGAGTTGGCCGACCGGGTTGCCTAGGGCGCCCGGTTGGCTTGGCCCGCCCCTGCTTTAAAGGTGTAGTTCACATTTATGTTAACTTTTAGTATGTTATAGAATTGCCTATTCCTAGCAACTTGGCAATTTGTTTTCATTAATTATTTTCTATAGGTTTTTGAATGATTTGCCTTCATCTTTTGCCTGTTTCCAGCTTTCAAATGGGAGTGCTCTGTGAGGCTACACATTTAATGTTACTTTTTATTAATTATCTTTCTCTAATTCATATCTCCATCTTTTGTTTAAACGACTGCCTGGTTGCTAGGGTAAATAAGACCCTAGTCACCAGATAGCTGCTGAAATACCAAAATGGAGATCCAATGAGTAAAAGCTAAATACCTGAAAAACCATAAAACATTTAACAAACATTTAAACAAAGACCGATTGTAAGAATATCAATGTCAACATTATACTAAAGTTTAAGGTTAACAGTCCCTTTAAAAGTAAAATAAAGGATATATAAACCCTTCAGCCATTTTTTTTTCTAGTTTTAAGATATTAGTAGCTTTTACGCTGCTATACAATGAATTTAAAGCAACAGCGCCACCTGCTGTTTAGTTCCACATATAGAAAATAAAGTTAGTGAGTCTTGTGATGTTGCCCTGCTTAGAAATTTAAGTTAATGAGCAGAGAAGAGTCTTCTGATGTTTCTCTTGTCAGTTCCAAGCAGTGTAACATCACAGGACTTCATGTTTCAAAAGTTTTCGGCCATTTGCAGCTGGTCAGCCGAACTGAACCGTGAGTGGCTCTATTTCAGATTCATTATGTTACGAGTGTGAAAACTTGCTCACACATTCACACATTCATGACCCCCCCCCCCCAAAATAAGCTTTATTTATATAAATATTACAAACCTCTGTATCTCTAACACATTTTAGATTTTGACTTTGATTTGACTTTTGATTTGTCCATATTGGGCCCATCCACAGTAACAGCCATAACAGAGTTATCAAGAGTAAGGAAAGTGAAAGCAGCGCTGAAGCAGTCTGGCAGCACAGCAGAAATATATTTCTCCTACAAATGATGCAGTTGGGCGCTCACAAGATCACACTGGGCTCATTAACTCAGTATTGTTCGCACTAGTCAGTGTGATTTGCAGTGCTTATTAAAGCAAATATGCCCTGAAGTGGCTGTTTGGCAAACCAACAGCAGCTCTATTGATGTCATGGGTCCTGTTTGCCTTTACTCTGCGATACTGGAACAATGGGAGCAACCTTGGGTGTTGCCGGAATGGGTGGGCTGAGGTGAACTGGGAATCCCAACATGCAATTTAGGCAGAAGGATATACCACAGCAGGATACTCTTTCTGGTCTTTTGTTTCCTCTCTTCTTTTCTTGCTCCTCTGACTTCTTTCATTCTCTAATTCTACTATCTTTTGCTTTTTCTCTCAATTTCTTTCACCTTTTCTATCCACTTTTCCTTTCTTTCCTTTATTCTCTTATTTAAAAAAAAAAATGAGAAGGCAATGATTTCATGATCTTTCACGATTTTAATAGGTTACTGTTGCCTCCAGGACCTCCTTTAATTGCAGGTATTGCCCCTATAGATCTCTGAGCCAGGCTTCCTCTAATGACAGGTATTGCCCCTATGGATCTCTGAGCCAGGTCTCCTCTAATGGCAGGTATTGCCCCTATGGATCTCTGAGCCAGGTCTCCTCTAATGGCAAGTATTGCCCCTATGGATCTCTGAGCCAGGAATTTTCTAGCAGTGGGTACAAACTCTGCTGTATCCATATATACTGTAGTTGGGTAAGATTATTCCTTAGAAGCCGTGAGGGATTTCACAGATGTGATATAAAGCATTGTGCAGTAGTAAAAAGTAGCCATTGTAATGATATTGTTTTTAGAACATGAAACATACAAAAAAAACGCAATATATTTTATATATGTGAGAGTTATTTTGTCAAAAATAAAACCCTTGTATATATTCACTGTAAACTGATCTATTATTGACCTCGTTGTTACCATGAGAACTCAACACAGCACATTGCATTAACCTGCCATGGGAAATAAGCACCTTCCTTAAACCCAACCATTAGTCGTCATTTTACTCTACTGAGAACAATTGAACATGATTGGCAACCATGGCCTTAATACTGAATACTTATGAAACAGAACGAGAGTACTGGGCGATCCAAATGTCAGCGGCACACATACAGTGGGTGATGTCAGGGAAACTATTTATTAGATAGGATGAAGAAATAAATTATATTCCATTTTTATCATCCATTCTACACATCCCGTAAATAAACCTGATGCATTTACAGTAGTTAGGTGGATTAGCTTCCAAGCTGAGCGGAGCTGGCAATTTCCTAGCAACAGACAATTCATACAAGGAACTAAGGGCAGGTTAAGCTAAAGGGCCAGGGTCATGGTGGCACAGGGGTCACATCATGCACAAGTCTCTCTAGGCTCCTGCCCGGGGTCATATCAGTTCTAGTGGGACAAGGAGATACAGTTACCATAGCATAAAGTTGCCTAACACTAATTTAAGGCATTACTGTCACCATCTTGCACTACTGTTGCTATCTCACCATACTACAATGGCTATAATCCACTTTTCCTGCCTGTGGGGCCACGTTATGTACCCTTCTTGGTTTTCATATATCCTGTATCCACATATATCTGCACTGGTATTGTCCTGTACTAAGCATACTTTTGCTGTATAAAATAAACTTTTAGTACGGTATGTTATAATTTCCCTATTCCCTATTAACTTTGCAATTGGTCTTCATTATTTATTTTCTTTATAGTTTTTCAATTATTTGCCTTCTTCTGTGTCTTTTAAGCTTTCCAATTGCTTTATGAGCTTACAATTTTAATATTATTTTTACCCTTTTTTCCTTATCTTTCTGTTCAGTCCCTCTCCTATCCATATTCCCATCTTTCATTCAAACCATTGACTGGTTGCTAAGGTAAGCACGACCTTAGTAACCAGATACCTGCTAAAATCCCAAACTGGGAGAGCTACTGATCAAAGAGCTAAATAATGTTAATAATATAAAATAGAGAATTAAAACCAATTGCAAATTGTTTGAGAATATCAATGTCTATTTCATACTAAAAGTTAATTTAAAGGTGAACACCCACTTTAAAATGCTAACAGAAAGCTATGGGTTGTAGCTGTAGAAGCCTTCTGTTCCAAGCAGCAGTTAAACAGCAAACAAATCTCATGGGTGCGTAAGTAGCGTAAGTGCATAAAGTAGCTCCCAACAGGCTGACTGCAAATATGCCTCAATAAACCAAATTAAAAACATGAACGGCACAGTTGTAAGCCCTGGGGGCATTCATTCTTTTGCTAGAGACATGAGCGCAGACAAGATGTTCACATCTGCTATTAAACTCCGCATTTCTCTGTATCCATGAATAAGATCTTAATGACCTTGTTGATCATTTATTGGGTATGTCATGCACCTAGTGAAACCCTCTGGAATGAATTCACATAGAGTTGGCAACCTGACCCACACCTGGTTCCCTGTGCAGAGAGAGTGAGTGAGTGAGTGAGTGAGTGAGTGAGTGAGTGAGTGAGTGAGAGAGGGAGTGAGTGAGTGAGTGAGTGAGTGAGAGAGAGAGAGAGAGTGGAGGAGAGAGTGAGTGAGGGAGTGGAGGAGAGAGGGAGTGAGTGAGTGAGAGAGAGAGACAGAGAGAGAGGGGGAGTGAGTGAGAGAGAGAGTGAGTGAGAGAGGGAGTGAGTGAGTGAGAGAGACAGAGAGAGAGGGAGTGAGTAAGAGAGAGAGGGAGTGAGTGAGTGAGAGAGACAGAGAGAGAGGGAGTGAGTGAGAGAGTGAGTAAGAGAGAGAGGGAGTGAGTGAGTGAGACAGAGAGAGAGGGAGTCAGTGAGTGAGAGAGGGAGTGAGTAAGAGAGAGAGGGAGTGAGTGAGAGAGTGAGTGAGTAAGAGAGAGAGGGAGTGAGAGTAAGTGAGTGAGTGAGAGAGGCTGCCTGACTTGGTTTATATAGGAATGGCTGCGTAGACTATTCAGGGGGAGTACTGTCTCTCACAGGTTACAGTTAATGGGACACATCATGATGTTCATTGTGCTCAAAGGATATCATTTGCAGGATTTTTTGGATTGTACAGAGGTTTTTTATATTTTTACCACATTATTAGTGGGCTCCATGCTTCAGTTCTTCATGTAGTCATATCTATATACAACACACTACTAATTTAGAGTAAAGGTGGCATTTTGCCCTTGAGTCATGTTATTTTTGTAAAATGTTAATTTGAGAAAAACAGTAAAAAAAAAAATAGATACAAATTGGTCCTTTTTTTTGCTGTGTACTGGCAAAAAAATGGCCCTATGTGCCTCCCCCACTGTGCGTTCATACATGCAGGCAGTGCTATACTAATGGGGGATATAGGTCTCTGCGTCCCAGTCTGGCGTGCAACATGTGGCAGTTTTTGAAGGTGCACTTTGTACCCTGCCCTGCACATAATAAATGACCCCTAACACATTTTGCACATTTTTACACATTCAAACTCCACTATCCTGGATTTAGTGAGTTAATTCACCTTCTCACCTTCACAACACATTCCATGATTCCCATTAACAAAGGTACAAGGAAGGTCGTGGATTCTCTAAATGGCTACATTTCCATACCTGAAATAGTAACGTTCCTTCTGCAATGTATCAAACTGTGACTCAGTAAAAGAATATTAAAGGACTTGTTCCAACTGGGAAAACTTTTCAGCTGGGCTTTATTATTATTTTTTTTATAGTGTTTGAATTATTTGACTCTTGATTCTTTCAAGTTTTTAAATGGGGGGTCACCGACCCCGGCAGCCAAAGAGACTAATGCTCTGTGAGGCTACTTATTGTTACCTTTTATTATTTATGTCATCAGCCCCTCTCTGTTTTATAGCCAAGTCCATCATTCAAGCCACTGCCTTGTTACTAGGGTAATTTGGACCATAACAACCATATACCTGCTGAAATTTCAAACTGGAGAGCTGCTGAACAAGTTACATAACAGATAACAGATTAGTTCTAAAAAATACCATTGTATTCTACAGAGTTATTCTACTGTTATCTGCTATGTTAACCTGTGTCTTTTCTTCTTTTTTCCTGTTTGAATGGCTGCCCCCATGGCTTTGTACCCATGGGGGTAGCCATTCAAACTAAGCAGAGTATTTATATAAACTATTGCAGTGTTTCTGGACTAAACACACACATTTTTACCAGTGCAGGGCAATGAAACATTATTTGGCCCATTTATTAAAGTTCATATTTTTTTCATTTTCAGGAATTGTGGTTTTTAGCGTTAAAAATTGCGGAAAAGAATCATGATTTATAAAGCAAAAAAAAAAAAACACTCCATGAAAATAAGACAGGACTACACAATATAAAAGGCTTCGAGATCACGTAGAAATCAATGGTAGCTGTCTTATGGTGGCCATACACGTAAAGATCCGCACACCTGGCGAGGTCACCAAGCGAGCGGATCTTCTCCCGATATCCCCACCCACGGGTGGGCGATATCAGGGGAATTTAGGCTAATTCGGTCGTTTGGCCCTGGAATAGACGCAGTCGGTTCGGGGACTGCATCAACGAGCCGATGTGGCCCTCGATCTGACTGAATTTTTTAACCTGCCCGATTTCAGGCCAGATGTCGGGCAGGCCAGTCGTTGTTTCCCCTACACGGGCCGATAAGCTGCCGAATCGGTCCAAGGGACTGTTATCGGCAGCTACAATTGGCCTGTGTATGGCCACATTTAGACAATTTTATCAGTCCTTATTTTATTGGTAGTTTTATAGGTTTTCGGGGGGGGGGGTTTGTTAGTGCAAACTAACAAACAAAAAACTTTTAAAAACTTTCATTTTTAGTGTTACTGTTCATTTTAAAGAAATGTAGAATTATGGTAAAAAAATGAAAATAGAAAGCAATGGAGGAAAGTCATTTTTTGTGGTGTAATGTTTGTAAGCAACAAGTTTTGTGAAGCTGAACTCCCTCTTGAACTTGTTACTTTTCTTTTCTGTTCCCTTTTTTTCTTACCACTGAAAAGAATAATAGGATATATAGCAGAGCAGCTGGGCTTGCTTAATAACTAATGAAAGCACTCCCTCTTATTATTCTTATTCAGAACTTGACAGAACTTTACGTTAAATATTAATATTCTGAAAATATATGTTTCTCTTTACCTTAGTTTACCTAATATAGGCAGTAAAATATGAAGCTTATTGGGAAAAGAAAGATAAGCATTTATTAACGGTTATCTTTTCCCTATCCCTCTTGTACTCCCTGGGCTAACTCCCTTTCCTGGGGGAGGGGGGGGGTTGCTAGGCAGCAGTCATCGTCCCTATTACAAATGAGATTTACAATGCTCTGTAAAACTCTCATCTTTTATTCTGTTTTCCAGATCCTATCACTGAATACGATAGAGAGAACAGCAGCAGAGCAGCACATTTTGGCAAGAAATAAAAAGATATTCCACTCGTTTATGGTTAAACATCATCCAGTACATTACTATAAAGTCACATATGTGCTTCCGTGAATTCACAGCCATATTTGCTTATCTCACATAGCAATTGTAACACCTATTTCAGCTCAATAGCTGCCTTCCCGGACTAGTACCAGTAGAACATGGGTTACACTGTACTCTCTTACCCAGAATGGGCCTTCGCTAAGTGGAAGAGGAAGGTGAGGGTGTTGTGCAACTACACCTCTCTTGCTGCTATGCAGAAAAATGAAAACAGAGGGCGCCAGAGGTTCTTGCAAATAACAAAGTAATAAGTATTTATTGAACATCCACAGGGTTTACTCACAATACAGCTTCAGAGGCCATTGGTACATGCAACACATACCGAGTGTATATTCAGACTCACACTCTCCTGCGGGCAGACTGGCAGGAATCTCCCTTCACCTCTGCGACACACCCTGTAGTGGATCCCTCAGGGAATTCTCTATCCTGATTCCCTATTCACTTGGATCCCTACACTACAGGCAATGTGGCCTGGGAGAACTATCTCCAGAAAAACTGCAAATCCTATGCAGGAGCTCATGCTGCTCATTCTATCTCAGCCCTAACTGCCTTACACCCCTAGAGTGTACTATAAAGGGAGCTACACCTGCCACTATCTAATGCCTCATTCACGGGGCCCTGTTCCCCGACTTCACTGGGCCTGGGCCCATGCCCTGGGCTCTCAGCACACATACACCTTGTCCCTAAGGTGGAAGCAAACAAACAGGAAGGTGCCACTCCTCTCCCAACACTATACCAAAGTCAGGCAGGATGTGGTCACTATACCTTCTAACCAATAGCACACATGTTAATGAACTCACTTAGATACATTCCCTTCTGCCCAGCAACTAAGGGAATGGAACCTGTAGGGATTTAAAGCCATAGGGACCATTTAACCCTATGGGTCCCTACATTCACCCCTGGGAAAAACCCATTTCGTCCCGACAATGGGGTACAATATCAAACACATCACATTACCCACAGAATACCATAGCACCATATGACATCCTCTTCTGGTAGTCTCTCCAGAGCACTACCGGGTAACAATGGTCACTGAAAAACAAGCAAGGCATTTCAAACATTGCAACATATCAACAGTGCAATCAATAACATTGGAGCATAATGGGGTACCAGGCCTCCCCCCTATTCCAGTTCCTTTATCACCACTGACAGTCCTTTCAGAGCAGAAATCAGGGCAGACCTCAGTTCAGAGTCTTTGCTTTTCCCAACGGCTTGGAAGGGTCCCACCCAGCAGGGCATTTGGCAACGAGGGCATTTAGCAGCAAAATCACGCAGCTCCCTGGTGACCTCCGCATTGCACTTCCCACAGCAAGGAACCATGACCCTCCTGCCTTCATTGTCAGACTTCTGTATAAATGTGCCTCGCCAGACATACCGCTTGCCACTATCAGGCTTTGTTCCAAATGTGCCGCGCCAGATGTATCTCTGGCCAATTTCAGTCACTGGCACTTCCCCTGTGGCACCACCGGAAACTCCAGCCGGAGTGTACTTTTCCTCCCAGCCATCCCAGCGGGCATCCGCCATTCTGCGTGGGTATGGGCTTACGGCCTTCCGATGCACACAGAGTCACTGGAAAGATACTCTCATAGTCCCACAGCTTATGTGGGTACAGAAACAGTATGCAGCAGTCTCTCCTCAGCAAGGATTAGAGATTATGCGCACACCCAGGTACAGAGCAATACCAGACATCCGTCTTCCTCTATTGCTTTTCTCAAAATGGAGGCGATGACCTCACATCAGGGATGTCAACTCGCGCCAAAACTATTCACTCGCGCCAAAACATATGCATGCGAGACTTAAATGACAGGCAGTAACTGCAGCCAATGGGAGTAACGGAAAAGAACCTCAGAACCCGAACCCACGGCCAATTACTTTGCGCCTTTCACGAAGTGACCAAGCACCTTTCTCTACTGCATCCAGCAGTGCCTGCGCTTGTCACAAAAATTTAAAGAAACATGCACTAGCAGCTTAACCTTCGAGCCCCACGCCTTTTGGGCGCCAAATGTAACACCTATTTCAGCTCAATAGCTGCCTTCCCGGACTAGTACCAGTAGAACATGGGTTACACTGTACTCTCTTACCCAGAATGGGCCTTCGCTAAGTGGAAGAGGAAGGTGAGGGTGTTGTGCAACTACACCTCTCTTGCTGCTATGCAGAAAAATGAAAACAGAGGGCGCCAGAGGTTCTTGCAAATAACAAAGTAATAAGTATTTATTGAACATCCACAGGGTTTACTCACAATACAGCTTCAGAGGCCATTGGTACATGCAACACATACCGAGTGTATATTCAGACTCACACTCTCCTGCGGGCAGACTGGCAGGAATCTCCCTTCACCTCTGCGACACACCCTGTAGTGGATCCCTCAGGGAATTCTCTATCCTGATTCCCTATTCACTTGGATCCCTACACTACAGGCAATGTGGCCTGGGAGAACTATCTCCAGAAAAACTGCAAATCCTATGCAGGAGCTCATGCTGCTCATTCTATCTCAGCCCTAACTGCCTTACACCCCTAGAGTGTACTATAAAGGGAGCTACACCTGCCACTATCTAATGCCTCATTCACGGGGCCCTGTTCCCCGACTTCACTGGGCCTGGGCCCATGCCCTGGGCTCTCAGCACACATACACCTTGTCCCTAAGGTGGAAGCAAACAAACAGGAAGGTGCCACTCCTCTCCCAACACTATACCAAAGTCAGGCAGGATGTGGTCACTATACCTTCTAACCAATAGCACACATGTTAATGAACTCACTTAGATACATTCCCTTCTGCCCAGCAACTAAGGGAATGGAACCTGTAGGGATTTAAAGCCATAGGGACCATTTAACCCTATGGGTCCCTACACAATGAAACATACACCAAACATTTACATATCAGCGAGATACTGTATGTATCTGCCATTGGGGAAAGGTCAAAGCAATTGATTGGCTGCCAAAGCAACCGCACTGGTGAATAGAGAAATGCCGTGCAACAAAAGCAGATTTGAGTGCAGAAAAATAATTGATTTAATTGTATCAGATGTGGCGGAGTAATTGTTGTAAACAAGCACATTCTAGGAATTTTACATGGAACAGTGGCAGACTCGCAGAATGGCTGGATATTGTTTGCTGAATAGTGATGATCGAATCGGTCCCGTTTTGTTTTGCCATAAAATTCACGAAGCGGCAAGAAAATTTGCGAAACGCATTTGTTGCGCGATTTTTTTGTCTACCGCATTTTTTGGTCGCCCACATCTTTTTTTTTGTCGCCCCCAAACTTTTTGACGCGAACACGCCCAAATTTGACGCGCAACAAAAAAAAATTTACGCACGGCGAATTTTTCAGCTGCAGATTTTCACGGAAGTTTCACGGGAACAATTCACCAATGCTGAAATTCGTTGCGAATCCATGCCTGGCGAAAAAATTCACTCATCACCATTGCTGAATAAGGAGAGTTGGACAGTGGGTAGGTGCTAGGTGCGTCAGTTTGGGTGGTATTTTTGCAGCGTTCGTTATTGTTACAACTTCCCTTTCCTTGCAGGACACACAATAAATAAATACCAGCATTCTGGATAACAGATCTTCTACCTGTATTTTGTCAATATTCTTTATATATATAGGGATAATTTGCATGATATCAGTTTGATAACAAGAAGGAGGGATCATTAGAACATAGATTCGTTATGACTGTCCCTAAACACTCTGACATGTGTATTGAAGACTTGGAAACCAATAATAGCTCTAAAACTTCCAGACACATTTCTCTTGGAGGATCAAGACAAATATCAATAATTTCCTAAAGTAACCTTGTTCATGTAATTTTCCTCTTGCACCACAGCTGGGCATACACAGTAGGAGTCAATTATGACCTGAGAGGCAGAATACAAAGTAAAAAAAACGACACGATCTGCCTTGTTTTCTACTTTGCAGCCTAGTTTCTAGTCTCAGTAAATAGCAGCAGGGCAGGTCTCTGCACTGCTTTTTGGCTCAAAAAGATCTCTGGCCAATCTGCACTCCCTGCATTTGGCGGCACAGTATTCTTTAGGGGAAGGCATGTAGGAGTCCCCCTTTCTGCCCCACTTTTATGGACAAGTTATGGACAGTGGCAGATGCAGGCTGTTAAAAGGGCCTTAGGCCCAGAGAGGGATTCATAATATGCCATCTATGTGTGCAAAATATACACAAAAATACCTTTTTTTAAATACAAGCATTTCAAAAAGAGTTTTATATTATATAAAATCATACCACACCAAATGACAGGAGTGCATCCTAATGCCATATGGTCTGCAAGCTCCTTCATCCTAACACGTTTTGCACCACTGGGTGCATCATTAGATGAGGTGCTCTATAGCAGGCTGTAATGACAGGGCTAACCACACTACACCCTGTTAAAATATCTGGTACAAGGTACAGTGCACAGCTATAAGCACTAATAGACCGGCTCTTGCACCTCTGTCCAGGAACTTTATAAATGACCCCTATTGCTCCAAGAGATGCAGTGCGGTAATGAAATAGGTTCTTTACCATTCTTAATGCTAGAACAGTAACTTGTAACTTGCTACAGTATTAGCTAGAGGCTCTCTGAACTATGTAAGTCAGTTGCCCATAGCAAACTAAGTGGAGCACTGCTCTGTGGTTACAGAAACATGACAAGAGTTACTATTTATTATCGCAAAGGCTTTTAGCATAGATAGATATCCTGGTACCAGTTCAGGTCTGAGCTGTATGGCAAGATAAAAGCAAGAGAAGATTGCAAAGGTAAAGAGGTAAAAAGTTAGAGAAAAGCTATTAGAGCATGGTAATAAACTCCTATTGGAGGGATGGACAAGTATTACAGATAAAGACACCAGGGGGGCATATATGCACTAAATGTGAAAAAAGGCTGCAATCTGCCATTTGTTTTGCTCTTTGCACATAGTGTTTCGATTTATAGGAATTAATGCAGGTTTTTGCAGTACAATTGGAGATTCCGTCATGATTACAGTGTTGACTGTGTTAATTAGCACTGTATGAGTGAGGGGGTGGAAAATAGATGCCCCCCCCCCCTCTTGCCCCCTAAGCATCCTTTAACTTTGGCCTTGAGTTGCTGCAGTCTGCTCCTTGCATTGGATCTTCAGTCTGGTGTAACATTCCCCCAAACAGAAAAGCCTGTTAGATTAGTACTAAAGGATGCCCTCTTCTGTCCCTTAGTCTTCTAGCACTTTTACCTTGGGGAAAGGTAGCTGACCCCTACCATTTATATATAATTGCAGCCTTCTCCTCATAATATACTCCAAACGTCCAGGGACCCCATAGCAGCCTTTGCCAACAGATACAACACACTTGCATCTACAGAATATTGAGCAGGTGTCATTTGGATGCTGATCACCTTATGTGAAGAAATCCAAACACCAAGGGGCACATTTACTTACTCACGAACGGGCCGAATGCGTCCGATTGCGTTTTTTTCGTAATGATCGGTATTTGGCAATTTTCGGAAAATTGTCGTAGCCTTCGCGCCGAGTACGAAAGATTCGGATTCATTCAAGCTTCAGTATGGTGACTTTCCTTGGGCCAGGTTGGAGCTGCAGAGTGCCATTGAGCCCTATGGGAGACTTTCCTTGGGCCAGGTTGGAGCTGCAGAGTGCCATTGAGCCCTATGGGAGACTTTCCTTGGGCCGGGTTGGAGCTGCAGAGTGCCATTGAGCCCTATGGGAGACTTTCCTTGGGCCGGGTTGGAGCTGCAGAGTGCCATTGAGCCCTATGGGAGACTTTCCTTGGGCCGGGTTGGAGCTGCAGAGTGCCATTGAGCCCTATGGGAGACTTTCCTTGGGCCGGGTTGGAGCTGCAGGGTGCCATTGAGTCCTATGGGAGGCTTCCAAAATCATGCTAAGTCTGAAAGTTTCGCCCGCCGCTTACGAGCGCTCAATACGAAAAAGTTGCGACAAGATACGAGCACATCGCAATGGCTACGAAAAACTCGCATTTTTTCGCGCAAATCGTATTGGTAACGAAAAAGTCGCGACAATTTCCGAAAAGTCGCAAAGGCGCCGAAAAAATTGCAAAAAATACGAAAAAGTCGCAAAATGTTCGTTTTCCAATCGGAATTTTTCCAATTTGGATTCGGATTCGTGGGTTAGTAAATGTGCCCCATTAAGTTGACACTGTCCACATATCTGTCCACTTGCATCAGCAATTGTGCTGAAATTATGGGGAAAAATGCTTTATTGTGGGTAAAAACATAGCAATTGCAACCAAAATGTTTTCTTCACACTATGCCAGTATTGTCAATGAGCCCCAGAGCATTAGCAGCAATGTTAGCAATACTGCCTATGCACTTGCTGTATTCCGTAAGTCTTCTATGTACTCTCTCAGGTAGCCAAAAGCCTGCTATAAGAAGTCAATAAATGCAACTGCTAAAAATGTAAAAAGAAAAGAGCGCTTAGAGAACCCTGAGTAAGTTTACATCAGTTCATTATTTAGATTTAGATCACTGCTCCACCTAGTGGCAATACTGTATCAGCATGTAATACATCAGGCAATGTATGGATATACATATGTATAAATAGTAGGCACACTTAACCCATTATCCATGAGCTGTCAACATTTAGATTTTTCCTGGTGTGTTAAATGCTTATAAATCCCTTAATGGACATACTGTAGCTAGGGATAATGCTAGGGGCGTCAGCTTTTGATTTCTAATGTGCTGTTTGGTTTAAGGATAAAGCACCATTACCCGATACCAACTGGCAGGTTACATATGAAATATTAAATGCTTATTTTTCACTTCTGACAACAGTAAATAACTCATGCATCAAATTACCATACACTATGAATTATATGCTGACTGGGTTAATGATAGATGTGTTTTATGGAGATGCGTGAAACACTTACATTTTGGACCAATAAAGCCAGTTTGAAACTTTAAAATTACAAATATAAATATGACAAATAAAATGGTACCAACTATTTCCTGGCCAAACAATGTACAACAGGAAGAGCCGTTATGTTGCCTGCACACACTCAGGAAACAGCTTATTATGTAAGAAAAACAGCTCCCCTATATATTTTAGTTTTTACTGCTACAAATCCTAGACAAGATCTGTTCCTACAAACAATAGGCCCCCTCATATTTTGTCATTTATTAGGATTTTACAACAGTGACTTTTTTCCTCTATGGTTTAATCCCTGTTAGGGTTGCCATCTATCCTGGTTTTGAACATGGACGGCCAAGTTTTTAGTAGGACTGTCTGGTTTAAAATTGAGTGTTTGGTTTTCTGAGTTCTGAAAACCAGACAAAATACCGCTGTAGGGGCCAATCAACGCACCTTATGTCATTGGAACTCCATGAAATACCATCGCCTCACCCTCTGGTGCCATCTTTCCGCCCCATTTCACATCATAGGTTCACCTGCTGACCACTTTCACTAACGGGGCAAGGTGGCATTTCTAGTCCCTGTTTGCCACCCGCAATCCACATGTCCAGGTTCCTGCTGGCCACTCCAAGAGTCTCATTAGATAAAACTTTGACGTCACTTCCATCATTAAATAGAATGCGGACACCACACTCTGGGGGCTTATTTATAAATACTGGGCACATTTGCTCCTGGGCAACCAATCGGATGTTTGCTTTCATTGTTTTACTTGCAGCTGGCTGAAAAAGGTTTATGGGGTTGCTACTAAGGACTAGTGATGAGCGAATCTGTCCCATTTCGCTTCCCCGTAAAATTTGTGAATCTTTCAAAAGATTCAAAAGACAAATCTTTTGTCGCGGGTGACAATTTTCATATGTGACAATGGCAAAACGCAGAAATTCGCCGCGAATCTATGCCTGGCGAAACATTTTGCCCATCACTACTAAGGATCAAATGTGCCCAGTGTTCATACATAAGCACCACATTCAAATCTAATGTGCACATATTTTCTAGCTTTTTGAATGTAAAAGTGATTCCTTCATAAAACTAGTGAGTATATATGAAGGTGAATGCTGCCCTCTTAAGGCCAAAACAATAATACAGCCTTTTAGCTAAATCTGTAACTGTCACTGTAACAGCCTTCTAGCAAAATGTCTAAATGTCAATTTAAGGGGAAAGCAGAGTTAACAGGGAAAATACACACAATACAAAAAATTATTCCGCAAATTCAACGAGTTTAGTGATCTTTGATTTACTGACCCTATACACCAGTGCATAAAAGAATGCCAATTTATAGTGTGCACCAATGTACACTGTATCTAATCAAAACTTGTTACTGAATAGGTTATTATTATTATTATTATTATTATTATTATTAAGTCAACACAATATGTTGCCATTAAAGGAGAAGGAAAGCTCCTGAGGCATTATATAGTCCAGTAAGGCGACTAATCGCTCACCGCAAAAATCACAGTGATCAGTCCTCATGTAGCACATTTCACACACAGTGACTTGTATACTTGTGCAAGGAGATTAGTCACCCCATGTGTTTACGCCCTTACCATACATGAGTAAACAGCCCCAGATGCTCTATTTTTTTTTTTTTTTATAGCAGCTGCCATTTTAGCTTGGTCTAACTTCACTTCTGTGCCTCAACTCTGTACTCTGGGATCAAATTACAGCAGAGAGGGGAGGAGGGAGGGGAAGAGAGGAGCAAACTGAGCATGCTCAAGCCTGATCCCTGAAAGATTTTGCTGAGAGCAGGAAATCTGACACAGAAGATTATTTGTGCAGAATATTAAGATTTTATAAGGAAAGAAATGTGGTGTTTCAGAGCAGCAGTTCTGTTAGTGTTTATGGCTGTACTTAGACCTTTCTTATAAATCTAGCTTAAGTAGGCCTTAAAATGTAATAACAGTTTAATAAAGAATATTACACATTAAAGTGCAAATTTAGCTTTTATTTTTTCTTACATTTCCCCCTAAGAGGCCATTCTAGTCTATAAGAAGCACATTATTATTGCTGCTACTAATACCCACTTATGGAGATTCACCTAGGTGCAGTAAGTAGTACATTAAACCAAGTCCCATTGGTTTAATAATATTTCCACAACTTCATCCATTTTCTCCACAAGAAGTTCCTCAGCTTCCCATAGACAGTAAAGGGAGCTGGCAAAATCATTTGGCAAACATACTATTCTGGCTGAAGAAGAAGTCAACAGGGAATGTTCACCCACAATCATTACGGAACGGCGAATTCCAGTTAGCCCATAACAAAAGATGCAAGCAGAAAAGTGGCTATATGGTTTTCAGCAATGCTGTCCTACTTCTGCGGTGCCGAGGGCCGGAATTTCTCTAGTATACATGGTGGAGGGTCGCTAATGGAAGCCAGTGTTGACCACTCCCCTTTTTTTGAACCACACCTACTTCAAACCACACCCATTTTATCACAATGGTGGTAGTGCAGCAAAAACCCAAATGCTTGGTCCTTACTGCGGGGATATCAACAGTTATTCATATATGAAAGAATTATATTATGTCATATTAATATATACCCTTAAATCCATATGCCTCCTCCTCCCCTGTGGGTAGCACAGCAACCCCCAGCATATAATTACACACCTTAGGGACCATTTAATGGCTATTTCCAACTGCTAACAAACTCCCAGAACAAACCCCTGTCAGGCTCACCTCTCGCTGCCTCCCTTATTCTGCCTGTGTGGGCCATACTCTGCCTGCCCTATGCTGCCTGTGTGTGCCATACTCTGCCTGCCCTACCTGTGTGTGCCATACTCTGTCTGCCCTTAGCTGCCTATGTGTGCCATACTCTGCCTGCCCACCCCTGCCTGTGTGTGCCATACTCTGCCTGCCCTACCCTGCCTGTGTGTCCCATACTCTGCCTGCCCTTAGCTGCCTGTGTGTGCCATACTCTGCCTGCCCTTAGCTGCCTGTGTGTCATACTCTGCCTACTCTATGCTGCCTGTGTGTTACATACCCTCCCTGCCCTATGCTGCCTATGTGCCATACTATGCCTACCCTATGCTGTCTGTCTGTGCCATATACACAGGCAGCATAGTCCAAGCAGTACATACAATGTCTGAGGTATGAACACGTGAACAATGGGGGTGATTACAGTCTGAGCCTGAGGTGTGAACACTGCAGGGGGTGAACAATGCAGAAACTAAAAGGTGTGAAAAAAACAGGGGATTACATGTTTAAACAATACAGAGGGATTACAGCCTGAATCTGAGGTGAGAACCATGCAGGGGGGCCAGTTAAACTCAGTACTGATACCATTTAAAGCTTACACAAAGGTAAACCATCAAAGTAGCCAGACAGGTGGGGGGGTCGCGGGCCGCCAGTTGGACAGCACTGCTTTTCAGAATTAATGTCAATTTTATTTTCCCAACAATACCCACATTCTCTTAAACCAAGAACTCATTTACAACCCCACACAGTATGCGAAGTGCCAAAAAAGGGCAAAATCCACCAATTTTTTGCACTTTGTCCACTGTGTGGCGCATTGTGTGAACACCGTGCAGTAGGCCATGCTAGATTCAAAAAGGGCAGGGAGGCATGTTGGTGTCTTTCCCTTCCGTTTCCCTACCTTGTGCGTCATTCTAAGGTGCAAGGCAGGATTAGGGCATTGAGGGGCACGCTTGCACATGCACCCTGGGGTCATTAATGACCCGTTTTATTTTTAACTATAATGTCCCCATTATTATTCAAAAAGAGTATAGTCCTGAAACATAGGGAACACTAACGTTCACTAATACACAATTCCATAAAATATATTTTTAGTTTATTTTAGTTGTTTTTAATGAATAAGATACAATATAATATGCTGTCTATAATGTGCATTGAATAAAAAGGACAGTTTTTTCTTTACCTTACCCACTCAGAATCATTACTGTCAGTACGGTCAGTTCTACAGGGCTTGATATGAGAACAATGTAGAAGGCTTACTTACCTAGAACAGAAACAAACAAATGAAAAATGTTAATTATGTGTATTAGAAACAGCTTTTTTTTTATTAACTCAGCTTCTGTCAGCCATGTAATTTAACTATTTAAATGGCAACTGTTTTTCACTTTACCAAGTAGTGATAGGTGAACCATATATGGGCAACTTTAGATTTTATGAATAAGTAACATTTCTGTATGCAGTGCTGTGTATAGTAGAAACACTACATACATATACCTGCAGTCTGTACAGTTGTGTAATCTAACATACAATCTCTTTAGGTGAAATGCAATGAACTGGGCACGACAACTCATTGACCCACAGTACTTGTCTTTATAATCCAAACACTATAGCATAGATCAGTCCCTGCCCAGTTGAGCTTACTATCTACTATCTAAGGTCCCTGTCACATTGACATCAGTCCCTGCCATAGTGGAGCTTACAATCTAAGGTCCCTATCACATTCCCATCAGTCCCTGCCCCAGTGGAGCTTACAATCTAAGGTCCCTATCACATTCCCATCAGTCCCTGCCCCAGTGAGCTTACAATCTAAGGTCCCTATCACATTCCCATCAGTCCCTGCCATAGTGGAGCTTACAATTTAAGGTCCCTGTCACATTCACATCAGTCCCTGCCCCAGTAGAGCTTACAATCTAAGGTCCCTGTCACATTCCCATCAGTCCCTGCCATAGTGGAGCTTACAATCTAAGGTCCCTATCACATTCCCATCAGTCCCTGCCCCAGTGGAGCTTACAATCTAAGGTCCCTATCACATTCCCATCAGTCCCTGCCCCAGTGGAGCTTACAATCTAAGGTCCCTATCACATTCCCATCAGTCCCTGCCATAGTGGAGCTTACAATCTAAGGTCCCTGTCACATTCACATCAGTCCCTGCCCCAGTAGAGCTTACAATCTAAGGTCCCTGTCACATTCCCATCAGTCCCTGCCATAGTGGAGCTTACAATCTAAGGTCCCTATCACATTCCCATCAGTCCCTGCCATAGTGGAGCTTACAATCTAAGGTCCCTGTCACATTCACGTCAGTCCCTGCCATAGTGGAGCTTACAATCTAAGGTCCCTATCACATTCCCATTAGTCCCTGCCCCAGTGAGCTTACAATCTAAGGTCCCTGTCACATTCCCATCAGTCCCTGCCATAGTGGAGCTTACAATCTAAGGTCCCTGTCACATTCATACACACTATTTTATCAGGAGCTAATTAATCTGCCAGTAGTTTTTGGAGTGTGAAAGTAAACAGGGTACCCGAAGGAACCCTACATAAGCATAGGGTTACAGCTGAGTAGAAATATAAAGTAAAATGACAAAAAAATTCAAGCCTTAATCACATGCAGCATCTAGAAGAAGGGCAGAATGGGGAATTTTAGTGAACCCTTCTGTTTCCAATTACATATACTTTTCCCCCTAAAATAAAACTGAAAAAGCATAATCTAAACTATCCAATCTTCCGCAGTCCCTGCCTAGAGCTGGCACCATAATCAGAAATGATGAAACCTTAGGAAAAGCAATTAGTGGTCAGCCAAGCAGGGACCTGCGGGGGGTAGCGGCTGAGTCTCCTCTCTGTGCAATTCTCTGCTTTTACAGATGAACAGTTCACATGGTTTCCAATTTAGTGTGAAATCAGGGACTTTTCAAGTGTTATAAATAAACAGCATTTTCATAAATTGAACTGCTTTGTATCAATCATAAAGATCCTAAAATAACAGGAAAATATTGTGCTGCTGCCTTTATTGGCCAATGTTGGATGGCACCTCCTACCCTTAAAGGCGTGAAACAGCTATGCACCATTGTGACCCTAAACTGCTGCCAAACTTTACCCAAACCCCACCCACTTTCAGTTAAACCCCTCCCTTTCTGGGCCACCAATTCATCACTGTCACTGTTTGGTAGGGAGAATTCTTTAGGCACAAGGAGAAACCCAGGAGCTACTCCAGTCCTTAAGAAGGATATTAATGAGCTGGAGAGAGTGCAGAGACTGCAACTAAACTGGTAAAGGGCATGGAAGGGTTAAACTATGAGGTTAGACTGTCAGGGTTGGGGTTGTTTTCTCTGGAAAAGAGGCGCTTGCGAGGGGACATGATTACTCTGTACAAGTACATTAGAGGGGATTATAGGCAGTTGGGGGATGTTCTTTTTTCCCATAAAAACAATCAGCGCACCAGAGGCCCCCCCTTTAGATTAGAGGGTTAGGGTTAGGGGAACAGAGCTTCCATTTGAAGCAGTGTAGGGGGTTCCTCACGGTGAGGGCAGTGAGGCTGTGGAATGCCCTTCCTAGTGATGGGGTAATGGCAGATTCTGTTAATGCCTATAAGAGGGGCCTGGATGAGTTCTTGAACAAACATTGTATCCAAGGCTATTGTGATACTAATATCTACAGTTAGTATTAGTGGTTGTATATATAGTTTATGTATGTGAGTGTATAGATTGGTTAGTATAGGTTGTGTGTGCTGGGTTTACTTGGATGGGTTGAACTTGATGGACTCTGGTCTTTTTTCAACCCTATGTAACTATGTAACTACTGGTCAGGAGGTGGCGCTAGCTCCAGGGTTCCCCTGCATCAATAGGCGCAGCAATGCTTCACTTGGAACGTAAGGCAGGAAAGACTGAGCGGTGGCGAGCGCAACTATATCGAAGTACAAGAAGCGCATTTTGACGCAAGTACCTTTAATGAAATGTGGTATTACCTGAAACTCATTGTGGGGAAAAGTACAAGTCTTACATAAATAAGCCCTATAATGTACTAATACTGAATAGCGAGCAAAGAAATAGTTGCAGTGAGAGCAGTAAAACGTTTCCAGTCTAGTAACCCATAGCAACAAATTAGCAATTACCATTTATCTAGTATAGATAGACTACTGAGAGCAAACATTTAATTGGTTGCAGTGGGTTACTGAACCAGATAAAACTTGACCTGGTTTACAATAATTTACAAGCCCCAAGAAGTATATTACACAGAAATTCCCTTGAAGTCCATACAAGCATGCCGTACAGTCTGCTAATTAATTCAAGACAAAGAATCTTAAACACTATCTAGTTACCTGATACAGCGGCTAGTTCCTGATGGGGTAGATGTGCAATAACTATATAAAATACGCATTTGTCTTAATAACTCAGGGATAGCAGTGCTAAGCATAAAGTTATGGAAGGGAGCCAGGATAGGGAATGAATGTGAGCCTTGCTTTGCTGTAACCAGGTGGGGAGGATGTGTGTGTTGAAGTGTTTTGCACATTTGGCACAGTCTGCAGACAACATGAAGCATATGCTGTGGTGTAAGCCAACACACACAGTACGAGCCTTTCCACAGCATGAAACCGGAGTGCCTCTTACTGATAGCGTCGGAATTCATTATTATTTCATCTGGATAAATGCAGCTCAGATGGTCTTACGATTAAACAACCCCCAATATCCAGCCACGTTTCTTTCAGCAATGAGAAAATGTAGCCACAGGTAAAAAGAACCCACTAGTCACCCCCAAGAAAAGGGGTGTTTTCCCACAGCTAAACTTTTCAGTGGGGTACCATTCCATTTCCACTGGACACTAAGCAAATCTTTTTAGGATCCCACAAACTTTAGAAGATGACCTCTTCACAAATATAGATTGAAATTATACATGATTAAGCTGATTGACTCCCTAGCAACCACTGGATATCTGATCCCCCTATAGTTACAGCTCTGGAACATCTGGTTTTCTACTGTTGTACTGGCTCAGAGGCTTCAGGTATATGATCCTATCTGACCAAGCTCATAGAATATGGAACAGAGAGAATAAAAAGTCCACCATAGGGATAGATCTGTGTAGAGCTGCTAAATAAGGGTATATTGAAGATGACGCATAGTACAAAACTTGAGATGATGTCATAAAATTATCAATTCCGTTTAAGGTATACTTATTATTTCTAAATTACACTGTTTCCATAGTAAATCATTCACTCTACCACATAAAAATGTATTCTTGAACCAACAAATGTAATTTTTTTAGCTGTAGCATTGGTGTGCAGGCAGTAATCTCAGTGCATTGTGCCTGAGTCTGAGCTTTTAGGAGCCAGCGCTACACATTAGAAATGCTTTCAGATAACCTATTGTTTTTCATATTCAATGTAAATGAAGGAGTCATGAGCAGGACTTGGGTGTTTCACTATTGAGTGCTAGGTGGGACATGGGAGCATTTTTTGCAATACAGGTGTCAGGGAGCTGCTATCTTGCTGATTGGCTGCTTGTGGGAAATGGACATGTGATATTACTGGTATTCCAACTTGCAGGACAGTAGTAAAGAGAGAGTGAAGTTTATCAGAGCACAAGTCACATGGCTGAGGGCACCTTGGGAACTAAGAAAATGTCTAGCCCAATGTCAAATTTTAAAATTAAATATACAAAAAAATCAATTTGCTCTTTTAAAAAACAGATTTCAGTACAGAATTCTGCTTAACAGCACTACTATCTGATGTGTTTTGAAAAAAACATGTTTTACCGTGACAGTATTCCTTTAATGCCTTCACATTGATCCTGCATTGAAGGACATGATAATTAAATGGGAAGCAAATCACTGAAGGCTGACGAAGGAAAGCATTCCAGGCATTATAAAATATTTACATGGAATGGCTAAAGAGAAGAATCGAGCCCCCTCAGAGCAAGAGAGCTGCAGAAGGAAATCACCAGTAGGCACAATTCCACAGATGGGATCAATTCACAAGGCAAATTGGTTTTAGAAATATACATTTCCCCTTTACCGGACCTGTCAGATTTTGTTTTCAGATGTGTACTTTGATTGGGCTTTGGGATACATTTGAACCTTAAACTCTGGGAAATCTATCCCACCTCCCTCTCCATGAATGGCATGAATTTGTATTGAGAAAGGTAGGAGCCCAATGAGCGTATTTCACTCTCAGGATAAAGAAGATCAATTCAATTTCTACACAGGCTTTGTACAATAAAATAAACCCTTGTACCTGCCTTTTTGTTTGAGCACAACATACTGTAATCCTGTTGAGTAACATAAACAAGCGACATTATTCTTCTTATTATTAGTTATACACGTGGGATAGCACTCCCATGGAAAGCTTGCCCAATGTACAGAAACATTCTTTTCTACATTGCACTGTAGAACATGATTTCATGGTCTCTTTCAAATGGGTCTGGGACTCATTCTCTGATTATTAACTAAAATTAAATAATGTAATACAATGAAAAAATGTTGCAGTATTAAAGAGGATGATAAACAATCACCCTAAACAGCACAGTAACCCATTTCTGGGTCCCGTCTGCATAGGGTTGCCATCTTTTTTTTTTTATTAATTCCGGACAGTGATGTCAGTTGGGGGTGGGGAAATGGGTAGGTGGGTGGGAATGATAGGCAGGGCAGAGACTGGCCTCTATCTAAAAGGTGGTGATCTGCCACAGAAAGCGTCAGGGAAGGGAGGGATTACAGGTAAGATTGACGCCCTTACTGGCATTTATATATATATATATCACCCAACCTCTTAATTTTCCTAGTCTCGTTTATTTACATGCTAGCATTTATTTTTCCATCTATTTCTCCTCTTCCTTCCTATTCAGAAATAGGGAATGACCATGAAACAGGCCAAATGGTCAGAAGCAGGAGGGCCCACTGACACCTGGGCCTGCCAGGAGTTTTCCTGGTATTCTGGTGGGCCAGGCCGACACTGCTCAGAGATAATGTTCTTAGTAGAAAGGCTGCTTTACTGTAAGTCGAACATTCTTGGCTATATTAGAAAAACCTTTAAATTATGGTTTAATTATGGTTTTATAAATCACTAGTTTACACTTTGGATACTATTCACAGATTATGTGAGATGCGCAAAGTTACTTGGAAGAAACCTACAGGTTGAAACTTAACCCAAAATTGTTCTGCGGGGACAGCATTTATGTCACGGCCTGGTAACTGTTAAACTGCTAAATGGATTATAAAGGACAATTAGGCTTGGTCATCTTTTGTTCTGTATGCTTTTTGTGTGTCTTTACTATTTATGTGAAACTTAGGTGTCTCTTCTTCAATGAGTGTCTCCATCAACTTCTGAAAAGGCTATTCGTTAGCTGTTAGAACATTGTTAGTGGGGTTTTCTTCCACTCATACATAACAAGTTAGACACTTATACTGGGCAATAAGGCCTTGCTCTCATCAGCTTCCCAGTTCTTCCCACAAGGGTTCAACTGGGTTAAGGTCAGGGCTTGGTGAAGCCAGTCAAGCTCTTCCACTTCCATCTCAGCAAACCCATTCTGGAAGAACCATATAGATATTGGCTGGGATGGCCATCATTTTATCCCCATACACGTGCGAATTAGCCACTGATGCTGTGGGGTGGGAAGTCATCAGATGATAACACCCCTTGCATGGCTTAAGACTTAAAGGGGAACTCCACCCAAACACAACTTAAGCTTTTTGAAAAGGAAACATAATTTCAAGCAATTATACATCAATTAAAAATATGCAGCCTTTTTATGATTTTTAATATAATAATATGGTTTGGAACAGTTCCCTAAGCCCCGCCCCCTGTTCCCCTGCTGATCTGGCTGACTACTTTGATACCCAAATAAAATGTAACAGTAGTCGACTGTCCCCAGCCTGCCTTCAGCCTCATCCTCCAAATCCCCCAATCCCCTGCACACGTGATATCAATAAGGAAAGATACATCATATTGCAGTGCATTGTGGGTTATGTAGTTCCTGCATGCTGTCTGTAAGCAGTGGAGAAGTTGTTACAGTTTGTAACATCAGCGTTTCAGTCCCTCCTCCCCAACCAGGATTTCAAATGATACAGAAAGAAAAGAATAGTTTTGCAGCTGGATTTCATCGTTCCGTTGAAGGGAACGATTACAGTGATAGGTATATTAGGGACACGGGCTCAAATTTTGGTTCTGAAGCCCCCATTAAGACCAATATTTCTATCTCCAGCAGGCACGACGGAGTTAAAATCAATAATTTTTTTTACTATAGCTTAGATATTTCTTTGTGATTCCTCTGAAATGATTACAGGTACCATGAAGCCTCCCTTTTTGCCTGTAAAATGGCTAATTATTCCTTTTCTTCCTAGAACAATTGAATGACATTTTCAATAACAACGTGATTATGAAATAATACGAAGGCAGGGAAAATATTCCAAAACATTTTTTTCCCCTCAATAAAAGATTCATTATACTATTTTGTTTTTAAAATGTTCCCCGTGTCTCCACTTGCCCTCAGACTGACTGATTAGTCTTTATCAAAGGGATGAATGCAAGGAGCCGAGTGCTTTCTGCCTTGGGCGGGTTTTTTTTTTCAGTGCTCTGACGTCAATTAATATCAAATTCAGATAATATGCACTGTCAGCTGCCCGATCCCCCTGAGCGCTGCTGGATTCCTGCTTCTCTGTGATGTTCTCTGGCTCACACAAAATATCGGCACAGGAAAGCTGAAAATAAAAATTTCTAGATTTTTTTCTTTTTTTTTAAACAGGAAAATGATTTTCCCACATAAACAGAAAGGCGTAAGGAAACATTCCTTCTGTAGCCGTGATGCTTTCCCTCCCGATGGGAGCAGCTTCAGCCTAATGCAGCCTGACAGGTACCTGCTAAATCTCCATACTGCTGTCTGACAAAGGCTCATTGGTTCAGTGACCGGAGATACAGAAACCAGCTTTGCCATGGTCCTCGGTCATTAGGGTAAAAGGGAAAAACCAAGAGTGTTCCATGGCCATGAGCAGAGCTGAATAGATCCTAAGTGACAGGTCTGTTAAAAGAATATCAAGAGTAATTCAGGGTAAGACAATCATGGAGCCTAGAAAGGCTAATGCCACAATGGGGCACATGTAGGGCTTGTTACCCTGTCATATGTATGTATGGGCAGCACAGAGCTTTGAGCTCTCTTGGGTTGTTCTTAAACCCTACAGAAATATACAGTAACTATAGAAGTAAATGGGAGACCCAGGAAGACATTGGGTGCTCATTCAGTTACCCTTGTGTCCTCTGAAACAATATCTAAGATTATTGATCAGGCAGGCTGATTAGAATTGCAACCTGTCTTCACTAATACTGGCCTTGTGTGTTGGGGGGAAACCATAGTGGTGGGTTGATGATGCAATAGGTTAACAAAATGGGCGGGTTAGGCTGGGAAATGGGTGGGCTATGATGGGGAGTGGGTGGGTAGGGTAGGTAAATGAGTGGCCTGGGCCGGCGGGGTGATTGCCACAGAGAGGGTCAGTAAAGGGAGGGATCTAGGGTTTCTACCTGGCAGGTAAAAATGATGCCTGATGCCAGTCTTATTAATAGGAAAAAAAGATAAAAATATAGGAAGGCGGTATTTTTTCTTAGAAAAGGTGGCAACCCTAGAGGGATCTATAGGTAGAGTTGATGCCCTTACAAATTTACTGGCATTAAATTGTAATATTGGCACCGGCTCTAGCTGATGATTTGCTGTTTGGGTAGCAACCCCAAGGCTGATATATAGGTATATATATATATATATATATATATAAGTGGGCGACAAAAACGATAACATTTTATGTTGGGTATATGTATATTATCCACCAAAAGATAGTAGCAGAGAGTTTTACAATTATTAAAGAATGTAATTACTACAAGTCACCACCAGAGGGGGATGGAGATGGGCGCTACCCAGGGTAGACTCTTAAGGTGGCCATACACGCACCGATATTATCGTACGAAACCTCGTTTCGTACGATAATCGGTGCGTGTATGGCATGTCGGCGAGTCGACCAATATCGCAGGAAGCTGCTGATATCGGACGACTCGCCGATCGGACCAGTTTGAAAATTTTGATCGGGCGCCATAGAAGGCGCCTGACCAAAATTCTCCCTTCAGAGCTGAATCGGCAGAAGGAGGTAGAAATCCTATTGTTTCTACCTCCTTACCTGCCGATTCAGCCCTGAATGGTGTGTGGCGGATCTTACGATGTTTCGTGCGACCGATGGTCGTACGAAACATCGTCAGATCGCCACGTGTATGGCCACCTTTAAAAAGAGAGAGGGGCCCAAATGGCATAAAAGGAAGGTAGGATGGTGGGAGATTCTCTTTGGCCAATGGGAACATTTAAGGAAGTAGCCAGGAGCCTGAGACACTTGATTTAGAAGAACCAGAAGGAACACACCAGGTGGGGGAAGCTGTCAGGTTTAGCCAGAACAGGGATAGCTTGTGTTATAGCTCATCCTGGGGAGTCAGATAGAACAGGTAATAAGGGCAGCCTGTGCCCTACCCAGGAGCAAAAAGGGGTTAGTAGGGTATTCCGAAAGTTAGAGCCCAAGTGGAAAGTTAAGAAGAAAGGGCAAAGTGAGTAAATATTTGTTCAATTTAACTGGTTTGGATAATTTTACCAACTGTTGCTAGCTAGCTATTTAAAAATGTGACCTGTCTAAATGTGGATGCTTTGTGTTACCTGGCACCCTTGAATTGTGTGAAGACAACTGGCTAGATGGGGCTTGACCAACTTTGGTTTGATTGGCCACACTTCCAATTGTAGGTAGACATATTTTTGTTCACAATAGAGATCTTGGTGGGAAACTGTCATGTTCTTCTCTCCCCTGTAAATGGCTAGGATTGGGGCTAGTCTGTGCTACCAGGATAGTTGCCCTGTCAGCTTGTGGTGGTGTTAAAGGCAACAGACAAAGCATGTGCTTCTGATAACAACCACTAGAGGTCACTCTCTGTCTGTTACTAACTGATATAACTCATCACATTGAACAGCAACAACCTCTCTATAGTAGTTTCCAATGCCACTATCTGTATCTATATGTTGTAGATGTATAACAGCAATCTACTAGTACAAATTAAACAATGAAAGCAAATATGAATATATATGGAATTATGTGCCCACCTACTGTAAAATGTGAAGATATTAAAACAAAACAAGGAATTCCTTGACTATATGTAACATACAGAAGTGCAAAAAAGGTGATGTCCGTTGTAAAGGGGTATATGTCAGATAACTACATAATGTAACTAGATAATAATTTTTGTATTTATGTGACAAGTAATGACAAATATCCAGCTTAAAGCTTAGGATTTTGTCAATATCTGTAGTTCAGCCATGTTAAAAGGGGGTGGGGTACATGTTTTGTGTAAGGGCATTCATTTACACATGGGAAGACTGTAGAGCCCAGGAAGAAGATTTTGAAATGGTTTCACGCACCTGTGGCACTATGATCAATGGGCAGCATTACAATGCTCTATTTCCGACAGTGCTCCTCCACACACCATTCATCACTGCTAAAAGCATTTTAATGGGTTTTAGTGCTAATGAAGCCGAGTTGCAGTATAGTAATAATAAATGAACTACCTGGCCATATAACACACAGTGGCTTCCCTGAGATCAGAAACAGGCTGCGAGAGGTAGGAATTAACTAGAAGCCTGGTTATTTATTGGCTACAGGCTGCATGTGCTCATAAGAGCTAAAGATTGGCATATTGCTTCCCGAAGTACATGCAAAGCACTGGCAAACTGGATCCTGTGCACAGAATGAGGCGACAAAGCCTTTAGGTGCTTAATTCAGTACCGCCCCCCCCCCCCAGCCACAAATCAGATATTTGCTTTGTTCAGCCTAAAGTAGGGCAATGAAAGCTAACTGCAAGTTGGTACATAGGAGCTGCAGTACTTGTGCAACGGTGCAACCCAAACGGTGACAACATTTATTAGGGGAGATATGGTGGTTAGAAGGAAGCCCCAATGTTTGCCATTTCAGATCAGCCCCATTGTGTGCCATTTCAGATCAGCCCCATTGTGTGCCATTTCAGATCAGCCCCACTGCGTGCCATTTCAGTTCAGCCCCACTGTGTGCCATTTCAGATCAGCCCCATTGTGTGCCATTTCAGATCAGCCCCACTGCGTGCCATTTCAGTTCAGCCCCACTGTGTGCCATTTCAGATCAGCCCCACTGTGTGCCATTTCAGATCAGCCCCATTGTGTGCCATTTCAGATCAGCCCCACTGTGTGCCATTTCAGTTTAGCCCCACTGCGTGCCATTTCAGATCAGCCCCACTGTGTGCCATTTCAGATCAGCCCCACTGCGTGCCATTTCAGTTCAGCCCCACTGCGTGCCATTTCAGATCAGCCCCACTGCGTGCCATTTCAGATCAGCCCCACTGTGTGCCATTTCAGATGAGCCCCATTGTGTGCCATTTCAGATCAGCCCCATTGTGTGCCATTTCAGATCAGCCCCATTGTGTGCCATTTCAGATCAGCCCCATTGTGTGCCATGTCCGGTCCTGTAGGTTTTATCCAATATATGGTACAGGCTAGACCAGGCATCTCCTTGGTGGTCAGTATAAAGGTTAGATTCCTATGTGTACAACAATGATCACCAACCAGTGTCTCGGGGGCAACATGTTGCTCCCCAACCCCTTGGATGTTGCTCTCAGTGCCCCCAAACCAGGTAGTTATTTTTGAATTCCTGACTTGGTGGCAAGTTTAGGTTGAATAAAAACAAGATTTCCTACCAAATAAAGCCCCCTGTAAGCTGATAGTGTGCATAGAGGCTGCCTAATAGCCAATCACAGCCCTTATTTGGCTCCTCCATGAATTTTTATGGTGCTTGTGTGGCTCTCCAAGTCTTTTTACATTCGACTGTGGCTCACGGGTAAGAAAGGTTGGGGACCCCTGGTGTACAAGATAATAAGGGCATGGTAAGTGTCGTTCATATCCATGATATATTCTGCAGTAGTAATATTTAGCATTGCTGTGCAACAGTTAGACCATACACTAGCTGGACACATGGCACATTTTGATCAACTCAGATCTAAACCCACCATGAATGGCTTGAATTTGTCTCCTGTTATGGTCAATGTAAGCAGTCCATTGGTCTCTCCCTCTTGTTTAAAGCCTATTGGATGTGTAAGTGCACTATGGAATTATTCCGAAGGAAAATTGGGAAGCACTGCAAGGCAAGTCCCATGGCACAGAGCCATTTTTATCAAAAGCATACTGTGTCATCAATAAACGTGGTTCTGTGCCATGATTCCTATTAGGTACAGTGTAGAAGGGACAAAGTTTGCCCAGAAGCAGTATCCCATAGCAACCAATAAGATGTTTGCTGTGAACAGGGGACTAGTAAATGCTTCCTACTGATTTGTTGCTATAGGTTACTGCTTCTGGGCAAACTTAGTGCCCTTTATTACATAACCCCAATTTGTTTCTTTCTCATTCCCACCCAAGTCTTTTGCCAGATTTGGTATGTGAACTGTAAAAGTAAAAAAAGGACAGATTTCACATAAGAAATTAAAAAGTGTGATTAATTTTTAATTGCCAAGTCATGAATTAACTAATAGCTCAAACTGAATCAGTGCGAGGCAGTTAATCCATATCCCACAGTGCAAAGATTGTGTTACTGCCGGCAGGAAGGATGCCTTATAGAATTTGCTAAATTGGAGATGTATGAAGGCTTAACCCACTGTGTGCACTAATGAATTAAGGCTAATCAGTCTTCCAGTTAAAGCCCCTTGCATGCAGCAGGTTACAGCATATGCTTTTTCCCCTTTGGCTCACTTTCATCAAAATGCTAATTTTTGCAACACATTTAGCACCAGATGTAATTATCAAAAAATACAAAGGCACTGTCACTAACCTGATTACAATAATTACCTGCCGTGCCAAAAACACTCAGCAAAAAACTAAAATCTACTTACCAGGAACAGAGTTGTCCCCAATGAGCAATACCCATTAGTGGGTTTATTAATGCGCCAGGATGAATCTGGTCACATTTTAGGTTAATGTATTTTCCCTTGTGATCCTTTAGATGGGCGCTGAGCCACTGAGAAAAGCATAGTGTTCCTTCTAATACAAGAGATGGAAGATGCATACTAGATGCCTGGGGTACATTCAGTGATACATTAACATAAAAGTAGAGTTGCAAATGGTATATGGCTAATGTTGTGTGCCAGCTGAGAAATGTCACAGAAAGATGCCTGTGCCGCCCCCTACTGTCTGGCGCTAAAATGCACTGGCGCAGTAATGTAGCTATAGCTGTAAGGGCACTGGGGCCCCCTTTGCGCCACCCCTTTACATCATTACCTGCCAAGACCACTTTTTACATCAGCATGGACCCAGCAGCTCCTGGTTCAGTAACACCCTCTGTCCCCCTGGTAGTTACATCACTGGTGACATGGTTACCGTTAAAGGTAATGATAGGTGGCAAGGACTACCCAGTGTGACATTAGCCTACAGGATTAGCTCCTAACCACTCCACCACTGAGCTAATATTTCCATATCTTATGTAATACATATAGGTAACTGTTACTATTCAAGCTCATAAAATAGTAGATTGATATAGGTACAAAAATGTATTTCAATCACAGCTATAGGATTATATCCTTGAGTCTGGGCCCACTCAGCACAGAAGGGAAAGTGGCAACAGAACCACTTCATATCATCCAAGCTTCAGACTTGTCAATTGTTGCAGCTCCAAGAACCTACAACAAAGTCCAGGCAACAGCTCTATACTGCGAACAAGGATATATTTGGATATCAATAAACTGACTCTGAGTGCCCACTCATTTGTATTAAAAAAAATATGCAATTGTCTCTGTACAAGTCATGCTATACTAATGCACTTTATTATGTAAGATAAAGTGTATGAATTTTAAACACTGGATTGAGAGTTAAGGCAGCTGATACATGTGTTTAATGTCTCAGCAAGCATTTAGTGTATACAATATTAAAACATATCATACAAGTGACTGTGCCTTCACCCTACCCAACAACTATCTCTTATTATTGCCTAAGAAGCTGATGAGCAGTCTGGGAGGTCTATGCAGATTTCATGCAGTTATTTGTGGTCAACTTTTTTCCTCCTTAGTCCCATAAGTTCTCATGGAATCTGTTGCCTGAAGAATGAAGCCTTTTCTACCCCAACCCCCCCAATGTCCATTCTCCAAGTCAAACGAAAATCCATAGATACTGCCCTACTTATTTTGATACTTCCTGCCAACTGTAGGTAACATACCCAGTGAATTCAACTCTAATTGACCTAACCTGTAATGTGAACTGCATAATATCATGTCCTATACAGTATCTTCATGTTATCCAGCTAGCTAGGTCTTCTTAAAAACTCATGTACTAACTAGAGAATGTGTTCAAACGCAAAAGCCTTCAAACCAAAGCTGAAGCAAAATATTATCTTCATTCAGTATATTTTATCTACCCTTTAGTGGTGTAGTAAAAACAACTTGTGTTGTTTTATGGTAGGGCTTTTGCTCTGAGCCTTGGTCATCGTTGATCCATCATGTAGGTTTTGTGTTGGGAACCAAGCCTTCCTGATATACATGGGTACCCTTGTTCTATAATTTTGGCACATCGCTCCAAGGATTGAGGTTGATGGCCCAGAGGAACTTTTTCCACAAATCTCAGATAACAGAAACAACCTCCCATTCACTCAAATTGAAAATGCCTACAAAAAAAGTTGTGTGTTCCTCTTAGCACCTTAGCACATAAAAAAATGAAGATGCATAGGGAGTAGGTAACTAATATGAACTGAGCAAAAGGGAAATAAATCATGGGTACTAAACCTTACTGCACTGTTCAACCAAACTTTACTCAGCTGTTGCTGGACTACAATCCCAGAATAAAGTAACATATAATGAAGGTTAAGGCATGTGGGAGCTGTAGTCCAGCAACATCAGGGTTGTATTCGTAAAGCAATATTGCACAATAAATCTTTTCCTATATTTTCCTCCAAATCTCTAAGGCCAGCGGCTGCATTAAAATGCAAGAAATCCTCCAATAAGAATCCCAGCTGGTCTGTGTAAATCTGGCTCCCTGTTCTCTGTTCCTGCAATTGGAGTTGGGAGCATTAAGCACAGTTTCCTATCACTGAACAAGTCTCTCCTTTATCCCCAGGTCTGATTCCTGTGTCATATAATGAAGGGAAAATGACATAATTATCTCTATATGTAAGGTACCAGCAAGATGCCTGACACAGTGCTGGGAATCAGCGTTCTCATTGGTCACGTCTCTTGCACTTATAATGAGGTTTCTGATCAGTAGAATTCTCATTGACACATTTTCTTACATCTACAATTACATTTTTTAACAACTTTTAAAAGCAGGGGGGGCAGTGGGACAGTGTTATGGTTGGGTTTACAGCCCCTTTAAGAGGGGGAGGATGAGTGCTATAAAGACTTATTGGCTCAGCCATTCCAGCACAGCTCTCTCTGCAATGAGCTCCTTCAATACCGATTCATCCGTTCTAGCAGAGTAAGCATTTGGTTCAGTATTGGGCCCCCCTCCTAGTTCCATCCCTGAGCCGAGAGGGGCCAAAATAGATGGATCATGCATGAATAGCAGGATTGGATTTTAGGAGCATTGTCCTTTGGTTTTATTGTGCAGCATCAGTATCAAAAGGCATGGCGTCAACTCTATCGAAATATCATGATGTGTCCTCTAAATTGTTCCAACTTGCTGCTGTAAGCAAGAACTGCCATGATGCCGAACAGCTCCCTTGTGTTCCTGAATAATGACTCTGCTCTGTAAATTCCTGCCAGCAGATTAATCCTCCATTCCAGCAATGTTATGTTGGCGTGGGAGTTAAATTGCTTGGCCTGCGTTAAGTGCGTGAAAAATTAAGTTTAAATTGCTGTTATGGAACTAAAAAGACCCATAGAAATGACTTATTAACCACAAGTGGATTAATTGCCATGTGTAGCATTTATTATACTCCCCCAATAGAGAGGGTATCATAGAGGAACCATTACAGCAAAAAGTACTAAATGTTATATTTTTACATTTCATAGTGTAAATGCTACAAGTAAACTAGTGACATGTAGCTTCCTAATCCCAGAACTAGAGGAAGCTTAAAGAAAGATTGGCTGTTGCCTCTCTCAATTACTCTGTTGCAAAAACTGCCATGTTGGAGATAAAGGGCTAAGATACCAGTCAGATCAGGCCACCCCTTTAATTGTGCTCCACTGTTATATATATATAGCGCCCCTAATTAAGAGAAGTGGAGGTTTTGGTAAGCTATGGCAACCAGCTCTCTTCTGCAGCCTGTGTATAGTAACTTCCACCCCCAAAACTGAAAAGAAATGTCGTCCTTAGCAACTAGCCAATATGTATTCAATGAGTATTTAATGAAGGAGTAATAGACTTTTTAAGAAACTTCCCAAGAGCCTCTTTTTTGTTATGACATAATAGTTTTATCAAAATCCTTCCTCTGAATATAAATAATAATGGATGTGTACCATATGTATTGACCTATCAGCCCTATATTAGGGACATCAGTGATTTTTTCATAAAGTTGTTTGATTTCGGATGATGTGGGGGATCTCTGGCTGATGACTCTAAATGTGGAGAGTCTCTACACCTACATCCCACATGATGGGGGAGAGCAGGCTAGTCGTGAATCTGTCCCCATCTTCTGCCTGGATTTATGGCCACAGAAAGATGGCAACCCTAACTAAAAAGGGCTCTGCCAAAATCACAGTTGAGCAGAATGAAACAAATAGAATCTCCAAATGAATAGGTGGATGTAAGGTTAAGAGATGTGGGTGATAAATTTCAAGCTAGGGGGTATCCTGATGACTTCCTACAGAAAAAGCTAAAAGAAGTCAGTTTACAGAATAGAAGAAAATTGCTTAAGAAAAAGACAAAAAAGTTGAGAATCACATTACTTTTGTAACTCAATATGATACTTGAGTAAAGGCATTTCTAAGATCCTGAGGCGTCACTGGTCTTTACTAAAGAATAATTTACATTGTATTATGGAATTTGAATGGCCTCCAATAATTGCTTATAAATAAGGAAAAAGTTTGGGTAATTGGCTGGTGAAGTCTGATATAGGGATAAGAGATAAGGGGAATAAAAGTAAAAACTGAACTTTCCCCGGTTATAGCTGTAATCGTTGCTCCAGTGTACAACTGGGGGAGGTTCTTTATCACCCCAGGGAAGGTAATATGATCAAGATTCACGGACAATACTCGTGCTGCCCAACATAAGCAGTGTATGTCATCAAATACCCATGTGGGCTGGCATGTGTTGGACAGACAATGAGAATGGTATGTGAATGGATAAGGGAGCATAAATCTGCTATAAATACAGGCAATAAAGATCGGGCTGTAGCAGGCCATTTTATTAAGTGTGGACATAGGGTAAATCAATTAAAGTTCCAGATTACTGAGACAGAACGAAGTGGAGGAGATCGATTGAAAAAGTTGTTACTCAAAGAAGCTTTCTGGATTAGGAAGTTGGAACCATAAAATCGCTTTGGGTTAAATATGACTTGATACCTATTTTTAGATATATCCTCCATTTAGATTTTAGGTATTTATATATGTTTTTATCCTTTTACAGGTTTTTATAAAAAAAATGGACACTTGTTAATCTGCACGTATTTTTTGTTTGTATTCTTTATATATGGACATGTGTGCCTATAATAATATAATTATGGATAATGGATACAACTGTGTTGTAAATGTATCTATAGCCACTAGGTGGCATGTCAGGGTATAAAGAGGGAGGTGTTTCATTAATAGTTATCTTGATAAAGGGCTGCACAAGGCCTAAAGCATCACTGTAATGCCCTGAAAGTGTGCAATGAATGTATTTTATTTAAAACGAATAATAGCAGTGCTGTTCCAGACTGTATCCTGTTCTATGTACCAGTGGGAAGTGGCCAATGGAGAACTTGCACTGTTCTAAAGTTCACACGGATGGTTGTACTGACTACTGGCTGCCTTCTAGTGGATATTCTACATGCAAAAACATGGGAGGACCCTATGTCATGAGCCTTGGGTAGTTATGGAATGGGCACTACAGACAAGCCACTAGCAATACACCCAGTATAGTCAGGCCAATGCAAGCATGCCCAATCATTCAACATGTTTAGTTACAGGGGAAACTCATACAGTGATAATACCAGGAGTGGCACCTTTTTTGAGATAATAGTTAGTTCACTGTTATATTTTTGTTGATGTAAAGTACAAATAGTAATTATGGTTTGTTGTCTTTCCCTGCTGTGGGGCAGATAGCTGCCGCTAAACCGCAGAGTAGTATTGTATCAATGTCTGACCACTAGATGGAGCAGTTACATTAAGGTTAATAGTGTAATAGTTTCTGACCATGAAATAGTAAAGAAAGTTGTCAGGAGAAGGAAAGAGGCTGATTCTTATTTTAAAGGTTTATTATTATTATCCTTTAACAGCTGAAATGATAACACAGGGCAGGTCTGTAGCGTGAGGAAAAACATTCCCACTACATTATTTTGAGTTTAATGCACATATTTTGGCACCAGCTGTGTATTACATACTTCTGCTCCATAAGGCGTGCATTTTACTCAGCCCATAAAACTTGCATTTAGGAAGCAGTTCTAGCAAAACACATCCATCTCTAAAGCCCCGAAGCACTGCACAGCATAACGAATGGGTCGCTCGCACACCCCTGACTAATGGGTAGCCATTAATGAACCCGCTGTGTCCGTTGCCAAGCGTACCTTCACACCAGCAACATAAAGACTGCGAACAACGCGGGGATAACATTTCATAATATGATGCAAGTACATTTCAAAGTCCAGTCTGCAATGTGGGACAGATGGTCTATTACTATAACTAAGTCTACAATTAGCCACTTGCATTCCCTGGATGTTTGGCTTCAAACTGGTGAGAATTAAATTACAGAGAGTCTGTCTGACTTCCAGCAGGTATTGAGGCAGTGAGTGTCATACACTCGAATGTCAAATACATGTATCCCGACGTCCATACAGCGAACAAACTGCAACAGTCAAGGCTGGCAGAATCTGATAGAAACATTATTATCATTATTTAGAGGTACACATTATTATTATTAACATTTATTTATAAAGCGCCAACATATTCCGCAGCGCTGTACAATAAGTGGGTTTCATACATTGGACATACAGAGTAACATATAAAGCAATCAATAACCGATACAAGAGGTGAAGAGAGCCCTGCCCAAAAGAGCTTACAATCTACAAGGAGAAACATGCCTTTGTTCAGTCAGTGTTTCTTTTTATTTATCTAATAGAAACAACAAGTGAAGAGTGTGTAATAATATTCCTATAGCAGGGCTTTCCCTTGCGTCTATAAGAGCAATGACACTCGGGGAGATTCGTCGCCCATGGTAGCAAATTTTTACCATAGGTGACAAATCTCCCCATGTGGCATTGCTCTTATAGATGCCAAGGACGCCCTGCTATAGGAACATCATTAAATCTCCCCAAAAATACCTTCGCTTACACTGTAATCGCCGCAAGTAAATTACATTACTCACAGTAATTCGGCTTAATTGCAGAAAAATGTGAAAGCAGATTTTCCCACAATTAGAGTAATGGAATTTATGATTAGAGTGTTAGCAAAGGGGAGATTTGTCACCGGTGGTAGGGAATTTTTAACATGGGTCTCCCCATGTCATTGCCCTAAATGTGCTGTTACCTAACCATTGTCTATGCCTTTCTACACTGGGTGTGATAATCTTCTCATTATAACATGAGTTAGGATGTTTGGGTATTCTGATGTCTTTGGGATTATGGCCAAAGAAAAGGCAATGGTTAATGGCAATCACAACATGCCTATTTTTCTTGTGTCTGCTATGTCTGTATCATCACTATACAATGAAAGAAGAAGATAAAAAAGAAGCCCCAGTTATTCCCAGTTATTCTAGGTTCATTTGGCCTCATGCTTATAATTAGTGCAGAACTGGAGCAGTATCTCCCCCATACACAGGCCTTACTGGCATACAAGTAAAAGCAGCTGCAAGACCTATACTGAGCCCTTTAAGTACATGGTTTTCTTGTACCACTGACCCTCATGCCCAAGACTCAATATTAATGATCAGCGAATTTTTTCGCCAGGCATGGATTTGCAGCGAAATTCCGCATTTCCCCATTGGCAAATTGTTTCGCAAAACTTCAGTGGTTGCATCATATAAAAGCACGGCTGCATTCAAAAAGGGGAGTGGAAACAGCAAAAAAGGCGTGATTGCGTAAAAAAAGTTGTGCGCATCAAAAAAGTCATGCAGTTTGCATTACGCAATTTTTTTCGCTGTTTTACACATTTTTTGCCAAAGTGAAACAGGACTGATTTGCTCATCACTATTCAGTATAACATAAGGCACAAAATATAGTCTGGACAGTGTTACAAGTAGGGGCAAGTGTGAAGCCTATGGTGTTCTAAAGGGCATAGTTTGCACCTCTTAGTAACACTTCTGCCCATCCCTAAGTAAATAAGTTTTATGTGTGTGGGGCCATTCTATTTATGAATTAGTCTGGAATTCTCCAGCAGCTCCCCCTGTAGGTGGGTGATAGAATAAAAACTTCAAAAACAGCTGGAGGCTGCAAGCCTAAAGTGATATGAAAAAGCATTCTTTCTGCTTCACCTGGACTGAACCATACTCTGAAGTTGCCACGTGAGACCTCTGCTTGGGCTTCAGGGTTTCTGAAGATTTAGCAACTTAAGTGCAAGTCAGTGTCAGCAGACTATAGAGTATAATATACTATAAGTACAGAGGGCCCAACAGTGGTGCAATTTCACCATTTATACACCATAGATTGATAGAAAGCAGGGTGATAGTGAAGACCTGTTAAGGTTTATTCATTTGTTTTTTTCCCTCTGAAACTAACGTGTATGAACCAAATAATTTGTATGGCTGAATATAGAACAAGAGCTAACATGAGCTGGTTACTGGAGATACTCTCACTTATATCAGCTTTCCCAGGGGGTAACTGGCTCCAGTCCCAATGAGATTTCCTATAGTGAATAACTAACCTGTTTCCTAAATGAGCCCCATGTCCCACAAGACAAAAACTGATAAATAAATGTGCTATAAATGCACAGCAGAACAGCCAGCAGTTAATGTGAGCAGCCAATCAGAAATGAGCCTACTGAACTCTATTGGCTTATTTGATGACCTGTACCATGGCTTCCCTCTGGGTCCTCTATTTCCAATTTATCAATGTAACTGATTTGCTTTGCCTTTTGTTATAATCCGTTAACATTTCTGCGTCTTCCTTTAGTATTTCATGTGAGGCTTATCATTTATGGAATTAAGGTTTTTTTTTTGTTCTTGCCAGGATTCAAGCCTCCATCATCATTAAATTACCATTTAGAAAATGATATCAAGTACAGTAATTGTTCTTTATCTAATTTCTCCACGTTGCACATTCTCAAGCAGCCAGTAAATTCATACAAATTAACATTCCCCTATGGGAGCAGATAGAATATCAGGCATTCATTACCATGGAGGGCACACAGCTTTAGATCACAGCAGATGTGGATTGTTTTCCTAATACACAGCAAAGCCACGCGCTGCTCATACATACCTCTTAACTACATCCAGTACAATGTATGTACACAAAAACATGGAACTGCAATTTAGAGATGCCTCTACAGACTACATAACAGGAATATAATTACAAAGATGGACCTAGACCACTCTGTGAAACAAACATAATGACATTGTGGACAATAAGAAATACAAAATTGTTTCTGATCACAAACGTTTTATATATAATAATTATTCTCCTGAGCTGCTCTGGGTTATAGACTGTACATGAACATGTAAAACAACAAAAAACAATGCACGTGTTTTGGTCCGTTTCTGGGTAAATAGAAAATATATATAACTGAATGTAAACTGCTTTGGGCTGTACAGTGCAATAAAAATAACCAGATATGCATGGGGCAAGAAAACATGGGGTATATGATACAGGCTGTGGGGCAATGATAAACAAACATATGTCTTGCAGTTTGCAATGCAGATTTATAAATCTGCTCTAAAACACACTGGAGTGAAATCTGTATCTTCCAGCAGCAGAAAAAGGTTTGCAGCACGTAACAGCATATCTTTCAACATTGCATATTTAAAAATTATGTACGGGGGTGAAAAATGTAAATGTTTAATGTAAATCAGCAGCGATTCTCAGGAAGCAGATTTCAATGCAGTCCCCTATCTTTTGCTCCTCGCTTACAACTTTAGCATCAGAGCGGGTCCAGAGGGGGCTGCATCACTAGTGCAGAGCAGAATTTTCATTTTAAAGTTACCTGAGGCGGCTTTTTTATTGTGGGAAATGGGTGTAGTGTGCAAGAGTGGCCACCAGAGAAGAGTAGAGAGCTTACTACCAGGGGTATAAAATGATAGGGACAGTGGGATGCAGGCTATAGACTGGAAGGGTGTAGTAGGTAGTGATGGGCAAATCTGTCCCATTTCGTTTCACCAAAAAATTTGTAAAATGGTGAAAATTTGCAAAATGCTCTAAAGTCAATGGCCAGGCCACTTTACTTTCTTTTACAATACATTGGAGCCTATAAGTGTTTTTCACGGCAAAACCAGGTGAAGAATTTCACCCATTACTTGACTGGCAGGATTTAATGCCTACCTGCAGGGTGTGAGTCTGGTAGGAAAAGTGAGTGCAGGGTAGTGGATGTAACAGCATGTACTGGGTACATAAGATAGGCAGGCCAGCGAGAATGGGCAACTGTGGTTCCAACTAGGAGGCAGAGGAAATAATTTCCCTACAAACATATTGTCAGTTGGGTATGGAAGAGATAGCATAGGGCTAGTGAGGGGCCCTGGGAGTTTCAGGCCAACTTACACAAAGTAGGAAAATTCCCATTCAGAGAGCTGAGGGTTAGCCATGACCAGGGAATTGAGGGAGAGGGAAGGCCTGGGAGATGAGACTGTTGGATTGCTGGAAAGGAACATGCGAGAGGGAATGTAGTCCCAGTTATGATGGTGGAAGAAATGAACAAATGTATACTCCACATATAACTATGACTGTCTGGATTTATAAGTAAAAATGTGGCCATAAACATATATAACTGTAAAACTGTTAACAGTTAAATGTGAAAGAATTAAAATTGTAATAAAGTTATGGAATAAGATACAACTTCCAACTGTGGAATATGAAGGAACCTCATAGTGAGAGGAAGGTAAGTTTTCTTTCTGGTGTTGTATCGCTTGCCACCACTTACAAATTTAGGAAATATCAATAATCCGCCCTGTAACCCATAGCCATTCACTATATGGCTATACTATGGCCCCTTTTATTCAAGTGCAGCAAACAAAAAATTCACAGCTGCACTCACCTGTGGTGCAAAGTCTCCTAGACGTATGGTAGCACCCCAACAATGTATGGAACAAAGCAGAAATAGAGACTGCACTCAAGCAAAATTTCAGCTGGGGAGCTTACCCCATTTATTATGCCAATGTACCACAAAAAAAATTAACATTTCGGGGGGCACTCCCTCCCTTTCGTCAGGATTTGGTACATTGTGTTTTGTGGTACATTGGCATAATAAATAGGGTTAGCACCCCAGCTGAAATTTTGCTTGAGTGCAGTCTCTATTTCTGCTTTGTTCTACACTTTTATTCAAGCCCTACCCACCTCTAATTCTGTGATCCAGGATTGACCAAAGGGCAGTTAGAAAGTTTGTTAAAGAGTTCAGTGTAATCACCCATATGTATCTGATCAGTGCAGGGCATGGGATACATAACTAACATACACCTAGAAATGGGTCCAACTTTTCTGGGCCTCAGCGTGGGACTGCAGTTCCCTTAAACTGGCCTGCAAGCATATTAACCACCATTACCCCCCAGGCTCAGCTGTAAGACCCCTGTGCCAAGTAATGTTGAAAGCCCCCCAAAAAAGACTTATCCTCAAAAGACAAATAAAGATTATACAGTTGAGAACAACCAAATAGATATTAGCCCTGGGGCATTTCCATGCAGTGCCATATTAATTTTGCTATGAAGATAGAAAACCTATAAGTACCGTCCTTCTCCCATGGATCTGCTGAAAGGGAAAGAGCATTCAATCTGCTGAATCAATTTTTTCTAATGAGGTTTCAATACAAATGAGGCGTCACAAGCCATTAAGCGCCTGCAGTGTGCTCTGCATTCATTCCAGATGGGCCTCGAGACATGAGGCAAGAGTGAATCAAATTACTCCATGCTATGTTGGGTTATTAAAATGAAACCAGGCATCCACATAACAAGTTAACCACAACACTGCATATGCCACAGCCCAGGTGCCAACCTCAATAAAGCTTTTTCCTTATTCTATCCCCACTTTATCAGTAGTGTCTAAAGCACCTTGAGCGCAACGTAGGCATTTCACAAATATTATATTTCACTTCTCCTTCAGCAAAATAGTGGTTTTCTGGGAACTGGGGCCTTTCTTGAAAAATATTCACCATCTATTTTCTTGCTAACAATCTAATACAGAAGAGCAATGGCTGCCTTCAACCTAATTGATGTACTAGCTACTGCCTCTTGTCTGCCATCAATCTTCTCCATCTAAAAAAAAAAAAACCCCAAATATATGCAGTACAAGATCCAGAGATGGACATCACCAAATAAAAAGAAAAATGTACATCATAATCAGCAAGGTTAGTGGAGCATGTCTCACTTATTATATGGCTCCATAGCTTTGCCCCTGCATTCTGCCTCAAACCAAATAACTGTCATTGATCTATGTCTGCCGGAGAGATGTGGGAATGGGCTATAATTCATTCTAGTCGGGCTTTTTGACTGTACACAAAATCTGCAACTTTTTGTGCTGTATCTGTAGTTTATGCTAAAACAAATTATTGCCAATCAGAGATAGAAATGTGCATGCATTTCCATTCAAGAGTGGTGAATTAGCATGCAATTCATTTTCCCACTTACATGTGATTCCCTAGTAACGAGAGGGATTAGAACATGCGCTTATTGCATATGTTGTTGAAGAAACAGCTCAAGGACTGACAAACTTGTGTGCAGATGTAACTGGAAGCAACTACTTGTCAAGGTCAAGGTTTGTTCACTTTAGCCAACGTCATAAGTATATATGAAAATAGGGCACATATTTGCTAAATGGTCAAATATTTAACTCCCAAACCAAGGGTATTTGCTGCTATAACTGTGTATACGCTTCTGGGAAGGCTTTCCACTAGATGCTAGAACATCGTTGGTGGGATTTGCTTTCATTCAGACACAAGAACATTAGTTATATTGGGGATTAGGCCTGGCTTGTAGTAGGTATTTCAATCCATCCCAGTTGTGTTCAGTTGGGTTGAGGGTGCAATCCACTAACGTTCTTCCACTCCCATCTCAGCAAACTTACTCTGTATGGACCTCACTTTCTATACAGGGGCATTATTGTGCTGAAAAAGTAAAAAGCCTTCCCCAAACTATTGCCACAAAGTAGAAGCATGGAATTAATTGTCAAGAATGTCATTTTATGCTGTAGCATTGGTTAGCTTTCAGTGGAACCGGGGGACCTTGCCAAACCATGGAAAACAGCCCTAGACAATTATTCAACCTCCACTAAACCTTACTGTCAGCATTCTGCATCAACACAGCCTGTGTTCTCCTGGGATCTACCAAACCTAGACTTTTCTGTCAGACTGCCAAAATGGTAATGCCATTTATCACCCCAGATTTCCACTGCTCCATAGTCCAATGTTGGTGAACTTTAAACCCCTCAACAGCTGCCACTTGGTTGGTTTGTTTACTTCTGACCATGTTTCAAACACATAGTCCTTGTGTTGACATTGCTTCCAGAGACCATTTGGATCTTAACACTGAGTGTTTCAAATAAGGACATGTCATTATACACAAAGTGTTAAGAAATTTTCAACAAAAATATGTCAGAATCTTTTGTCTATATTGTGTATTTACATATAATGCATGTTATATATAAACAGTGCTTACTGATGTCATCAGTTATAATCGGAGGTTAGTGTTGTCATTTCTGTCTCATGACTCAATACAACTTGTGTATTATAGTTATGTACACTGTGTTTACAATAAGAGGATATTAGAATGCCACATTGGATTCCATGACCTGCATAAAAGCACTCGGCCTTTGGCAGCAACAAAAACAATATAATCAGCATTTCTCTATGTGTAAGGTTTTGGTGCAGCTCTTACACTGCATGTACTAAGGGATTGTTGGAACATATGTAACGTCAGCGCTACATTAGAGCTCTTTGAAAGCGTTACACACTGTTCCTTGATGGTGTCTGACACGGCTACACAAGATGAGATCTGACATGATCACCCTGTAGTCCTTGATGACTGGGAGACGTGCGTGTTTGATTTGTAGCCATGCGTTTGATATTGGAAGGCAAGGTAGAGATTAATTAGTCATTGCGCTACACCCTGTCTATTCTTCTGCAGCTCTGAGCACTTCCACCTCCCTCACGTCTTCAAGAGGAAAAGGACAAAGAACAGACAAATCTGTCATGTTTCACTTTGTTACAGTTTTTTCTATTACGCAGAATTGCTGAATAATGTGAGTCCTTGTGGCTAATGCAATGCCGTGTTCCTGGCTTAATAGTGTTTAGTACATTACATATAGCACTATTGGTTAACTGGACTGCTATTTGTGCATTACTGACCAGGCTCAAACTGGGATTCAAATAGGCCTTGGTTTTTTTAAGTTCACAGAGCCCCAAACTGCCCCCCCACCAGCCCAATAAATAGTGAGTGTCTATGGCATCTTACAGCAGCCCCTCTGGCATTAGCCAGAACCCACAGATTGCTAGTCAGACTGTTACTGAGCCCTATAAGAGATCTAGTGGGCACAGGATCCTCTGCTATAGCCCCAGCAGCCTAGCAACAGCTAACAATCCAAGCCTGACATTTGTGCAAATAGTAGAATAACATATTGACCCAAATTAAAAAATGTAAAGAATAGCACTGTCTCCATTATACTAAACATTCATTATAATTGTGAATTAAAACATGGTAAAAGGGGAAAAACCCATGGTAAATAACCACTGCCTGCCCTCTTTATATTACATATATACAGTATATATATAGTGGGTAATGTACCCCCTGTTGTAAAATATAGGGGTATTTTAAGTCACCATTATAAATATATATAAATATATGATTTTTGATGGACCCTAACTTAGCTAAAGTTCTCAACAACAGACAAGAGCACATTGAGCATGTGAAGTGCCACTGACACTCAAGAGAATATGGTGTGGTACTGTTAAAGGTCTGATAAACCACTAGGGCTGGTGCAATACCTACATGCAATACAGTATTTCTAACTATAGTACAGATAAGTAGCCATTAGGGTTTTAGGGATGCTTCCATAAAAACTTAAACAAATGCTGTTTGGGGTTCTATGTACCGGTATGGGACCTGTTATCCAGAATGCTCGGGACCTGGGGTTTTCTGGATAAGGGATCTTTCCGTAATTTGGATCTCCATAACTTAAGTCTGTTAAAAACCATTTCAATATTGAATAAATCCAATAGGCTTGTTCTGCCTCCAATAAGGATCAATGATACCTTAGTTGGGATCAAGTGCAGGTACTGTTTTATTATTACAGAGAAAAGGGAATCATTTAACCATTAAATAAACCCAATAGGGCTGTTCTGCCCCCAATAAGGGGTAATTATATCTTAGTTGGGATCAAGTACAGGTACTGTTTTATTATTACAGAGAAAAGGGAATCATTTAACCATTAAATAAACCCAATAGGGCTGTTCTGCCCCCAATAAGGGGTAATTATATCTTAGTTGGGATCAAGTACAAGGTTCTGTTTTATTATTACAGAGAAAAACAAAATCATTTTGAAAAATTAGAATTATTTGCTTATAATGGTGTCTATGGGAGATGGCCTTTCCGTAATTCAGAACTTTCTGGATAACGGGTTTCCAGATAAGGGATCCCATACCTGTACTTGAAATGCCACCAGTCCAGGCCTGGTGGTGTGATATCTGTTGGGTATACAGAGCTTTGTGGTGACATTTTTGACCCAGACCTATCTACTGTACAATATATACAATACATATGATATTCAGAAAACTCCTGTGGTATCTTGTTACCCACATACCCGTGATAAAACAAGTATTGTTGTGTATTTGAGCTCTGCCGTTGTTAATTGCCTGTCCCCCAAATACTGCTCTGTCTCAATTATAATTTGACTCTGAGTATGCCTCTGAGCCTCACCCCACAAAGTAGCTTATAGAATCCCATGTGACTTGAGCTGATACACATGTGTTGCACATACAGTGTAAATCAGTCACTAAAGATATAGATGTGTAAAGGCAGAAATTGTGAAAGACTGGCAAAAGAACCAGGGTTATCTGTATGCCTATAGAAGTCCATCAAGTAAGTGTGCCAGCAAGAGGGAGTTAAATGGACTGTGTGTGATGAGCTTAAGGGCAGATGTGGGGGGCACATATGCTTAAGTAAATAACCTACAGTGGAGGAAATAATTATTTGACCCCTCACTGATTTTGTAAGTTTGTCCAATGACAAAGAAATGAAAAGTCTCAGAACAGTATCATTTCAATGGTAGGTTTATTTTAACAGTGGCAGATAGCACATCAAAAGGAAAATCGAAAAAATAACTTTAAATAAAAGATAGCAACTGATTTGCATTTCATTGAGTGAAATAAGTTTTTGAACCCCTACCAACCATTAAGAGTTCTGGCTCCCACAGAGTGGTTAGACACTTCTACTCAATTAGTCAACCTCATTAAGGACACCTGTCTTAACTAGTCACCTGTATAAAAGACACCTGTCCACAGAATCAATCAAGCAGACTCCAAACTCTCCAACATGGGAAAGACCAAAGAGCTGTCCAAGGATGTCAGAGACAAAATTGTAGACCTGCACAAGGCTGGAATGGGCTACAAAACCATTAGCAAGAAGCTGGGAGAGAAGGTGACAACTGTTGGTGCGATTGTTCGAAAATGGAAGGAGCACAAAATGACCATCAATCGACCTCGCTCTGGGGCTCCACGCAAGATCTCACCTCGTGGGGTGTCAATGATTCTGAGAAAGGTGAAAAAGCATCCTAGAACTACACAGGAGGAGTTAGTTAATGACCTCAATTTAGCAGGGACCACAGTCACCAAGAAAACCATTGGAAACACATTACACCGCAATGGATTAAAATCCTGCAGGGCTCACAAGGTCCCCCTGCTCAAGAAGGCACATGTGCAGGCCCGTCTGAAGTTTGCCAATGAACACCTGAATGATTCTGTGAGTGACTGGGAGAAGGTGCTGTGGTCTGATGAGACCAAAATAGAGCTCTTTGGCATTAACTCAACTTGCTGTGTTTGGAGGAAGAAAAATGCTGCCTATGACCCCCAAAACACCGTCCCCACCGTCAAGCATGGTGGTGGAAACATTTTGCTTTGGGGGTGTTTTTCTGCTAAGGGCACAGGACAACTTATTCGCATTAACGGGAAAATGGACGGAGCCATGTATCGTGAAATCCTGAACGACAACCTCCTTCCCTCTGCCAGGAAACTGAAAATGGGTCGTGGATGAGTGTTCCAGCACGACAATGACCCAAAACATACAGCAAAGGCAACAAAAGAGTGGCTCAAGAAGAAGCACATTAAGGTCATGGAGTGGCCTAGTCAGTCTCCGGACCTTAATCCAATAGAAAACCTATGGAGGGAGCTCAAGCTCAGAGTTGCACAGAGACAGCCTCGAAACCTTAGGGATTTAGAGATGATCTGCAAAGAGGAGTGGACCAACATTCCTCCTAAAATGTGCGCAAACTTGGTCATCAATTACAAGAAACGTTTGACCTCTGTGCTTGCAAACAAGGGTTTTTCCACTAAGTATTAAGTCTTTTTTTGTTAGAGGGTTCAAAAACTTATTTCACTCAATGAAATGCAAATCAGTTGCTATCTTTTATTTAAAGTAATTTTTTCGATTTTCCTTTTGATGTGCTATCTGCCACTGTTAAAATAAACCTACCATTGAAATGATACTGTTCTGAGACTTTTCATTTCTTTGTCATTGGACAAACTTACAAAATCAGTGAGGGGTCAAATAATTATTTCCTCCACTGTATGTACTAAAAATAGGAATGCAGTGCTGGAGTCAGTGTGCTCTGCATTCTCTTTTACATATATTTTTCAGAAACAGTGCCACAGGTTCCATCTTGGCTAGCAGCCCGTGGTATGATAATAGCCAGCTGACTTATTTAGTATTAGCTACTTCTATGCCTCCCGTCGCTTTGGGGGGGGGGTCCATCCCATTGCCAAGCATCTGCCACTGAACATGCCCTGTGAATAATTTTATTTGGAGAAGGGAGTGATGGTTTGCATTTTCTGGAATAACATTCTTGAAATACTTTGTTGAGAACCCTAATGTTTCTCCTTCATGCTGGCACACGTGCAAATCCCATCTGGTCAATGACTGAGCAATAAACATATATGTATATGAACATACAGGCAGAGTATACTCTTATAAGCCAGTGCTGGTGAGATATATGTATGCATATACACCAAAGCTATTACAGTATAAGCATGGGATCCATTATCTGTAAACCCATTATCCAGAATGCTCCAAATATCAGAAAGGTCATCTCATATAGACTCCATTTTAAGCAAATAATAATTTCCCTTTTCTGTGTAATATTAAAATTGTACCTTGTACTAAATCCTAACTAGGATATAATTAAACCTTATTGGAGGCAAAACAATACTATAGGGTTTATTTCATGATTAAATGATTTTTCAATAGACATAAGGCATGAAGATCCAAATCCATAATCCATAAAACCCCAGGTCCTGAGCATTCTGGACAACAGGTCCTATTCCTGTACCACTCTCTTAGAAGCAAATGCAAAATTCTGTGATGAATATTTTGGACCCCAATGAGACCTTTGTATGTGGCTGTAAATAGAGAAGAGATGGAATGGGGCTAACAGTTCCAGGCAATAAAACTAATACTGGCTATTTACCTCCCAACATCAGGAAATAGAAAACTTGGGCCTCAGCCTATTCAGTCATGGCAAGACGCCACCATTGACCACCACCAGGCGCTCAGTAAGCTCTGTCTCTTTTGGAGTCTGCTATTTAGGACTGTCTTGCCTAAGTTGGACAGTTGGAGGGTATGGGCAAACCCATAACAAAGCTTTATCATTTGAGTTTGCATTGAAATGATTCACAAGGGTACATACACCAATACATGCTCCTATTGACTCCAGTGAGCCAATTCAACCTGCTAATTGTGTGCATGTACACTGGGGTCTGGCAGTAATGATGGCAGCACAGCCAGCCACCGAATGGAGCTAAATTATAGTCTGCTAGACAACTACAAAGAGAAGACAAAGACCCAATGTCCCCTTTAAAGTGACACCAAAGAAAAATGACAGTGTGTTGAAGAACTAAAAATATAATGTACTATCACACTACTATAATTTGTATGAATAAACTACTCTATAGTCGTAGGGGTAGCCAGGTTCTTGTGTAAGAACGTAATCCACTGTTCAGAGCTTATCTGCTATCTATTTAACCTGCACCATTTAGCCCTACTTTAACTTGAATACCTGCCCCTATGGCTACACAGCAGCTTATATAAACTATAGGAGTGTTTCTGAAGCAAACACACCAGTTTGACCAGTGCAGGCAACAGTATATTATATACTAATTACTTTGATAAACTTTCATTTTTTGGTGTTACTGTTCTTTTAAAATATCACCGAGCATCTTATATTGTTTAAATTACCCTTGTTTATATGATACCAGTTACATTTTATATACAGATTGGTAGCAGTGCCTAATCTTGCACACCTATAACCAGCTTTTGTATACTGGAAGCGCACACAGTCTGTTTAAAAACATCATTGAGGGTTCATGTAATCGCTCCTCTCTCCCAGCCCAGCTGAGTTATTTGCTAGTGGGTCAGAACATTATATATTTATTCATTTAGACTAAAAGCAGAGCGCATCATTTATTTATATGGATTGCTGCTCCAGCACTAAAGGCAGAGTTTCATTGACGCACCCCAACCCACACCCCTTTGCTCCATCTGAGCCCTAGATGATATATTTGCATGCAAGCCATAACTACTAAAATGTGTTTATTATTAAAATGACAGCTGTGTGCGTGTTTCAGGGCAATTCCACCTCTTATTCTGCCTTGGCAAAGTAGCTCCTACTTACGCCTACAATATATTTCATGCAGACAGGACCAAATCTATTTTTCAAATATAGTTTTAAGGGACAGTGCTTTAGCTTGTTCTGTTCTATAAAGTACGATGGAAGGGGGGGTACAGTGGAACCATCTCTCCCTACTATACCTGCTATCCCACAGCCACAGTCCCTTCCCAGAGGCTATTATCCCCCCACTGCTACTATAGGCACCATCTCTCCCTACTATACCTGCTATCCCACAGCCCCAGTCCCTTCCCAGAGGCTATTATCCCCCAACTGCTATTATGGCACCATCTCTCCCTACTATACCTGCTATCCCACAGCCTCAGTCCCTTCCCAGAGGCTATTATCCCCCAACTGCTATTATGGCACCATCTCTCCCTACTATACCTGCTATCCCACAGCCACAGTCCCTTCCCAGAGGCTATTATCCCCCCACTGCTACTATAGGCACCATCTCTCCCTACTATACCTGCTATCCCACAGCCCCAGTCCCTTCCCAGAGGCTATTATCCCCCCACTGCTACTATAGGCACCATCTCTCCCTACTATACCTGCTATCCCACAGCCCCAGTCCCTTCCCAGAGGCTATTATCCCCCCACTGCTACTATAGGCACCATCTCTCCCTACTATACCTGCTATCCCACAGCCCTAGTCCCTTCCCAGAGGCTATTATCCCACTGCTACTATAGGCACCATCTCTCCCTACTATACCTGCTATCCCACAGCCACAGTCCCTTCCCAGAGGCTATTATCCCACTGCTACTATAGGCACCATCTCTCCCTACTATACCTGCTATCCCACAGCCCCAGTCCCTTCCCAGAGGCTATTATCCCACTGCTACTATAGGAACCATCTCTCCCTACTATACCTGCTATCCCACAGCCCCAGTCCCTTCCCAGAGGCTATTATCCCACTGCTACTATAGGCACCATCTCTCCCTACTATACCTGCTATCCCACAGCCACAGTCCCTTCCCAGAGGCTATTATCCCACTGCTACTATAGGCACCATCTCCCCCTACTATACCTGCTATCCCACAGCCACAGTCCCTTCCCAGAGGCTATTATCCCACTGCTACTATAGGCACCATCTCTCCCTACTATACCTGCTATCCCACAGCCACAGTCCCTTCCCAGAGACTATTATCCCCCCACTGCTACTATAGGCACCATCTCTCCCTACTATACCTGCTATCCCACAGCCACAATCCCTTCCCAGAGGCTATTATCCCCCCACTGCTACTATAGGCACCATCTCTCCCTACTATACCTGCTATCCCACAGCCACAGTCCCTTCCCAGAGGCTATTATCCCACTGCTACTATAGGTACCATCTCTCCCTACTATACCTGCTATCTCACAGCCACAGTCCCTTCCCAGAGGCTATTATCCCCCCACTGCTACTATAGGCACCATCTCTCCCTACTATACCTGCTATCCCACAGCCACAGTCCCTTCCCAGAGGCTATTATCCCCCCCACTGCTACTATAGGCACCATCTCTCCCTACTATACCTGCTATCCCACAGCCACAGTCCCTTCCCAGAGGCTATTATCCCCCCACTGCTACTATAGGCACCATCTCTCCCTACTATACCTGCTATCCCACAGCCCCAGTCCCTTCCCAGAGGCTATTATCCCCCCACTGCTACTATAGGCACCATCTCTCCCTACTATACCTGCTATCCCACAGCCACAGTCCCTTCCCAGAGGCTATTATCCCCCCCACTGCTACTATAGGCACCATCTCTCCCTACTATACCTGCTATCCCACAGCCACAGTCCCTTCCCAGAGGCAATTATCCCCCACTGCTACTAAAAAAAAGGAGAATTTTTATACAAGAGAGACCAAGTGCGGTGTTTAGCAGAACATGGCCCTGTTTTCTCTCCTTTGTTTCAGGCTCAGGTCATTACATATTTATCACAGCAAAATGCCATTGTGAACACAGACAAATGAAACGCACACATCAGTCCTCAGCACCAATTATAGACATACACTACTGCATGAAAAAAAGCATTTCACAGATAAAAATTTCCAAATAGAAAAGACTACTTAAAAGGGAACAGATTTTTTGTTGTAACTAAAAAAAATAAAATAAAAAGTGATGTTCACCATTGCCCCCATATTCTAGGTTTATTTAGTAACCCTTGTTTGTTAAATCATACTAACACCCTTGTTTGTTAAAAACTTATGTTAACGGTTGTGTAACTTGCTTGTGCTATATACATTTCATTATTCTTTGCCAGTAAATCAAAAGCTTTTCCCAGAATTTAAGTATAACTGTGACCGCGTGGGAAGCTGCATTCGCCTCAGTTGCACTCAAAGCTTCAGATGGTCAGAACTGCTTGTGGTTTCACAAATGAGGTGCAAGTTGCAGGGATAACGTCATTAAAACACAGTTATGTTCGATTTATTTAGTGCAAGTCTTGTACGCTGATTGATACAGCCCACTGTGTGTACTCTGGGACTACTGCCATGTTCAGGGTGGTGTTAGCTCTGGGGCTCCCCAGCGTCTATAGGGGCATTTGCATGTGAATAATCAGAACAGCCAGGCCAGACACAATATCACTTAAGGTCCCCATACACTATAAGATCCGCTCGCTTGGCGATGTCGCCAAGTGAGCGGATCTTCACCCGATATCCCCACCTACGGGTGGGCGATATTGGGTAGCAAGTAACTTAAAAAAAAAATAATTCGATCGTTTGGCCCTGGGGCCAATTTCAGGCCAGATAACGGTCGGCCAGGCCGCTCTGTTCTACCCATACATGGGCCAATTAGCTGCCGAATCGGTCCAAGGGACCAATATCGGCAGCTATAGTCGGCCCGTGTATGGTGTATGAACTTTTCCACATTTTGTCAAATTACAGCCACAAACATGAATCAATTTTATTGGAATTCCACGTGAAAGACCAATACAAAGTGGTGTACACATGAGAAGTGGAACGAAAATCATACATGATTCCAAACATTTTTTACAAATAAATAACTGCAAAGTGGGGTGTGCGTAATTATTCAGCCCCCTTTGGTCTGAGTGCAGTCAGTTGCCCATAGACATTGCCTGATGAGTGCTAATGACTAAATAGAGTGCCCCTGTGTGTAATCTAATGTCAGTACAAATGCAGCTGCTCTGTGACGGCCTCAGAGGTTGTCTAAGAGAATATTGGGAGCAACAACACCATGAAGTCCAAAGAACACACCAGACAGGTCAGGGATAAAGTTATTGAGAAATTTAAAGCAGGCTTAGGCTACAAAAAGATTTCCAAAGCCTTGAACATCCCACGGAGCACTGTTCAAGCGATCATTCAGAAATGGAAGGAGTATGGCACAACTGTAAACCTACCAAGACAAGGCCGTCCACCTAAACTCACAGGCCGAACAAGGAGAGCGCTGATCAGAAATGCAGCCAAGAGGCCCATGGTGACTCCCATGGGGGAGCTGCAGAGATCTACAGCTCAGGTGGGGGAATCTGTCCATAGGACAACTATTAGTCGTGCACTGCACAAAGTTGGCCTTTATGGAAGAGTGGCAAGAAGAAAGCCATTGTTAACAGAAAACCATAAGAAGTCCCGTTTGCAGTTTGCCACAAGCCATGTGGGGGACACAGCAAACATGTGGAAGAAGGTGCTCTGGTCAGATGAGACCAAAATGGAACTTTTAGGGCTCTGGCACACGGGGGAGATTAGTCGCCCGCAACAAAACTCCCTGTTCGCGGGCAACTAATCTCCCCGAGTTGCCATGACCCGCCATCCCGCCGGCGAACATGTAAGTCGCCGGCGGGATGGCACACGCGGCGGCACGATTTCCCGAAATCGCCGGAAAAGACTCGCGAACAGGGAGTTTTGTTGCGGGCGACTAATCTCCCCCGTGTGCCAGAGCCCTTAGGCCAAAATGCAAAACGCTATGTGTGGCGGAAAACTAACACTGCACATCACTCTGAACACACCATCCCCACTGTCACATATGGTGGTGGCAGCATCATGCTCTGGGGGTGCTTCTCTTCAGCAGGGACAGGGAAGCTGGTCAGAGTTGATGGGAAGATGGATGGAGCCAAATACAGGGCAATCTTGGAAGAAAACCTCTTGGAGTCTGCAAAAGACTTGAGACTGGGGCGGAGGTTCACCTTCCAGCAGGACAACGACCCTAAACATAAAGCCAGGGCAACAATGGAATGGTTTAAAACAAAACATATCCATGTGTTAGAATGGCCCAGTCACAGTCCAGATCTAAATCCAATGGAGAATCTGTGGCAAGATCTGAAAACTGCTGTTCCCAAACGCTGTCCATCTAATCTGACTGAGCTGGAGATGTTTTGCAAAGAAGAATGGGCAAGGATTTCAATCTGTAGATGTGCAAAGCTGGTAGAGACAGACCCTAAAAGACTGGCAGCTGGAATTGCAGCAAAAGGTGCTTCTACAAAGTATTGACTCAGGGGGCTGAATAATTACGCACACCCCACTTTGCAGTTATTTATTTGTAAAAAATGTTTGGAATCATGTATGATTTTCATTCCACTTCTCACGTGTACACCACTTTGTATTGGTCTTTCACGTGGAATTCCAATAAAATTGATTCATGTTTGTGGCTGTAATGTGACAAAATGTGGAAAAGTTCAAGGGGGCCGAATACTTTTGCAAGCCTCTGTATATGGAAGTGTTTGGACACAAGTACCTGAATAATGAATGGTGCCAATATGTAAATTTGCATCAATTATTGCACTGCAGTTGTACATGACCCTTCTAATGATCTTATGTTCGAGGCACAACACTTAGCCAGGCTAGCGCCACCTTCATTGGTTTCCTCTGAATTTCATTAAACCTGTACCGCAGCCAAGGGTGCTGCCCACAAAACCACATACCTTAAATAGTTGTTAAATCACAACTACAAAGTAATCTGGGAGATAAAGGCCTGCAGTGAAGTTGCAGAGGGTGCTTATTGGGATAATAAGGAGAATCAGAATGTATAATGCACAGAAAAGCAAAGTGACTCACTAATTGCACTTTACACACAGGCAGCAAAGGTCCATAAATCAATGCAGCACTGATGAATAACAGCACCAGCAACACTGCAAATCAGTCAGCATTAAGCAGGGCTTTAATTTATTATCCTATTACATTCCTCACTTGCTGTGGTGCCTTTATACCAGCATCATTGATTAATGAAAGAAGGAATTATATGGGGATAACAGATTTCTGTTCCACCCATCCAACTGCTGCAAAATGCAAATCTAAGGAACCAGCGTGACGATCAGACGCCTGCTCCCCAACTGTTATGAACAGTTCACTTATAAAAGATCCAAATAGAGGTATAGGACCTGTTATCCAGAATGCTTGTGACCAAGGGTATTCCGGATAAGAGGTCTTTGGATTTCCATATCTTAAGTGTACTAAAAAATCAATAAAACATTAATTAAACTCAATAGGATGGTTTTGCCTCCAATAAGGATTAATTATATCTTAGCTGGGATCAAATACTGTTTTATTACTACAGAGAAAAAGGAAATCAGTTTTAAAATTCTGAATTATTTGATTAAAATGGAGTCTATGGGAGACAGGCTTTCCGTCATTTGGAGATTTCTGGATAACGGGTTTCCGTATAAGGGGTCCCATACCTGTATACAAAACATGAATGAATAAAAATGTGGAGCGAATACAAATAAAAATATGAAAAAACAAACAAAAAAAAATCCAGGAAACCTCTAAAGCCTTACATTACAGTTTAATAAGGCTAGCTCCCATTGACTTCTACATGACCTTGCCAACTTGGCGTAGTTTAGGATTAGCATTTTTCTTGGCTTTTACAGTTGATAACAAAATAATTGTGTTTTAGAGTAATATTCTAAATGCACCATTTTTAGCAGCAAAAAGTTTGATTCGGGAAAACAAAAAAAAAAGATATGGACGTTGAAAATTCGGCTCTATACAGTTGCTATGCATGCATGATAAAATGCTAAGGTTCAGGGAAAAGTCTCATATATATATTTAAACACCTTGGAGTAATGGGCGGAGGCTCTTCATGGCCAGTTTTCTGCTCTACGAAGAAAGATCTATATGTTTCAGGCAACGAGGAGCAACAACAGTCATGTACAGTCTACAATACCATTACCAGTCTGGCCATCACTCAGACCCCATACATCTCAGCAATGCTGGGCAAGGAGAGGAAGATCTGAAGAACATTTATAACTGCCCCAGGTAGGGGTAGGGGAGGAAATTAAAATGCTCAATTGCAATGCATTTGGCCTTTTGTGAAACTACATTATTATTAAATCATGCTCCATGTGTATTTCCATGGAATAAATCCCAACCCTTACCTGCACTGGAGATTAGTCCTTACTTAAGGAGGACCCCCCACAAAAAAAGATTAGCTGCTATACAGTAGTAACAGGTGGAAGGGGGTATCCCAAAGTGCTCTGCCAACTGATGCCTACCGGGAGTTGCTAGACTCTGTATCCTGAGATGGGCCCTCGCTTAATATGGAGGAAGGGTTACCACACCGACCAATGTGTCCACACAACATTCAATCTCTCAAAAACTTTTGGTGCCAGTGGTTCTTAAAACCAGTTTATTTGACATTTCATATGATCTCAATGCCAATCTCACAAGCTAGGAGGTGTGTGCTCCATTGATTAAAGGATAGATCACAAGTGGCAGCATGTCTTTACACAAATAATGCTCACAATATATATACCTGTCTTGAATCATGAGGAAGTACTGTATATAGCCTGCCTTATGGTGACCAATCTCCATCACTAGGTGAAGTCCACAGGGGTAAATCAATCTAGTCTTTACCTTGGGTTCCTATAATGGCAGCAGTGGCACCACAGGAAACTATCCCACACTAATCTCCTTGTTGGAGCACAAGCTTGCTCAATAACTATTCCTAAACCTATATTTCACTCCTAGAATGAACTAACAAAACCTGACCTGACACTTGCTTTTCCTATACTGGATCTACTTCCCCCAAGGCGCTTTGGAGAACACCTCACCTCCTCCTGTGAGTGGGGGAAAAGAGGAAGAAATAACTGGGACTACCCTTTATTTTTTTATTTATTACCTTGGGGAAACCTAGAACCTTTGTGTAGGAAACTACTCCCCCTCCCAACTTATCAGGAACCAGCCTAGCTGTCTAAATCAATACCAGGTGACAAATGACTAATGGTTTAGAAAACCTTTACCTTCCTACACCATCATACGGAAACATTAGTCCTCCAATTAAATGGCACCCCACCCAATTAGAGATTAGAATGCCTTTTCTGTAAAACATTGTAACGTTGTACTAGTCCCTTCAGTGACTTGGTGTAAGCAATACCCTATCCTAAGTAATTTTTGGAAGAGCCTTATTAGAAAAAACATCATACACTAATTTCCTGATAGAATCGTTAGCATGAGTATCACCAGCAGCTACAAAGCAGTTAATACCTGACAAGTGAGTTGGCGTCTATGCTTTGTGTCACTATCTCCGAGCGCTGTCATTGCAGTCCCAGAGGAGAGCTCTGTGCTTCAATCATACAAGGGCTCTATAATAAACATGATGCTGCTTCAGGACTGTACATAGCTATTAATTACAACAAGATACATTTGCCCTAAACAGCAGCATTACTAGCAGCAGAGCGTCGGTCATATGACGAATGTTAAAGCAAGCTGCCGTTCCATTAACACTATGGGTACATCTATTTCACATATACATACTTGAACCTTTTCAGGAATCACACCACTGTCTCTACAAAACCATCAGGCACTTTTTATTTTAGTTTTCAATGTGGTACATTGGCCTTAAGTCATGCTGAGATATTACATACAACAAAATTATAAATGCACACAATATTCTAACCTATTGGAGCACATCCTCACCCTCCCACTCAAAACAGCATTACTAAAACGCTTAAGGGTCCAGGAACTTGTAATTCTGAGAAAGAATGTTGTATTGTGGGTGAAAACATGGCAAACTACAACATGCCCTTGGCAATCTTTTAGCAAAAGAGCCTGCTGGATTTTTTATTAGCATTCATATGATTTTGCACATGGAAGTCCTTAGTGACTTCTGATTTATGTATATGGTGGGTGTTCAGAGGTCATCTGTCTTGGTCCTCAGCCTCAAGAGCCAGAATAATCATCTAATTTTGTTTACTTTTACAGTGTCTTACTGGGTATTCTAGGGCCCACCAGAGATCCCGACACCCTGGGCCAACTCTCATAGAAATTAGACATAGGTCGCACCATATTGTTTTATATAGGTACAACGTTGAAATAAGCATAAACTGAGAATAATCCTAGGCCGCAGCCTACTACAGGTATGGGACCCATTATCCAGAACGGGGTCTTTCCGTAATTCAGATCTCCTACCTTAAGTCTACTAAAAAAATTATTTAAATAGTAATTAAACCCAATAGGATTGTTTTGGCTCCAATAAGGATTACTTATATCTTAGTTGGGATCAAGTACAAGTACTGTTTTATTATTACAGAGAAAATGGAATCATTTAACCATTAAATAAACCCAATAGGGCTGTTCTGCCCCCAATAAGGGGTAATTATATCTTAGTTGGGATCAAGTACAGGTACTGTTTTATTATTACAGAGAAAAGGGAATCATTTAACCATGAAATAAACCCAATAGGACTGTTCTGCCCCCAATAAGGGGTAATTATATCTTAGTTGGGATCAAGTACAAGTACTGTTTTATTATTACAGAGAAAAAATGTGAATTATTTGATTAAAATGGAGTCTATCGGAGATGGCCTTTCCGTAATTCAGAACTTTCTTGATAATAGGTTTCCGGATAAGGAGTCCAATACCTGTAATATATCTCTTGATTTCCAGGATATCCTGTGGTGTTGTAGTAGGTCTGATCCTGTTTTTTAAACATCATGTAAATAAAACCTGTGGTCATGCTGCTATTGTTGACTACCAGGATCCTACCAGCATGGACCTCTGTCAGTAAGACTGACTGGTTATAGATAATTAAAGGGTTAATTTTTTTCCCAAGCTGGGACCCCATCCTTTACCTTGGTTTGCCTTTCCTTTTATTTTCTCTGTGTGTATTTCTGCCTTAACTGAAATGCCAAGGCTGTGTTTGGGTTACGCAGGAAGAAAACCAAATAGCAAAAATGACAATTATTAACAGAGCTTTGTATTCGATGACATCAAATGGTGCATGAGTGTTTGTATAAAGCTTAATGGAGGGATTCTTTTACACTGTTCAGGCATGTCCTCAGTTAGGTCATTTATCAGCAAATCTATCAGTTGTCAGACTCTGTGCAGTCATTCAGAGCAGTGTTTGTAAGGCAGGTTTTACCTCTTGCGACCTACATTTTGGCACAGTATGTAATGAACATTTTTGGTCAATGAGAACAACCTGCAAAGACTGGTATAGTGGCACTTGTATTCGCTGTCTTCTGAATATAAACATGCAAGTCAAGAGCAAAACTGTGCAGTAGGAATAAAATTCCATTGGGCTACAGTTACGGGCCACCAGGGAAACTACATTGGATGGAGCACACAACAGAGGCATGTGACTACATTTCCATACAACACCACAATGTCCATGGTGAAATTACTTTATAAAAGGTTTGATAAAGGGCCCAGGGGGGTCCAAAAGGTTTCCCTTTATTTAGTTACATTTCTCATGCTTGGATCCCAATTTTTCTACATAGTAGAAGTTTTGTGGTTGTAGCAATTCACTGTTCCTACTGAAAAGACAACTGATTAATCTGTAATGGAACCAAAAATTGACTGTATTGGCTGTAACACATTTTGCCCCGCTTGCACTTTACTTGTTGTGCCGGCTGAAATAATTTCTACTGGATTTTGCTGCGATTGCCGACTCTCTGGGCTGTGCACCAAGTAGTTAACCTGTTGGAGGAGGTAAGGGTGTGCTGGTGTAATATTTTTTATTGTAACACAATTGTCACAGCCACAACATAAAGGTGCAGAATTAGGCTGCTTCATAGCAGTGATGGTGTTTTCTTGCAACAGACTTGGAAAGTGGTACTGCAAGCGATGTACCTAATTCTGTATATTCTTTCTGCGGGAAGACTAGAGGAGTTCTACAACATATGCCATTTGTGGAATAACTGTTGATTTGAAGAGGCATTTATTCTTCTTTAATCTTCTTTTATCTTTTTTTGAGATAAAATGTCTGAAATAGACTGTCAATGTGATTCCTGATTCAGAATTTTGATAATACCCTGACATGAAAATGGAATGGAATCTAAAGAGCTTAGTGGCAGGGATAGAGAATCTAAATCTGGGATCTTTTAGATAATCAAAGGGAAGAGGCTAACAACAAAGAGCAATCCAAACGAACACCAAATATGTGGAATGTGATAGAGACACTACCTCTGTGCGCTGCCTGTGATAAGAACATATAGAATGTGCAGTACTTAATAAAATATAATTCAAATAAACAAGAACATAAAACGGTGTATTTTAAAAAATGGTCTGATGACATGGCCCTCAATTCCCTGCAATTAGATCAGGCCCGGACTGGTATTCAAAATAGGCCCTGGCATTTAGAGGTCCAAACAACTCCCCCACCAGCCCACTAAATGGTGACTGTCTGTCATCTACAGATGAAAACATTTGTAGAATTTTAGAATAACTATAGAATAATGCTTTAGCAGGTCATGACCACCAAGTGGCAGTAGCTGCACCTCAATGTATCAGCAGGTAAGGGCAATCCAGCCATTTACTATTGGATCCAAATAATTAAATCTGGTTTTGCAATCAACTCTACCTTAATCTTACCCCCACCCCCCCAAAATGGATAATAGCTATCTCTGCCACTTATGCCCTTACCCCTGCCCCTATTCATATTATTTAACATAATATCTCTATGTTGTGTTTGTATGGCATGGAATGCAAAAATAACATACTTAAACCGTCTCTGATAGAAGGTACATACATGTATTACATGTTGAATCTATTCTTACAACCTGACCCCCAACCTCCAGAATGTTTAAAGGGAGATAATGAGAAGTAGTATAACATAAGTTACTGGAACCCTCATACATTTCCTTGCCTGCTATGGCTCCCGCTTATAAGGCAAGGAGGTGTATATTATATGTGGGGTTTATTTGGAATAGAGCAGCCATTGCTATATAAACCTGAATAAATAGTAGCACCTTTAAGTACACAACAGAACCACCTTTATTATCAATGCCAAGGGAATTAATCAGCGCTAAGGGTATGTCAGGCATTTCCAGTTCAGTTCTTATCAGCACATATAAATGGCTGTTGGCTGCAAAGTTCAGACATTATTTACAGTAAACTAGAGATGATTAATCAGAATGCCAAAGTTCATTCCTCACGTAAATTCACAGATCCTGATTGCAGATCATTCTAGCGGCAGTGGCTCGCCGGCCTCCTTGCTCTCTGACATGTAATGACTGGGATCAGCCCTAACGCAGGAAGGCAAACAGCCATGCGTGCTTCCATCACAGCGCCAAGGCGCATTAGAATCACTTGGAGGTGCTGCCATCTCTCTTCATTTGCATTAACCTTTCATATCTCTGCCAATTAATTCCATTAGAGGAACATTATAACCATCAAATCTATGTTATGCAAAGATAGAACTCTGCTATGTTTTGCTCTTGCCCAGTAATACAGATGTGCTCCTGTGGGGCTAGGGATCAGAAACAATCACTTTCATAGTTACATAGGGTTGAAAAAAGTCCATCAAGTTCAACCCATCCAAGTAAACCCAGCACCCACAACCTATACTAACCAATCTATACACTCACATACATAAACTATATATACAACCACTAATACTAACTGTAGATATTAGTATCACAATAGCCTTGGATATTCTGCTTGTTCAAGAACTCATCCAGGCCCCTCTTAAAGGCATTAACAGAATCTGCCATTACCACATCACTAGGAAGGGAACCAATCAGGTATTTTACTTTTGTTTTAAAAGAGATTCTTATTTTTCATATATGTTGCCCTAAACAATGCAGAACAGAGAAACCGAAAGTACTTTCATTTTACACCAGATCCCAATTCCTTGAAGCAATTGCGGGAAGAAGAGATAATTGTTACTCAATTTTCCCTACCTGGATTCCCCTCCCTCCCTGGATAATTTACTCCTCTTTATCTGGAAAACCTGAAACACAATCGGCAATTAGGGCACTGGAGTGGAGTGTTTATATAGGTACCAGTTAGGGGAACAGAAAGCCATGATTATAAAGAGAACACTAAGGAGCTCTGATCTTTACCCTGTTTTTAAAGGGATTATTTCAGGTAAAACATGTTTTTTCAAAACGCATCAGTTAATAGCACACCCCCAACTGAATCTTTACATTTAATTTGACGTGGGGCTAACCATATTCTTAGTTTTCCAGGTGCCCTCAGCCATGTGACTTGTGCTCTGATAAACTGTGCTGCAGGTTAGAGTGAAATTACCCCCCTTCTGTTCCTCCCCAGCAGAATGGGATGGTAGCAAGATAGCAACTCCCTGATATCTGTATTTCTAAAAATACTCCCGTTCCCCACCTAATGGTAGATATGATAACAGCACTCAATAGTAAAAATCCAAGTCCGGCTCACCCGATTCATGACTCCTTCAGTTACATGGGAGTAGGAGAAACAATAGGTTACCTAAATTATGCTTGGGAAGAAACTGGAAACCCAAAGGAAACTTCCAAAGGCATGGGAATAACATACAGGGGCTTATTTAGAAACACCGGGCTAATTTGCACCTGGGAAGTAACCTATAGCAACGATCAGTTGTTAGATTTTATTCAGCCAGCTGTAGGTTGAACATTGAAACCAATCATCTGATTGGTTGCCATGAGTTACTGCCCAGGTGCAAATTTGCCCACTGTTTATAAATGACATTTTTTTTTTTTTTTATAAATGACCCCCTCAGACTCTTTGCAGATGACTTGGAAGGAATCGAACCTGGGACCAGAGAAGCAAGGCACCAGTGCTCTATAGTTCTCTGTTTGTTTGACTGTAACCCCCCTGAATTTTTTGAAGGTTTGGGGATATTATCCCACAATTATGGTGCTGTAGGGGTTCAGTAATCTCTAGTTATGCCATTTGACCCATTTATGATCCTGTATATATTTATTTTTTGGGCTTTATATTGCAGCACACCCATAGGTTCCAATTCACAGTCACATGACTGACAGGGTGTAGCGTCATTTATGAAACAAATTGGCTGGAACAGAACTGCAATATAATGGCACTGGGGCTTTCTTCTCTCATCCAGTAAAGTATTAACTTTCATTCTGTTCGGTTCCACTAACTGTAATACGAAGGGACATTCTTTACTCAGGAAAGACAACTTAACTTCTTAAGTGTTTTATACAGTTAAAGAGGATGGAGCCCAGCTTTAATCAATTATTAGGGACGAGTAGGAAAATGGGTTAACGAAGGTAGCAAGTGATATATGTTGTGATTATGCCAATTTATATCCATTTATCCTCAATTTACCGCTATAAAGAAAGAGCTATTAGGAGCATTTCCCCTACGGTCTTCATATTCCTTCAATCCATATATATTAATCTCTTAAAATAAGCTTGCTCCATGGATCTTAGCCAGGTTGCCATTCGGTTCAATTAGGCAGACATGCAAAATGAGATTAAACAGGTCATTATCCCCAAAGCCACAGAGACAAACGGAAGGAATCAGAGACATGCTAAAGAGGGAAAAATGCAGCGTTTAACAGATAATTTATCTTTCCTTCACTTCCTTTAAATAGAAAGCTCATAATGCTTATAATGATAAAGAACATCCCTTTTCCATGTATATTGACATTTATAAATAAGGCTTATTGTCTTGGCAAAAACACTGAAAGCAATGAATAGCACCCCTAGTGGTTATAAAGTTAGTGCATTTGCACAGACTTCCCCAGCAGTTTGCAGCAAACGTGCTTTTTTAGTCTCTCTTTTTACATAGCAACACTGAATGAATATACAAACCATTAGAGGTGTAGCTGGGGCTACAAACATCACTGTACCAACTGGCCACCTATCTACAATCACATTCTAGCCCCTTTTTTTCGATGTAATTTTGCTCCAGAAAGACATACTGTAGAGTTTGCCTTAACTCGCTGCATGTAGATGAAAGGAGTAAAAAGCTACTAAATATGGTAGGCTGGTGGGCACGCGGCTGAAAGGAATTGCAAAGTTGAAATATTGATAACCTAATTTCTTAAAGACTAAACTAAACAGCAAGTCAATATTCAATCATTCCTGGTTGAAAACAGGGGAATGAATATAATCCTCTGAAGGACACTTGATTGAACTACAATGGATTGTATTGAAATACCTATCAGAAGCATCTGGCAAGAGAATGGTTAATATCACCTATGCAAAAACTTTAACCCATTAGTGTACAAAGGTGTCAAAGTCATTTTGACTCATTTGGTTAATAAGGTGCTATAAATAGTACTTCAGTTACATTGGCGTTTACAGTTCTCCTTGCCCCTAGCCTGTACCCTGGGGTAGGGAAAGGGGTATTGAATATCAAAAAGAATGGGATAGCAAGAAGCAGATAAGAGGGTATGAGAGATAACAAAAAGGGGAAAGGGTATGGGATTTCAAAAAGAAGGGAAATCAGTATGGGATATCAAGTAGAAGGGAAAATGGTATGGGATATTTAAGATGAAGGGAAAAGGGTACAGAATAACAAAAAGAAGGGAAAAGGGTATGGGTTATCACGAAGAAGGAAGAATGGTATGGGATATCATATCAAGAAGAAGGGAAAGGGACATGGGATATCAAAAAGAGGAGAATACGGTATGAATATCATGAAGAAAAGGGTATGGGATATCAAGAAGAATGGAAAAATGGTATGCAATCTCAAAAAGAAGGTAAAACGACATGAAATATTGAGAAGAAGGGAAAAGGGCATGGAATAGCAAGAAGAATGGAAAAGGATATGGGATAGCAAGAAGAAGGGATAAGGATATGGGATATCATGAAGAAGGGAAAATGGAATGGGGTATTAAAAGAAGGGAAAAGGGTATGGAATAGCAAGAAGGGAAGAGGGTATGGCATATCATGAAGAAGAGAAGGGATATGGGATATAAAGAAATGAATTCTAGAAAAGAAGAAATGCATTTCCCCTTATGTGGAAATCCCCAGGTCCCAAGCATTCTGCATAAAAAAATCTTTTTTTTGGCAGTTCTGAGGCAAATTATTACCATGAGCTAACTGCTACAGCAAGTGATCTGATGAGCCCTTCTAGTCTGTATATTATACTGAATTACTTGTCATATCGTACGGCTTCCAAACACAAACACACAAAATCACTCTTCCATAGGATATACATATGCTTGAAAACAAGCCCTGAAAATGTAGAAGCCCCAAAAAAAGCTGTGGACACAAAAAAAACAAAATCTTATAGAGCAATACACTGTGGGGCCAAGTCAGTAATATAATGCACTTAATGAAGAAGACCATTAGGTTTGCCCTGACTTAGTTATATGAAGATGATGCAATATGCAGCCTGCCCAGCTTTAGTCAGTACTGGAGAAATCAGATAAGGAGGCTTGTGCTTCCATGGAAGGGACTAGCCCCTAATGCAGCCATTGAATTCCCATTATGCTGATGTAACTGATTCTTTCTCCTGTCTATGGTGTTCCATCAGGCTCTAGGGCCTAGGTGTGGTCACATCCCTCCCTCACTTGGAATGGCATGCTCATACTTATTTTCTAGGAATACTGTACAAGGTTGATATAAAGGGGTGCAATGCCTGTGACTCCAACTTAACCTTTATCAACAATTGTTTTGTTGGCAGTTTAAAAAAACTGCAGAAACCAGTTGCTCTGTACAGCTTTTGCCTCTCTCTGCAAAACGTAAGACAAGAGGTAATTGCAAGTAGCTACAAAGTATCAGTAGTATCTCAGAACAGCTACTAACACTAATGAGCATCAGGGCCATGGCTCTTACACAGTAAAGCGACCATACAGAGATCGATAAAAGCTGCCGACAGTCTGGCAGCTTATCTGCCCTTGTATGTTGCCTTCAGATATCCCACCAATATCTGCCTGAAAATTGGCTATATTATATATATATATATATATATATATATATATATATATACTGGCTACTATAAAACTGCCTTCATGGCAACAAACGCATCATCGCGTTAATGTGGTCCTTGTCCTGATGGTCTGCATCAATGTATTCTTATCGTTTGGACTGAATGGAATGATCAGATCAATCCATTATCTCTCCCCTCAAGGTAAGTATATTGGGGAAAGATCCGCTCATTTGCCGACCTTGCCAAACGAGTAAATCTTCACATGTGAACGTGCACCTTAAGTAAAGTAGGTCCCCTACTCCAATTCTCTCTCTCTCTTTTCAACAGCGAGTTCCCAATCCTCTCCAGTCAAACTGCGTAGATATGACAATAGGTTACATACCTCTGATCAAAAAAACAACATTTATCTGGATTTCTTTGCTATTTCTTTATAGTAACTCACTTGCCCATGTCCAGCTCCATGTAAACACCTTGACATAGCTCCCTTTTAACACATACAGACAGTTTGAGATAGATTATGTCATCATTTATTGAAGGGCATGCATCATTGCCCTGCATTTACTATAATTGTTCAATTTGCTGCAAACATATTTTTGAATGTTTTAAATAAATCACAATTCATAAAGATATCTCTACAAATGTGAAAACTATTTGCGTAATAACAGATTCATTACTTCAGAGACTCATCGTAGAGAATGTCTGTTTAGAAGACAGAAGGTCTATTCAGGAGAAAGCAGATAGGGAGCTTGCTGGCAGATGAACCAAAACTCCTTCATTGTCAGTGCTGATGCCCCAGGGAGGCACAAAGCGAATGGCTGCAACAATCTGAATTTCAAGTAGCCAATAACTTCTGTGCCTGACAGAACTGGCTGTAACATCCCAGCAAGTGATGATTCTGTTTTTAGGTGAATGTGTCCCTGGGTGTATCCGACAGGACAGTGTGTGACAGCCTATGGTGCACAGAGTGAAATTGTGCCTTTAAGCTCACAGTGGTATAGTATGCATGCTTGCCAATTGAGAAACTTTAAGGGTCATTTACGGTTAAAAACACAGTTGCAATTTGTTAAATGAACCTTTAATGCAACATTTTTCAAGCAGATTGATGCAAGGGATCACCCTGCTGTGACTGCCTTGTGTGCCAGTGAATTTTCTTGGATCTGGTTTATGAGGGTGCCAATCCCCTCTATCAATGAGCCCCAGGCTTCTTCATAAATTGGAAAAGCACCTCCTTGGCATCATTTAATATATGGCAAAATTTCCAAATAAAGTGTGTCTTTAATTTTTGCCATTTGATATTTATTAAAGGCACATGTGTCCACAGCTGCTCCTTGCATCTCAGTATAATTGGCTGTAGTGGCACTGCCATTGTCTCACCGTTGTACAAGTGCAGGTACCAGTGGGCCCTGGGTAAATTTCATTGGTGGGCCCCTACTGCTGCAAGAAATTAGTGATGGAATATCCCTCAAGCACGTGAAGATCAATATAGTATATAAGGCAGGCAGTAAAGAAATGGCCTGTGCTTACTAAAGTAAACATGATGCCCAGTTGTACTGCCCTGGACCAACAGCCTTGGAAACAAATAAATAACAAAATGGTAAGGCTACAAGGAAAAATACAAAGAAATAAAAATAAACGTATGGTAGACCTAATTCAGATAATTAAAATGAGCGGAGTGCCATCTCTGCAGCCCCTATCTGCAGATGAAAGGTGTGCTAATAGGCCCCCTATGCTGGTAGGCCCTTGACAAATGCCCCTTTTGGCCATTTGTTAAAGTGGCCCTGTGCAAGTGCATCTATTGACGCAGGGGAACCCTGGAACTACCGCCACCTTAATACAGACCTGTCAAACCTACCCCCCATTTTCGTGGGAATAACCCGGTTTTTGTCTCCCTCCACTTTCTACCTCACTCCCCTGATTTTCTAGCTTCCCTGCAAAAAATCTAGTGTGCGCATGTGCAGAAACATTCGGTGGCGTCAAAGGAGCAATGTGTGCATGTGCAGCGGGACGATCAGTGCTTCAGGCGAGTCACGTGCTGTGACATCACTTCTGGTGATGTCATTTCCGGTTTATAAAAATTTTGTGCACCCCAGATCTCCCAAAAGACACTTTGGGAGACAAAATTTGTATAAACCGGACAGTTCTGTTAACAGATGCAGTGCACTTAAGTATAAAGAACTGTCTTTAGAGGTCATTTTGATGTCATCTGGACAGGAAGGTATTTATGGAAATTGTGTTCAATTTGCCCAACATGTGCATTGCGGGTAAAAACATAGAGATTGCATCCAATTTGCATGCTGCGTTTGTGTGAAGTAAATGACCCCTTCTGTCCCCCTATCCTGTACTGTACTGCTATTCAGTAGCCCTTTTCATGGCTGATGTATTAATGGAGTATGGAAATGCCCCTCCTTTTCCTGTGTGCCACTATTGCAATAACTGTTTATCAGATGATAAAGAACCACACACCTCCCATATGGTAACTGCTGAAGGGGCTGAACTCTGTACAGTTCACCTGTAATGAATTCCCTTTAGTAACTGTTACACCGAGAAACTAAACCAGGCTGCTATGAAAGAGTTAAGGGCAAGTCAATACAGCACCTCTGTAATACAAAAGCTGACATTTCATTTACCAGACGTGAGCTTTTTTTTTAATTTGCCAACTGCAAACGATATTGATTGCTTACCATATCCAAGAATGTCTCCGAAATGGAAAATTATTGACGTGCATCATTTTCGCAGGGTCCACAACATTAACTTCCCAGCTGTTCCTTCTTCTTTACAATGGGGGTAATCCAAAATGTCTCGGCATAGCTGCCAATGTCACGGTCTGTTGCAGCTAACGTGTTCCATGAGCCCAGCAATGCCCAGGATGTGCCGGGCACATTATCACAGTGTTTCACAGGCGTGGGTCCATCCATTTATGCCACGGTGTTGGTAAATTAGATGCACAAAAGGAACAGAGAAAGAAAAAAAAACAGAAAAGAGAAGGGAAGGGAAAAAAAATACAATATCTGGAAAAAGTTAGCAAAGCTAAGCTGCGGTATTAAAGCTCCATGTGGGGAGAATATGTTTTGTTAGTCACATTAGTGCCTCGGGTTATCCAGCCTTCAGAGGAGTTCTCGGGAAAATGCACAACTTGAACATGCAGTGCCATCCTGCCCTCAGAATTTGGTGTCCTCCTCATCACAAAACACACAACCTTCTGTGCCCATAGGCAGTGCCTTCCTTAAATGGTACCAAGTGGTACTATTGCTATAATTAGCTGAGGGGTTCTGAACCTTAGTGCTTCTATTTATCTCATTGTTCAGTCTTTCTCAGCTGAGTGCGTAGCAGTGGAACATATTCGCTTTCCTTAAGGTTCCTGGTTGATAGTAAGCAGCCATAATATTGCAAGGTGCTCTCAGGTTCCAGTGCATGAGTGACGCTGCTCCTCATAAAAGGCTGGCTACTCCCCTGCAATAAAATGACTAAACTAGTGGTGCAGGAGCAGCTTTACGTAGGTGACAGCCATAGCAGTGTCTTCCAAGGAAATTTGCACAGAAGGAAATATGGGATTTTTTGTTTGTATATTGAAATGTGACAGTCCCATTCATGCTCAGCTTCCCTCCCTTTTGCAAGTCCTTAGACTTGGGAGTCCCCTCCTGTTGATCAGATGGAACAGCCAGAAGGACAGACAGACAAATGTGTATCCAGGTAAAGCCCTGGCTTGTGCATAGGCTTGGCTCCCAGCGGCTCCTCTCTGGACTCTCCCAGACTCTGTGTCACTCTTTTTGCTCTGCAGCAGAATCGGCTCCAGTCTGCAGTCAGTGCTGCCTGACAGAGGATGAGCTTGCATCAAGGGGGTCCTCTAGGTGGGCTCTCCCTACACAATGCATCCCTGTGTCCACTTTACAGAGAGAATAAAATCACTCCCTGCCATGCAGCAAGTCTCAGCATTGAAAGGGAAAGCAGGGCACGCCTAGTAGCCACATTTCAACTTTTTAATGTCTGATGTGTTTCATGTCTGACCTGTACTGTTTCCAGCAGTCGATTTTTATTGTCGCTTAAAATTTGTATTCATTTATTTTTCCCACTGTCTACTACATTTTCTGGTGCGTTAATTTTACTGCATATACGAATGGATGCAGGGGAATTCTTTAAGTTTTAGCTAGGGAAGTAGCAGGGGGGGAGTTGAGGAGGGGATCTAAAGTGGGTCAAATGACATCATTTACTGTTGTTGAACTAGAACTCCCTAAAAATCTTTCTCAGTATCTTCCTCGCACCCTGGGTGCTGCACAGCATAGCAGTGGTCAATGCACAGCAGTGTGAGATGTTGCTGCTCTTACCTGCCCCTTCACTCTGTTTATCAGTATTTCAGGTACAGGTATCGGACCCATATCCGGAAACCCATTATCCAGAAAGTTCGGAAATTACGGAAAGGCCATCTCCCATAGACTCCATTATAAGCAAGTAATTAAAATTTTTAAAAATGCTTTCCTTTTTCTCTGTAATAATAAAACAGTACCTTGTTTTGATCCCAACTAAGATATAGTTAATCCTTACTGGAGACAAAACGATCGAACAAATTATTTTTTTAGCAGACTAAGGGCTGTGGCAGACGGGGAGACTGGTCGCCCGTGACAAATCTCCCTTGTCGCGGGCAACTAATCTCCCCAAAATACCATCCCACCAACAAATATGTAAATCGCCGGTGGGATGACATACGCGTTGCAGCGATTTCCCCGAAAACGCAAAGTTTCCTCTCAAGGCAACTCGCCGGTGGGATGGTATTTCAGGGAGATTAGTCGCCCACGACAAGGGAGATTTGTCACGGGCGACTAGTCACCCCATCTGCCACAGCCCTTAAGGTAGGCGATCCGAATTACAGAAAGACCCCTTATCTGGAGAACCCCAGGTCCCAAGCATTCTGGATAACGGGTCCCATACCTGTATACTGAGGGGAATTATAATAACTTTTAGGGCCAGTATTCCCAATTGATCACTTAAAGAAAAACTATACCCCAGAACAATGTATAAAATGTATTGTTTGAAAAAGCTTGTGTGTAAAACCCTGATTTAAATAAACTATTTTCATGAAAATACATTTTTAGTAGTATATGCCATTGGGTACAAAAATAGAAAATTGCCATTTTAAGTACTAAAGGCCTCCCCCCTGGGATCATACCATTCACAGTGCACCCAAACAAACCAAGAGCACACATACATGTTAGGTCATCTCACCCAATTAATAGACAAAGGTGTCAGTTAAACCGCACTAAAATTGTCTATGATTTACTGCAGGTTATCGCGGCGGATATTTTTGTGCCAGAATATTTGCCGCGCTAAAGTTCTGCCTTTTACTCCCACACTACTTCCTGTTACAGTCAGAGCTGCATTATTTCCTGTCAGCTAATCTCTGAGGGAGCACACAGCTCATCACTAAATGGCGGCTCAAGGTATGCAATGTAAAAGGGCAATATTTACTGGTATATATATATCCCAGTTTGGTAAGATTCTTTAATAGGCCACTTAATATGATATAAATTGTCTGTTGGTTATAAGGTTGCCACCTTTGCTGGGTTTTAAACCCAGATAAAAGGGTGCATGTGATGACATCAGTGCCATGTGTTGCTGACATCATAACACAAACCAGCGATGTCATCACACAATGGGGGGGGGGGGGTGTTATTGGGCTGTAGAATGCAATTTGGAGGGGTTCTGCCCAGTTTTCTGAATGTTGAAAACCAGGCAGAAGGTTTTGACCTGGACAGTCCCTTGAAAAACTGTCCGTGTCAAAAACAGACAGGTGTCAAGCCTAGTTGGTTAAGTATTCGTTCTAAGGGTATGGTTTTCTTTTAAGGACCACCATACCTTCATTTTGTGTATACCCTTTTTATTTCTATAGTCAAAATAAAAGTGTGTGGAATGTATAGTACATTTGCCCTTGTTTTGTTTTCAGGATCTTCAATGAGGATAGGATATTATTGGCTTAGCTGAAGGTTTAGCCTTGTCTCAGCTGCTATTATATCTCAGGCTGGCTAATCACAGGGTCCCATAGGCCTGCTAATTATTATCCATTAACATGTAGCTAACAGGGGACATAGGCTAGCAAGGCGAGATGCATGTTCTAATGTCATTGGGAGTGGGGGCAGGTCTAGGTGACTGCAAAGGGAACTCTTCATAGCAAAAGGAATCTCCCTAGGTTTCCTCACACCCTGTAATGAGATGCATCCTAATTCTATGCCAGCATTCCTCTTTACCAAGCACAATTCTGCAGAAAACTTGTGGGTAGAGTTGGCACTTTCAGCCTCTGTTATAAATCAGCACCAGATGGGAGATTTTAAAATATAAATTAAAAGAAAGAAACAGAGGAACATACGCCAGAGCAATGCAGATAGGGTTGGTTTAGGGGAGCGCAGAGAGAGGTGCACCAGACAGTGGTGTAATTACAGGGGGGCCTGAACCACAGGGTCTAGCTGTCCCCTACCTGAGAGGGAGCGGCAGGGAGCATAGGAGAGGCAGGTAGTAGTTGCAGTACATGCAACAAAGATGTATTTTTTGCATGGGGGGACCTGGAGCAATGTAGGCACAAATTGACCAGAGAGGGCCAACCAGAGCAGAAAATCTTGTGCAACAGTTGTTAGCTCTTTTGCAGTAAAGGTATGGGATCCAAAAAACCTGTTACCAGAAAGTTTCTAATTACGGGAAAGCCTTCTCCTATAGACTTCATTTTAATTATATAATTAAATTTTTCCAATTGCTTTCCTTTTCTCTATAATAATAATAAAACAATACCTTGTATTTGATCCCAAATAAATAAAATTAGTGGCCCTGATAAGCGGAAATGCTGGTGACTCCATTTACAGAGTCCCTGGATATCCCCAGGTACATGTGTACTGGCTACTTATAGGCCTTCTTCTGCTCTACCTACAGATCTTCCCCTACACTGACACTACAAGTCAATAGCTATTGGTGGCAGGAGGTAAAAGGGTCCAGCTCAAAAACAATTAATAGTGACCTCTTTCTCTCAGTTCTGTTTTTATAAGCATAGGGAGTTATTAGCAAATAAACTGCCCTGGGCTCCAAAATTTGGAATTCCCTCAAAATTGAAGTTGCCACTCTATGGCTCCTCAGATCTTTTATTAGTTACCAGCAAGATGTGACTTTATGAAATAAATAAGCATTTGATTATAGAAATTGTTCAACTTCCTACTCTCCTGTTGTTGTTGAACTACAAGTTCCAGAATTCTCCAATAGAAAAAGACTGTGTTGAAACTTGTTGTTAAATAGTAGCTGGAGGGCCACAGAGTAAATATAGGGTCCCCCCCATACAATATGATACTGTGCCACATGCCCCTGTCCTACACTATGCACAGCCCTGAGAATAGGGAATAAGTAAAAATACCCAACACACTGAGAAATAAGGAGCTCGTAAAAACAATGTCATGTTCTAAGAAGTATTAAGGAATTCTAACTAATGTTCCCTCAGTAACATCTCCAAAGGGTAATAAGCCAAACAAAGGCCATGGCTGAAGCTCAAAGGCCTGAATTCATTAGACCATAGTGGCATCTGCTAGGTCACTGGGCGTTCCTTCATGATGTACAAGCAATGTGCACTACAGGATCACACTTTCATACAATAAAGCCAGTAAACTTCAAAAGCAAAGCAATGCCAAGAAGAATAAACCTTTAAGTAATGCAGCGCAAGCAGAACAGTGGTGAGTTTGTTGGAGAGACCTCTCAGAAAGATGTGTGTGACTTGTTTCTAAAGTCATTTCCAAGTATTAAGAACCGTTCAGGAAATACTTCAATTGCCTTGTCAGCAGTTCTTTTACAAATAAATTATGGTTCAGTGTAATGCACAGAACTTTACAGGGGGACAGGAGAACATAAAAAATAGATACAGCCCTTAAAGAAAAAGGAGTATTATGCTGCCCCTGAAGAGTAATAATTGATATGTTAAAGATATATAGGAGTTTACCCGCACTGAGTCAGTTATATCAACAGAATCTATCTTTCCGCCCTTTTAGCTACTGATGCTTGGGCTAAATGACTATGGTCAGAATTGCCCAGCAGTATACTCCAAATCAACCAAATTGCCTGACCATCTGGCTATGTATGGACAAACAATGATTATTTGCTTCAATATCCATGATGAATTTTGAATTACAGGTATCGGACCCCTTTTCCGGAAACCCGGTATCCAGAAAGCTCCGAATTACGGAAAGCCTGTCTCCCATAGACTCCATTATAAGCAAATAATTCAGAATTTTAAAACTGATTTCCTTTTTTGATGTATAAATAAAACAGAACCTTGTAATTGGTCCCAACTAAGATATAAATAATCCTTATTGTATGCAAAACAATCCTATTGGGCTTAATTAATGTTTTATTAATTTTTTAGCAGACTTAAGGTATGGAGATCCAAATTATGGAAAGACCCCTTATCCGGAATACCCTTGGTCCCGAGCATTCTGGATAATGCGTCCTATACCTGTACTTACATTGTATCAGTATGAAGAGAACATCTCTGATCCCACAGAGTGAAAGGAAACCATGAAACCCTGTCTCCCTATTCCCCTTTGGCTCACAGTTGCTTGCAATCCCTACCTAATCTTGTTTCACTGTAAAGTGATGGATTTTGGGACTTGATGACCCCCTGTTTTTCAGAGAACCTGTGATATTCCACTGTAGAAAGCAGGGGGACTATAAGTCCCAGAATGCATCACAATTTCCTGCAGAGCTGAGTGCTTGTACTCAAGTCTGCTGGAAAATTGTGATGGATTCTGGGACTTATAGTCCCCCTGCTTTCTACAGTACATGATCACAGATTGTCTGGAAAGCAGGGGGACCTCAAGTCCCAGAACCCATCGCTTCACAGTGCCTTCAACTCTGCCTTGTTTGAAGTCCCTCTACTATTAAATTAAAAATATCACACCTTCAACTAAAACTAGAAGTAACCAAAGTACTTAGGGTCTGGGAATAACAGAAAGGAGTTAGGGAGGCTAGCAATAGTTGGCTTTCCATGGAACAATTTATAACTATATACTCATACATGGCAGATGGTACCTTTTTGGGAAAGCTAAACCTCCCTAAACCATCATTATCCTCAGCCTATGAAAAGGTGCTTTAATAGTGACTAGGTGCTTGGGAATTCCTTGGGGTAATCAGGCACAGAGCATTTATGAACAAGATTGCTTTCCTGTATTATCATTTGAGCTGATTGATATAATCATGGGAGCAGCAGTTAGATGCAATTCTAAATCAAGTTGACCGCTTCACTCATTAGCAATACTGCTCACAACATATGCTGGGAGAAGTATCAGAATGCAATATGTAACAGAGAGCAACTTGTTAATGAAATATTCCAGGAATCAGAGGGGATTATGTCATAAAAGGCACTATGCTTGCCCATGACAAGTAACCCATAGCAACCAATCAGCATGTAGGATTTATTTGTCACCATTTAAAAGTAAACATCTTTCATCATTAGTTGCTATTTGTTACTGCCCTGGACAAACTTAGTGCCTTTTATTACATATGGGGATGTGCCTTTAATGCACATGACTATAGTATAAATGGATTTGATAAATGTAATACTCTTACAAGACACACACTGTATTTGCACAGTCCCTGCCCCAGAAGATTTCCCCTTCAGATTTAAGGATGTAAGTACCAAAACAACAGATCTATCAAAGGGCTGATAGTAAGATTCTACATGAGCCTGGAGGCTAAAAAAGCCTAGTTGGAGTTGTTCTTATAAGCACGACCTGCTAGCCACAACTCTACCTACTGTCAACTGCTGTTCTGCAAGACTCAACTAAGTGAAGGCCCTGATTAGTTGCCCTTATTTGCACCCCCAAAAGCAGATCTAGCTAATAATACACAGCAAGCACTTGTGCACTTAAACAGGATCACCAGACATATAGATAGCTAATATAGCTAAAAGAAGTGTAAGCCAACCTGAACAGCAACTTTTTGAAATAGGGAAAACAGTTCCTTCCTCTAGGTCTGCCATATTCACTTCCCCATGATCTTCAGTGCACACCATTCTCTAACCAGGGGCATTAGACACATACCTTCCAATTTGTGCCTGTATTGAACCAAACCACTTAGATTGTACAGGGCAGGGCCCTCCTTCCTACTGTGTCTCATACCACATGGCACTTATTCCCTGTGCATTTATATATATTTATTTATGTATTTATTTATTATAACACTTGTCCTTCCTGTGTGTAATTTGTATTTTGTAAGATTGCACAGCACTGCATAACCTTGTGGCACTTTATAAATAAAGTTATACATAAATAAATCCATACATACATACTGTATGCAAAACCCCCAATAGGCCAGTTGATGCACTCTGTATATAGAGGTTTATACAACAAAGCAGCAGGAAAAACCCAACCCAGTAGGAAATATAAGGAAACAAGGGATTAGGACAGTTAAAGAGCTGTTATACATGCTGTTTTGTACAAAAACATTGTAGATGAAATGCATGGTGTTAGGTATAGAACCCTGTATAAAAGCCTTGGAATTAGAAAAGCATCAAAAAGAGGAAAATTGTTCATATTTTCCCTTCTTCTATAAGGCTTCTACCAGTCAGTGGTTAATTAATTGAGCCTTGGTCCTACCAGCACTATCTACCAATAGCATCCCAACCAAGGTCAATAAGTAAGACCAACCTAACTATGTATAAAGCACAATGCATCAAGAGGTCTTACAAGGGCACCAAGGTGATGTTGTAACTGAACTACTTGAACATAACTATAATAGCTTTAATTACTTCCCATAGGGTAGAACTACTTGTAACTGATCTAGATTAACCTGGCCTTAACATATCTGTTTTCTAAGGCTAACAGTTATCGTGGGGAAACTACAGTGCCGGTGGCCATGTCCTGTTTGTTTGTAAATTGTTCTTGAAATTAGTCGATAAAAAAGTTGCGCATCAGTGCTTGTGATCTATAGAAGAAATCCAAACTCTCTGGATCCTTGTATTCTGCTTTTCATTTATGATAAAGGAAATTCTGCAGTGTGCCTGCTGAGCCAGTACTTTCAGGAGCAGGGCTACTCGCAATTGCCATAAGTAAGAGTAAACCTCTTGGGAGGGTTTATCCCTACTTGAATGATCAGTAACATTAGGACAATAAAATTTCATTAAGAGTCAAGCATATGCTTTCTGTATCTGCCTTTATATATATGTCTGGCTTTGATGCACTATTCACTTCTATGCCGTTTTATGTATGAGGAGAAGAAGAAACTAGATTTAAAAAGAATCTCCAGACTCAGCTTCTGGGAATCCGGAGGACGTTCCTTAATCACTGTACCTCCCTTGATATGTGACCTATTTCAGAACATCAAAGCAGACAAAAGATGAAAGATGTGAACATTAAAACAAAAAACTTTTATATTAGCAGAGGGAAAAAATGGATTTTTACATTAACTTTAAATTGGGAAACCATCCATTTCATTAAATATTGAATGCTGCTTTACTATACATAGCAAAAGGACCATGAGATTGGTGACATTGCAGTATGAAGCCAGTCAGTCATTTCTTCTTGAGATAATTTGGCTTCTAAAGGGGGATTTGGATTCTTGTATTTATAGCAACTTTTTCAAATATTTATAATATATGCATAATAAATTTCTGCTATAAAGATGTTTTAGACTTTTTGCTCCCTCCTCCCTGCTTCCTCAGGTTCCCAGCAAAATAGTCTTATCATTCTTTAATAAATGCCACTTGCTTTTTATAAAGCATTTTTACCCTTGTAGAATCTAAATCACTGACAGATACAGTGCCAGATACAGAGATCCTACATTCCTGCATTTCCTTCAGATATATGGAAAATGTGCTCTGGACAACCGGGCCAATGGAAGCTGAAGGGTTAACCACAAAAACCAGTACTTGCTCCGGTGGCTCAGTTTCATGAGGAGCCATTAACCAACCAGTATATTTTTAAACTGCGGGTGGAAACCAGAGAACCTTAAAGAAGTAGCTCCTAAACTATGGGGCCTGGAGCAGTGACAGATGGGGGTCAAGTAGGTTGAGATTTTCAAGAATGTCTATTTGCTCTCTACACACCTGAGAGCTCAACTCGAAGGTCAGTTAAGGTGGGATTGTTTTCTCAACTAGACATTTTCAGAAATATGGCAAATAGAACAATGTGCCTGTATGCATGCCGGAGAAAAGATGGTATTTGCCTTCCACAAAATGGCACAGAATTATAATATAATTTGGGGGCATTTGATATAAGGACTATTTCCATAAAATGTAATTATCAGTAGACATTGGTTAAGGGTGCTGGCGCAATAGGATATAAATATTCCAAAATGAACTGACAAACCAAAAAAATCCCTTTCTAAATTTGTTGCACTATTCCTGTGCTGCTAATCTGCTGTGTAGCTGCTACAGGCCATTAATCTTTCCACCAATGACTGGTTTAGCTGTCCTACAGTAGTGCCATGATATTTTGGTATCCAGTGAAAACTTGTTCGGGGAGGGGGGGTTAGGAAGTGTTAATCCTCTGGTAATATGAACCCCCTCTAGTAATGAAAGTAAACAAAGCAAGCAGTTGAGGGTGGAGTGGGTTCTTGTCATGCCTATCCTAGGATGATAGTCACTCTTATGAGTAGCAAAATGAACTCATGAAAAGCTGGAAAGGGATTGAACTGGTTACAGGAGGGCTACATGAGACTGTCTCCAGTAAAATGCACTCATTTATCCCACAATTGCAGTGTGCAAAGTGGAATTTTGGAGACAAAACACCATGACTTTTTAGCCACAATGAAGCATTTGTTTCCACAATTCAAGAATAATAGTAGGAAAGTGTTTTGACAAATTGGACACAGATAAGGGGGCGATTTATTGCTATGATTTTAAAAATCCAGTTGCGGCGACTAATCACCATGCTAAAAAGTCGTGCCAACTTGTGCGCTGTCTTGTACATGTTTGAGTGAAGGTATTGTTGCCGCGATTAGTCAGCGTGACTGGATTTTTAGTCACCACATTTGCCAGTTTTAAAAGTTGCAGCAATGAATTGCCTCGTCTGTCTTCACCACTATGGATTTAGTGTGATTTGCTGGGCCCATTGACACAGCCTGCAGAGGGAACCATGAAATTGCCCAAAGGATTTTCTTGCACTTCTCTATAGTTGTAGTTGTGCTCTGCCCCACTGTGTCCGGCTTTTCTTCTTCTAAATCCCACAAGCATTCCTTTTCGATGCAGGGGAATGTTGGAGTTACTGCCACCTTCCCTTGGAGAGGTGGCACAAGGGTTCCTCTGCATTAATAAGCAGGTTTGTGTGTGATTCTGAAGAGAAGGTTGGACGCACTGGTTCTGAGTGTAGCTAAAGAGAAGGGCAAAGAGTGTCATGGCATAAATGTGTACGACAAATAGTGCCATTGTTGTGTGACCTCACACAATGCCGCATTCATTTTGTTATGGAGGCTTTTCCCTATAAAAGTTTGGAATTTGTATGGGGTTGCCTAGACAGGGGCTAAACTATAGTTGTAGGTCCCAATTCACAATCCCATATGCAGGGGAGTAAGAATAGGAGAGTACACAATACTTGTGTTTAAGTGTTTAGGCATCTGGGAGCAGCTGATTTAATATCTGCACTGAGCCGGCATTCTATACATCGCTCCGACCTTCTGCACTTTGTGCCCAGATGCACTTCATTTTGCCCTGATTCATTAGGCTTAAAGTGAAGTGCATGTAAATAGACGTCCATGTTTCACCCATAGGCTGCCCTCTGCTTTGTTCCCAAATCTGCTTCCCAATGCCAATCATGTACAAAATTTTACACCAGGTACCAATGGGAAGAATAACCCTGCAAAAACAATTGTGCATCATGGGTTTGTTTACTATTCTCTTATGATGACACAGAACTCAGATCTCTATGAAACAGGAGGACCAGAAGCGCTGACTAACACTTTCACTTCCTGTGCTTGAAAGGTAACCATGGTAACATGGACCTGCAGATTCCATAGCGACCATGAATACCAATAAATAAAACAGAAATTATATTCATGTAAATCCTCCACAAAGTCCCATCGGGAATCAGAAATCACTACAGTTCAGGGTGAATTCATTGGCGCACAAGGCGTAGCCCTATCAAAATGACTGTAATTCAGTTTAATGATGGAAAATATGTAATACAGCAACAGAATTGTCTGGGATGGAAATGCTGTGCTTTATAGGAATGACTTGCACCCTGCACAGATTTGGAGGAAAGTCATTAAACAAGCACATTCAGTATCTGGGTTTAACAATTACCAACAACGTCTGCACATGTTCTGTGTAATTAAATTTTCATGTTTTCTCAGACTCCTTGATGTTAATAACACAACTAAAGCATAAATATTCTAGTTAAATATTTAATTCAACTGCATTACTGACACTGGGCAAAACAAGGACACTCAAACCATATTAATCACTGAACTAATAAATGCAAACAAAGGGTGACGAGGAAGGCGCAGAGCCACACCCCTCAGTATAATATAAAGTCATCTCCCCTCTGTGTAAGTAATGCAATTATACACTGTGAGGTTTAGCAAAGAACTTGCTTAGGATGCAAAGCTGGTTACATGCAATCTCTATACAACCCAGTCAGTCTCACAGGTAACGGCCAAAAATCTAGATGTCCAAATTGCACTTGTGTCTGCACCACCCTATTACAGTATCTGGAAGGTAATTCATTATTTTATAGCTTGGCTAGTGACCCCACACGTTTGCCAATGTAAGCCTCTAGCCAACCTTATTTTTCTACTCTCAACGAGAGAACCATTGAGAATCATTTTGGGAGTTTATTTACTATTTTATTTGTAGTAACCGATAGCAACCACAGATATGCTTTTGTTATTCTGCGAGCCATAGTCTCATCATTGCTATTTGCTGATTGGTTACTATAAGTTTCTTCATTGGCCCATAGGAAGTAAGAAAAGCCCCACTGTGTAAAGGTGGCCATACACACTGTGATCCACTAGAAAAGAGCAGATCTTCTCCCAATATACCCAACTAAGGTGGGAGATATAAGGTCAAGCAATTGAATTAAAATGGCGGGGTTAGGCACTGTCGGACCCTAGCAACGAGCTTATGCAGTCAACGATCCGATGGAAAAGCAAACTGCCTCATCGAGATCTGCCCAATTTTAGGTCAGATGTTGGTCAGGTAGGCCCATCAGGGGGGGTGCCCATACACGGGCAGATAAGCTGCTGAATTGGTTTGAAAGACCCAAATAGACAGCTGAAATCAGTTCATGTAAGGCCACCTTTAAGGCTTAAGGAAGTTTCCTACAATAATTGGTGTATGTATGGTGGGAGGAAGCGACTGATATTGGTAAAAGTCTTGGATATCAAGTCGTCTCGTCAATCGGGCAGGACTAAAAATTTTGATCAGGCTTCTTTGAAGGTGCCCAAACATCCTAATGTTGATGCTGAATCATCAGATAGGGGTAAAGAATTCCTATGGTTTTACCTGCATATCTGACAATTCAGCTCTTTATGTTAGCGGTGTGGACGAACAATGTCTCCTACAACCATGGAAAAGATCATATTTGTAGCATGTATGGCCACCATAAGAGTCAGTTCTAATCAGTTCAAATCTAGACCAGATAAATCTAACAAGTGGAACCAGCTAAGCATTTGTTGTAAACCTGATTACCGTATATACTCGAATATAAGCCGAGTTTTTGAGCACTAAAAATGTGCTCAAAAAGTAACCCTCGGCTTATACTCGAGTATGATAATTTGTGCCGATCCCCCAGACGGACTTGTGTCCGTGCGCCCGCGCTCTCCCTATGTCAGTTCCCAGAACTGCCATCCTGCTACCTGTTCATAATTAATATCTCCAGTGCGCTCTTCTACGGTGTGTGCTCATCTCCGGTGCGCTCTTCTGCTCTGCTTGGCGCCGCAGTCGCGCCAGTGACGTCACGCGCCCGTTCAGTTACTCGTGGCCTGATCTTAGACCTTGTAAGATCAGGCCACGAGTAACTGAACGGGCGCGTGACGTCACTGGCGCGACTGCGGCGCCAAGCAGAGCAGAAGAGCGCACCGGAGATGAGCACACACCGTAGAAGAGCGCACTGGAGATATTAATTATGAACAGGTCAGAAATATTTAACCATTACCCTAATCCATTGCATCCAACCTGCACCCAACCCAGCTCAAAGTTCCACTTCATGCCCAACACCCCCAGCCTGACTTCCCTTTGATGACTCGTATCAGCCACCATAGGGGAGGGGTCAATGTTATTATTTCATCAAAGGGGAGTAGAATACTTGATTTTGACCCTCCCTACCCTGTCCAGCTAACTGACACTGAATTTTTTATCCATCACTACAGCCTAGTGTGCAACCACTGAATTAATTTTATCTTGAAAGTCTGAGCGCACAGGTAGCAGGATGGCGGTTCTGGGAAGCTGGCATAGGGAGAGCGCAGGTGCACTGACACAAGTCCGTCTCATTCCCCTCCTTTCCTTTCCTTTCTGGTCCTGGTCTGTGTTGCAAATGAGTAGTATTGATCTGCAGATTGGTACATTGCCCCCTTAGTTCCCACAATCATTGCATCTTATTAGTTTCTCTATTTATATATCTTATGCGCATATTTCTGGGAAGCTGGCCTAGGCAGAGAGCGGGACTGAGGGAACTTTAATTCGCTTGGCAGTAGCTGAAGGGCAACCAATTGGGGAAAAAGATATAAAAGCGTTATGTGCAAAATTGGTAAGTTGCCATTTTTATCCCACAATGCAACCTTTTTTTGGGATAATCAACTAAACCAAAGTTTGAGCACACTTTGTGTGCTGGCTCACTCGCACCAGCCCTACTGGTGACACCCTAGGCTTATACTCGAGTCAATAGGTTTTTCCAGTTTTCTTAGGTAAAATTAGGTACCTCGGCTTATACTCGGATCGGCTTATACTCGAGTATATACGGTATTTTTCCTTTGCATGCTTCTTGGAACTTTGACAGGTTAATTTATGTCAGACTTAAAGAATGATGATGGCTGCATATAGGCTGACTTGGGTAGCAGTACATTTAGGACAGGTTGACCTACCTTATCTTCCTATGGTCCATTAGCTGTGTCATTACCATGTGATTGTGAATAAAGTGATGCCCCTAATCACATTACCACGCTGTAGGGTTTTTTTTTTCATTTTGAAGGATCGGTTTTGGTGAACCTGCATAGGTTCTGGATCAACAGTATCATCTAGATTAGGTATATTTCAGGTGACACAGAAGTAGACCTTGTATCTGTCAGATAGCATGAGTATTAGCATGTCTTGGGAAAAAGGAGCATGGCTGTAAACTGATATTTCTATGTATAAAGAAAGTTTCAGAGAAATACCCTTGCCTAAATACTGTAGCAGCAAGAGAGCATTTCCACAGAGACAAGAAAAAAATCAAGCATCCACATTTTTGTAATTAAAAGATAAAATGCTTAGACTAAAGGTTATTGGTCCCTTGGACCGATTCGGCAGCTAATCGGCCCGTGTATGGGCAGAACCGAGCAGCCTGCCCGACCGATATCTGGCCTGAAATTGGCCAGATCTCGATCGGCCAGGTTAGAAAATCCAGTCGGATCGGGGACCGCATCGGCTCGTTGATGCGGTCCCCGAACCTACTGCCCCATGGCCGCAAATGTAATCGCCAAGCGAGCGGATCTTATAGTGTATGGGGACCTTAAGACAGGTTTGGTTGTTGTATAAAAGACATAGATGCATTCTATAGTACATCTTTAGTAAGTCAAATTAGCTGAACTTGCTGTAAAAAAATACAGCAAGTGCAGTTGATTTGACTTACTGCTCTAGATACACCATGACCTGGATGAATGAGAACCTCCACAGACATTCTGTAGTACAATATACATTCTTTGTGAGTGAAACCACAAAAATACATCTCCCGTTAACATTCCCATAAAGCAGATTATTGGGTAAAATCAGCAGCTCATTAATTACACTAGGCCCTTTTGGGACATTCATTGCATAAATTACCCCATGCAGATTTCAACAACTTCCATAAAAGCTCATTTTTTCCGCAAACCCATGATTTGAGATGTTTACCAGAATGATTCAGCTAACAGATATAATATGACAGCTTTCACCCCAGGCAACATATAAAAAAAAATACAAGAATGGCTGTTAACAAGATATTCGTGTAGAGCTTTCCACCCTTGTCTGCAGTCACTTCCTAACCGCATCTGTTCAGACAAAATGCATATTTTGCTTACAGAATAAACTGTTACATTTCAGAATCATTTGCTGGAAGTTGACATTAAAAGATACAGGGCTGTACGCTTAAGGACCAAACTGTAACTCTGAGACCCAAGGGCTCCACCTTTCCCTCTGAGAGGTCAGCGCTTTTTCCCTCCCCATTAGCCTTCTAGGAAATGTCATATTCATTAATTATAAATGTAGCCCCTACCTTGATGGAATATGAAAGAGTTGCACTAACTGGTATTTACACCGGCCCTTAGGGATTGCCCCCAGGGCTAATATTAATGAATCATACACATGAGTAGTTTTTCCATTGCAGCTTTAATGCATTTTTGGACGCACTGAAATTGGACAAATGTTCATGGTACTCCATGCTCTTCTCATTTGTATTCCCTCCCCTTTTTTTAAGTTCTAAAAAAAGTATTTTCTGCATTAATGTAATATCTTAAAATGAAGAAATAAATGAAATTTATTTGGGCACTTTAGTCATTATATAAAATAAAACATTTATTTTACTGTATTTTTCATATCAGTGCAGAACACTGACTTGCAAGGCTAAGTGGTGTATTTTTCTGTAGCACCCAGTGTTGGACTGGCCCACAGGATACCAGGAAAACTCCCGGCAGGCCCAGGTGTCAGTGGGCCCTCCTGCTTCTAACCATTTGGCCTAATTCATGGTTTTTCCTATTTCTCTATGGGAACAAATCAACTAAATATAAACAATAGATTATAGTATATAAAGAAAAAAACTAGGAAAATATAGAGGTTAAGTGAGAAGTGGATGAAAAATAGTTTGGAAAGTGGGTCCATGGTCTAAGGTTTTCTAGTGGGCCCCTGGCATCCCAGTACGACACTGGTAGCACCCATTCTCAACCAGGGTCAGACTGGGGGGTGCAGGGCTGCCGCTCCAGGGGCCCCGCACCCCCCAAGGTCCCCCGCTGCTCCCCCCTAACCCCCCTGCAGGGGCCCCCGCCACTCGCCCAACATTCTCCCCTGAAGGTGCAAGTGAAATGTGTCAGGGGAAGACGCTGACGGCCGGGGGAGCAGAAACAGGGGCCGAGTCTGGGGCGTCGGGGCCCACTGGGTTTTTACCCGGTATCCAGGCAGCCCAGTCCGACCCTGTTCTTAACAAAGGAACAATACACATTTTTAGGGAATTCTATGCATCACAGCCGGTTGCTACTCTATCCCTGTAATTTCTGAGGCTTCCAGCTTTCCAGGTTTTGTAGAAACCTGTGACCTTATAATTGGTTTATTTTATACACAGCCATTTAAATGGATACCTATAGCATAGCTTCATTGAAAACACCGAGTGTTTATCCAATGAGTTGCTAATTAGCCATGCAGCATGCACATTTTTATATTATGTTTTAAAGGTATTGTATATGCATGGCAGCATTCACTAAATAATAAATGTAGTGAATAAAACATACAATACATAAATTAAGAGATCTCCACCTAACTTTTTGGGGAGTCTGCCAGTTTTTAGAGCCGCCCACCCAGCTTCTTACATGGGGAGGCTTATTTGTCAATTTGAATATGTGAATTTTAGAGTTTTCTTTTTAAATATGAATGGATCAAATTCTACTCATCATGTTCAATGGGTTTACAAACAAAAAAAATTGCTAAATTTTGCCTAGAACAACTCCGAAACACTCCTGAGTATAAATGCTAGCAGCTATATGGGATATTGGATAATGAAATTCAGATGGCTGTGCCCATTGGCTAAACATTATTGCACTTTCATATTTAAGGTGATGGCACATAGGGAGCTTTGTCACTCGCAGGAAATCTCACTTCTGTGAAGGTGACAAAGTGCCCAAAATACTTTTGCACTGGAATTAATTTGAATTGCCCCAGGTAAAACATAATCATTGTATAATTGTGCAAAGTTGTCTCTAAAAGGCAATTTTTAACAATTACAAGATAATTATGTTTTATCCATTGTGAATTAATTTAACCCAATGCAAAGTTATTTTCGGGTACTTTGTGATCCAGAGGTGGGATTTCCTCAGATGACAAAGTGGGACAAATGTGCCATCATCCTAAGAGTTGTCTGGGACTTCTAAGATGAAAGAAGAAGGGCAGCTTAGGAAGCACAGGGGCTCTAGCCAATTGCTCCTGGATAGCCCTGTTATGGCTGCCTACTCACAAGATCAGCCCCTGGTTTGTCTCCTGATCTGGGTGCTCCAGTGAGATAAGAAGAAATTCACTGTTTCTACTCAGAGGGGAAAAGGGATAGAGGAACACAGATAAAAAAGTAGCATGCTGTACCCTATTGTATGTATGTATTGTGGGGATTTAGCTGGTAGCAGCCGGGAGCGGATGGAAATCTGGGCTTCAAAGAGGAGACAGGCAACTCTGGTTTGCAACCAAAAGGATCAGGCTCCTGTCTTTGCTTTATTTTCCACAGCAAACAATGTCACCACATGGTATTTGAAAGTAAAAAGTTCAACAAAACAAAGTCTCACCAGACTGTAGTTTCCACAAAGGGTATAACGAAAACCTCACTGCCAATGCCCGGCAGTCTTTTCCTGGGGTCCCAGAAACAGGGGTCTTTGTAACCAGTCCAGCCCACCCCTCACAGACTCACTCAGAAAAAACTCAACTCCTGCTGCACACCCAGGCTCACCTTAAATGATTCAGGTGTTGCCTAATTGGCTCCAGCCTTCTCTAGCCATACTTTAGGGCAGGGGTGTCAAACTTAATCGCATAAGGGGGCCGAAATCTAAAACACAGGCTAAGTTGCGGGCCAAATTTTTTATTAATATACTTAGTAAGATACTAAGGGGTATATTTATCACAATGTGTAAAAAGTGGAAAAAGACATTACCGGTGATGTTGCTCATAGCAGCCAATAGATGCTTTGCTACTGTTGAAATCTGATTACTGATTGGATGCCTTGGGCAACATTACTGGTAATGCTTCACTCCACACAGCATGATAAATATACCCCTTAGTCTTAGTTACTATGTGAGGAAAATGGAAACTGATCATGCTGGATGGTCAGACACACTCACCAAGGGCCACATAAAACAGCCAGGTGGGCCAGATTTGGCCCCCGGGCCTTGTGTTTGACATATATGCTTTAGGGTCCTAGCCTCTCCTGCCCTGGAGATTTAAAGGGTGATATCATAAAAAAGAGTCAGAAGGGGTCATGGAATATGTCAAAGACAGGATAGGCACGTTCATAACGGACAAATATATTAAAAACACTTGAAAATAAGAAGAGGAGAGAAGGTTTTAGAGAGGGTGGTTAGATAAATAATGAGTAAAGATGAAGACAAAAACAATATCCAGATTCCTGATTGTAACGCTGAAACTGAATAATACTGGCTGGATCATTGCACTGCTGGCATTCCATTATCTTTGTGTTTTTACTGCTCCAATACCTTAATCCCTGTATCCTTCCTACTGGGATTATAAGAGCTCTGTAACTGTACTCCTGGGATCCTGCTGGGCTCTGTACCTAGAATAGTGTGTGTGCATCAGACTTTTGGGCCCCCCCTGAAATCTGCCTCTGTAGCATGGGGCACTGTGGGGCTCTCTATGTGTATTGTTGCTGTATACAGTGCATACCACATTTACACTGCTGGGCAACCACAGACTCACACTTTAATTACTGCATAGCCAATCTTATTCAGTTCTGTTAAAAAATCTTATATATAAAATAAAAACATTGTGTGAATGTATTTACTGGAGGAAGTACTCTATGCACATCTGTCTGTCTTGCAGCGCTGGGAACATGAAGCTTCTTAGGACTCTTGGAGAACACTTTAGCACCCAAACGGAAATGCCTTCTTAACTGTAGGGAAATAACATTTATCTTGATCTGTAATGTTGTTGAGTGTGCTGAATTGGGAACTAACCAATATGGTGCAAGAAAACTGAAAAATACTTTGAAGAAGAATCTGGTTTTAAAAGATGCAAGAATAAATCTTTTGCTGTCCATCAGACTAAAGAACCAAGATCAAAATGGAGGTCATAAAAAGGGGCATGAGAAAAATGTGCCCAAGTTGCTTTGCAGATTTATAGCCATCAGAGTGCTATATAGTAGCCATAGCAGCACAAGGAGAAGCTTGTCTACATAATGGCTTCATATTAAAGGAGACAATTTGCAGTTGGTCTTCATTTTTTATTATTTGTAGTATTTATTAACATTTATTTATAAAGAGCCAACATATCCCGCAGCGCTGTACAATAAGTGGGTTTCATACATTGCACATACAGAGTAACATATAAAGCAATCAATAACCGATACAAGAGGTGAAGAGAGCCCTGCCCAAAAGAGCCTACAATCTACAAGTATTTCTGTTATTTTACTACTTGCTCAGCAGCTCTGCAGTTTGGAGTTTCAGCAGCTATCTGGTTGCTAGGGTTCAAATTACCATAGCGACCAGGGAGCAGTTTGAATGAGAGGATGGAAAATGAAAAGAAGAGGGCCTGAATAGAAAAACAAGCTATAAAGAGTAACAATAACTGTAAAACTGTAGCCTCGCAGAGAAATTGTTTTTTGGATGCCGGGATCAGTGACCCCATTTGAAAAAGGCAAGTAGATCAAAAACCATAAGAAATAAATAATAAAGACCAATTGAAAAGTTGCTTAGAATAGGCAATTCTATAACATACTAAAATCTAACACAAAATGGTGAACTATCCATTTAAGTCATTTTAGCCTAGAAAAATCATCTGCAGCCTCAGACCAGGACAAGGACCATTGTACTTACACATTCACAGCACTAGTGCAAGCCAACCATTTTCACATAAATGTTTATGCCTTGTGTCGCTCCAATTCTACTGTTTCCTAGCGTGCAGCCATGTTGGTGGAGAAGTTGGTGCACACAACAGCTTAAGACATAGGCTACTATATGCCATTGCTACTAGTATTTATTATTATTATTATTATTATTATTATTGTTATTATTATTATTAACATTTATTTATAAAGCGCCAACATATTCCGCAGCGCTGTACAATAAGTGGGTTTCATACATTGCACATACAGAGTAACATATAAAGCAATCAGTAACCGATACAAGAGGTGAAGAGAGCCCTGCCCAAAAGAGCTTACAATCTACAAGGAGAAAGGGATGTGAAAAGTATGTGAAAAGTTAAGTCCAAAGTTTACAAAAATTCTCTTAATTCTTAAATTCAGAGCCAAAATAATTACGTTTCTTTTATTTTACAAAATGCAATCTGTCATTCAGAGTTAAAGACCAGTACACATTGTGCCATGTGGGCTAATGGAAATGCCAGATTTATTTGATAAGAAATGGCAAAATGGCAGCTGACTTGCAATTTCACACAGACTTACACCACTGTACACAGCTTTGCTTTCCAACGACTGTAAGATTAATTTGCTGACCAAGAGCTTATACAAACAAGATAAATTAATGGCAAATATTCAAGATTGCATTTTTGAAAGTTTAGAATTACAGACAAAACAACAATGTTAATCAGTTTTAAACCAGCACTAACTGTGACAACAATTGGTATTCGGGGCTGGCACTAGGGGTAGGCAGAAACGGCACCTCAAGAATACAGCACTGATAAAAGCAGCAGCACTGAATTCATGGGTCGAATTTAGGTCTCTGTCTTTCAAAAAGGAGTGAAAAGAGCACATTGCAAAAATACATGGAGAATTGCACCCATTTTTTGCACTTTGCACCCTGCTCTGCATGCAGTAAATGACCCCCATAAAATCATTGGCACATGACTGAACAATAAATGGCACGGCTAAAATTAGTTTAAGGCATACCTCCCAATATTTGAAAAATGTAAAGAGGGACAAAAAGAAATGTGTAGTGCTGCAAAAATATGACCACACTCCCATTTTACAAAATTTGGCAGGGTTTTTAAAGTTTGAACACCTTTCTGGTGATTCCTTGTTTTATATGTTATTACAGTTTTGCTAAAAAAAGATGAAATTGCCCTTTAAGCTGCGAGTCTCAGTTCCCCCAAGAGACCTGTTTAGTTTATTAGTTACAATTGTATCTAAGTGCAGGTGTAGCTTGCCAAAAAGCTACTTGTTTAATTATGTTTGTGAAACATTGCATGTTTTTAAGCATTCAGTGGAGGAGATCAAAGGGGAAATGAGGGACTTTTCAGAAAGAATCTGGGACTCCAGGATGAGCTGTCAAAATCAGGATAGTTGGGAGGTATGGAAGGCACATCAAAAACATAAGAACTTTAATTCCAGGTTTCTGGCATTGTGTTTCTTGTGAGGGGTAACCTTGGTTTGCTATAGCTTTGGTCATTGCACAGATCCCATGTGCCTGGCAGAGAAAGGACTGATCCATTTGCATTTTTTTTAGTAATTTGGCCAAAAAAAACATATTCTACTCGCTGCATTTGTCATGCCTATTGAGGTATTGGCTCAACTTGAATTGCTAGGGCAGTGGTATCACTCATCAGCTTGCAGGGCAACTTGGTATGTGAATTCCCAATGTATAAAATCTGTAAGCCATGTGTTAAGCTACGTGTATGTCTCTTAAGGTTATCACTGGCCCCTTGGACAAAATGAGAGCTTGAGTTTTATGTACACCAACAGCATGAGAGCCACAGACTGGACATGACCAAGTCGATACATATCTACCAGTTCTAAGGTATTGCAGCTCTCATTGATAATATTGGCTCAAGTTCTCCAAAACTAAAGAAGTAGGAAAAACACCTATAAACTTGCTGCATTCCCGGGCAATGAGCCAACCCACTGACAGCAATCTAATGAAAATATATTGTCACCAGAAAGGTGACAATTACTGCCGCAGCATCATCGAATGGATTCCCTCATTTGAGTAATGAATGCTGAATACAAAGCAAACACATAGCTCATCTTGAAACCTCATGGTCGCAAGTCAGGTTTTATTTACAGAACAGATTTAGCAATTTGGATGAAAGATATCTACCTCTTATTGTACGAGTACTGAAGCAAATACACACCTTGCTGTCTTCCTTTTAAATCACTTACCCCTCAGGCCCATTTAGCACCAACTTCTTTAATTGCACCTCACTGCCTTAGGGCCGATTTTCCAAAGTGACCAGAAAAATTTACAGCAGGCAAAACAGTTTAGAACTGAGACATGGGCCATAATGCTTGCCCTTCAAGGCCAAGTCAGATATTTAACAACCAGTGTATGTGGCACTCATTGTCTGCTTGATGTCTGGTAGATATGAAAATTCTCAACATTGGCAGATCAATGTGGCCCTCATCCAGTGGGTCTCTGTTGGCCCACTATACAGTCACCCATGCATTAGGGACCTCATGGTTTTTATGTCTCTAATGTTAAGAAGTGAAAAATAAAATGTAAATAGGAGAAAATCCAAGCTAATGAGTTCAATTTCTATTAGACATTATTTCTTGGCTCTTCACTTGTTTAACAGATGGACATCCCTTGGCATAATTGTGGCTCACTGCTGCTGGCTGTATTCCCATTTGTGCTTTTGCACTCACAGTTACTCTGTAGTTCTTCCAATTTGCCCTATATGGAACATAATCTGATATACAGGCAACTCTATGGGCGTCTACACAGTCCTACCACTATAACATTTCTTGTATTTAAATAAAGGTCAGATGAGCACTTATGTAGATATATTGATTAGTTTAGCTGTTTGAGTATAATCATTCTGACTGTCAGTGGGTGGTCATGTACCTTAGGTTATGATGCTTCCATTCACGTATATACTGTACCAACCTCCCATTTTGCAGCGTTTATTACAACATGGCCAGATGAAGTTCCTTTTTTTGCTCTTACTCTTCCTATGTGTTATTTTATAAATGTTTTTGTAGGGACCAAGAATTCTTTCTTTCCTTATATTAATATTATTAGAATTGTCAGCTGGGTGTAAGATTTTGATTGTTGCTATTAAGGTCTGATATTTCTTTTGGGGGGGGGGGGGTTGCACCCTTTGCCAGACTCTTTCTAAACAACTGGCTTTGGCGGAAATCCTGTCTCTCTACATGCAGGGTGTGTGCCAGAGTGAGTTATATTGTTAGATTTTGTTTGTACTGGAGTCGGTTATTTGAGAGAGCTCTAATATATCAGCTATGAAAGGAATCCCCCTTAAAAGATGTTTTAGACCCTCAAACTAACTGAAGAAGGAATGAAGAGAGACAAGTTGCTGAGAGGGAGTAACTTGATTATTTCAGAAATGGTACATAATTTGTAATTGATTATATATAGAAACTGTCCATAAGACATAGCTTATATTACATTTTCATTTTTGCCATAGCTCCTCTTTAATCCATAAATCTACACTATGCAGGACCCTACACTGATCCTGTCTGTATTCATATAAGCGATGATTTGCTTCTGGACTAAGAAATAAAACAGAACAGAAAAAAAAATAATTTTACATTGCTCCCAAGACAAAGTACACCACATTTAGCTGGTTAAAAATGTGCCTTGCCCAGACAGATGCTCCTATCTGCACTGCAGTAATTCATGGTTATCCTTGAGAGCACTAATGACATCTAGTGATCATTTGGAAATTTACAGCATATTTCCTGAAGTTTCTGTACAGCCCTGTTTACATAAGCCAGGTGGCTAGACTGTGTGAATATGACATTGCTGGGTGCAATAGTATCTTACAAATACAGGCATTCATGCAGGGAATGCCCCAGTAGAAAGGTAAGTAAAATAGTGGAGGGGCACTCAGAGAGTTTTTTACACAGGCTGGTACGGTTCTTTCCTAACTGAAGCATCAGCCTGGGAGAAAAAAAAGTAGTGATCTAGCATTCTGGCACCCCGCAAGTGGACTGTCTGAACAAGGCCAATCCTACCATTAACCTTAAAAGCTGAATTTCCATTTTTTAAAATGGAAATTCGGCTCTGCTAGTGAAGAAGGCACAAAAGCACTCTCTGCACTAGTAATAAGGCACCTCCTTGACTGCTAATGTTCTAAGCATGGTGCAGGAGGGGGGCCATCATCGGGGGGCTGTTGTTCAGGCAGCAACGGCTCTAAAATCGGCACTGTGTCTCAATATACTTCCTAGAATTTAATCAGTTTTGGTATAGATAGAACATTGGGCTTTAAGTCTCCTCTAACATCAGGAGCAAACATAAGTTAGCTAACAGATATGACACCCAGTGTTTTTGAGTGTCTGTCCCTGCCCAAGGCCACAGGCCCCCACTATCTCTCCATCTTCTTTTCTGCTGATGTCAATGCACATACTATGAGCTGTTGTCAGTTTTCTAAGCTTAGGAGCCCAGAGCACATTGAGCATGTGCAGTGTCACTGACACTCAAATTATGGTGAACATGAATAGGATATAATATCTGCTGTAGATGATAATAAAGGCATGACTGTTATAGTAGTAGGAGGAACTTTGATCATTCGGGTAGTGAGGAGGTGCAAGTCATGTTGGCTATGGGATGGAGAGGGTAGGCCAAGATTCTGGCTTGGTGGGACAGAGCAGGAGTTACTACAGGGTTCCCACAAGGGTAGTGAGTACTTGATGTGCTGGACTATAGTATTACTTTTAAATGAATAATTTTGTATAATAAAGAAGGAAGGCGATGGACCCTGTAATAAATGCAAATATAAAGAGTTGTAATGGGTAAAGTAGAGAACAGAAAACACTTTTTTATGATGTAAAGCTCATGTCTGGATTCACACTTGGAAAACGTGTATTCCTATCAATGTTTCTGTCTGAGCCTCTCATGTCATTATTTTCACAGTGATACAAAAAGGACATATAAGTACCACAATGCCCAGTCTATAAGGATTTGGAATGCATTTGTTCAACAAAGTACAGTACAGGTGCCAGGGCTGGCAGGAATAATGAATGGCAACATGCCAAGTCCAATAGTGTTTAGCCAAATGTCTCCAAAGCCTGTAGCATTTCAATACTTCAGGTTTAAAGGACCACTATACTTTCATTTATTTATTTCTCCTTTGTATATGTCAACTGAAATTATAATTATTTCACTTTCCCCTCTGCTAATTATTTCCCGCAAGCCCTCTGTTGTATAATTTTCTGCCTTCAGAAGCCATAGCTTGCCAAAACCAGTAATGATCATGGCTACTTATTGAAAGTAAAGAAATTGATGTATTTGTTAATAACTCCTATATTATGGTTATAATAGATAAAGATAATATTTTTCTATGATTACAGTGCTTTATTTACTATAACCAATTCCCATGGATATGTTTAAACCCCCAGGAAGACCAGTTAAATCAAGTATAAACTCAACCACTGAGCCTATACATGGACCAACTCTTACAAGCACTGGTGCAAGATATTATGGGGCCTATTTATCACACTGTGTTGAATCTATGAATAATTACTGCAGATATGCGGAAGGCATATCTTTCCCTTGGCATAGTAACAAACATGATGGAAACGAGTTCCTTTGGTGGCTCTACACCCACTTTGAAATTCAAATTGCCTTTTCACTTCACAAAATACATTTTGGGTGTACTGCTGATAAAGAAAGCAGGCAATCTACCGATCTATACAGAAATAAGACAGAAAAAAATAATTTATTTCCATCTACGAGTTTCCATGACAACAACCTTTAAGACTGCTCTTCTATATAGCCAGTTTTTAAAAGTCAAAACAGTTGTTGCTAGTGATACATTTTGCAAAATGGATAGGATGGATAGGGTGGATAGGGTTGTCCAAAGGGATAAAGGCATATTAAGGCACTTGTGTAGAAAGTCACAGGCAACAGAGCAAATTAGCACAGGAATTACTATATGCCTAAAAAGAAATGGAAAGGGAAGGGAGTATTCTATTGATAACTAAACACATATTGGCCTTTGTATTGTTTACTAACAAAGGGAGACTCTCCAAAAAGATGAATAGTGAATATGGTAACCTATGGTCCCAAACTGTAGATCAACTCCTTCCCAAAGGCACTTATCCATAACTGTAATGTAACTGCTGCAATAACATACAAGGCATTACATTTAATTATCCATCGAAAGAATACCAGATTAAGTTGAAGGACTTAATATCGCCTGTAATCTTGCTGGTGTGCTTTATCTATTTAAAGGAGACATAGCATAATTGAATATCCACTTAATCTTGTAGGAAATAATGAATAATATATGTCAGCTTAGTCAGGATATGTCAGGATAGCCAATCACAGCCCTGCATTCACACAAGCAAAGACAGGCTTCAGTTCCCTATCAGGCCCAACTAGTAGCTATTTAGTTACAGTGCAGTATGCGGAGTGCTGCTTGCTCCCCTGCAAAATCTGGGAAAGGAGGCAGCAGGAAGTGGAACCGATTGGTGGGATTTGTTGGGGTTTTGGAGAAATTTTCAATACATCAGATGAAACACAACTTATCAACACACATTCCTTCTATATTTCACTGAGTATAATGCAATGACACATTCTTGTTTTTTTACACAATATGTATGCGATGCTTGTGGCACAGTTTGTTGGTAGAACAAAGGAAGTGCTCTGCATTGGTGAACACAGGAGATTGACTGAGAATTGAGATTTAGATAAAACAAATATGTTGCTACTGTCATTTTAATGTTTTGGGTCAAAGAGTACTACATAAATAGAGCTACATACATACAGTACATTCAATAAACTATTTAGTTGGTTGATCCTACAGACAGGACTTATATGATCTTCATCTAATAACACTGAATTATGTATTTTCAGTGCCTTTCCATCTACTGTACTCAAGATGTTACTCAATGTTAAAGCTTAATAAGCAGACTCTCTATGTAAGTAACAAAGATTACTGGACTCGGTATTTATTGTTCTGTGTTATGGATATTTACTTTATGGCATTTATATATTATAGTGTAGGATGTGTATATATGTGTGGGATGTGGGTAATTTCTGATGGTGAAACATGGGTGGATTTTGTGACCTCTTTCCTCTTAAGGGTTAGTACAACTGCTGCTTTTGCCATAAAATGGCACGATGAGTGTGCCTTCTTGAATAGTATACTGAGATTATTGGGCCTCTATGCTTATTCTATACATTATTTATAGATGCTTATGCTTTTCTTTTTGTTCTCTACCCTCTCAGACAGATAATACTTCATCACCTTTACTTCACATCTCTACCCCTCTATCCTCCACCTTCTACCCTCTCGCCCAGCACCCAATAGCCCATCTCATATCTCACATTTCCCTGCTACTCTGTCCTTCTGTCTTCCACTTGCATGTATACTCTTCCTTTCTAACACCTACTTCCAATTTCTATTCTGCTCTCCCTTGCATTACAGTTATAAGAAAAAATTCATTCTGAAAGTTGTCATTGAAATCATTGCAAATCTATATATGAATGTTTTGCTATGCCCTCATACATTACCAACTAAAAGAAAGAAAAAAAATGGCATATAAACCATTCTTATAAAGAGGGTATACTTCCAGCCACATCATCTAATCCAGACAGGCTCCAACAGACTTAAATTGTTGATATATAAAAGGTCCTGATCAGTCTGGAAAACATTGTTCTATAGTATATGATTCAATGCTTTAAATAAACACACGTGCATTAGGAAAACCCTGGCAGGCACAGGCAATACCCACTCTTGTTAGGCTTCATTTGTATCTTTAAGTAGACCAGCTGGAGTGAGCAGCTGCTGGCCCGAGGGCTAACAATATGTATAACTCACCTCATTTGTAGAATATAAAGCCGGAAATAACTAGGAAAGCAATTTTCCAATTGGTGATTGCTAAAACCTACTACCCAATGTTTTATGCTTGGCTAGCTAAACTAGCGTTCCTACCTGGGCACCTTTTATCTGTCTGTATGAACCCTGCAGTTTCTCTTATAAGGTCAGCCATAGCTGGAACAGCTTACTTTACAATTGTGATTTTAGGGTTTTTACTGTGTCAGAGGTGCGCACAAAATTAGTGTTTATTGCAGGACTTCTTCACAATCATGGACAAATAGGATATCCTTCCCAACACTTATAGCCCTTGTTATCACACTCTTCCCATCTGCTAACACACATGTCCTCAATGCCAAATTTCTAATTACGGCACCCAGAGGTCCCAGAAATTTCTAAGCATCCTGCTTGGGAGCAGGGAAGGCAATGGGCAGGCAACCCGACCATAGAGCATAGAGAGCTCGGTGTATACGCATTGTGTGCATGGATGAGGATACAAGGGGCCGCTGATCGCACTTAATCCACCCCTGATGCATTAATTCGCCCCAACTATGGTAGACCTTAAGAGCTGCCATCTACTGACCAAAGTAGAAATGACACCTACCGTATTTCTTATACTCAAAACACGGCTAATTTACCATTGTGAAGTCAATGTACAAAGTGGGTACAATCCACATATTTTTGTACTTTGCCCTCATCTCTCCTTGCGTTAAAAGGATGCATTATAAAGGATCCCATCATTTTTTTATTTAGATAAATTAACTGGCTCTTAAAGGGGTACAAAACCCTGCTGCACTGCACTGCTCAACCAAACTTTACTCAGCTGTTGCTGGACTACAAATCCCAGAATAATGTAACATATAATAAAGGCTGAGGCATGCTGGGAGCTGTAGTCCAGCAACATCAGGGTTGTATTCTTAAAGCAATATTGCACAATAAAACTTTTTCTAAACTTCCCCCAAATCTCCAGGGCCAGCGGCTGCATTAAAATGCAAGAAATCCTCCAATGAGAATCCCAGCTGGTCCGTGTAAATCTGGCTCCCTGTTCTCTGTTCCTGCAATTGGAGTTGGGAGCATTAAGCATAGTTTTCTATCACTGAACTATTACTCCTTTATCCCCAGGTCTGATTCCAGTGTCATATAATAAAGTGAGAAAATACATCTTTATCTCTATATGTAAGATAACAGCAATATGCCTGACACAGTGCTGGGAATCAGCGTTCTCATTGGTCACTTCTCGTGCACTTATAATGAGATTTTTGAACAGTAGAATTCTCATTGGTGAATTTTCTTGCATCTATAATTATGTTTTTTGGGCAACTTCTATAGCAAAAGCAGGGGGGGCAGTGGGATAGTGTTATGGTTGAGTTTACAACCCCTTTAAAAATATTACAGTGTGCACAGGTATGTGTGTTTGGGTGTGTGTGTAAATGTTGGTGCAAATTATGTAAAAGATATAATAAAGGGAATGCAGTCTAGACTTCAAATGCTTCAAATGTCTGGCCAGATTATACTTATGGCAATACAGTATTCATGTACATAAGCACATTGCCATGACGACATTAGCAAATTTATCCAACCCATGCATTTTGACATGAAAGCACATAAATTACTTAATGCACTAATAATAACAATAATAGGTTCAGCGGAAGAATAAATAATTGGGTGCAAAGTACACAAAGTAATGTTATGAGCGAGACTTAATAGTGAAGAGATTTTCAACCCACATGTGATCTATAATTGTTTCAGGTCACATTATCCCTTGTTGCATTTGGGTGCACCTTTGGGCTGGATTTATAGAAAACCTGCAATTTGGGAGACCAACTAGCAGCTATTTTACTGGTCTGGCTGGTAACAATGACCCTTGATGCCAATGTTATAACTAGGGGAGACATAGAGGCCAACATATAAATTTAGTAGAGACAATTATAGCAACACCCACGGTCTACTCCCTTAAAACCCCTGTACTGTCTGGTGTGCCCTTGTCTCATGGGCAAGATTCAGGACTGCCTGAAGAATTCCATTGGGAGTTATGAACAGTAGTGTTACCACCTGGCCATTATTTCACCGGCCTAGGCAGTAAAATATCAGCCAGGGCTGAGGTCAGAATTACAAATCTACCTGCAATTAAGTTGGCAGTAAATTTTTTAATAACTTGTCCTCCGCCCCCAATCTGCTCTCGTCCCGCCTCCAATCCCCTCTACCAGCTCCCTTTCTAACCCACCTTGCTCACTCTTTCCCCTTGAATGCAACCCACAGATGTCATGCCCTGCCCCCACTAATGTCACAACCCCGCCCCAACATCACGGATTGGCCTCCTTCTGGCCCCCCCCCCCCAATGCTGTCCAGAAAGGACACTGACAAAAGGTGGCAACCCCTACTTTTTTCCATAAAACCATAGCCATTAATAATTAGCCATTGCACATCACTCGTTTGTGGCAAGTCATCAATTAGCCCTAGTAGCCCCATCACAAACTCTGTTATTTCTCTAGGTACTGTGACACAATCGGAGTATTCTCAGCAGGAAATCAAATGCAATTCATGTTCCTTTGTTGACAAACAGCACAAGGAAAAAGTACATACGTCACCGCTTATAATCCTAGTTATATCTTCCAGCACAAGAAAGCAATTTCATAACGAAGCGGATCAGGAGTTACTTACCTAGAGAAAAGAAAAGAGCAACATTTAAACAATGACAAAAATAATCAGCATGAAAGAGAATGTAAAACATAATCCCGTACCTTCCCAGTGTCTGCACTGAGTATTTACCTAATAACAAAACCCCATTCATTGGGTATTTGTGTTTGCTTTGGTTATCTCATTCGTAAATAAAATATTATCATTTAATACTCTGTCAAAGGACCAGAAACACAAATAAAATATATTTTATTCCCTAAAGGTGCCCATATACCCCAAGATCCGATCCCTTGGCGAGGTTGTCAAGCAAATGGATCTTCTCCCGATATCCCCACCTACGGGTGGGAATTTAGGCTAATTGGGTCATTTGGCCCTGGGGCCAAACGATCAAATTAAAACAATGGTAATGGGCGCAGTTGGTTCGGGGACCACATCAACGAGCTGACGCGGTCCATGATCCGACTAAATTTTTTAACCTGCCCAATTTCAGGCCAGATATCGGTCGGGCAGGCCCGCTGTTGGTGCCCCTACACGGGCCGATAAGCAGCCGAATTGGTCTAAGGGACCGATATCAGCAGCTACAATCCACCCGTGTGTGGGGACCTTAGGAGGTGGAAGTATCTGCCCTTTGTTAAAAATTGGATTGTTTTTGTAGCACACATTAGTGACTTTCCAACAGGTGGAAAATAGCAGTGTATAAACTTTTTTCATAGCAAATTTGCCCATTTTTCCCCACTTTCCAGGCTAAATATAATTTCAAAATGTCAATCTTCCCGGAGGATATAAAAATTAACATAAGTCCAAATAATAATGCACAAGATAAAATACTGCATGAGAGTAAAGGTGGCCACACACGTGGCAATTTTAGATCTTTTGTGCGACCATCGGGCAGATAAGGAGGTAGAAACAATGGGATTTCTGGCTCTGTTTTATTATTACAGAGAAAAATCATTTTTAAAAATGTGAATGACATGCTTAAAATAGACTAGGAGATGGCTTTCCAATGATTTGGAGCTTTCTGTATAATGGGTTTTAAGATAATGGATCCTTTACTTTGGTACTTTGTACCATGGTGTTGGATTTTCCTTCCCCAAGAATAAAAGGATATTTCAGAGTTCACTGTTCCTCCTAGACACCTATATACTCCCTATACTCCTTTGCTCAACATGAACACAGTAAATAGGACTTGTGCCAAATATATATTCTGCCTATTCTTTTAATGAAAAAAGCTATATTTTGCCTGAGTTTTGTTGATTCAAATTCATCCTCTGTAAACAGGATCATTTGTTTAACTAGAGACAATGAGCCCCTTATAAATAAACCGTCACTTCCATAAGGTAAAGCATTTGCCTGGCTTTGCAGTACCTTATACTGAAGGCTTACCTGCTGATTGGTTCTTAGTTTTACTACCTATATCTCTGCTAATGGTGACTCGTAAGCACCATAATTAAAAATAAAAAGTGAAAGTTGCTTTGATTTAGTGCAACCAATAACCAGAAGCATAGATTTTTCTTGATTAAAATAACAAGCAAAAAGTATGTTCAGCACAAGCCCTATTGAGTTGATGTTTAAAATACTGTATTTTGCACCTTCAACTGAGAGTCCTGTGTGTGTGACTAGTGAACCAGAGATTAAATGACTAGTGCCAGCATTACGCAGGTTAATATTTACAGATAAACCATGCACAAAAAGTCACGCTAATCCTATCCCTCATTCCAGCATAATTATGATTTCTGCCCAACCGATTGTATAAAAACAAAGTGGGAGTAAATGTAACTTCTTGGTGCTGAAACCTAAAGCTTCGTGCAGGATTATAGTTGGCACCTCTATTATTTTATCTTGATATGAGATTTCATTGTGCAGAGAGCACGCTGGGGTATGCCGAGGCACAGGCACTGAATTATTAATGCATGCCATTGTTGGCTCAAATACAACTCTTCTTTCATAATCTACTGGAATACAGACACTTTGGCTTATATTAAACAACTACCTTTACTCATCTGTACTTCCATAAGAAGGTTACGTATGTCTCCACCAATGCTCTGTGCCCTGCATCCATTAAAGTATTAGATTAGCTTGCATGCGTATTAAATAGAGAATATATACCCACCCATATAACTTAATGAACAATTGCTGAAAGCACTCTTCTGAGCACTTTTGCAATTAACAATAGGTCTTTTTTTCACTGCTAAAATCATGAATGTGTAATATTTGCACATGCAAAAGGACAAATCTTGGCCAAATCCCGAACCGATTCCTGGATTTGGCGCATCAACAATAGATGAGCAATTTTACATGAAATTATACGGGTCCTTATCTATCTTTTTAATATGCTAAATATGGGTATGACAGTTACTGTAGTTCTAGTCAATATTGCTGGATAAGTTTTTTTGCTCTGATGTTTTGCTTACTAAATTTTAGGCATATTTCATTGGATGAAGGTTGGTAACACACCCTGACCTTTGTTAACAGCATAACCTTCATTGTCTGGTTGGCTTAAGCGCCTTTGAAGGTTGGTCATTTGGTTACACCTCCCCAACTAATTACAAAAATACAATTATACAAAACATTGTAGAAGCCAATTAAGTTACAGTTTCAATATCTATTAGAGCAAATATCGAGTGTTTGCCCCAAATCCCACCCTAACAGACCTCTCTGTGGGTTTGCAGGAGTATCTGGGAAATAAATATACCCATTTTTCTCAGACCTGATCCTAACTGGGCTTCAAGCGACCCCACCAACCACAGCTCTGGTCCCCAAGAGTGTGAGAACCACTATATATACATAGAAAACTGTACCCCCTACTGTAAAATACAGGTATAGGACCCATTATCCAGAATGCTCGGGATTAAGGGTATTCCAGATAAGGGGTCTTCATATCTCATATCTTAAGTCTACCAAAAAAATTAGTAAAATATTAATAAACCCCAATAAGATTGTTTTGCATCCAATAAGGATTAATTATATCTTAGTTGGGATCAAATACAGGTACTGTTTTATTATTACAGAGAAAAGGGAATCATTTAACCATTAAATAAACCCAATAGGGCTGTTCTGCCCCCAATAAGGGGTAATTATATCTTAGTTGGGATCAAGTACAGGTACTGTTTTATTATTACAGAGAAAAGGGAATCATTTAACCATGAAATAAACCCAATAGGGCTGTTCTGCCCCCAATAAGGGGTAATTATATCTTAGTTGGGATCAAGTACAGGTACTGTTTTATTATTACAGAGAAAAGGGAATCATTTAACCATTAAATAAACCCAATAGGGCTGTTCTGCCCCCAATAAGGGGTAATTATATCTTAGTTGGGATCAAGTACAGGTACTGTTTTATTATTACAGAGAAAAGGGAATCATTTAACCATTAAATAAACCCAATAGGGCTGTTCTGCCCCAATAAGGGGTAATTATATCTTTGTTGGGATCAAGTACAGGTACTGTTTTATTATTACAGAGAAAAGGGAATCATTTAACCATTAAATAAACCCAATAGGGCTGTTCTGCCCCCAATAAGGGGTAATTATATCTTAGTTGGGATCAAGTACAGGTACTGTTTTATTATTACAGAGAAAAGGGAATCATTTAACCGTTAAATAAACCCAATAGGGCTGTTCTGCCCCAATAAGGGGTAATTATATCTTAGTTGGGATCAAGTACAGGTACTGTTTTATTATTACAGAGAAAAGGGAATCATTTAACCATTAAATAAACCCAATAGGGCTGTTCTGCCCCCAATAAGGGGTAATTATATCTTAGTTGGGATCAAGTACAGGTACTGTTTTATTATTACAGAGAAAAGGGAATCATTTAACCATTAAATAAACCCAATAGGGCTGTTCTGCCCCAATAAGGGGTAATTATATCTTAGTTGGGATCAAGTACAGGTACTGTTTTATTATTACAGAGAAAAGGGAATCATTTAACCATTAAATAAACCCAATAGGGCTGTTCTGCCCCAATAAGGGGTAATTATATCTTAGTTGGGATCAAATACAAGGTACTGTTTTATTATTACAGAGAAAAAGGAAATCGGTTTAATAAATCTGAATTATTTGATTAAAATGGAGTCTAGAGACAGGCTTTCAGTAATTCGGAGCTTTCTGGATAATGGGTTTCCGGATAATGGATCCCATACCTGTATGAAGATATTAGAAGTCAATAATGTGTTCCATAGCCATATAAATCTCAAAGAAAAGTCTAAACTCTTCATATTTAACAGTATGGGTAAATTATTTCTTTTAATAGACAATTTTCAATATGTCATGTGACACAAATGGCATCCCAATGCATTCGTTATAACTGATTACTAAGAACCTTATTTCTGCCAGGGGATAACCTACTTTTCCTTCCAGGATCCCACAGCACCAAGAGATAAGAAACACATAAATACATAATGGAGCTAACATGGACACTACAAGGAACATTTCTAAACAAGATTTTGTAATGAAAAGGCAACCACATATTGTGCTAACTTGCCCAAAAAGAAAGGTTCTAAGAATATAACAGCAGCTATCACATACCTTTCTGGGTCAAGAAATAGCATCAGTGATCAAATGGTGTGTAATGGATCAAGCCTCATAAAATATACATTTATCTTATCTAAACCCTCGCACTTGACATTTTCTGTCTGTTTTCAATTAAATGCAACCACAGGAGCATCCCCTGGTAGGGAACCTGTGTCCTAGGCAGAGCCATCATCCTATAAGCCTGCCCTGATTTCCAATAAAGAATATTATCTTATTGCAAAATCAGCACATTTTGTTCTTTACTTAAGGGGACAAATATTGTCATTGCATTATTTCTTTTGCTCTGTTTTAAATAAAACAAAAGCTTCCTAGTGCCAGCCATTTCAACGTCTGCTCGCTGCTTTCCTTTCTGTCCAGCAGAGCCTGGGCACTTGGCAGTTTATGTTTTAGGGTACCAGCCAATCCCCATTTTGTGGGTTGGCAGAGAGCAAGTTGGCAGACCTTTCAGGGAAACATAGTAGATCGTTCCCTGGATGAGGACAGAGTTGTGTTTGGTTACCTACATTCTACTGCACTTTTGGAATGATCCACTGGAATGCATCCACGGTGAGCCCCAAGATTTCATTTCCAAAGATATATTTAGCTGAAATATAAATCAGGTGCCATATATTTTTTTTTTTATCATGGACTATATGATGAGGTGGGTTTTAAAAAATGTCACATGACCCCCTTTAACATCCATTGTTAGCAACCTTCCTTTGAAATATACACAACCTCTCTATTATTAATGGTGCAACCTCTGCCACCATAGGCCATATTGAGAACCACTTGGCAACAGTTTATAGAGGGATTTCCCTGTAAAGATCATGAAAATCAAAGTCCTTAAACTTGCACATGTGCCTCATAGGGTAGAGAATGTGTTAGATTATAGCTTTATATAAAATGGATTCCCTGCATCATAAACTCAAACACTTTTAATAAATACTGGTAGAGGATAATACAGGTATAGACATGTATTATTACATACCTGTATTATCCTCTACCTGTATTTATTAAAAGTGTTTGAGTAAACAGAAGGGTGCTTCGTACCTATAAGGTAGCACGAGCCTTGACGGTGCTAGGAACAGCAGGGGGAGTGGAAGGGGTTAATTAATACAGGCTAGGACAGGGGGAAGGAGGGTTTGTAAAATAAGAGGAGGGACCAGGATAGGGAAAGTAACAGCAGAGGAAGAGGCGGTACCATTACCTCGTGAAAAGTAAGTAAGTAAGAAAGGAGCATTGTCCCGCCCGCCCGCCCGTCCTTGAATATAGCAAGGTGGACCGGGTTGGGGAGGGGTTTGTTTATGCTGTCACAGCTTGCGGTAGGAATGCTGGCTGGAAGGTGGGGTTTAAGCCCCGGTTTTGGCACATGGGTGTCAAAAGGTGGATGGTAACCTCCTCGGACAAGGGTCCCAGGAGAGTAGTGGATTCTGGTCGCCTGCTCTCACTTGCCCACCTGAAGCTGCTACAGAAGGTGGCCGGCATGGCAGGCAGCCATGGTTGGTGGTTTGGAGTGGGCAAGCATTCCAATGGGCATAACATGGATGGTTATTGTTAAAATGTTGATCATTTTATAAATTATTTTGTATTTATATATTAACATATTTTCTGTTAATAAAGCTGGGGCCTGTTATATCCCATCCTGGGCGTCATTATTGTCTCTGAGGTACCGGGGGTGGGGGGGGGGGGGGAAAGAGCTAAGGTAAGGGAGCCTGCGTAATTGACACTGCACTGTCATGCCTCTTCTTTCAGTACGTCCAGCAGATTCAGTATAATTAGAAATGCCAGATTCATTTACCAATAAGAATCTTGCCTGCTGTGCGCACACCTGTGTCCCTGTGCTACATAACAACATGGTGTATACATTTAATGGATTTATTAATTAGAAACCCATTATCCAGAAAGCTCCAAAATATGGGAAAGCAATTGTCCTATTAAAGCCAAAAATTCTCATTGAGATTTTAACATTTTGAACAGTTTTTTGTGCACCTTGAACAATTTATTTATTTTTTGTCTACTTTGGTCGGTTGGCCTAAGTGAACAGCGTTTGGCACTGGTGTTTCAAATTCATTACATTACTAGTAATACATGTAAAAACTACTAATATTTTGAAAACTAGAAATTACATTTTGCAAAGTGCAAAAGTGCTCAGAAGAGCAGTTTTCTATTGATTTGTTTACATCTGCTTTAAGGAATTGTGCTTCATTTACGGAAGTCCAAAGCATTTGAAATAATAGATCCCATACAATTTCTTCAGTCACATTTATAAAATAAGTAACAGGAAAGGGACAGGAAACACTGAGGGACAGGAATTCCCATCCAGAAACCCACCAGCACCCTGGGAGATGTAAATCCACAGCGGCGTAGGGGTTCCAGCTTGCTCACCCAGAATTTAGATCAGAATTTAGGGCCCTGTACACATTTTTTTGTCTGCATTTTTTTTACTACTGGAATGATCAACTAGCAGGTAGGTAGGTAATTAGATAATAAAAAGAGCTAAACAAAATATGTATTACAAATGCCAATGCTCTTTCTGCAGTTGTCCTCCTTAACTAGGGTTGCCACCTCTGCTGGGCATGGGGTGGGGGTGACATCACGGGGAGGAGGTGGGACCGTGATGTCTCGGGGTCGGGAGGAGGCAGGGCCATGACATCACAGGGGCGGGGCCAAACGCTGATCGCTGTGTCAATGTTACTGAGTCCTGCCCGGGTTTTCCTAATTTGGGAAACTGGGCAGGAGGTTTTGACCGGGGCAGCCCTTCCGGGTCAAAATCGGACAGGTGGCAACCCTATCTTAACTAGCCATCTAGAATGTAGTGAGCACCCACAAATGCCAAAATAAAGCACTGCAGCCTAAAGCCCTATGGCCTCTGCTCTAGATTTTTATTATTTTGCATTAAATCAGTTGCCCGAATGCTGTGATCAAACCCTTTCAACTTATTGTTGGATTCCTTTTTAGAAAAAAATGTTTTGAGCTTTACCAGAATGATACTTATACACATGCAAATCAAGATCCAGCCCATCCCAATCTGATTTTTATTTTTCAAACGGCCCAAGGCACCCATTACCATAATGGCACCCGCAGCTGGGAGTCTATGGCAAGGCTTAGGAGCCAAAAGCTGAGAGATCTAAAATGTAATGCAACAAGAAAGATTAAAAATAAAACGGCCTAACGAGCACAATTAGAACATCCCATGTGTCCTTTTGTGCAGCGGAAAAAAAATGATCGTTTTAATATTTTTAGTTTCCAGCTCATTTGGTTGGATGAACAAAAGATAATGATGAGGATCTGGAGAACAGCTTGCACCGTTTTCTTTTCTCGTGCCTCATTTAAGAGTTCTTTATGTGTTAAATGATTGGCGCAGAAGAAACCATTATTAATATCCAAGCAGCTGCTGGAAATGTAGGGCAGTATTTGTTTCAGTGCCAGTATCTAAAGAATATAACACAGAGAGGCCAAGGGAAGTGACCAGAATTATCAGAGAAACTTTGGGGTACAGCTAAGTGTATCTTCCCAATTCAAGGCAGAGCCCAAGCACTATGGTGTTAAAGGTAGTATACACTCTCTTTTGGAGGTTAGCTTAACTTTTATTTGTTTTCTCTTGAGGGCATAATTGCCCTCAAAGAAAACATGGCATAAACAATGGCATAATTAGCATTTGCCTGCCAGCGTATTTTAGCAGATGGAGATATGCCCAATGCCCCTGTGCCCAGGTTCAGACTGAAATTCAAAATAGGCTCTGGGTTTATAAGCAAACTGAGGCCCCTTGCAGAGTCAATAAATAGGCATGTTACAGCAGCCCCTCTGGCATTTGCCAGAATCTACAGATTGCTAGTATAGACCTGCTTGGGTATTTTATAATCAATATGAAAAGAGACGCTTTTGTATTGCCAAAGGAAGCTCTCCTATCTCCACAACTGTAAGATTTACGTTAATGTGAAGTCACAGTCTGTAAGGGGTGAAATAGTAGTCACAAAGTCTACACCACGTATAGTAAAGAATAGCAACCAATAGGAAGAAAGCATTAGACAGTCACCTGCTTGAAAGTACATGTGAATGGAAACTGCTTCAGCCTAAATACACTCATAAATGGAAAATAGCCCACGTGGTGACAAGAATTACTTGACCATCAAAAATACTTAGGTGTAATAAACAGAGCACAGATATGGAATCCATTATGTAGAAACCTGTCCAGAAAATTCCAAATTACAGGAAGGCCATGTCCTGTAGACTCCATTTTAATCAAATAATTCACATATTGAAAAATGATTTCCCTTTTCTCTGAGATAATAAAACAGGACCTTGTACTTGATCCCAACTAAGATATAATTACCCCTTATTGGGGGCAGAATAGTCCTATTGGGTTTATTTAATGGTTAAATGATTCCCTTTTCTCTGTAATAATAAAACAGTACCTGTACTTGATCCCAACTAAGATATAATTACCCCTTATTGGGGGCAGAACAGCCCTATTGGGTTTATTTCATGGTTTTATTCCCTTTTCTCTGTAATAATAAAACAGTACCTGTACTTGATCCCAACTAAGATATAATTACCCCTTATTGGGGGCAGAACAGCCCTATTGGGTTTATTTCATGGTTAAATGATTCCCTTTTCTCTGTAATAATAAAACAGTACCTGTACTTGATCCCAACTAAGATATAATTACCCCTTATTGGGGGCAGAACAGCCCTATTGGGTTTATTTCATGGTTAAATGATTCCTTTTTCTCTGTAATAATAAAACAGTACCTGTACTTGATCCCAAATAAGATATAATTACCCCTTATTGGGGGCAGAACAGCCCTATTGGGTTTATTTCATGGTTAAATGATTCCCTTTTCTCTGTAATAATAAAACAGTACCTGTACTTGATCCTAATTAATCCTTATTGGAGGCAAAACAATCCTACTGTTTTTTTTCTAAAGACTTAAGGTATGGAAATCCAAATTATGCAAAGACTTCTTATCTGGAAAACCCCAGGTCCCGAGCATTCTGGATAACAGGCCCCCTACCTGTATAGCATTTTCCCATTATCCTTTGTATCATTTCAGAACAGGCACATGTGCAGTATAACCTCTGGGAAATGGAAAAGAAACATGATAAAGGGGGGCTGAAATGTAAAATATCCTGGACCACAGCAAATTTTATTCACCAAATTATATATATATATATATATATATATATATATATATAATTTCTGCCATTCGTGTTCATTTAAATTGCATCTCTATGTGCTGAGATGGAACATTCAAGTATTGCACAAGGCAGTGAATTCAAGTCTAAATATTTCTGGAATCTGTTAAGGGAAATTATGGCGGGTGAAAAGTGTGTCATGTTGAATAATGCGCCTGTCAGACATATATGAGCAAAATGGATTCTGAGTACATGATCTTTCCTGCGCGTTCCCTGCTCCATTTGACTGCTATAACTGCTACATTTTCCCCATAACGACCCTCCTGATTCCAGCAATTTCTCTCTCAGGAAATCATTAATGGCAGGAAAATGCATTTAACTTATTTTCGCTTTCAGTGGAAAACGTAGAGAATTGCGAATGTGCTATTGCCTACAGCTTTTTAACCTGTAAGCACTATGCATGCAAGGCCACACATGTTATCCATAGGGTTACATGTTACCCCGAAATGTAGAATCTACAACTCTGGCACACTGGTATTTCTAAGTCGCAGAACCACAGATTATAAGTGGCACATAACAGGTGTATAGTTTATATTATATTGTTTGCATACGTTAGGAACACTTCGGAAAATGTTTATGGTAGGAGATAAGAGACTGTGTTCACTGATAAGTTAATCTCTATGTGAATCACTATTTACAGCAGGGATTTGTAGCCTGAGTTTTTCCAGAGATTGTTAAACTACAATTCCCTGCAACCCAGACAACCCACGTCCATGTTATTGAATCAATTAATAGTTTGCTATGCAGATTATGACACAATAAATCCATGTTAGGCCTTAAGTTTTTCTTCAAAGCACAATCATAGGCCATTGGAGCAACACAAAGGGACAAAGCTGCTGCTTGGGAGAGTAATATGGCACAAGGCTATAGAGAGGGATCATAGCTCCAGGGGTACAGAGTCACTATAGCTAAGTAAGCAAGTCCCATTAAAGGGTTTGTAAACCCAACCATGATCCTGTCCCACTGTGCCCCCTAGTTTTGGTATAGAAGTTGCAAAAAATATTACCAATGAGAATTCTTCTGATAAAAAAAAAAGAAATCTTCATTATAAATACAAAAAAAGTGGCATCTTGCTGTTATCTTACATATAATTATATAATTTTGCCCTTTATTACATGACACAGGAATCAGACATGGGGATAAGGAGAGGCTTGCTCAGTGATAGGAAACTGTGCTTAATGCTCCCAACTCCAATTGCAGGAACAAAGAACAGGGAGCCAGATTTACACAGACCAGCTGGGATTCTTACTGGATGATTTGGGAGATGGGGGGGATGTTTTGGAAAATTTTTATTTTGCAATATTGCTTTATGTTGCTGAACTACAGCTCCCAGAATGCCCTAACCTTCATTATATATTACGTTATTCTGGGGTTTCTAGTCCAGCAACTACTTTAAGGTGGGTGCAACCCCAATGGTACCCCAACCGACTGGCTAAAGGGGCATACCTAGTACGAGGTCCATATGCATTTATGGCCACCTTTGTATTGTCTGGTTGGACAAAATAGCAAAGTGAAGATCAACTGTAGAATTGTGCCTTAATAGCCCATTGTTAAACTATTTATAGTACAGATGGGGCAAATAGGCACAACATTGCTTCACATCACACCACAATAAAACATGGCAAGCCTTCATTTAAATAAAAAAAAACAATGGCTCCATTAATGGCTCTTGTTTCTTATTTACCAGCTGCTACAGGGCCTAGAGCCACACCTTACTCCAACCTTCTCTGTATAGCAATTATGAAGCCAAATCAGTTGGGTGCCCGTAAGGCCAGCTGTCAGTGCCTGCCAAGTAAACGTAGGAGGAGGATTAAGGGACAGCGCATCTGAGGTCATAACTGCAACTCAAACACACAGAATAATACTGACTGCAATAGTGTGAATTTTATTTAACTCTGTGCAGCAGGAGTTAACTGCCTTTGAGCATTGACAAAACGTAAGCAGGGGAATCTCTGTTCCGAAGAGCTTACAAGGCTTTTGTAGAGCAAAGAGGTTGTGTATACACTGCCACAAAGACAGACTGAGGAAGTTCACAAGTTTACAGGGAAATTACTGTTGGGCAATACCACATACAATAGGTTCATATATTACATGGTTTCACAGGGAACTTTGCCGAAAATACGTGATCAAAATAGAAGTGGGAGGGCCCAGTTCCTAAGCCGGGGCAATTACTCTAACAATGGCACATTCATTACTCGCTGCACTTATATCTAAGGACTGTGAGGCGAAGGTTCTTAGTGTAAATATTCACATAGTTGGCACATGGTCAAACTAAAACAAACATGAAACAAACGCACAGAGATGCCCAAAGCACGTACATTACAAAAAAAGAGATTATATAAGACACGGGAACACAGGAAACCGATGTAGATAAAGCCGGCTATTAAAGGAATACAAATACATTTTTAAAGCTAAATTTACGCCTTTCTATCATTATTTTTTATAATAGGTTGTTTATATTTTTAGTTTCCTTTACTGCTGTAAACATGATGTTCCTGCTCAGTTTAGAGACTGGAAACCAGGACTGGGTGCAGACATATTTGGGATATCCCCTGGCTCAGACTAGCAATCTGTGGGTTCTGGCAAATGCCAGAGGGGCTTGCTGTAAGATGCCATAGACACATACTTTTTTTTTGGGCTGGTGGGGGCTGTTTGGGCCTCTGTGTATTTGAAATGCCAGGGCCTATTTTGAATCCCAGTCCAGTCTTGGATGTCTCACAGTAAAATAGATTATTGGGTGCCAGGTTTACTACCATTGTTAATAGATCACCTATACATACAGTAGTCAAATGGCATACAGGGAGGATTTTGAGAGAACTACATGGGATGCATTTATACAGGTCAGTATCACAGCCAGGCCCTCTTAAGCCTAACCAATGTGGCTGAACCTGACAGAAGGAAATGCTCCTGAAGGTGGCTCTTACTCAGACCCCAAGGTGGGTGCATTAGCCGTGTAAGAAGGGGGCAGATTGCTTGGCTCCTGCTATAATCCTTGACTCCTGTTGATGTTATTGGTAAATGATTATAAAACAATCTTACACAAATTAGCTTCCCATGCCTGTTGACACAACAGACCACTTTGCTGTTAATAATTGCTCACAAAACCAACAGGCAGAAGAACAAAATATTAGGTCAGGTTCACATTTGTACACTGAGCTGTAACCGCAATGGAAGCGGACTGCTGGGGGCCCCAAAGGTATAGATGTAGGGATTAAAAGTCTTTTGGATAAAAAATACCAGCCGTTCCATCTTTTTGTGTATAGATCAGGGGTAAAGAATGTATTTATGTATTTCAAATGGAAGGTGCCCTGTAAGGCCTGCTAAATCCCAAATAACAGTACTGTAACTAGGGCTTCCATCAGGTGGGAGACAGGCAAAACTGTCATCAGGAGGACCCAGATTGCCATCACACGGGCATGTTTATCCACTGAAGGGGTGGATTAGGTTGGTCAGGGCCAGGCCAGGTAGGTGTAGAGCCCAGGTGATAGCTTCCAGAAACCTTAATTAACTGTAACTCCAGTTCTTTTGTGAGTAACATCCTTTATGTGACTGTTTAGGAACTACTGGCATCCGTTCTGGGTAATTTTATATTATTCTGGACCTTTTAGCATGATGTTCAAGGGTTTTAACTCACAATATACTTAGAATAAGCATATATATATATATATATATATATTTATTTATTTTTTAAAAATAAATAAATAAATAATGCATAATTTGAGTCCATAGCATAGGTCAGAAAAGAGAAAAGACCACTCTGCTCCTATCTGTCCTGTATTGTGTATGCACAGGCAAAATTCACCCCATCACCCCAGGCTGATACAGTGCATATGCAAGATGGGATAGATGGGACCAGATTGGCCTTTTCACTAATAGGGTACATATGCCAGGAGAGAAAGAGATGATCTGCTCCTGTCCGGTTTATGTGACTGCCTTTATTGTGTAGTCTCTTAGGTGGAGTACCATTAAATTAGTCTGGTTTTATTCCTGCTATACAAAGGACATAAATATACAGGACATAACGAGACTGTGTTTGACACATGTTCCCCAATAAACTTAATAAGGAAATACAGGAAAACATGAATCAGCTTTAACTGGATATGGTTTAGCTAAAGGGAAATCTCAGAGGGAGCTAATTGAATTCAGAGATCAGATGTTCCAGAAGAGATCTGCAGGAGAGACTGGGAAGGGTAAGGCAAGGTGATAATGATCAGAGAAAGGGAAGTTCAAAGCAGTTGAGACCGATCAAAAGGGAGAGATAAAATCATGGCAGTGCAAGTGCAGAAAACCCAGGCCAAACTGATTGAGATCATCACAGGGAAAATATAGGATAGGACAAAGGAATTTTCCATCACAACAGATGATCAATCAGGGAGGCTGAAAGGAAGGATCTGTGAAGCTAAGCCAGGAGTGAGATTAATCACATCCACACCGTGCAAGACATGCAAAGGCTCTGGCCGAGAGAGCGGAAGGGCAAAAATCATGTGTCTTGGGCCCAGCAACAAACTAGAACATAATCCTTATAGAGAATCTATAATCTCACATAAATGCTTTAATTTTTCCAAAGTCGCCTGAAGTTGCCCTGCAAGGAAATTCCCAGTGACTTTTGAAAAAACAAAGTGGTACATATGTTTTTCCAACAGTGATTTACATTATTGCCAGTGGAAAAGCACTTTGGGGAGATTAGTCACCCATTGTAGGAAAGATTTTTGGTGGGTGGCTAATCTCCCCGTATGCCAGTACCTAACAGTTAAAGCCTCAGACAAAAGGTATAATCTGTACTAAACTATCATTGTGCATCCTATTATTCTATTTAGCCAATCTTCTGGTTAGCACTAATGCTGCTGATTGAAGTTGGTTAGAACTGAGTTTTGGTACATGGTTGTCTCCTCCGCTCCTCTCAGAGCCTCTGTCTGTTTACACCATGCACACCCACTGCGCTCTCTCGTCTTAAACCTTTCTATCTCGCTGCTCCTTACCTCTGGAACTCTATCCCTGAATACCTCCGTAGGGAAAACTCACCCACTCTCTTTAAGAAAAAGCTCAGCTGTTACCTTCTGGAGCACTAAAACATTATTTTGCCCGGTCCTGCGCTTAAGGGCAAATGCCCATACCTGGTGCACTCTTACCTTCCAATTTGTGCCTGTATGTTACCCAACCACTTAGATTGTAAGCTCTACGGGGCAGGGACCTCCTTCCTACTGTGTCTCATACCACATGGCACTTATATATATATATTTATTTATTGTATTTATTTATTATATCACTTGTCCTCCCTGTGTGTAATTTTGTATTCTGTAAGATTTTACAGCGCTGCGTACCCTTGTGGCGCTTTATAAATAAAGTCATACATACATGAAGAAATATAGGAAATATATAGGCTATTAAGGCTGTGACATGCAGAATAAAATTTTATATGCAAAGGTGTCTGTGTGTGCTCCTTGATTGGCAAATGTATCATTGGGGCTGATGACTTCATTTGCTTCATGTCTGGCTCATCAGTCAATGATCAGCTTGGTTGACTGGCCTAATCTGTGATGATTACCCATTAACCTATGTGGCCATACTGACACACATATCCAGCCGTTTAGCCCATTGGACTGGCAGAGTGATCAAAAGAGACAGTGGGTCCAGAGATTTACATGGCACGGGTGTCTTTTGACCTGCATTAACCAACAAGAACTACGATACCATATGAATGCTATAATATGTTAATAATTGTTAGCTTCGGTCTCAATAATGTACAGGTATGGGAACTGTTATCCAGAATGCTCGGGCCCTGGGTTTTTCTGGATAAAGGGTCTCTCCGTAATTTGGATCTCCATTCCTTAAGTTTACTAAAAAATATACCCAATAGGATTGTTTTTCCTCCAGTAAGGTGTAATTATATCTTAGTTGGGATCAAGATCAAGCTACGGTTTTGGTACAGAGAAAAATGAAATACTTTTTACAAAGTGACTTTATAAACTAAAATAGGGTCTATGGGAGATGGTCTTTCTGGAATTTACAGCTTTCTGGATACCAGGTTTCAGGATAATGGATCCCATACCTGTATAGGGGGGACGTTTATTTTGTTACTAATGCTAAGTTTGCAGGCTGAATGCAACCACCAAAGCAGAGCCAATTGTCTCTGTGCTTCCAAAACTTGCCCCCAAGCCAGAAATGTAAAAATGGCACCTACTTTAAGGCCACTGGGAGCAACATTAGAGGGGGTGGGGGGCAACATGTTGGTCACAAGCCACTGGTTAAGGATCAGTGCCTGAAATGTTATACAATATCCATGGCAAGGATCTGTATTTTAACCATATGTCCACCAGCATTGCATTTAAAAGGAAGGCAGAATACATATGGCTGGCACACTTCATGCTGGCAATTAATGGGTTAGAAATATTTTTAATGTTAAAAGTCTCCTACATATAAGTATAGGTTCTACAAGACTTTTTTTTGGTCTAAAATTGCCTACAAGCCCCTCTCCTACTTCCAATCCAGTCTGGAATTCCCGAGGGGCAGAATAAATATGGAAGTGTAAAAACAAATCTGATTATATATTATATATTATGTCAATTTTCCACCTTTGCTCAGGGCCACTCATGTTCTTGTCAACAGCAATATATTTTGGTATTAAGAGTTCTTGGAAAAGATAATGGCAATTCAACATTACTGGGTAAAATCCCACTCGAATTAACCACGCAGGGATCTCTCAGCCAGTTTAAAAGCCTTCTCACATAATCACGTATGAAATACATTCATATGAAAGCCTAATATACTCGATGACTCAAATAATCCATGGACAATCACAATACAAATATTTACTAAACAAAGTTATTCAAATTGATGGCAAAACCTCAGCTAATTGGGTTCACATTAGATTTCCTACAGAGTATTTGCTTTGGCTCAGTAAGTCGATCAGTTCCCAAATGCGGATATAATACTCTAAATCATACATTACATAATAATTCTGTTTACTATTGCAAAGATTACATGACAATTTTCATTTAATAGGTCTATCACCATGTTGTGAAACTCCCAAAGAACTAAGGTACAGGATCAGTTATCTGATATGCTAGAACTCATAATCCATATTATGGGAAGGCCATCTCCCATAGACTCCATTTTAATCAAATAATTCAAATTTCAAAAAATAAGTTTCCTTTCTCTCTGAAATAATAAAACAGTACATTGTAGGCAACCAGTTTTTTTTGGGTGTAATTAATGTTTAAATGATTTTTTAGTAGACTTATAGTATGGTGATTCAAATTACGGAAACATCCCTTATCCCGAAAAACCCAGGTCCAAGTCATTCTGGATAACAGGTCCCATACCTGTAGCAGGGTTTTTTACACCCCATACAAGTGTATGGAATCTGGGAATAAAGTAAAGCATTGTGCCCAAAATGCAAGAATTACCTACCGTGTGCTAGAATCATATTGAAGGTAGGTGTCTAGTAAAAGTAAGGTCTGTCTCAATGTATCAAATAAAGGTATTATAATGAAAGCCAAAGAATTTTGTTTGTAGTCACCCCTGCTGCACGGCTTTGAGATTGTGTTTTACTGGCAAGATAAATGGGTATGCCTTGCTGCCCAATACAAAGGGGCAGATTTAGCAAAGTGTGAAATGAGAGCTCGCTACAGAAAAACTCACTTTCTATTCATTCCTATGGGATTTTTTAGAAGCTTTTTAATATAGGGGCAGATTTATCAAAATGTGAGTTTAGAGCTTAATACTTAAATCTCATTCACGTTCGGTTCATTCGTATGGGATTTTTAGAAGCGTATTATGCTTCAAAAAATCAGTTGACTTGTGAGCTCTATTACCTGTTCTGCATGCATTTTGGGACATGGCCATATGTCTAGGAGACCAGGCACCACAATACTATAATCTGTTAATATTAGGGATTGTGCAACAGGAAACTGATCTGTCCAGAGGGGTCATTCTTCATCCCTGGGTGCTGCACCTGGTACTGAGCACTACATGAAAAATCTGGCGCCCAGTGACAAGTGCGGCTTCAGGAGGCGCAGCTAGCCCTGGCCTTACCACCCACGCGCGGGTAGGCAGAAAGGAAAGGGCACTGATGCGCTCTGCTTCTCCAGCTGTTCTGTAACTTTGCGTGTCTGAATGACGCACAAGGTACAGCTGGGACACCTACGTGACTCCCCTGCCTGCCCTTCACTAATACAGCGTTGACTTAGGCAGTCACACATTTTCTGCACAATGAGACACAACATGCAAACTGCAAAAAATGGCTGATTGAGTCCTTTTTTCACTTTATATGCTGCATTTCAGTTTGCAAGTGTAGCAGTAGCCACTATTCCTCCAGGTCTATTGATCCGTTGGCTTCAAGAACCAGAAACAGCAATTCAGAGCCAGAGAAATATCACTAGGTTGTGTTTGGGTAAAGGGTCTTTATATCTGTATATATTTCAAAGATGGCATATGCAATAAATTCACACATAGACAGCAACAGGGAAGGTGGAAAGGCGCATATGTCAGTATAAATGGGAAAAAGCAAGCTATAAAATGGGTAGAGCAAACATAGTGGGTGCCCACTGCGGCTACAGGCAGAGATTTCTCTTCTGGCTCCTCTCATACCATCTGCACGCAGAACAGGATGTAATAACTGCATAATGAAACATGACGCCAGGCCAGGTAACCAGGCAGCTGCACTCAGCAACACGGAATTATGGAAATGTCACGTTCCACGCGCTCATTAACCTCTGTGTTAAGTGAAGGGAGGTCCCCCCCCATCATCTTGAAATGTCTTCTTTTTTCTTGGAAATGTTTCAGAGATTAGAAGCTCGGGCTGAGCCAGGACAGAGTTATAATAAGCACAAAGAACATGAGGGCCATTTTTTGAGAAGGGAAGACAGTCAGTGCAGGGATAGTGGTTTCTACAGGTAGAAACTAATCAAACTAATCAAAAGTATATTTATTTTCCTAAAGCATCTATGAAATTATTACTGGCTCACTCTGCAGTTTTAGCTTTGCCTAAGCAGCCATTGTCTCACTGGCAGGAATGGTTCTTGCATGATTGGAATTTTACCTGTCCAACACACAGGTACTGGCGTCAAGCCTACTGGCAGACAGACTATAAAGTCTCCTATTTAGTCTATGATCCCATTTCAAGAGCATGATGGGGGTGGGCGCTCATTGCTAGTGTATCGCTAGTGTAGAGAGTGCAATAGGCTTTTTACCTCTCCTGGTAACTTCAAGGGCACTGCCTCCTGAGGCAGCAGCGCCCATGCTTGGGTGGGATGGAGTAGTGATGTGCAGGCTTGAAATTTTTCAATCTGCACCCACCCGTTCTCTAGCTGATGTCATAGATGATGTCATGGCAGCCAGCTCCACTGGCCACTAATGATGAAGGACCCAAGCCACTGCACACACAAAAAATAGTAATGTGTGCTGCAGCAGGGCAAGTACAACCTGCGCCCAAACCCAATGTGCACAATTTTAGCCCAAGACTGTCCAACCCGTGTGTTTTTGGGTATCGGAACAGCCCGCACATCACATTAGTGTGGACAGTATAGCTGAGTCACATATAACTGTCCAATGTAGAAAATACTCCCTAGGTAATTTTCATAACTTGTATAAAGAAAAGAACAATCTATGGCAGTATATGTATTTGGTTATTTACCAGCAATTATGCAGAACGTATTCAAAATGAATGCACACTCAGTTAAATGAATAAAAGAAATAATGAAATTGCTCAAGAGCTTCAAAAAATTCATTATTATCCATAACATTTATTTGGTAGGTATTCTACATGCTCACATAAACACACACATGCAAACACTGTAAGGAAGGAGCACAAACAGAATAATGATTATATAAATCACTTCTCTAATGCTATAATAACCATAAGACATAAGAATGACTTATATAAAATAATGTCCCTAATTACATGGCATAATTCTAAAGCACCTAGGGCTGTTTTAATTGGAGGCAGACATGCAGAGAAGAAGGGGAGGTGGAGGAGGAATGTTCCCTTAGCTTGGATAATTGCAGCAAATACATTTCTCTGTAATTAAGTGCCTTTGTAATTTAATGTCTCTATTGAAAACATCCAGGCAACAAACAGGACTTGCTTCAGAGGAGAAATACAAGCGACACGCACAAACTGACCAGTACACACGACAACCGTCACCATGGTACATAGTTATAGTTCACAACTGCAAGGCTGGAAAGTAAAGACTGTCTATCAAGTTAAACCTGTTCTTACAGTGCTCATCCAGGGGAAAGAGGGAATACAATTTCTATACTGACGCCATGAATCAAAATCAGATTTATTTTCTGTATGAATCTCTCAAGAAGTGAGTTTACGTTATTATAGGCGTAAAACACGTCCTTTTTACTTTTATATTTGGTTAAGGTAGTGGCCAGGGTTGGACTGGGTCAGCTGGACACCAGGAAAAAAAACCTAGTGGGCCCCACCAACCCATAACCACTTCCTGGGAGAAATGATTAGTGCTCCTCCTGACTTTTCCACATTCATGGTTGCAAAGGAGATAAGTAAAAGGTACACGTGGGAGGGATGTGGGATCCTTGAGGTGGCAGCCCCAGTGGGCCCCAGACACCTCAGTCCAACACTGGTACTGGCCATACCACCTCTTGCATTTAATGCATTTATTATTATATGCAATGGGGCTCATTCATCAACACTGGGCAAATTTGCCCATGGGCAGTTACCCATAGCAACCAGGCAGCAATTGGCTTTTTTAAGCCAGCTGCATGTAGAACAATGAATGCAACAATTTGATTGGTTGCCATGGGTTACTGCCCGGGTCAAATTTGCCCAGTGCTGATAAATGACCACCACTTAAGAAAATCTCAAGAGACCTAACACTACATTAGCACACTTCATGATATTAGCACTCAAGTCACTGCAAGACTCACAGCTATTGGCTATACCCTCCCAAAGATAGCAGCATGGATTTTTTTTTTTTTTTGCTTGTGAACATCAAATGGATTCTGGTTGACAGTGTGGGTCCAATTAAAAAAATGGAACACAGAGGAACTGGTGTTGGAGAACACCACAAGAAGTCAGTTCAGCTCTAGTCAGGCCACTGTTTATGACTCCCTTTTATCTGGGATGGTAGCAATGGACTGGACAAAGTTGAATCTACTTACCCTGGATTGCAGCCTCAATCTGCCAGTTATAGGATTGTAAATCAAAAATCCACAGAGTCAGAACTAGGGATAAGTAGAAAAGGGGTGCTAAACATGTACCTCTTCTGCATCCTTAGATGGCTGGGTTACATAAGGGCCACAAAGTGTAAACCTCATTGAAGAAGCTCAATCAGACAGTGGTGTAGGTTTCGCCAGGTCCACTTCAATAAGTACCATGTAAAAATACTGGTACTGGTGCAGTACTGCACGAGAGGAAGGACCCTAGAGGTCCGAAACATGTAGTTCTATGCATCTCTAAACCAATAAACTACACAGAACGCATTTGGCTCTCCAGTGGATTTTTTTATTTTTACATGGTACAGGTATGGGATCCCTTATCCGGAAACCCGTTATCCAGAAAGTTCCAAATTACAGAAAGCCCATCTCCCATAGACTCCATTATAAGCAAATAATTCTAATTTTAAAGAATGATTTCCTTTTTCTCTGTAATGATTAAACATTACGTTGTACTTGATCCCAACTTAAGCTGGCCATACACGCACCGATAATATCGCACGAAACCTCATTCGTACGATATTCGGTGCGTGTATGGCAAGTTGGTGAGTCGACCAGTATCGCAGGAGGCTGCTGATATCGGTCGACTCGCCGATCGGCCAAGTCAGAAAATTTTGATTGGGCGCCATAGAAGGCGCCTGAGCAAAATCTGCCATCAGGGCTGAATAGGCAGAAGGAGGTAGAAATCCTATTGTTTCTACCTCCTTATCTGCTGTTTCAGCCCTGACGGTGTGTGGCGGATCTGACGATGTTTCATCGTCAGATCGCCACGTGTGTGGCCACCTTAAGATATAATTAATCCTTATTGGAGGCAAAACAATCCTATTGGGTTTATTCAATATTTAAATGATTTTTAGCAGATTTAAGTTATGGAGATCCAAATTACAGAAAGATCCCTTATCCAGAAAACCCCAGGTCCCGAGCATTCTGGATAACAGGTCCCATACCTGTACTTATATTTGAGGTTATGCTCTTGGGATTTAAAAATATGTAGGTTTAATAAAGGACCTAGGTATATTGTAAATAAGAAACTCAGCCGTACCAAGCAATGCCAGTCATCAGCAGGTAGGGCTAGCAAGAAAGGAAGTTGCCTGTAGCCATACCCGCTGTGCTTTCATCTGCGTTCATTCAGATATGACTGTCCCACAGGGGCATTCTCACTGCAAAGACGCAGTGACATTCATATTTTTTTCTAGACAGTGATAAATAGCTCTGTGACATAATTTTCCAAGATGCTGAAAGGGTAACGATAATGAGAAAATCTTGTTTTTTCCCTGTCTGCTTTTTTTCTACACTTCTTAAAATTAAATTATGGCTTTCCATACCCTACAGTGATGGGATGCAAAATAGGCAAGTAAAGAATTTGCTGCTAATAACGGCATTAATGGAGAATGTTGCAATATGGCTAATATTTGACTAAGTCAAGTAACCCAGCACCCTATAGCACCCATTTTTATCATTCTCACTTTACTTTTCATAAATTGTGTGATTGCTTTGTTGTCCATGGAAAATCTTCTAGAATAACAGAGAAAGGCAATTTTGGGCAATTACGTGGTTCATATGTTTTGCCTGTGGCAAGGCAAGACCAATGGCAAGTATGTGAGGGTGCATGAGATATCATCCCATATGCCGTCACCCTTAGAGATCTGTCTGTGCTCTATTATAAGCTGTATTTTGTCACTGATGAAAGCCATGGCTGTGAATAATAACAAGAAAGTAATAATTTTGTTTGGTTCAAGGACCAACATGCTACCCTACTAGGCTTGTCTAGCATTAGTTAAGCATGCCACTAGGGCAATATAATAACAGGTTGTGTGTGTTAGTTCTAGCAACCCATAGCATTTAGCAGGTAACCTTTATTGGTCTGCTGTTTGAAACCAAACATCTGATGGTTGCAATGGGTTACTACATGCACCAATTCATCACTTCTGTAGACCAATGCAGCTTCTCTGCAATGCCCTTCCATTTGTCATAAGGCTTCCCCCTTGTTCCATATATTATCTGAGGAAACTGTATATTGCCATTGGCTGGTAATGTCTACCTTGTAGACTAAAGACTACATGTGCCAATAATATCATACAAAATGATTACTGATACATGCATGGTTGCCCATTGTTCCCAGCTGATATTCATTTACTATGGTACTAGGCATGACCTGTTGGGTAATGGACAAAAACACTTTTTTTTTTTAAATTAGTGAGTGTTACATGCAAGTTCAGGCATGTAGACACAGAAAGAAGATACCATAGAACCTTCTTGCAGTAAGTCCTAAATCTTGGAGACTAACTTGGAGGTTATTATTATATGAGGAGGTTAAACTTTTCTTGCAGTAATGTCTCAAGTTAATTTGGAGGTTACTAATATATTAGGAGGTTAAACTTTCAAACAATACGTTAGTACCAGTTAGGGCCAGTAACATTAGGAAATGAAAATGACCTAAACGCAATTAGACTGAACCATTTTTAGAAAGCCTGACAGTTTCATTAGAGAATACCTGTTGGTTTTCTGGCAGGGCTTTTAAGTGCAGTTCATGAATATGAATTACCTGAGGCTCCACTGAACGTAATGTAGTGAGTGGGGTTTTGTTTAGAGAAGTTAGAAACAAAGGTGGTGAAAATGATACTGCAATAAACCTAATTAATAAATCTAATAATAAATCTAGTCAAAAGAAAATATATTTTCAAGCAAGATAAAAACAAACAATTGCCACACTGACAAATTGCATTCATTCACAGTGTTACAGGGCCAACTTTATTATTTCCCCTGTTTGATCAGGATGATTGCGGAGCAATGTTTCAGGCAGCCATTTAATATGTGATCTAACAGTAATATATTTGAATCACAGAGTCCCTCGCTAGGCTTTATGATACTGTGACCTATTGATCGCAGTTCCTGGAAAGAACACATGGTAACCTAATCAGATGATGGGAAAAATATCAGATTAATATGGCAACTCAGACCCAAGGGCCACAGATTGCTATAATCCTTAGGCCGTTCATTCATCAACAAAGCATTAACGTATATATATATAATTCTTTAATCCTAAAGGTCATCATGATAGATAATAACCAAAGCCAAATTACATAATAGGGCATTTGAAAATCCAGTTTACAGAATGGCATTATAGTTTAACTGCAATAGACTTTGGGGTGTATATTTGTAAAGGTGTGAAAAAAGTGACCCCTGCCACTTTAACACCACTGTACACTGTGTGTAATTATAAAGCTGTGAAATGAATGTTGCAGTCGATTGCCACCTGAATTTGTCCTATTTACTTCAATTAATTACCTCATGGTGTAAAATAATGGTGTCATTTTCAATGTTAATTTGATATAAAAAAAAAAATACACCCTTATGAATATAGCAATTACTCTTTGCTCGCTATTTCTGTGATGCATGCCATAAAGTGTATTCACATGTAAGGGCTACAATGGAGTGTTATAAATTACTTATTTGCTTCAACCTTTATAACTTTTATTTGGCAAATATATTTTACAGCCATAAGCACTCACAGAAATTCTGCATGGAGTTCTCTGTCAAAATTAATAGGGATTTCTTGTCTCTTTGTTTTCCTGTGCCAGAGACACGCAGCTCTCTCCTCTCTCCCCTCACTCCCACCTTAGGAATGTGGATCTGAGCCAATCAGCAGGAAGCTGACTCATAGTCTTACTAACTGAACATGTACACCGGTCTTGGTGCAGAAGCAAGGCATTATGGGAACTTTCTTTACAGAGCTCAGTGTTTTTTTTTTCCTATGAAGCTTCTGATCATCTGAATGGGAGAAATATGGGGAGACTTAAGGGCACTATTGAGAGAACTGAAGGTATGCCTGCAGCTTGAGATTAACTCTTTACTAGCCTTTCCTTCTCCTTTAAAGGACAATGAAAGGTTAATATAAATTAAGAGTAAGTCTAAAGGCATTCTTTTTAAGTACTTACTGCATATCTAAATTCCCAGATCCCTGCTTGCTTCTCTGAGATATGGTGCTGGCAGCCTACAGCAGTGTGAAGCCTACAGTGACATCACTGAAATCTCTCTCCCCTTCCTGTAGGTGCCAGCGGCAGCCTTCCTATTCTCTGAGCATGTGTGTAACTTGATCCTCTCTCCTGTTCTGAGCTACACATGCCCACCAGCCAATCAGAAGCGGATCTGGCAGAGGGTGGGGGGGGAGGGAATGAAACACATGTGCAGTATGAAGCAAGGAGGGAAAGGAAGGGAGAATACCTTTTTAGAGATGGCTGCCTGTTCTAGAAAATGTGAAGTAAGTGTGACTGAGTAAATATTGATTAGGTGAGCCAAAAGTGTGGCGTTTTTACTAAACAATAGGAGGACTATTGGGCAGTATGCTTTTTACATTTTGACTTGCATTCTCCTTTAAGTGTATAACCAACTTTAAAAGGGATTCTGTCATGATTTTTATGGTATGGTTTTTATTACTATATTACACTGTTCACATTTAAAATAATTTACTCTACCATTTAAAATGTTATTCTTGAACCAATAAATGTACTTTTTTTGTTGTAATATCGGTGTGTAGGCGCCATCTCAGTGCATTGTGCCTGAGTCTGAGCTTTCAGAAGGAGCCAGCGCTACACATTAGAACTGCTTTCAGGTAACCTATTGTTTCTCCTACTCCCATGTAACTGGAGGAGTCATGAGCTGGACTTGGATTTTTACTATGGAGTGCTATTCTCATAAACACCCCTAGGTGGGGTATGGGAGCATTTTTAGCAATTCAGGGAGCTCTTAACTTGCTACCTTCCAATTGTTCCGCTGATAGGCTGCTGGGGAGCAAAAAAGAGAGGGGTAATATCCAACTTGCAGCGTAGCAGTAAAGTCTGACTGAAGTTTATCAGAGCACAGGTCACATGGCTGTGGCACCCTGGGAAACTAAGAATATGGCTAGCCCCGTGTCAAATTTCAAAATTAAATCTGTTTGCGTTTTAAGAAAATGAATTTCAATGCAGGATTCTGCTTGAGAAGCGCTACTAACTGTTGCTTTTTGTAAGAAACATGTTGTCCTGTGACGGAATCCCTTTAATCAAGGCTCAGGAGGCCTTACACTAGGATGTATATCCTTGGTTCTTCTGATGTTCTATTTAAATTTGATGAACTGATAGTTTGGGTGCGTTTCCTCTAACATGCTGGGCAATGGGAGGAGCAAGTATGTGGCATACACTTTTAGGGCTGTGACAGACAGGGAGAAACTTCCGCGACTTCGGCAAATCACGGCGCCACGTATGCCATTCCCCCCAGTGATTTACATTCTAGCCGGTGGGATGGCATTTTGGGGAGATTAGTCTCCCGCGACAAGGGAGATGTGTTGCGCGGCGACTAATCTCCCCGTCTGTCACAGCCCTTAAGCAACACCATTGGATTGTCATAGATAAACTTGTCCTTTGACCCATTGTGTGGGAAGAACATTAAGACATTAATTGGCTGTTGAAGCCCCCTGCCAAAATGGAAAGATGAGTCAACTAAAACACCAGTATGGGCTTGCCAACCAGTAGGGACCTTTTGTAAGTTGGTGTCCTGTATAAACAGCAATCAGGGACTGTTTTAGATATACAGGTAAAGGACCCGTTATCCAGAATGCTCGGGACAAGGGTATTCTGGATAAAGGGTCTTTCCGTAATTTGGATCTCCATACCTTAAGTCTACTAAAAAATAAATAAAACATTAATTAACCCCAATAGGATTGTTTTGCATCAAATAAGGATTATTTATATCTTAGTTGGGATCAATTACAAGGCACTGTTTTATTACAACAGAGAAAAAGGAAATCAGTTTTAAAATTCTGAATTATTTGATTAAAATGGAGTCTATGGGAGACGGGCTTTCCGTAATTCGGAGCTTTCTGGATAACGGGTTTCCGGATAAGGGGTCCAATACCTGTATAGATCTATACCATGGTAACTGTTAGTAGCATTGAGTTTTATTGCAAAAAAAAAGTGTGATTGCTGCAAAAATTTGAATTTGAACATTGACAAATCAGCCCCTGATCGTACTGAAATTTAGAGAATGACAACATCGCTATAAACAAGCCTCCAAGAATCTGGCACATTATTCTGTGATGTTAGTTTCACTGCTGTATATTATGGGTTATTCCACGCTGTGTCTCCAGTGGTGCTGGAAATACTGGTTCTTTAGAAATAGATTCTAACAATATTAGGAGACAATCACAAACCTATTACGCTGCTGAGAATACACAGAAGCCCTCTCCAATATTAAAGTTATCCATATTTAGACGACAGATTCTGCAGGGAACAAGTTTAGCATAACAACATTGTAATTATTAGAATTTTTTTTTCAAACATGCAATGCATCTAACGATCTTTGCCAGTGACAAGCATTATGGGATGTGTATCTAGTGCTATCTGTACCATCCTATTTTGAAATGCAATGACACTAATTAGAGAATGTCCTTAACATAATGCATCAAGAAAAAAATAAAGGAACAAATTGTTCACATTGTTTTTCTCTTAATATATGTATATATATATATATATATATATATATATATATATATATATATATATATATATATATATATATAGCACCTGTCCCTCCACTATAAGCAAAACACTTTAAAGGGCAAGTTTACCTAAAACTGACCTATAAGTGTGGCCCCATAAGTATAAGGTGCTCTGAACCTAGAATCTGCATGTTTATTGGTACAATGTGGAGTGTTGGTTAAACAGCATACAGTACAGCCGAACCCCAGGTCAGACAGAGAATACAGCTTGCGGGCGGTTTGGTTCCCCTGCGGTGACAATGGCGTATCAATGGTGCTGCGTTCATTCAAGACTAATTAGTTCTCACAGGCTCCTCAATGGAGAGCTACAAATGTCATTAGGAACAAGTGATTCATTGAGGCACAGTATGTTTGTATCAATGAATAATGTAACACAGCTCCCTTGCTGGAACAAAACAGGTGTTTTATTATGTAAATAAAAGCCTTTATTTTCTTATTTGACCTTGTATGGGTTTTGCCAGACTGGTGTAGTCCTGTGCCACTAAAGTGAAGTTATGGGTTTTAATGCTAAATGCATGTTTCACGTCAGTATATTGTAAGGAGACAATGTTTCACTGAAAGTATTGTCCCACAGGAAGTGACATCACAGACAGCACTCTGTGATGATGTCACCTGCTGCTAAAAACATTCTCTAGCCTAAACAGAAGCTTTTGCTTTCTTGCACCTTATTGTTAGTTTTATTTAATTAGTTTCATGGGTAGAACAGCACACTCAGATCCCATTTCAAATGATGGTAAACTTGCAGCCCTCCAGAAATCACTGAACGATATATTTACAAATATATTTACATTAATAAGAAATATATATTGGAAACTTGCTAAGAATTATATTTTCATGTTTAATACAAGAAGCCCCAGGGAGTGAGTAGGCAGGCAAGGACTGGCAATCTGTGGATTCTTGCAAATGCCAGAAGGTGCCATAGCCAGTCACTATTTAGTGGGTGGGTGGGGGGCTGTTTGGGCCTCAAATGCCAGGTCCTATTTTAAATCCCAGTCCAGACCAGTGAGTAGGGCAGCCGTGGAGCAGAAGGGGCCGTGGTGGGGTTAGGAATCAGCAAGCCCCATGATTTATTCAAGGCTGTATCTGGTGAATGGAGGTGAGAGGAGTAAGAGAAAGTAAGGATCTGGAGAAAGAGGTCCAGTTTGGTTCTGAATAGAACTTGGGATGAGGTTGGGGGTTAAATTGTTGCAGTAGGGGGGGCAAGCTTTCCGTTGTGGGCTAGCGAATGGTCTTCTGGATAGTGAGTGGGTTACCATTAGGTGAAGTGAATATTGAGGTTGATGGAAAACATATTTGAAAGAAAATCCTTATGGGAGATCAACAGGGGGCTGCACCCATGGGATCTACTGGTATCACTGCAAAAATTGGTTTGGGGTAGTTCATTATAAGGCTCATTAGGAAAATCAGTGGCATAAATGGATTTTTTTGTGGGAGGGGGTCAGTTGTAGTTATGCCACTGAGGTAAATTTTTGTTTTGGTCCCCCTTAATACCACACACTTAGCAGGGACAATTACACAGCATATAATGTCATAAGGTTAACAGTATTTATTCAGTAAAAAATACAGCCTGTAAGCCCAGCCACAGCACAAGTAGTATAGGAGGATACTCCCTAGGCACTTAATAAAATCCATCATCCAGAAGAAACCATTTATTACTCTTCAGAACTGGCTTTAATATCAGTTCTCCTGCCTTACCGCGAGGATTGTTTCCAGTTACAGTTAATATGGAAATGAGCACTACCCCCATCTCAACATATAGTCAGGCATTTCTGGAATGTAATAAAATAATCACATAAAAATGGTAAAATATGTAATTTAATAGAAATGTCAGGGCAGGCCTGTGGAAAGGTCAAGCTATGTGAAAGTTAATCAGGTTTATGATGTAATTGTGCATAAGCTCTTACATGATTCCAACCAATGAAAATCAGCGGCCTTAGGATATGGGCAACAGACTACAAATGCCACTTAAGAATTAGCTGTGCTCCAATGGCTTCCTGTAAATGTACCAATTATCTTATGGCTTTATAATGTCTACATTGTTAAAATGATCTTGTTATAATGTATATATTACTGTATTCTACAGCCAAATAAAATGTGTGCTGTTTAAACAGCATGAGGTTATCACTGTATACAAACTAATAGTTATATTGCACACCGTGCCATGCCCCTTATCCGCCCTGGTCATGATCCCATGCAAACTTTACCATATCTTAGGACCTTACTCTGTCACAGGCCTCTAACTGCTCTTCCCAGGGTCGAAACTAGGGGTAGGCAAAAGTCTCAATGGTGGGAGGTGACAGGTACCTCTCCAGCCTACCCCTAGTCCGGGCCATCTTTTTCCCATGGGCGATGATCTGCTTTGTCCTTCTCCCCCTCCCCCTGTGGTGAAACTGTGTATGCACGAGTGGTGCACGCTTGCTCTTTGTACGTGTGGGTGCAATAAGGTAAGGTGGGTAAGGTGGCCGGCTGGGTTGCTTTGGACGCCCGGTCGGTTTGGCCCTCCCTTGGCTCTTCCCCTTGAGGATGGTCATGACCCAGACCTTCCATGCTGCCTATATAAGTGTTCCATGTTAAATATTGTTAGGCAATCTTTCAGACTGTCAGTATCTCTACATATGCTCAGTGTGTTTATGGTTTACTGGTAGGGTTGCCAGCTTTCTTCCTCAAACTTATAGGCAGCATCGGAGGAAGCCAGTCGTGATATTATGGAGGCAGGGCAGTAACATCACAGGGGTGGGGAATGGGTGGGGCAGGGTGGTAAATTTGATGATTAACCAGCTAGGCTGCTGGCAACCCTACTCCCCAAGAAATGATCAAACAGGAAATAAGTTTTATCTTTGAGAGCTAATGGGAATCTGAATTACTAATAGGCTTGGTATTGTGACATTTATATTCTGTATAGAAAGTATAGAAAAATCTGTCGCTCAGTGGAGATATCAGCATCAGGAGGTGCAGTTAGACCTGTCCTTAATGCCTGCCTTTGGGGCCTACATGCCTCCCTCTGCCCACCCTTCATTAATACAGTGGTGACTAATAGTGATGGGCGAAATGTTTCGGCAGGCATGGATTCGTGGTGAATTTCCACGTTTTGCTATTGGCGGATGAAAAAATTTGCAGCAGAAAAATTTGCTGCACGTCCAAAAATTGTCAACGAAATAATAGCCGCGCGACAAAATAATAGCCACGGCGGCGAAATAATAGCCGCATGGCAAAATAATAGCCGTGCAACTAAAGAATAGCCGTGCGATGAAATAATAGCCGCATGACAAAATAATAGCCGTGCAACTAAAGAATAGCCGTGCGATGAAATAATAGCCGGGCGACAAAAGAATAGCCGCGGGCGACAATTTTTTTTTGACGTGCAACATTTTCGCCGTTTCACAAATCTTTTGAAAGATTCGCAAATTTTTCTGCGAAGCGGAATGGGACAGATTCGCTCATCACTAGTGGTTAACTCAGTCAGGGATGTATTAAGAAAAGGAGCCACAGGGATCTGTGCTTCCAACTGGAACATGCTATTTCCATAATGCCCTGTGCAGTGGGCCCAGTGCAAAAAATGGGCATTGGAAATAAGCCCTATTGTGTAGCATTTCTGTTTCTTTGTCGAGGTTTAATTCTCCTGTAAACTAAAGTAGTAAAATCTGAGCAAACATTTTTGCCACAGCAATGTGAGCTTTACATTAGTAACATGCCTATTCCAAAGCCAATAAGGTTACCAGTATGATTTTTATGCAGACAGTGCCCTAATTACAAATTAACCCAAGACCCCTGCGTGGTGGAGGCAGCAATACTTAGCGCCATGTCACTGTGCATATAGACTTTAGATAGCAGCTCATAATGACATGCAATCTCTGGAATAAATATTTGATTAGATAAATGAATCCTTTGCATTGGATCACAATGTGGCTTTAGCTATTTCTGTTCTATTTAATTTAGCTCTAGCTTGTTACCAAACACAATCAAGTTCCTTATTAGGGATTTTATTGCTTTACAGTAAAGGTCACTGCCTGGTTGTGGAACTAAACAGAAGTTATTTTATTGTGTTAGTGAGAAATTAAAGACGTAGTAATAGTATAATATGATTTGCTTATTAATACCTAGATATAAACATATTCTAGTTACAATACAGTCTAAACGTCCCCATACATGGTCCCCAAACAATAGAATTAGCCTGGATTCTTCCGATATCGCCCACCCATAGGTGGCGGATATTGGGAGAAGATCCGCTCGCTTGGCGACATCGCAAGCAAGCGGATCTGAAGGTGTATTGGCACCTTAAGATAAAAAACCTGTACTTGACACCTGCCAAGGAGTTTCCATATGTCACCCCCTCATGTTATTGCCACCTTTTTTTGTAATGTTGGCTTCCAGGTGATGAAACATGGGGGCAGGGAAATGGGTGTGCTGGGTGGGGAAATGGGTGTGCTGGGTGGGGAAATGGGAGGGGCATAGACAGGAGTGTCCTTATAAAGGGGAATCCATCAGTGGAGAGGGTCAGTGGAGGGAGGGATTCAAAGGGTATTCAGCTCCGGCCCTAGCTGGAGAATTATCCACTGGGCTGGCCAGGTGGCAACTCTACCCCTCTGCTATAGTCAAAGCAAAATGCAGGTGTTTGTCTTCCATACTTGGAGTGAAAGGAAGTGTACTGTAGGGTGCAACCTATGGGGCAAAAAACACTTTTAATGCTTTCTTTTTGTGCTTTGCAATTTGCACAATTCCCCTGGCTTAGAAAATGAACCCTATTATATTGTACAATCATTTTTACTATTAAAATAACTTTAAACCAACACTGTAAGAAAAAAATGGTTTATTGAAATAACCCACAGGCTTGAAGTTAGAAGTGAGCATCACATATACAGTGGTGTGAAAAACTATTTGCCCCCTTCCTGATTTCTTATTCTTTTGTATGTTTGTCACACTTAAATGTTTCTGCTCATCAAAAACCGTTAACTATTAGTCAAAGATAACATAATTGAACACAAAATGCAGTTTTTAAATGAAGGTTTACGTTATTAAGGGAGAAAAAAAACTCCAAATCTACATGGCCCTGTGTGAAAAAGTGATTGCCCCCCTTGTTAAAAAATAACTTAACTGTGGATTATCAATTTCAATTTTCAATTTCAATATCAATTTCTGTAGTCACCCCCAGGCCTGATTACTGCCACACCTGTTTCAATCAAGAAATCACTTAAATAGGAGCTACCTGACACAGAGAAGTAGCCCAAAAGCACCTCAAAAGCTAGACATCATGCCAAGATCCAAAGAAATTCAGGAACAAATGAGAACAAAAGTAATTGAGATCTATCAGTCTGGTAAAGGTTATAAAGCCATTTCTAAAGCTTTGGGACTCCAGCGAACCACAGTGAGAGCCATTATCCACAAATGGCAAAAACATGGAACAGTGGTGAACCTTCCCAGGAGTGGCCGGCCGACCAAAATTACCCCAAGAGTGCAGAGACAACTCATCTGAGAGGCCACAAAAGACCCCAGGACAACATCTAAAGAACTGCAGGCCTCACTTGCCTCAATTAAGGTCAGTGTTCACGACTCCACCATAAGAAAGAGACTGGGCAAAAACGGCCTGCATGGCAGATTTCCAAGGCGCAAACCACTTTTAAGCAAAAAGAACATTATGGCTCATCTCAATTTTGCTAAAAAACATATCAATGATTGCCAAGACTTTTGGGAAAATACCTTGTGGACTGACGAGACAAAAGTTGAACTTTTTGGAAGGTGCGTCTCCCGTTACATCTGGCGTAAAAGGAACACAGCATTTCAGAAAAAGAACATCATACCAACAGTAAAATATGGTGGTGGTAGTGTGATGGTCTGGGGTTGTTTTGCTGCTTCAGGACCTGGAAGGCTTGCTGTGGCATGAATTCTACTGTCTACCAAAAAATCCTGAAGGAGAATGTCCGGCCATCTGTTCGTCAACTTAAGCTGAAGCGATCTTGGGTGCTGCAGCAGGACAATGACCCAAAACACACCAGCAAATCCACCTCTGAATGGCTGAAGAAAAACAAAATGAAGACTTTGGAGTGGCCTAGTCAAAGTCCTGATCTGAATCCTATTGAGATGTTGTGGCATGACCTTAAAAAGGCGGTTCATGCTAGAAAACCCTCAAATAAAGCTGAATTACAACAATTCTGCAAAGATGAGTGGGCCAAAATTCCTCCAGAGCGCTGTAAAAGACTCGTTGCAAGTTATCGCAAAAGCTTGATTGCAGTTATTGCTGCTAAGGGTGGCCCAACCAGTTATTAGGTTCAGGGGGCAATTACTTTTTCACACAGGGCCATGTAGGTTTGGATTTTTTTTCTCCCTAAAAAATAAAAACCCTCATTTAAAAACTGCATTTTGTGTTTACTTGTGTTATCTTTGACTAATAGTTAAATGTGTTTGATGATCAGAAACATTTTGTGTGACAAACATGCAAAAGAATAAGAAATCAGGAAGGGGGCAAATAGTTTTTCACACCACTGTAAATAAAATGTATTAAGTTCGGCTTTGAAGAGTGTTTGATGTAAATTATGCTCTGAAGATAAAATATTGAAAAATGAAATCATAAATATTTAAATGTCTATTTAAGCATCTTCCGGGGGCAAGAATTTTGAGTAAGTGCACATAACGAGGCACCTGCAATGCAGCTCGGCGCAGAACGTGCGCGCCCAGGGAAATGGGGGGAGAGCTTTAAACCGGCAGGGGGCAACAAACTGCTGACGAGAGTCAGCCCAGCGTTTCCTAAAAAGCAGCCTAGAAAGAATATGCTGAACACATTTTTTCTTTTTTGTGATTGTTAATGAACATTTATAATAGATATTTAAAGGGCAACTTTTTTTAAATCCAAAACATGCCTTTGTATATAGCTTTATTTGCCTTTTAAACAGATATTTTTCCCACTGTTAATTCTATAGTGAGCAAACTAGTAGTGATGTCTGAACAATTTGATGTCATCCTACATGCTTGCATGTTTGCGGGTAATGTTACAACAGGTGCAACATTTTCTTCCCACCCCCACTATTAAAATGTTGTCCACAACTTGTACTGGATTCACAAAACGCTACATAATCACAGCACATTTTAGTCCATAGTGCTCAACTGTGTTGGATGCAGCTTCGTGAGCAGCCATAATGATGCTGAAATTCTGTGAAAAAATGATGCATTGTAGGGGAAAAAATGGAAGCTGGCACCTAAAAAGTGCACCACCTATAAAGAGCACTCGCCCAGCACCTGATCTGGGAAATAGCACTTATATTGTAGCGTCACCCACTGTGACCTACAGCACTTTTATTTGCCTATTTGTATCTGTAAGTTACCCCTCCCATATAGATTGTAAGCTCTACGGGGCAGGGACCTCCATCCTCTTGTGTCTTTGACTCTTAGCTTATTGCAACTGTAACTGTATCTTGTATTTATTTGTATTTATTGTTATACTTTGTATTTATCTATTATCTTATTAACCCCCTGTTTGTATTAATGTATTCTACTGTACAGCGCTGTGTACATACAGTAAGTAGCGCTTTATAAATAAAAATATACATACATACATACACATACCTAGCCCCATGAACATTGTTTGTAAATGAGCCATCTGATTTATTGTTAGACCTGGAGCAAACAGCACTTTTTAATGCATTACCCTACATGCATATGGGTGGTAAGAGAGCATGCAGGAGGGAAAGTGAGGGAGATGTGGGTTCTTTCAGGTACCCCCTCTGCCTCAGGCACCCCTGCACTCGCACTTGTTTGCTGTAGAGTAGTTACACTACTGGGTAAGCTGATCAGGGTGCCTCCTCACTAGCTATTTCCCTGCTCACAAATCACTAGATGAATTTCTACCTCCCATAATATCTTCCGCTAAAAGATCCTTGCTGTGTCCCTTCATCTATTCATATCAATGATCAAAGCTCCTTCTTATCATCATGTCATAATAAAAGCTAACCCTTTTTTCAGGTCATTCTTCATAATTTGCCTTATGCTTAATTTACATGAAACCAAAATAAAAGGATCCTGTACAATAACATCAAACATACATGCAATCGTTATACTGTGTACACCGAATAAAAGAACCCCCTGGTTCTAAAGCATGCCTAATTAGTATACGAAAATAAAAGGGTCACTATGCCCTTTTATATTTTATTGCAGCATTGTGCTTACTACACGGGAGTACCTACAGTAGGCTAGCATATATTTATACTATTTTTTGAAATGGCTATGAAAAACGAAGTGAGTTGTCCTTGTACTGTAGAGTGCTATTTATGGCCTTGTTCAGTTCTATTTGACCCCATGGATGTCAAGTAACACCCTTAGATTTGTAATGGAATAACAACACAAGGGGAGGTCTACAGGTGGTGATAAGGACCCTTGTTCTTATAAGACCAGGTGCTTGGTCCCACCAGAGCCACGATAAGACTTATCTCAGGTGGCATGGCGGGGAAGTCTTTGGTGGGCAAATTCAGAGGAAGGGTGGGTCGATGGGGGTGCAGGATGTGCACCCCCCAGCCCGGCAACCACTAGTTACATCACTAAGGGGCAGATTTACTAATCCACGAATCCGAATCCCGAAAGGGAAAAAATCGTATTGCAAATGAAATTTTAGCACTTTTTCGTCGCTGTCGCGATTTTTCGTATTTGTCGCGACTTTTTCCGTCGCCGACGCGACTTTATAGTATTTTGCACGACTATTTTGACGGTGTTGCGATTTTTTCGTATTGAGCGATAGTAAATGGCGGAAAAACCAATCCGATTTTTTCGCGACAGCAACGGAAAAGTCGCGGAAAATATACGGAAAAGTCGTGACAGTGACGAAAAAATCGCGGGACATATGAAAAAGTCGCGACGGCGACGAAAAAATTCGCAAAAATACCGATCATTACGAAAAAAACGCATTCGGACATCTTTGGACCATTCGTGGATTAGTAAATCTCCCCCTAAGAGTTGGCATTTACTTAGTGCCTCCCTCCACCCACCCCTAATAAATAAAGCACTGCTGAACGCAGGCAACATTAAATATATGGGGTAGCCTCGGGTCTCTGTGCATTGACTTAGAGTGCAGAATTCTTTATATAAAGAAGGCAGTAGGCAAAGTGCAAACAAATGGTGAATTGAACCAGTTTTTTGCACTTTGCACACTGCCTTCCTAATTGTAAATGACTGCAGTGACTGCTAAGCAAGTTTTAAATTGCATGCTTGAACCAAATATGGCTTCATAGACTCGAGGAGGAGTGAAGGTAAAGAGTAAATAATATAATATATGCACAATATGTTCATTACTTAAAAATCCAAAGGGTAAAAATAGTGTCCAGTTTCCAGATGGGTGATTTGTCTATTTCAGTTACAGCTGCACAAAGTCTAGCAACGCGCTGAACATAATTCAAGTAGTATATAGGCCTGTCGGCTGAGAAGATTACTCACATCAGCAAGCAACTGCTGCCAACCATAATTCCATATTTGACTGATTCAGTTGTGCTTTGACAGAAATAAAAATAGTCAGCAAAAAATAATAAAAAAAAATAGTCAGCAAATCCAATTTTAGGTGTGAATACTGAAGAACAGTGAGAATTTCCACTAATACTATATTTGCTTGTATATGTGTTGTTTGTTTACAGCAGCACTATATGATATAAGGGTTTTCATAATAAACGTATATAAGGAGTATGATTACAGTATATCAGTCATAATACATCATGCAGAGTGGGAGTTGCAACTCGAAAACATATAGGCTACATAATCCTATATTTTATATGAACATTGAGGCCTGTTTTCCCTAGGACCTCTCAAGTCCTCAGATAGTCATGTGTATATAGATATATGTATGTTTCTTTTTCATATACAGGTATGGGATCCCTTATCCAGAAACCCATTATCCAGAAAGTTCCGAATTATGGAAAGCCCATCTCCATCTCCATTATAAGCAAACAATTCAAATTTTTAAAAATGATTCCCTTTTCTCTGTAATAATAAAACAGTACCTTTTACTTGATCCCAACTAAGATATAATTACCCCTTATTGGTGGCAGAACAGCCCTATTGGGTTTATTTAATGGTTAAATGATTCCCTTTTCTCTGTAATAATAAAACAGTACCTGTACTTGATCCCAACTAAGATATAATTACCCCTTATTGGTGGCAGAACAGCCCTATTGGGTTTATTTAATGGTTAAATGATTCCCTTTTCTCTGTAATAATAAAACAGTACCTGTACTTGATCCCAACTAAGATATAATTACCCCTTATTGGGGCAGAACAACCCTATTGGGTTTATTTCATGGTTAAATGATTCCCTTTTCTCTGTAATAATAAAACAGTACCTGTACTTGATCCCAACTAAGATATAATTACCCCTTATTGGTGGCAGAACAGCCCTATTGGGTTTATTTAATGGTTAAATGATTCCCATTTCTCTGTAATAATAAAAAAGTACCTGTACTTGATCCCAACTAAGATATAATTACCCCTTATTGGTGGCAGAACAGCCCTATTGGGTTTATTTAATGGTTAAATGGTTCCCTTTTCTCTGTAATAATAAAACAGTACCTGTACTTGATCCCAACTAAGATATAATTACCCCTTATTGGGGGCAGAACAACCCTATTGGGTTTATTTAATGGTTAAATGATTCCCTTTTCTCTGTAATAATAAAACAGTACCTGTACTTGATCCCAACTAAGATATAATTACCCCTTATTGGTGGCAGAACAGCCCTATTGGGTTTATTTAATGGTTAAATGATTCCCCTTTTCTCTGTAATAATAAAACAGTACCTGTACTTGATCCCAACTAAGATATAATTACCCCTTATTGGGGGCAGAACAGCCCTATTGGGTTTATTTAATGGTTAAATGATTCCCTTTTCTCTGTAATAATAAAACAGTACCTGTACTTTATCCCAACTAAGATATAATTACCCCTTATTGGGGGCAGAACAGCCCTATTGGGTTTATTTAATGGTTAAATGATTCCCTTTTCTCTGTAATAATAAAACAGTACCTGTACTTGATCCCAACTAAGATATAATGAATCCTTATTGGGGGCAGAACAGCCCTATTGGGTTTATTCAATATTTAAAAGATTTTTAGCAGACTTAAGTTATGGAGATCCAAATTATGGAAAGACCCCTTATCCGGAAAACCCCAGGTCCTGAGCATTCTGGATAACGGGTCCCATACCTGTATATATATATATTTATCTAGCCTCTGATTAATATCAGGCCTTCTGTTTAATATCAGGTGTGATAAATTCACCCTTTTCCTAGAACAAAAAATTAAATTTTTATGTGAAATGACTTATGAGACAGCAGAGGATTTGCTGACTCCACAGCAGTGAGACGTTCTGAAAATTCAGCTAGGGAACCAGAATAACGTGAAAAAACCCTCTTTCAAACTTTAAATTAAAAGAATGCTGAAGTTTCACAATGTCCCCAACACTTTATCATAAATTATTAGCAGTTGTACCCAGGCAGCTGAATGGAAAGACAATTGTCTCTGTATTTCTGTGCATATCTAAATCATGACAGTATCCCTTTAGGTATAGCTCAAGAATCTACATTTTGTTCTTACTACATTATCCTAACACCAGACCTACATATATCCAATAAATCATATTCTGGTTCGTGTGCTTGAAATACAAGACTAACATCTCTATGTAATAAAAGGCACAACGTTTGCCCAGATGCAATAATGCACAGCAATTTATAAGATGTTTGTAAATAGGGTTGCCACTTGACCAGTTTTGACCCGAACAGCCAGGTTTTTGGAAGGGCTGTCCGGGTAAAAAAACCTCCAGCCCAGTTTTCCACATTAGGAAAACCACGCATGACTGACGCAGCGCTCAGCCGATTGCCGCATCATAGCCCCGCCTTTTCTTGCTGCCACCTATTGGCCGGGCCTGCACAATATCAATAACATTAATCTGTTTATTTTACCCCCTTACATGTTGACCACTAAATCTTGAGTGCTAAATCTGACTAGACTTGGGCAAACACTGCCCCTTTTCTGAGAGAGCTCACACATATAACCTTTGTTCATATAAAATAATTAGTATTCTGCTAATAGGAACACAATTAAAAGGCAGACATTAGGCCAAAGCTGTGTGCTAGAAATCTAACACCCTCACAGCATGGCAGTGTAAAACTGCTAGGTGCCGTATTTGTCTCACATCCAAAATTCTTAAGCTCAGGAAGAAAAAAAAATGTCGCAGCATCATAGAAAAATGAACTGGGTAGAAATAAATTAGTGGATGCCCCTCAGTGCCAAGTCAAAAAGCAATTGTTTTGTTTTTGATGTCTGGCTGCACCCTGCACCTAGGTGGTGATCAATGTACTTCAGGCAGCCCTGCCATAGCATGGACAATACATACTGGATTCCATTGTATCCTTAAGTTGGTGGAGATGATGTCAGAGGCTGGTGGTCACAAAAAGACACAGTTAGGGATGGGGTGCCCAGCTCCATTTGATTATGAGTGCTGTGATGGGTTATGCTGATCCACACCCAACCTGGAACCTAAATGACCCATAAATGGGAAAGAAGGAAGCAAGACACAACAGTACTAGGAGGCTTGACTCCTTTCCCTTCCCTGGGTAGTTATTGCCTGGGGGATTCCTAGATTAGAGGCTTAAGGACTGGCAAGGAAGTTACCTGGGCAGATGGCTTTGAGCACTGGGGCACTGATGCCATGAGGCGAGATGTGGGGCAGTGCCCAGGAAGTTACCAGGGCCGGTGAAAAGCTGCTTCTAGTGCAGAAAATGCAATTGCACTCTCAGCTTTAGTAATGTGCCCCCATGACCCAAAACCTGAATGGCAGGTGAGGGGACAGCATCGGAGAGCCCGTCTCAGGGCAGTCAGGTTCATTAAATCACCCCTGTTTGAGCAGGTAGAGGAGCAGGAGCACAGCACTGGCCCTCCCTCCCTGCCTACTGACTGATTCAGAGCGTATCCCCCAACTGTCCCACTTTTCACGGGACAGTCCCGGTTTTTAGAGCGCATCCTGCTGTCCTGGATAGTTTCATGAATGTCCCGCATTTCCGTAATAGATTACAGAAACGCGGGACATTCATAGACCTATCCAGCACAGCGGGATGCGCTGGCTGGAGCTGGACGTTCCGGCTTCTTCTACTGCTGCTCTGCTTGCTATGCGGCTCCTTGTGCAGCGCAACAGGCCCTTTTATAAGGTTGCGCCTGTGGGTACGTGTGATGTCATTACGCACGGGCGCAACCTTATAAAAGGGCCTGTCACCACAGACAAGGAGCCGCATAAGAAGTAGCAGCTGACGAAGGCGGAGCTCCTATGGGGGGTACTGTGTATTGGGGGCTACTATGTATTGGAGGTACTGTGTATGGGAGGCGTGGCCACAAAAGTGGGCGTGGTCAAAAAAATTTGCCGCACTGCACGCGCCAAATCTTTTTGTCCCTCTTTTCATTTTTCAAATGTTGGAAGGTATGTTCAGAGTGGTGGATTTATTGTAGTTGGCAGGAGTGCCTTGACTCAAAGATCCAGGGGTGAGTTAAAAAAGCAGTGAGCAAAGTGAGTTGGTATCTGTCTGGAGTAGTGGACAGCCTTGGCTGGGGACTTTGAGAGGAGGCAGGAATCAGGCTCCGGGTCAGCCCTATATTAGCATTGTTTTAGTTCTATTTTAGTGTTGGTGCATTAGTTATGTGCTAGGGGGTGAAAAAGCAGGAATAAAGTATATGTGTGCATTTCCAACCTGAAAGAAGGTAATTCAACCTAAGGTACCAACTCATCAGCATAGACTGGTCAAGTGTTTTAAATCAAAAATGCATTTTACAAAAATCTTCCAGGCTGGCCTTTATTATTCACATGACAGATGCTTCATTAAAGTGGGTACCCAGCAAAATGGGTGTTTTTACAAGCTTGGTGCCTAAAATACATTACCGCTAGGAACACATTACTGACATTTCCAATTTTTGCCCGAAAAGGTCAGTGTATCTTTCCTCAACTCTCTTTGGGTATATGGAATCCACACAGATAAAAACACTTTGCTAGGTTATGAAGAATGTTATCAGGAATCTAGTCGTGGTGGCAGAAAATAATTCACATACCAAGTTTATCTGGACTCAGAAAACGGGAACATAAGTACATATGTATGCCCAGAGAGAGAGATTTGTATCTCAACAAAATAATCTAGAAATGCACAGAGGGCCAACATATTTGCCTATTTCATTATCTGTTTGGGCTATGAGTCAGACAGAACAATAATAACACAACAATAATGTGGTTGGCATGGTAGCAAAATCAATAGGACTGCAATACTCTGAATTCTGCATTTCCTCTTTGCCCACCATCAGCAAGGATGGGTCCCCCCACACACTCTTGGGGATAAGTGCATGTGGATGCCATCTCAGACCCTCCTTAAAGCCCTGCGTTTTGTTTTTTTTATCTGCACTGAACGGGTGCAATATGTTGTATATATGCAGCTATTATGAAGTATAAATTACAATGACTATGTATGTCAGGCTATTAAGTGAGATTGGTTTAGGATTTGCCACACATTTGCATTTGATGGTAATAATGAGGTACAGTACAGGTGAGAGTTCATTCGGCAAATGGCGTGTTCCTTATTATTGGCCATTCAAGTCAACACAATGGCCTGGTGTCATTTCTAAGTGAGAAAGAATTACAGTGAAGATGAAGATGAAGAAAGATGAAGAAATTGGTGTGTTCTGTGTCGCTAAGTGCCTTTAACAATCTGTTGCAGATCCAGACTGCTGTGTCATGTAATTGTGACACAAGTGAAAACAAGACATCAGTGGGCAATGTGCTGAAACTAAATAGGCAGGGATTGCTTAGGTTAGCTATGGTTACAATCAAAGTGCAGTGGATTGGGAGGAACATATAGGGGCAGGTTTATTATGGGGTGTAAAAAATGGCGACAAAATTAGTCACACATCACCAGGCTTCACCGCATATAAAATAGTGTTAGGGATCTATTAACATCTTGCCTTTTGGCTTTAGGTCCTTTATCCATTGTGCTTTGCAGGAACAGACTGGCAAATGCCAGAGGGGCTGCTGTAAGATGCCACAGAAAGTCACTATAGAGTGGGCTGGGGGGGGCTGTTTGGGCCTCTGTGTACTGGAAATGCCAGGGCTTATTTTGTATCCCATTCCAGGCCTGTGCTTTGGCACCTATGACAAAGAGCTCTGAACTCAGTTCAGGCCTTGTATCCAGCGCCGGATTTCAAATCCGGGCGCCCCTAGGCCACTCCCCATTCGCGCCCCGCCTCCCGCGCATGCGCAAACAAACCCACCTCCCCCGTGTCGCGCCGACGCAATCACGCATGCACGGGCATTTAAACTCCCTTACAGAGCAGTGGGGAGAAGTCTCCATTGCTCCGTATGGGAGCGAAATGTCACAATATTGTTGCAGCAGGGCGGCATGCCGCTCCTAAATTTCTGCCGCCCTAGGCCCGGGCCTTTGTGGCCTCGCCACAAATCCGGGCCTGCTTGTATCCCCCAGGCTAGGGTACCTAGGAGTACACCCAAAGAATAAAGAGGATTGGAAGTAAGAACTAAAGGTCATTTCAAAGACAATGGTCAGCCACAGCCCTAATTTGGGCCAGGTAACAGACAAGCAAACCAGCAACAAGGTGGGGGTCAGTGCAAGGAATGTTGTTATCCATGCAACAAGATGAAAAAAACAAACAAACCCAAAATAGAGACATTGACCTGTTCAGTGTTTTATTTAACTAACATTCATACTAAATTGCACAAAAGCCACCAAAGAACACAATATGTTTCCATACACCAGTGATGGGGATCCATATTTACACAACACAAGAGCAGTTATTGATGCCACATTCATAAGGATAAAGCTCACTGCCACTGGCTAGAAATACTGTTCCTACTGTATGCTCCTTGATGCTGGCTGTGGAACATAGCAGAGCTATAGAATTTAGAAGCCCTTGCATTAATGTAAGTAAATCAACATGATAATGAATGATATGCTACATATGCTCTATATAAAGGCAGACATGAATAGAAAGAAAGGGGGGTCATGTTTCCTAAGATTGGAAATAAATATCACTAGTGAAGTTGCCCATAGCAACCAATCAGCAATTAGATTTGAACTGTCACCTACAAGTTAGAAATCAAGAGCAAAGATCTGATTGGTTGCTACAGGCAACATCACCAGTGATATTTATCTCCAATCTTAGTAAACTCGCCCCTTTCAAAATTCCTTTACCATCAGTGCATTTAAATGTATTCGCGTTGGCGCCCAGGGGAAAGGGAATTGAAGGATGAAACCTAGAATGTCATTCTGCACTAGGCTAAGCATTATACTGCCCTTTTTTTTACTGACTTTTTAGTATATTGCTAATGGCATAAATGCAAGTTTATTCAGTACTGCAGTACATGTGCTGATGCTTATGATCTCCCCGACATAAATATATTACGATATCTTTTCTGCCTCCTCAAATGCTGCTGTGAATATAAATGTTGGTTCCTGATTCATGCGGAACATGCTCTCCTATGTTCGAATTACCCCCCCCCCTCCCCACTCTACAGCTCATATACTATAATCTCTAACAATCTTCCTCATCCTTCTGTTTATTTTTTATTTAACCCACGTTACACTTCCATTGTGCCTGCCTTAACACTAGCCTTTATCAACCCAACAGGCACGCCAGAAGCTCAATTATAAATTTGTAATGCTTATCACCTCTACCTCTTCAGCACTTGCGCTTGTGAATTTCCAGTAGTAAAAATTCACCCCTAATGTGACAAGAATCCACTATGTGACATATGGCACACAAGTCAATAAAGCTAACATCCTGTAAGCATAACAGAAGGGCTGATTTAATACATAAGTCCAATTATCCATAGCAACCAATCAGCAATTCATTTTGATTTGTCCACCACAAGTTATACATTTAAAGCAAAGCTTAAATAGGTTACCGTGGGTAATTACACAGCAAATTAAAAATACTGTTAGTAAGTCAGCACCAGTGTCCTTTTCCACTTGGGATAACATTACTGTGCTGTCACTCAAGCTATGAGCTCTCAAAGGAGACACTCACTCCCTGGTGCTGCCCTGGAACCGGGTCTCTGCCTGCCCCTGCTGCTACTGGCACATTGCAAAAGGCACCGATTGCTGAAGGAGCAGGTACTCTCTTTCCCTTAGCTCTGCTGCTGGATTTAGCAGCAAATATCAGGCGGTGGGCTAAGAGATTTTTTTAACAATTTTTCCAATTACAGGTATAGGACCTGTTATCCAGTGTGCTCTGGACCCGGGGCTTTCTGGATAAGGATATCTTCATGCCTTATGTCTACTAAAAAATCATTTAAACATCATTTAAACCCAACAGGATTGTTTTTATTGCCTTCAATAAGGATTAATTATATCTTAGTTGGGATCAAGTACAGGTACTGTTTTATTATTACAGAGAAAAGGGAATCATTTAACCATTAAATAAACCCAATAGGGCTGTTCTGCCCCCAATAAGGGGTAATTATATCTTAGTTGGGATCAAGTACAGGTACTGTTTTATTATTACAGAGAAAAGGGAATCATTTAACCATTAAATAAACCCAATAGGGCTGTTCTGCCCCCAATTAGGGGTAATTATATCTTAGTTGGGATCAAGTACAAGGTACTGTTTTATTATTACAGAAAAAAAGGAAATCCTTTTTAAAAATTAGAATTATTTTCTTATAATGGAGTCTATGGGAGATGGTCTTTCACTAATTTGGAACTTTCTGGATAACGGGTTTCTGGATAATGGATCCCATACCTGTACTACATTGATATCCCCCTCTAAAGCTGCTGCCCTAGGCATAGGCCCACAGGTACCTATATGCTAGATCTGGCCCTAATTCCCTGCTCTGTATGAAGGAGTGTGTAATACAAAAGTCATCGAAGAATTTTTGTACTCTGAATGCCCCCTCCCAGGGTGGCACAAAGGATTATGGGAGGTTTTCTAACAAATTGGCACCCCCTGGTGTTTTTGTGTTTCCTTAAGCTATTCCTGTTGGCTAAAGTATTATCACTGGGACTTGATTTGTCAAGACAGAAAGTTTTGAGTAAAAGTATACACCTAAATAAACCTTTGCTAAAAATGACCACAATAAATAGGACTTGTGTTAAGATTACATTTTGCCTATTGTTTAAATTTAAAAAAAATTATCCACATTATTGTGTTGCTTTTATAAAGCACTAATTTAAAAACTGGCTTTTTTCACTGACCTTACCCCCCTTCCTTCCCTTAATAATTCCTTCCTATCTACGTTCTTTAAGCAATTGCCTTTGATTAGTTCATTATCAAGGGCTCAGTGGACAGGTAATTAGGTTTATTAGGTCCTTTGAAGTCTTTTAAAATCAGAAAGTGGCAGGAAGTATTAAAGTGAATATTCTTGTTTTGTTCCAGAAATATCAGAACTTAGATATTTCTCAATTAACAAAATAGGCAAAAAAGTATATTCCGCACAAGCCCTAATTATTTAGCTCATTTTGAAAAGGGGTATTTACTGTCCCTTTGAACTATCCAGTGCACTACCTAATGTCTTTAATATACAATTAGATTAGCAGAATAAAAACATTCTCTCCCAACCAGTACTGATAACAACATGATACAGCAGTCGCACTTTCATAAATCAGCCCCGTTGTACTGAAATGTCAGGGGCTACAATGTGCGCAAGTCGGTGGGAACGAGGCACTTGGTCATCTTTCATTAGGTTGCATCATATTATGGGGTTGTCCTGACAACAGCAGTGTCCAGACCCACAAATTTCCAGGATGTCTCAGGTGGTGTTACCATAACAACAGAGAGATTCTTTGAGTCAGGAGTAGTAAGGGAATGTGCAGTGGTCTGGCTCTCTATATGCACCGCGCCGATGAAAAATGTGCAGAATCATCTATACAGCATGGTGTCTATGTTCCAGGGAGTGTCTTCTCTAGCAACGCTACTGCCTTATACAAAGGGGCATGTATAAATGTTTATGTGTTTGTGTATGTATATATATATATATATATATAATATATATATATATATATATATATATATATATATATATATATATATATATATATATATATATATATATATATATGGCGCACACCGAAATTTAAAAAACTATTAAAACATTAAGCTTTCATTATAGTTGCAGGTAAAACTCAGACCCTTTGTAAACTGTATAATGAAGCAGTAGAATTCTTATTGAATCAGATGAAAGTGAGTGTAGGACTGGCCAGGCCAGGGATAACATAATTGGCCAGCTTGTATATATTGCAATATATGGACAAACAATCCCTGTTTTCTTTGAAGGGGAGGGCATTTCTTAGTAACTTAATGCACAAAATGTTTTAATGTCCTATATATATTGATAATGGGTCAGTGCAGAGGGACTCTTGTTGTTGTGTAAATATATATATATATATATATATATATATATATATATATATATATATATAGATAGATAGATATGCAAACAAACATATATTTGGTACATACATGTATTAGATATTGTTAATATACAGGAAAGCTAGGAGTTCTTTTTTTTTTTTTATATGTTACAATTTCAATTTTACATTCCTTGATTTTACACCACCTTTCTTATGGTCCTAGCAACGCAATGTATAACGTGTTCACCTGTTTTTACATTTTCCCTAGTTTTATACCATTTTTTTCAGGTCCATTGAAAAATGTAAAATGGGGGTTCTACAGTATTTTATGTCAGGTTGGGACCCTAGCAAAGTGTATTGGGGCCACACACCTGTTTTCAATTATTCAGTGAAATTATGATTAAGTACAGACATTTAGAGCCAGTCTGCTTTCATGCCCTAATACCCACCTGTAATAATAGGAATTACTAACCAATTAGTCTGTTTAACATCTAGACATAGCAACAGAACCAGCATAGCAACCAAATCCCATACACATAGCTAAAACAAATGCAAACATAAATATATATACAATGAAGGATATAATAATATATATATTATACATGTATATATATATATATATATATATATATATATATATATATATATATATATATATATAAACAGAAAGAATGAGAATGAGAACAAATGAAAATTAAATGAAACAATGAAACAAGAAAACCTGCCAATATCAATCTGAAGTTCAGGAAGCAGATAATTATTTTAAATAATATTACGTGTATGCTTCTAAATCACTTTAATTAGACTGAAGGTATCGAAATGATATACTATTGTAAATATTTGCCAATTACTTTACACAAAGCACCAGGCACAACCCAAATCTTCTAAAAAAAAGTGACAGTGAACGCTCTATAGCAATAGAAATTTCTCACTCACTGCTCCGTTACATGGCAAAGATATCTATAAACCCATCCGTTGGTGCTTCTGTGATCATATCATGCAATGCAGCCCCTCACACAGAAGCATAGGGAGCAATAAATGCAAACAACTTTTAGATAGTGATTAAAAGGCGTCATATAGTGTTAAAACAATATATAAATGCATCGGGGTTGCAAGACAGGTAACATGGTTACGGTACTGTAACCCTGAATACAGACTCAGGGCAGACTGGGACCAGTTTCTTTGCCAACTCCCTGTAGCCCCGAGCAAGTCACTTGTGCATTAAATATAATGAAACCAAATTAATGTGAAAGAAAACAAATAACTCTATTTGCATTAGCCTGTATAATGCAATCCTGCAAGAATAACATTAATATTATCCATTATTTATATAGCGCCAACATATTCGGAGGTTATACATCATTCACATCACTCCCTGCCCCAGCAGAGCTTACAATCTAAGGTGTATATTTGTGTAATTATTACAAGTGGTAGCAGTAGTGTAGGATAATATTTCCTGGTGATAATATAATGCACCAGAGCTGTGCTGAGAAGGGTGCAAAGTGCCCGTAGTGCACAAAAGGTATGAATAAAAGACTCTATTTTTTCCTTACCATGTGTGTGCCACGGTGAAACGCCGCTGCTTGGGTATATTACTGTTTAACAGCATCCTACGCAGGAGTCGGGGGGAATTCCTTGGAGAAATGACAGGGGATAGCCTGGGAGATATAGGCTTCCTAGGCACCTTACACCTGTCATGCTGCAACAGGTTTTCCCTAAGCGTATTCACCAGGTCCTCGTTGAGCCATGCGTTGTTGTGGCAGTGCGGATTATCCACCTCGGGCACAGCCAGGGTATCAGAGCTGGCAGCCACTTGCTGAGCCATCTCTGCTGTGCAAGTTGCCACAGAAGTCTCTTCCATGGAGGGGCTGGAGGCAGACAAGCCCTGGGTGCACTGGCTGTAAGCGACTGCTGCAGAGTTGCCTTATTATAGAGACTAAAGTGCTTTCAGCATGGTGTGCCGCCTGCTCCTGCTTCTCTCTCTTTCTCTGTACAGATAATGATCTGTAAACAAAGCAGGCTAACTCCTCCACAGGAACCTATTAAACATTACCACTCCTCTCCCAGTACCCTGGGCAAATATCACTTACTAGCTCTTTGGCAGAGAAGCACAGAGGAAAGACACTGCATTAGTGGCTGCTCTGGTCAGAGCTACACAGCTCCCTGCTAAACTATTGGAACTAATCCGCTGCAGCTGCCGGACTGACTTGTGCTTATGTACATACAAAGTCACGGGCAGGAGGAGGGTTTTTAGCATCACGTCTGTTCATGTCGTTCGCTGGTTGTACAGTATAAACCTCAACAGGAATTTGTATGTCTCTCTGCCCTGTGCCGACTATTACTGTGCAAGGTGCAGCTAGGGAGCTCTTTTAAAGGGCCAGTAATGCCTTCAAATATAATGAAGTTGAATGTGAGGCAGAGAGGACTTTAAATGGGTAGTTCACCTTTAAGTTAACTTTTAGTATGCTATAGAATGTCCTACTCTTGGCAACTTTTCAATTGGTCTTCATTGTTTATTTTTTTTTATAGTTTTTTTAATTATTTGCCTTCGTCTTCTAACTCTTTGCAGCTTTCTGATAGGGGTCACTGACCCCAGCAGACAAAAAAAACTATTGCTCTGTGTCTACAGTGTTTATCATTTATTTTTCTATTCAGGTTCTCTCCTATTCATATTTCATTCATTTGAATCCTGGTAAGGAGATAGCTGCTGAAATTCCAAACAGTACACCTGCTGAACAGAAATTGAAATAATAATAAAAATTGAAGACTAATTGCAAATCTCTACTGCATCATACTAAAAATGAACTCAGTGGTCAACAACCCCTTTAACTGGGGCCCCGAAGGTGTGTAATATATTATTCTGTTTAGGAATGTAATGTAAAAAACTATTACTACTCGCAACAACACAGGTGCAAACTGATACCTTGCTGTTAGTAAATGGCACACAAGTTTCGCTTGGGACAATCTGGGCTTGAGTCTGGGTAATTTGCACCCTAGCAACCAGATTACTCCTTAAACACCAAACTGGAGAGCTGCTGAGCAAAAAATCTAAATAAGTGAAAAACCATGAATCATAGTACATAGTAAGTAAGTTGGGTTGAAAAAAGACATACGTCCATCACGTTCAACCATAATAATCACGTTCAACCATAATCATAAAAAACATTGGCGCAACCTCTCTGGGTATGGCATTTTTATACATGTATGCATTCGTACTTAGCATTTAACCTATAATAGTAAATGAGGACCATTATGGAACAAATATTAGATATTCTTAACAACCTGTTAAACTGCCATGAAGACTGTTGGGTGAATAGTAGTTGTAGAGTTGTAGTTTAACTACAGGATAAGCTGCAGGTTTGACATGCTATGATTAATGTCACCCTGCCCGATGGGACTCTAGACATTGGGCAATGTCAGGGGCCCCTTCTGCTCTAACTTCAACCATGGAATTTAAGTGCATTTTATACATTACAGTTTATTGTTCCATAAGGGCTGTGACACACGGGGAGATAAGTCGCCGCGCAACAAATCTCCTTTGTCGCGGGTGACTAATCTCCCCGAAATGCCATCCCACCAGCTAGAATGTAAATGGCCAGTGGGATGGCATACGCGGCGTGGCAAAGTTGCCTTGAGAGGAAACTGCGATTTCGGCATCGTGTATGCCATGCCAGATTTACATTCTAGCCGGTGGGATGGCATTTCGGGGAGATTAGTCGCCCTCGAAAAGGAAGATTTGTCGTGCGCCCACAATTGTTGCAGGCACAACTCCCTGCATGGCTGCAATTCCACTTTTATTCAGATTAAAACACTACATTGTGTGAAATTTAATTTTTGCTTAGTGGATCACAATGCAGTCTTTGTGATCTGTTCCACCATAAAATCCATGGGAAGTTTCTCTACACCAAGGCGCACATTCATGAAACCGCGAGTTGGAATCCCGAATGGGACAAATTCGGATTGGATGCGAAAATTTCTGAAGATCGCAAATATCACAAAAATGCTTATGAAAAAATCGTATTAGTCACGATAATATTGTATTGGCGATCCGAAAGTTACTAAATTTTCATACCGAATGATTGTAAACAACGGGAAAACCTTTCTGATTTTTTGCGCAAGCGTACGAAAAAGTTGTGCGGGGGTCGAAAAAGTCGGCAAAAATACACTCGGAGTGTTCGTGTCTTAATAAATCTGCCCCCAAGTGTTTATCCATTTATTGTACTCTCGCACTCTATGGCTTTTTTTTTATCTCATACTGACTCTCAGAACCTCTTAAATGTTACAGTTCTTTTTTTAATCGTAATCTTACCCATAATAATCAAGAAAAGGGAAAAAGCAACAAACTGAACTGATTGTTACTAAATCTGTTTGAGAGTGGGACTTTCTTGTTATTAAACTTGCTTTGTGTTGTTGGCAGCTGCACCACTGGGCCATTTCCAGTTTCAACAGGCAGATATGAACATTCCAACAGCAGAGGACAATACCTAATAAAGATACGTAATATTGGAAGCCATGTTATATTAAATATCTCTTCCTGGAATAATGTCACCATTTGCCCCCAGGCCTAGACTGGGATTCAAAATAGGCCCTGGCATTTCCAGTACACAGGGGCCCAAACAGCCCCCCATAAGCACAATAAATAGTGACTGTCTATGGCATCTTACAGCAGCCCCTCTGGCATTTGCAGAGCAGAGAAAAAATTACAAAATGTCCCTTTATATTTAACAACTAAACAATCAAATATTTTATTTTTAAAGTAACAGGCCCTTAGCAAATGGTCAAGCCATGGATTTTGTTGATGTTGATCACAAAATGTGATTGGATCAGCGTCAGGCAGTCACTGTATTTGGGAAAAGGAACTGGTAACATTAATTATCCCATAATTATTTTTTTATCTTTATTTATGGCCACCATACATATCATCAGTTCTGATTTATGGTTTGTGATTTATGAGTTATAAAATGGTATGTAAAGTAACAGATTATGGGAAAGAAAAGAAACTCTTCTTTCCGCGACCAAAGTTTAAAGTTGTTTAGAGCAACAAAGTTAGGATCAATATGGTCAACCTGCATGTTGGCAATGAGATTCAAATTAGGTCTTGGTCACCTAAAGTCTAATATTAGTCACCCGGCTGTGGCATTTGTCAGAGTTTCCAAATTGCCATTCCAGTCCTTCTTGACCAGCTTTTCCCTGTAAAAAAATGCCTTGAATCTATGAATCTATGTCTTGAAAGCTTTCTAAAATCAGTCAGAGCTCTAAGGGATTCACTCTTGTGCCCCTTAATTCTCTTCAGTGTTGGACAAGGGTACTAGGGGCCACCCGTAAAACCCAAGCCAAGGGCCCACCACCCCAGCTGCCTTCAAAGCACTGCCCCCTCTTAACCACAGCTTCTACCAATTACCCCCCAATACAAAATGGACCCCCTCTCCCCACACTGCAATTTACTGTCATAAGTGTACCAGGGTGGGCCATTCTGTGCCTGTAGGTGGAAGGTAGATGGATCAACTGGATATAACTAGAATCAATACGGAAATGAAGGAGATGACTGGGTAATTTTATTAATTAGCACAGAAAATGTGGAAGGTGATATGAGGACAGGTGAGGTGGTGAAGTGGCAGAGCCCACAGAAGGAACCGAATGACTATTGCGCCACTGGGCAGCATGGAGAGGAAGTGATTATAAGAAAATAACAGAAATAAATGACCACCAAATATCTTTTAGTCATTTGTGCTGTTCTTTTGTTTAAAATACATTATTCTGCTAAATAAAGTTGGTCATTTTTGTCTTGTGTAAAGTGGAAAGGCCAGATGGGTAATTTCTGATGAGAGTGAACAGAAGAGCTAGAAGACCTCTTACGTGCATTCAAGGAAAACTTGGCCCAGGCTCTTGCTGCATTCACAGTAGATTAAAATTCCGGCACAGAACCCAGCAGCAGTGGCACAAGGCAGCCCCGTCCTTACTGCCTGTCTAAATGGAAGGCAAGTTAAGGGATGGATTAACCTTATAGATTCTAATTACCTCTGTATAATGATCTGCAGCTCTTTACCATTAATATTAGAACTCAGTATATATAAAAAGAGATGTACTGTGACAATAGTCTTTCTTATCTTGAAGGAGAAAGATAAAAAGGGAAAGACGAGTGGAAGGCTGGGCACAGTAGGCAGTCTGCAAAGTGAGATCCGGCATAAGGGGTGCAGGAGGGGTTGGTACATCTGTTGGCAGCTGAGATTTACAGTAGAGTTTCTCATTATAGGAAAAGAAGACAGAAAGCTGGTAATAAGGTTCCCTGAAGAGTTATGCTTTGAAGGTTGGCTCACAAGTTGAACAAGCTGGATATATAAACTTACAGACATGGTGTTTTTTCTCTCCGCTTCTATTCTATTTTGCAGTTGACTTCCTTAACCTTTGTACTGCGAGCAACGTCCCCTCTAATTTCTTGTTGGCCGTGTGCAGAAACAATAAGGCTCATTTATCAAGTGAGTGCAAAGTGCACTAATAGCAATTAGAACTGCATCGTTTTACCAACAGTGCAGTGTTTTTCATAGAATTCAGGAATCACTGTGGGTGCAACGAGACAATAAAGGTGCAAATTAGCATATGAGAAGTGCATGAGTCATGTTGCAATGCCAATAAAGGCATTAGTATCTGATTCAAAAGGGAAACAGGGATTTACTGCCAAGTCCTGGCTCGTAGTAATTCCAGGGCTCCTTTTCATCCATGCATGTAATTCATCAGAGTTGGGCACCTTGGCACTAGTCACAACTTACTAGGAGCATATAAGGGTTAATGTGCCTTTGTAAGCAGAGTGCACTTGTGCTTAATTTTGCATCCATTTCAGTCCTTTGCACTTCTGCATGCTGGTAAATGAGTTCTTATCCCTGCTGACTGCGCAGTGCAGTTATTAAAATATGGGCAAGCTTTTCTTTGCCTTTTCTATTCTTTGGGCAAGTTGTGAAAGTAATTTATATACTATATATTTGGAATATTTGGGTTTATGCAGATAGGAGTGTTTCCAGGGCTACTGATGGGTATATACCGCAGCCACATCATTTCTAAATATGACAGGGATAAAAAGCTGCTTGGTTTCAAGTGTCACAAAAGGGCTAATTTACTAAGAAAGTGCAAAAAAGTTGTATGGATGAGTTGAGAAGTCAACAGTGGATCAGGGTATGCATGTAGGAGCCCTAAAATCAAAGTTTATGAGCCAAATTATGAACAAGCATAACTGCCCCTTAATACCATGTTTATGGGAACAGTAACCAATGAGTAAAGGATTGGGGGTGCATTTTTGTAATGATTTGCAGGCTAAATGGTGGGGATCAGAGTATTTGCATAGTGCTTGTGTGTGGCTAGATTGTGCTTTTATCTGGACGTACCAATACATTTTGGATCATTATGTGCCTGTGCTTGAGATTGCAGAGGTTTCTTTTAATCATGGAGAAAAAGTTATCACACTTCTATTTACCGCATTTGTCTCTCATCAACCCCATTATCCATGACTATGTTGCAGATCATAGATGATATTAAACCTGATCTAAACACTAGCAAATATAAAATATAAGGATAGTAAAACACTCTAATATTAATACAGAGTTTTTGATTTTTATTGTCTTCTCATCCGGCACACTTGGAACTGGAACGCCAGAGAAGGTGCAAGTCTCCACAAATGTTTCATTTAGTGCATGGAGCTTCCGTACAGTTTGTGTTTGCACTTACATACCCCAACACTTACTGTTTAAATAACACCTTTCAGAAGAGATTGGGATGGGTTAGAGGACAGAGAGTAAAACCTCTAATTACATATCCAAAACAAAAATGCTCTTTCATCTGCCAAGAAGAACAATGTAGATTAATATCCCTTTTTACAACTGAACTGACAGCAACAGTGCTCAGGGAAATAGTGCTTGTTGTCACTTGCCTTCATGGACCTGAATCCTTTGAATTGCTCAAATAACATGCTTTAAAGGTCAGAAAGTCCCACTAAATGGTCCAATTTTATACCCACAATTGCTTGGGCTAGCCATGTGTATTTACTCATCTTGGACCATTTGATGTGGGTCTTCTCCATGTGTATTTCTAAGGTTAAAATGTCAATTTTGTTGGTAAATGAAATGGAAAAAATTTAGGTTTGCCATAGCCAAAGTCTTTTTGTTACTAGATTCCACTTTTATATCTACTATGCTTATCACAGGTGGCTTCCTAAGACTTAAAAGTGCTCGTAGGTGCACCAGGGCCAGCAAAATGTAGCTCCTAGTATATTATATGGCCTGCTGTTGGATTTTCTTTGGGAGCACATAATATTCTCTATATAACACATGCACCAATGGGATTTGGGGAGAAGAATAAGGAAGTGCTGCACTGAATTTGAAAGTGGGGGAGAGGTCTGGTTGTGCTGCATTGAATCTGAGTGGGCATTCAACAAACACCATCCACAAGGCTTATACTTGATGATACACTGATGATAGTCGCAATGTGAATGATGCACAGGTACACAATGATTGGTGAGATGTGTAGATGTTCTACATCAGAATTTTATAAGTGTTTGAGCTGAGAAGTTCTTCTCTGGATCAAGCCAGCAGATTCACTAAAGGGGTGCAAAGTACAAAATGCAAAAAATGGGTGCAATTTGCCATTATTTTGTTTGCAATGCAACATTGTAAGAGATTTGCACCTTGTTATAAAATGTAGGAAAATGGACAAGGGATGGCAGCAGGGTTGCCACATATTCTGTAAAAAAATATATTTCCTTTATTTTTATTTCCTATTAATAACATTGGCTTTAGGCATAATTTTTACTGGCCAACCCTATGTTACAGAAAAGTGATGTCTTGTTTATGGAAGTTTTATGTATGGCATTTAATGGATGCAATCCTGCAGCCACTTTTGTGTCTGTCGACCATAAAGAGCTCTTATATAACCCTTCATTAGGACAGCATTCTATAAAGGCCAAATGGATAGCACGCTATATAACATGGGTTATTATGACCTCCTCTTAATGGTAATGGTCATGGAGCAGAGATGCTAATAGTGATGCCTAATGCCTTCTCTCTGCTGTCTTGTTTGTAAAGGAACAAGCGTTATTCACAAGTATCATCTACTGTATAAACACGTGTGACTAACTCTCGCTAGCTGTTTGTGTGTTTGTCTCACCTCTTGGTCGTGACATACTGTGCGCGCTTATACACGACTCCACACACATATTCAAGTAATTTGTTCACATCGTTTTACTCATATCTTGAATCATGCATATTTATACAACAATATAACAATATTAATTAGCCGTGGTATTAAAGGGAAAATCAGAGGCTGATTTACAACATCAAATGCACTCATGGCTTTCATGTAGAATTGATCACTACAACTGGTGTGCCATTGCCAAAAGGGGACATTTGCAAAATATTCACATTTTAGCATAGTGTATAAAAGTAACACATTATTTTCTTTTCCATCCTAAGATCCAACTTACCATCAGCTATTGATTAATATATGTGAACATATGTTGAATGGAATCCAAAGGCATGGCATACTGGCCCAGACTGGCAATCTGTGAATTCTGGCAAAATGGCAGAGGGGCTGCTGGAAGATGCCATAGACTATTTATTGGGCTGGTGGGGGGCTGTTTGGGTCTTGTGTAGTTAAAACAGGGCTTCTTTTAAATCCAAGTCTGGGCCTGATGGGATATATCTGCATTATTAAAGACTTACAGTATAGTTGTGCTAAGGCAAGGAGCACGGAGAGTTTCATGGAAAGTAAATGAAGGCACTTAGCTTCCCACCTGGGAAGTATCAACAAAGACACCCGACCCAAAGGCTTATGGGAAGCCCAGAAGTATAGGCAGCCCAGTACAATTCCTGAATAGCTTGCAATTTCACCATAAATGAACATTACATATATATTTTGTGGTGCTTGGTAACATTTATTTGTGCCACCATTTTGCTTGGCAAGCTTCTATCCATGGATAACACGACCGTTATATTTTTCCAAGCAAGAAATGTGTTTTTTCTTTCTCGAGATGGAATCCCACCTTCACGCCCAGAGAAATTTGTTTTCATGGATAGATTTCACTGTATTCCCCTGGGAGGCGTTTAACAGTGGGTTTGAGCTTATCGTAATTATAGCCGTGTCCTTATTATAGGGTTTCGGATTGTAGTGCCTATTTAAGCATTAGCACGCACTGTTTTGCAAGATATTGGAATACAATAGCGCTTCAAGACCTGCTTCGGGTAAACAGAACAATAACATTTAGAATTTGGGGGAATAATTGATTCTTTATGTTGCAGAAAGGTTGCAGTATTGGCAAAGAGCTGAAAAACGAAACGTGCCAAGGTAAATACAACACAACACATATGTGTGAGTTTTTTGTTATTTACCCTTGGATAAGTAGACTATCCTGGCATTATGGCTGAATGCGTTGTCACTAAATATGCGTTGCTTTAACTGCCAGAAAATTCGATTTAGATGTTATATAATATTACTTTGCCTGGAACAGCAGCTGAGGCTTAATTGTGTTTTACGCCTTTGCATTCATGAGCAAAACACACTGCTGATAATTTCATTAGCATCCGCACTCCCAATACTTAAAATGAACACATTTGTACTCTGGGTTGCTGCCAAAGATACCATAAATGCCATTATAGGAATTGTAACATTAATACCCGGGGTGCCCCTGTCCCGACCGCCCTTGAGCGTGCAGATCCAATGCTGCTCACATAGACAGATAGCTTTTATCCATGGGGTGTGTTTAAAGGACAAGGCAACATTTCTACAGAAGCTCTTGAGGGCAGCGGTTTAAGATAAAGCCCCACTTGAAGCTCCACCTCTTGAAGGTACAATCTTCGGCCAGGGCCCCCCTTGAAGCTCCAGCCATCACATGTATTGGCAAATAGTGGTGTATCATTCACTAAGTCACAGTTCCAAGAAAATCTATAGCTGTTTCATGTGTCTGACCCTCATTCCTATAAAAACAAGTATGGGATCACTTATCCGGAAACCCGTTATCCAGAAAGTTCTGAATTATGGAAAGTCCATCTCCCATAGACTTCATTATAAGCAAATAATTCAAATTTTTAAAAATGATTTCCTTTTTCTCTGTAATAATAAAACAGTATCTTGTGCTTGATCCCAACTAAGGTATAATTAATCCTTATTGGAAGCAAAACAACCCTATTGGGTTTATTCAATATTTAAATGATTTTTAGCAGACTTAAGTTATAGAGATCCAAATTACGGAAAGATCCCTTATCCGGAAAACCCTGGGTCCCAAGCATTCTGGATAACAGTTCCCATACCTGTAAACTGCTAAAGGAGCACACTATGTACAGTATCAGGGCCGGAACTAGGGGTAGGCAGAAGAGGCAGCTGCCTAGGGCGCAACAACTGGGGGGCGCCAAACCGGAGCCTCTCTTGCCTACCCCTAGCTCCTTTTTCATTGCCCCCACCGCTTGTCATTACGCGGTGGGGGCAATGAATTACCCCCCTCCCCCCCGGAAATACGCATGCACGCTAAAATGTGAGGGGGGGGAGGTGCAGGGGTGAGGTGGCCGACTGGGTTGCCTAGGTAATAGAGAGACAATTTGCAACTGGTCTTCGTTTTTTTTATTATTTGTAGTTTTTTAGTTATTTCACTTTCGGAGTTTCAGCAGCTATTTCGTTTCTAGGGTCCAAGTTACCTTAGCAACCAGGGAGAGGTTTGGATTAGAGACTGGTATATGAATAGGAGAGGGCCTGAATAGAAAATAAAGTTACAAAAAAGTAAATTGTAGCCTCACAAAGTAATAGTATCGTAATAGTACAAGAGCTTAGATTGTAAGCTCTTGTGAGCAGGGCCCTCTAATACTATTGTTACTCTGTATACCTTTGTTTGTTTAACTTTTAAGATCCCTGTTTGTTTAAATTTATTGTGAAGCGCTGCGTAATTTGCTGGCACTATATAAATAAATGATGATGCTGCTGGGGTCAGTGACCCCCATTTAAAAACTGAAAAGAGTTGGAAGAAGAAGGCAAATAATCCAGAAAATATTACAAATTGAAAAGTTGTTTAGAATTGGCCATTCTATAACATACTAAAAGTTAACTTAAAGGTGACAACACTGCCCTATATCACAAAGAAAGAGAGAAAATGGTCCTGAATCTAATATATTTCTTTCTCTGCTGCCTCCTCATGTAACAAATGAACGCCGTGCCCCGGATCATCCTGCACCCACTGATTATAGCGACTCGCTGGGAACATTCCCACACAAAGGATCTGTGGCACTCGCAATATATTGCCTGCCGGGAGCAGCCAACGGGCTGACACCCACATACAAAATTCAACGCTTTGTAAAACTCCTTTCCCAGGCTTTTCACACTGTTCTCTTTCTTCTGCAATATGACAGACAAGACAGGAAGATTCCGGAGCCGCGTTATTGAATCCACTCTAAAACAATATGTCAGGTAATTATTTCTTTTCTGAACTGTGAATTCTGTCGCATTTCCTGCGGTCGGATACAGTTTCCAGCTGTCAGGTTACTGGCATTAAGCAGCGGTACGGGTGCATGCCACTCTGACTTGCTCTATTATTCATGCACCTCGCTGTGATCCTTGGGTGGCTGACACTTTGTGCAGCTAATATGTCAGCAAATCTGTTTGGGTGGGTTTCTAAGTGTTAACCCCTTTGGCTGGATCTAATAGTAGCTGCTTATCCCTTTCTGTCTCTGGTCCCAGTGTAGCAGACAGTGTCGGACTGAGATGGCAGAGGCCCCCCCAGAAAACCCTGGAGAATGGGCCCACTCTCAAAAATGTAATTCCTCCTCTTCTCCCTCAAACTCTTTATTATCCTAATCTCTTTTCTCTACATACTATACACTATTCTTCCATCTATCAAGCTTCCTTGTTCCCATACAGAAATAAGTAATGACCATAGAACAGGCTAAATAATTAGAAGCAAGAGGGCCCACTGACACCTGGGCCCACCGTGAGTTTTCCTGGTATCCTGGTGGGCCAGTCCGACACTGGTAACAGATGTGTGTTCTCCTCCAGGTCAGTTAAGGTGGCCACACATGTGGCAATTTTCGATCTTTCGTGAGACCATCGGTCGCAAGAAAGATCGTTCCAATTGGCCACTAACGTTCAGGGCTGAAACGGCAGATAAGGAGGTAGACACAATAGGATTTCTACCTCCTTCTGCCGATTCAGCCCTGAAGGCAGATTTTGCTCAGGCGCCTTCTATGGCGCCCAATCAAAATCTTTAAACTGGCCGATCGGCGAGTCGACCGATATCAGCAGCCTCCTGCAATATCGGTCGCCTTGCCGACTTGCCATACGCGCACCGAATATCGTACGAAACGAGGTTTCGTACGATATTATCGGTGCATGTATGGCCAGCTTAAGGAAATGAAAACTCTCAAAACAAATTAATGTAAAATACCTCCTTTTCTGAGAACTTTTTCCATTTTTTCCATTTATTTTGTTTTCTAGTTTTCTAAATTAGCAGTATTTACATTGCAAGTTTAATGATTCTGAAACAACATCGCCACCTGCTGTTCATTTTGACCTCCTGGACAGGGTAGAAAATTAAGCCAATGATAAAAGGAAAAAAGTCCTGTAATGTTGCTTTGCTTAAAACTTGAACAGAGAAATGTCAGGTGACTCCTCCCTGCTCACTAATTTATTTTCTGAGCAGAGCAACATTACAAGACCTTGCTTTTGTTGCTAACTGCATTTTCTACCGACAGAATTCATTTGGCCAAAAATAGCCGCAGGTAGCGCTGTGGTTTTTTTAAATAAATTACTAAAACTGATAATATGAATTTTCCCAGACTGGTCTCCTCTTGTCCCTTGGCACACCGGTCTGAACCTGGCCTGGACCATGTCAACCACATTCTGCTGCCCAGACCTCTGGCTTAATCTCAGCTCTGCTTTGCTCCCTGCCTACCCTCTGGCTTTGCTCCCTGCCTACCCTCTGGCTTTGCTCCCTGCCTACCCTCTGGCTTTGCTCCCTGCCTACCCTCTGGCTTTGCTCCCTGCCTACCCTCTGGCTTTGCTCCCTGCCTACCCTCTGGCTTTGCTACCTGCCTACCCTCTGGCTTTGCTCCCTGCCTACCCTCTGGCTTTGCTCCCTGCCTACCCTCTGGCTTTGCTACCTGCCTACCTTCTGGCTTTGCTACCTGCCTACCCTCTGGCTTTGCTACCTGCCTACCCTCTGGCTTTGCTCCCTGCCTACCCTCTGGCTTTGCTCCCTGCCTACCCTCTGGCTTTGCTCCCTGCCTACCCTCTGGCTTTGCTCCCTGCCTACCCTCTGGCTTTGCTCCCTGCCTACCCTCTGGCTTTGCTCCCTGCCTACCCTCTGGCTTTGCTCCCTGCCTACCCTCTGGCTTTGCTCCCTGCCTACCCTCTGGCTTTGCTCCCTGCCTACCCTCTGGCTTTGCTCCCTGCCTACCCTCTGGCTTTGCTCCCTGCCTACCCTCTGGCTTTGCTCCCTGCCTACCCTCTGGCTTTGCTCCCTGCCTACCCTCTGGCTTTGCTCCCCCTGCCCTACCCTCTGGCGTTGCTCCCTGCCTACCCTCTGGCTTTGCTACCTGCCTACCCTCTGGCTTTGCTCCCTGCCTACCCTCTGGCTTTGCTACCTGCCTACCCTCTGGCTTTGCTACCTGCCTTCCCTCTGGCTTTGCTACCTGCCTACCCTCTGGCGTTGCTACCTGCCTACCCTCTGGCTTTGCTCCCTGCCTACCCTCTGGCTTTGCTACCTGCCTACCCTCTGGCTTTGCTACCTGCCTACCCTCTGGCGTTGCTACCTGCCTACCCTCTGGCTTTGCTACCTGCCTACCCTCTGGCTTTGCTACCTGCCTACCCTCTGGCGTTGCTACCTGCCTACCCTCTGGCTTTGCTACCTGCCTACCCTCTGGCTTTGCTACCTGCCTTCCCCTCTGGCTTTGCTAATTTGCATTTATCTCTAATCTAAGAATCTTAAGGAAGTTCATCTGTATCATTTCTGTCATGTAAAGACTGGGGCAAAAGAGCTGTAGGTGATGCCTGATCTAAGGGCATCATCTTTTCTAGGGTTATTTTCCCTAAGGAACAGGAACATTGCAAATTAAAGGTAGCAGGGCGTAGGGAGGCAGGGGCATGACAGCGTCGTAGGGGGTGTGTAGGCCACTCCCAGCTAGTCTGCGATTGGTGGGTTTAAATGGCGGCAAGATAGGGGTACAAATAGGTAGCTTTGTGTTTCCCGCTTCCAGTCCATTTTAGACAGTGCAGGAAAACGCCCACCCTCCCGCCCCAAGCATGTGAGTTGGTATTATAGTTTGGCTGGCGGAGTGGTTGAGTCCGGGAACCAATGGTTGCATGGTTATTGGTGGTTGGCACGCCTGGCACCTCAGGGGTAAGGAGGTGTGTCAGGAAGTGAGTTTGTTGAGGAGTAGGTGGTCCCGGGCTAGGACGGCAGCTGGCAGCGCTAGTGGCGTTGCGCAGTTATTAGATTGTTACAGTTGTTTGTTATACAAACGTTCAAGTTATCATATGTTCATGATATGTTATCTTATTTTCATGTTATGTTATGTTTGTTTATGTTTATCATATGTTTGTGTTATGCTATTTGCTTACGGTACGTGTTAATTTAAACTTCAGTTGTTAATAAATGTTCTGCGGCCCTTTCCTTCCAAAATTTGGTGTCTGTGTGATTCTTATGGGATTGGAGGGGTGGTGGTAGGTTGATAAGAGGTGGAACAAATCCCAGCGATGCGCCTGTCATGCACGCTAAAAGGATTGCGTTCAAACCGTTTGATGTGTCATTCTACGTCTGTCTTTTCTAATAGGTCTCCAGCATGTGTATCTGCATGCAAATGGAGACATGTTTCAGTTCTAAATCAATCTGTGTAGGTTCTGCTGCATTTACTTGGACGTAGCTATAGGATAGCTCTCATAGAGCCTGGGGGATAAGAATGAGCTACCCAGAGGCAGATATTGTAGGATGCGATGGTGCCCACCGTGCTTCAGAACTCTTAGATAGGGTGATCCTAGCCATCTAGGAAGGGTAATCCTAGCCATTCATAAACTACTTGTTCTTTACTTCTTGTTGCTTCACTGACAGCCTCATATCAACTGCCCACAGCATCCTTGCCCAGAACCAGCCAGGCAGTCATTTGAGTATCATCTCTTTGGAGGCAAATAGCAAGAAAGACAGATCAGCAAGACTTTACATGGATCTATAATGTGTCATGCTCAATGGGGATTCATTTAGCCTCATTTGAGTCTCCGTTGCTATTTTAATGCCATAGAAAAGTCTCCAAACTTGAGATTTGGCTGAATATACATATGTTCATCAGAATGATGCCGACTAACAACAGATAAGAGAGAGGTCTGGTCCCTAGTAATGGCCTGCTGGACTGAAATGAATGCTTTTTGAAGATATCTGCAGCTAAATGCCTAAATGATGATTCCAGTAACTGTTATAAACCATACAATTAAAACCTCATTAGCGTAGACTCCTTGGTGACCTTTGTTGTTGCCATGGTGATGGTACTGGGAGATGCTAATCTTGAAACATAGCTGCTCCAGAATACTATATAAATCCAGTTGTAGTGGTGGGAAAGTCTTGCTACAACATTTCACAGCATATATATTTATTTACTGTCTATTTTATTTGGCAGGTTTACAATTATTGCTAATACTTGGAGGACTCAGGTAAGCATTTCCTGCAGAAATATAGCAATTTTCCCATACAGTGCACCAAGGTAGTCTGCAATTACCATTTAGCTTCAGGCTTAAAAAATCATGGGAAACTTAATGAAACAAATACACTGGAAGAAAGGCACATAAAGTAAATTGTGCCCTTTGTTTATCTGAATAAAAATGATTAAGACGCATCCAGTCTTTCAGAAGAGTATCTGAAAATTCTTAACTTGCAGTGTATTCATTTGGGCACAATCACCAGAATGGATGTTATTCAGAGTTCTGTATAATTAGACAAGCACTTAGTGGGGAAATGCAATCAACTGGAAGAAGTCAAGCTGCTGCAAGAGCAAATTAGAGGCCCGGCAAAGTATATGACATAAAAAGGCACTAATAGGCGGAAATTCAAAAAAGAGCCACATAGGAACCTTTGGACAAACCCTTGTGAGCGCTAATGTGAAAGAGAATTGTGGTATATTGACTGTACCCACAGTTGTTTCACATTGCCTCCAGGGGACTGTGGCTGTGGGATAGTAGGTATAGTAGGGAGAGATGGTGCCTATAGTAGCAGTAGGTTAATAGCCTCTGGGAAGGGACTGGGGCTGTGGGATAGCAGGTATAGTAGGGAGAGATGGTGCCTATAGTAGCAGTAGGTTAATAGCCTCTGGGAAGGGACTGGGGCTGTGGGATAGCAGGTATAGTAGGGAGAGATGGTGCCTATAGTAGCAGTGGGGGGATAATAGCCTCTGGGAAGGGACTGGGGCTGTGGGATAGCAAGTATAGTAGGGAGAGATGGTGCCTATAGTAGCAGTGGGGGGATAATAGCCTCTGGGAAGGGACTGTGGCTGTGGGATAGCAGGTATAGTAGGGAGAGATGGTGCCTATAGTAGCAGTGGGGGGATAATAGCCTCTGAGAAGGGACTGGGGCTGTGGGATATCAGGTATAGTAGGGAGAGATGGTGCCTATAGTAGCAGTAGGTTAATAGCCTCTGGGAAGGGACTGGGGCTGTGGGATAGCAGGTATAGTAGGGAGAGATGGTGCCTATAGTAGCAGTGGGGGGATAATAGCCTCTGGGAAGGGACTGGGGCTGTGGGATAGCAAGTATAGTAGGGAGAGATGGTGCCTATAGTAGCAGTGGGGGGATAATAGCCTCTGGGAAGGGACTGGGGCTGTGGGATAGCAGGTATAGTAGGGAGAGATGGTGCCTATAGTAGCAGTGGGGGGATAATAGCCTCTGGGAAGGGACTGGGGCTGAGGGATAGCATGTATAGTAGGGAGAGATGGTGCCTATAGTAGCAGTGGGATAATAGCCTCTGGGAAAGGACTGTGGCTGTGGGATAGCAGGTATAGTAGGGAGAGATGGTGCCTATAGTAGCAGTGGGGGGATAATAGCCTCTGGGAGGGGACTGTGGCTGTGGGATAGAAGGTATAGTAGGGAGAGATGGTGCCTATAGTAGCAGTGGGGGGATAATAGCCTCTGGGAGGGGACTGTGGCTGTGGGATAGAAGGTATAGTAGAGAGAGATGGTGCCTATAGTAGCAGTGGGGGGATAATAGCCTCTGGGAAGGGACTGTGGCTGTGGGATAGAAGGTATAGTAGGGAGAGATGGTGCCTATAGTAGCAGTGGGGGGATAATAGCCTCTGGGAGGGGACTGTGGCTGTGGGATAGAAGGTATAGTAGAGAGAGATGGTGCCTATAGTAGCAGTGGGGGGATAATAGCCTCTGGGAAGGGACTGTGGCTGTGGGATAGAAGGTATAGTAGGGAGAGATGGTGCCTATAGTAGCAGTGGGATAATAGCCTCTGGGAAGGGACTGTGACTGTGGGATAGCAGGTATAGTAGGGAGAGATGGTGCCTATAGTAGCAGTGGGGGGATAATAGCCTCTGGGAAGGGACTGGGGCTGTGGGATAGCAGGTATAGTAGGGAGAGATGGTGCCTATAGTAGCAGTGGGGGGATAATAGCCTCTGGGAAGGGACTGGGGCTGTGGGATAGCAGGTATAGTAGGGAGAGATGGTGCCTATAGTAGCAGTGGGGGGATAATAGCCTCTGGGAAGGGACTGGGGCTGTGGGATAGCAGGTATAGTAGGGAGAGATGATGCCTATAGTAGCAGTGGGGATAATAGCCTCTGGGAAGGGACTGGGGCTGTGGGATAGCAGGTATAGTAGGGAGAGATGGTGCCTATAGTAGCAGTGGGGGGATAATAGCCTCTGGGAAGGGACTGGGGCTGTGGGATAGCAGGTATAGTAGGGAGAGATGGTGCCTATAGTAGCAGTGGGGGGATAATAGCCTCTGGGAAGGGACTGTGGCTGTGGGATAGCAGGTATAGTAGGGAGAGATGGTGCCTATAGTAGCAGTGGGGGGATAATAGCCTCTGGGAGGGGACTGGGGCTGTGGGATAGCAGGTATAGTAGGGAGAGATGATGCCTATAGTAGCAGTGGGGATAATAGCCTCTGGGAAGGGACTGGGGCTGTGGGATAGCAGGTATAGTAGGGAGAGATGGTGCCTATAGTAACAGTGGGGGGATAATAGCCTCTGGGAAGGGACTGGGGCTGTGGGATAGCAGGTATAGTAGGGAGAGATGGTGCCTATAGTAGCAGTGGGGGGATAATAGCCTCTGGGAAGGGACTGTGGCTGTGGGATAGCAAGTATAGTAGGGAGAGAATTTTATTAAAATATATTTAACAAATACAATAAAACAATAATTACATTTCAATCAAGCAAAAAACAAAAACAAAAAAAAGCCATATAAATCAATATTACATCAAAAACAAAACGTACCTTCCTGCAAAGCATCTTATTTCTTACAGATCATTATAAAACACATATCAAGAGGCATCTTTATGTTTCTTTTTTTGAGAATGGTCCAAACATTTCCCAGCAGACCGTTTAACCTGTACCCGCACACCTGCCCCCTGACTCTCCATCACATCTTGCTCCCCCAACTCCCCTTCCTCCAGTGACTCCTTTTCTGCCCCCTGAGACTGAAAAGCCCCTTCTCTTTTGCTCTTCTTCCTGCTGGAGATGATATCAGATGAGAGACTTTTCCTTTTCTCCCTCTCCTCCTCCTCCTCCTCCATTCTCTCCATCTCTACCTGTTCCTCTGCTAAATCCCCCCACGACTTCCCTCCTGGCAAAACAAACCTATTTTCAGTTGGGAGGGTAATTACACCCGGGCACTGAGCCTCCTTAGCTTTATTTGATTTGCTGCCCACCACTATCCAACCATCCCCTCCACCTCCCTCCTCTTGGGCTGCCTGTACCGCTGCTTGTGCCTTTGCCTGTTTGTTCTCCCCCTCTTTCCCTCTCACCTCTGTTGGGCGCCACCTGTCTGTCTCTCTTGCCCCACCTGCTCTCTCCTCCCCCCTTCCCTCAGTCTGGGGCAAGTTCTCCCCTGGCATTGGGGTACTCATTACGTTTTCCAGATTGGGACAAGCCTTCCTAATGTTGCGCCAGGCGTCGGGGCAGGCCCTATAAGCATGGCCGGATTGCATACACAGGTTACACTTTATGGCCTTTACACACTCCTTGCTTGGGTGCCCAGTCTCCCCACACAAAGCACATTTCTGTATGTTGCACTTTACAGCATAATGCCTGTTGGACCCACATTTATAGCATAGCCTGGGCTGGCCCACATAGAAACAGACACCCCTTGCTTTCCCAATGAAAAAGGAATTTGGGAGATGTTTCTGAACATTCTGATCCACATGCAATTTCACTTGGACTTTATACCCCCCTACCCAGAATCCCTCCTCATCAAACACCGGCTCCAGGGGGGATAGGACAGTGCACTGGCGCCGGAGCCATATGAGGATGTCCTGCTCATGCACTGTCTCTCTCTTCATGATAATGGTGACCAGTTTGGTTTCGGGTTTGGACACCGGTATTACCCTAAACCCCTCCCACTCCTTGGCCTCTTTACTCAGATGGTACCGCCTCCAGAACTCCTCTAACCCTTGGGATAGCTTATAGCTTAAATCAAACTCTGTGTCTGTGACACTCAGCAAGGCATAAACGTCCTGTGGGGTAAAACCCAGCAATTGTTTAATGATATTTCTGCCCACAAACCTGCGCCCCGGGAAATCCTCCCTCTCTTTCTCCCACTTAATTTTCACAACATTCCTCCTCTTATCAAACTCATCATCAAACTCATCATCCTGCTCACGTGCAAAGAATCTCCTTCCCTCCCAAACACTGCCCCCCGCAGCCCCAGCAACACTCTCAGTCCCCCCTTGCACATTGCTTTCCCCAGCAGAATAAACAACATTTTTTCCTTCCCCTCCCCCCTCAGTCACACACGTTGCATTACCTGCAATCACCTGCACCTCAGCTGCTTGCCCCACACTGCCCCCAGCACTCACCCCACTCACGGCAGCTGCACACACACTATCAGTATGGGAAAGACCGTTACTATGCACAATGTTAGTAGCAACGCTACATTCAGTAAAAGTTTTTGAAACTTCAGTCTCTTTGAGCAGTTCAGCAACTTTTAGCAGTCTCTCAGCAGTCACATTGCCCTCCTTCATCTGCTCAAATCTCTGTTTGTTGTCATACAGCTCCTTCCATGGCTCTATAACAGCCAGAATGTCTTTAATGTTAATTTCAGTCTCTTCCAGCTCCTTATTGAGGAAAGCCAACTCCCTGATGTACTGAGTTCTCCTCTCTCCTCTCAGCAACTTCTGATTTTTTATCAGTCTGTCAATGTCTCTGTTTAAATTGTTTTGCTTCTCCTCCAAACACCGCAGCTCCTTCAAAGCATTAATAATTGTATCATACTGTATAACAGTCTCAGTACCTTTGTGCACTTCCCCAGCCTTCCCCAGGGGCCCGGCAGCCATTACCTGTTCACTCTCCAGGGCCACACGGCTTCCATGCACCTCACAGGCAGCAGCCATTTCCTGGTCACTCCGAGCGCTTTCTGCAACTTTTAGGGCCACACGGCTGCATGTTCCTCACATGCAGCAGCCATTTCCTGGTTGGCCAGAGCACTTTCTGCAACCTCCAGGGCCACATGGCTTCCAAGCTCCTCACTGCCAGCAGCCATTTTGCAGCCATTTGACTCTCCTCTCACCTCCTGGTCTGCCTCTGTTGTAGCTCCGCAGCTCCCTGCAGTTACTCCAACACCGGCGTCCAGGTCCTCAGAGTCACTCTCCATGCCGCTTTGGGAACAGCTTTTGCTTTTCTTTTCCTTCCCTTTAAGAGAGCAGGAAACATTGCCCTCTGCAGTGCGCTCCACTGTCACCACAATGTTGGACCCAGTGGCCTGCTTGCTGCTTCTCAAACGGGTTTTCACTACCCGGCTAAACGGTTTAATCGCTTTCTTCCCCATTGAGCAGGGAAAAACAGCAAAAAACAAAGAAAAAATACCCACAAAAACTAACCCCCAGACCCAGCCGGGCCTGGGAGAAAGTCACAACTCCACAGAGCACTCAGAGCACCTCCACTCACTAGCAACAGCAATGAGCAAATGGCCTCTGGGAAGGGGGTGTGGCTGTGGGATAGCAGGTATAGTAGGGAGAGATGGTGCCTATAGTAGCAGTGGGATAATAGCCTCTGGGAAGGGACTGTGGCTGTGGAATAGCAGGTATAGTAGGGAGAGATGGTGCCTATAGTAGCAGTGGGGGGATAATAGCCTCTGGGAAGGGACTGGGGCTGTGGGATAGCAGGTATAGTAGGGAGAGATGGTGCCTATAGTAGCAGTGGGGGGATAATAGCCTCTGGGAAGGGACTGTGGCTGTGGGATAGCAGGTATAGTAGGGAGAGATGGTGCCTATAGTAGCAGTGGGATAATAGCCTCTGGGAAGGGACTGGGGCTGTGGGATAGCAGGTATAGTAGGGAGAGATGGTGCCTATAGTAGCAGTGGGGGGATAATAGCTTCTGGGAAGGGACTGTGGCTGTGGGATAGCAGGTATTGTAGGGAGAGATGATGCCTATAGTAGCAGTGGGATAATAGCCTCTGGGAAAGGACTGGGGCTGTGGGATAGCAGGTATAGTAGCGAGAGATGGTGCCTATAGTAGCAGTGGGGGGATAATAGCCTCTGGGAAGGGACTGTGGCTGTGGAATAGCAGGTATAGTAGGGAGAGATGGTGCCTATAGTAGCAGTGGGGGGATAATAGCCTCTGGGAAGGGACTGTGGCTGTTGGATAGCAGGTATAGTAGGAAGAGATGGTGCCTATAGTAGCAGTGGGATAACAGCCTCTGGGAAGGGACTGGGGCTGTGGGATAGCAGGTATAGTAGGGAGAGATGGTGCCTATAGTAGCAGTGGGGGATAATAGCCTCTGGGAAGGGACTGGGGCTGTGGGATAGCAGGTATAGTAGGGAGAGATGGTGCCTATAGTAGCAGTGGGATAATAGCCTCTGGGAAGGGACTGGGGCTGTGGGATAGCAGGTATAGTAGGGAGAGATGGTGCCTATAGTAGCAGTGGGGGGATAATAGCATCTGGGAAGGGACTGTGGCTGTGGGATAGCAGGTATAGTAGGGAGAGATGGTGCCTATAGTAGCAGTGGGGGGGATAATAGCCTCTGGGAAGGGACTGTGGCTGTGGGATAGCAGGTATAGTAGGGAGAGATGGTGCCTATAGTAGCAGTGGGGGATAATAGCCTCTGGGAAGGGACTGGGGCTGTGGGATAGCAGGTATAGTAGGGAGAGATGGTGCCTATAGTAGCAGTGGGGGGATAATAGCCTCTGGGAAGGGACTTGGGCTGTGGGATAGCAGGTATAGTAGGGAGAGATGGTGCCTATAGTAGCAGTGGGGGGGATAATAGCCTCTGGGAAGGGACTGGGGCTGTGGGATAGCAGGTATAGTAGGGAGAGATGGTGCCTATAGTAGCAGTGGCGGGATAATAGCCTCTGGGAAGGGACTGGGGCTGTGGGATAGCAGGTATAGTAGGGAGAGATGGTGCCTATAGTAGCAGTGGGGGGGGATAATAGCCTCTGGGAAGGGACTGGGGCTGTGGGATAGCAGGTATAGTAGGGAGAGATGGTGCCTATAGTAGCAGTGGGGGGATAATAGCCTCTGGGAAGGGACTGGGGCTGTAGGATAGCAGGTATAGTAGGGAGAGATGGTGCCTATAGTAGCAGTGGGGGGGATAATAGCCTCTGGGAAGGGACTGGGGCTGTGGGATAGCAGGTATAGTAGGGAGAGATGGTGCCTATAGTAGCAGTGGGAAGGGATAATAGCCTCTGGGAAGGGACTGTGGCTGTGGGATAGCAAGTATAGTAGGGAGAGATGGTGCCTATAGTAGCAGTGGGGGGATAATAGCCTCTGGGAAGGGACTGGGGCTGTGGGATAGCAGGTATAGTAGGGAGAGATGGTGCCTATAGTAGCAGTGGGGGGATCATAGCCTCTGGGAAGGGACTGGGGCTGTGGGATAGCAGGTATAGTAGGGAGAGATGGTGCCTATAGTAGCAGTGGGGGGATAATAGCCTCTGGGAAGGGACTGGGGCTGTGGGATAGCAGGTATAGTAGGGAGAGATGGTGCCTATAGTAGCAGTGGGGGGGATAATAGCCTCTGGGAAGGGACTGGGGCTGTGGGATAGCAGGTATAGTAGGGAGAGATGGTGCCTATAGTAGCAGTGGGGGGATAATAGCCTCTGGGAAGGGACTGGGGCTGTAGGATAGCAGGTATAGTAGGGAGAGATGGTGCCTATAGTAGCAGTGGGGGGGATAATAGCCTCTGGGAAGGGACTGGGGCTGTGGGATAGCAGGTATAGTAGGGAGAGATGGTGCCTATAGTAGCAGTGGGAAGGGATAATAGCCTCTGGGAAGGGACTGGGGCTGTGGGATAGCAGGTATAGTAGGGAGAGATGGTGCCTATAGTAGCAGTGGGGGGATAATAGCCTCTGGGAAGGGACTGGGGCTGTGGGATAGCAGGTATAGTAGGGAGAGATGGTGCCTATAGTAGCAGTGGGGGGGATAATAGCCTCTGGGAAGGGACTGGGGCTGTGGGATAGCAGGTATAGTAGGGAGAGATGGTGCCTATAGTAGCAGTGGGGGGATAATAGCCTCTGGGAAGGGACTGGGGCTGTGGGATAGCAGGTATAGTAGGGAGAGATGGTGCCTATAGTAGCAGTGGGGGGGGATAATAGCCTCTGGGAAGGGACTGGGGCTGTGGGATAGCAGGTATAGTAGGGAGAGATGGTGCCTATAGTAACAGTGGGGGGATAATAGCCTCTGGGAAGGGACTGGGGCTGTAGGATAGCAGGTATAGTAGGGAGAGATGGTGCCTATAGTAGCAGTGGGGGGATAATAGCCTCTGGGAAGGGACTGGGGCTGTGGGATAGCAGGTATAGTAGGGAGAGATGGTGCCTATAGTAGCAGTGGGAAGGGATAATAGCCTCTGGGAAGGGACTGTGGCTGTGGGATAGCAAGTATAGTAGGGAGAGATGGTGCCTATAGTAGCAGTGGGGGGATAATAGCCTCTGGGAAGGGACTGGGGCTGTGGGATAGCAGGTATAGTAGGGAGAGATGGTGCCTATAGTAGCAGTGGGGGGATCATAGCCTCTGGGAAGGGACTGGGGCTGTGGGATAGCAGGTATAGTAGGGAGAGATGGTGCCTATAGTAGCAGTGGGGGGATAATAGCCTCTGGGAAGGGACTGGGGCTGTGGGATAGCAGGTATAGTAGGGAGAGATGGTGCCTATAGTAGCAGTGGGGGGATAATAGCCTCTGGGAAGGGACTGGGGCTGTGGGATAGCAGGTATAGTAGGGAGAGATGGTGCCTATAGTAGCAGTGGGGGGGATAATAGCCTCTGGGAAGGGACTGGGGCTGTGGGATAGCAGGTATAGTAGGGAGAGATGGTGCCTATAGTAGCAATGGGATAATAGTCTCAAAATGTAATGCAAATTATGAATATAAGTCATGACTATACCTTTAAAGCTTATTTCCTGCACCTTAAAAAGGTTTTACACTTCAGAACTGACCATGTAATTATTGCCGAGGGAAGTAAAGTAAAACTTAACCTCCCAGTATCTGGAAAGCAGTTGGGTAGCACCTGGCGGCTGGCACATTTAACAACCCGCTGGTAAGCAGGGCAGTGGGCATTTGTCCTGCCTAGGATTTGATGAAAGGACCCATAAAATATATTTCTTGGGTTATTTTCATTATAAGAGTAATAGATTCACTGTATTGTCTCCCAGTAAAGGTGACAGATGCAATGTCTCATGATCTCAGGAATGCTGAAGACAGACCTAAGGCTATGTAGGGAATGAAATAATGTGCTCTCGTTTGGTTAATAAGTTAATGGGAAAAGAGTTTAACTCACTCCTATCCGCTGTTAAATTATATTTCTACACAGGTACAAGACTGAGCTGAGTACTGTACATAGCATGCACTGATCATTGCTTCCCTGTACAGGTGCTGTTAATGTGTTCCTGTGCAAGACATGCCTCATAGAGCTCTGCAGAACAGCACCAACCAGTGGGTATAAGTGGGAAAAAAATGCTTAACCCCTCTCCCTATTAGGGGCCCAATGCATTGGCTGGAGGGCTGGGCCAACTGGCAGATATGATGGGAGTTGGGAACAGGGCCGGATTTCTCTTCGGTGCGCCCCGAGGCCGCCCATGTGGGAGTCCCCCATGCGCATGCGCGAACGCGCACCCCAGTGCACATGCGCGAACGCGCCCCCAGTGCGCATGCGCAAAGCGCCCCCAGTGCGCATGCGCAAAGCGCCCCCAGTGCGCATGCGCAAAGCGCCCCCAGTGCGCATGCGCAAAGCGCCAGCTCCCCATTGCGCATGCGCAAAGCGCCAGCGCATGCGCGAACGCTCTTTTTAACTCCCATACGGAGCAGTGGGGAGAGGTCCCGACTGCTCCGTATGGGAGCAAAATTAAAAAATGTTCTTGCGGCGGGGCGGCGTGCCGCCCCTAAACTTCTGCCGCCCTAGGCCCGGGCCTTTGTGGCCTCTCCACAAATCCGGGCCTGGTTGGGAAGGTGATGTGATGAAGGTGAACTAAAGTCACTTTTGGGGTTTTAAAACCAATGCCCTAGAAAGGGCAAGCAATGAGGTCTCCCCCCCACCTATGTATATAAATATAGTATCAGCACCCTATCTATGCCTTCACCCTACACTGCCTATCATGGCGCCCTGCCGCAATGAGTGCAAGATACTCCTGATTGTGAATATCTATCCATCTATCTATCCATCATCTATCCATCTATCTATCTATCTATCATCTATCTATCTATCTATATATCTATCTATCTATCATCTATCTATCTATCTATCTATCTATCATCTATCCATCATCTATCCATCTATCTATCTATTGTCAATCTCTGTTATCTCTATCTATCCTGCCTATCTGTCTGTCTGTCTGTCCGAATCTATCTATCTATCTATCTATCTATCTATCTATCTATCTATCTATCTATCATCTATCTATCTATCTATCTATCTATCTATCTATCTATCTATCTATCTATCTATCTATCATCTATCATCATATCTGTCTATCCTGTCTGTCTGTCTATCTATCTATCTATCTATCTATCTATCTATCTATCTATCATAGGCGGATTTTCAATAAGGCTAGGGGAGGCTAAGCCTCCCCAAACCTGCTCTGGCACCATAAAAATAAAAAAATAAAATAAAAAAACCTGGCTCCGTTTCTGCGCTGACAGTAAAATTGACCAATCAAGACACAGATGCAGACAGGGATCGGGAAATTTTGCAAACTGCAGAAATGAAGACTTAAAAAAGAAGAATCTGCAGACTGTAAGTTTACCCATGAACCAGCTTTGAACTTTGCTGCAGTTTTCATCCCACAGGTACTATACACAGGTACTATACTGTATATGTTCTAAAGGCTGACCCACTAGCTGGAATTAAATTGTTTTTTGTCATCTGACATTTATAATATCCCCTACCCTAACAGATGGAGGGTAAGTTAATTTTTCCCCCTGACAAAGCTTATTGTGCTTTTATATATTTGTTATGGTTTTTTTGCACATTCTATTTTTTTTTTACTTTTGTCATTGTTTTTTTCATTTATAGTAAGTTACAGTGGGGCCAATGTTGTGTATCCGTGCCAGTGTTATAGTGCCAGGGCCTGAATATCTGCCATCTGTACCCACTGCTCCTCATGGCATATAATGTGCTGGGTTTGTATATAAAGACTGTCTCACTGTATATAATGTGCCTGGGATGTCAGTACCTGCTGCCTCACTTTCTATAAAGCTAACTTAAACACATCTAAAGGGGAGGTTCACTTTTAAGTTAACTTGTAGTATATTATAGAATGGCCTATTCCTAGCAACTTTGCAATTGGTTTTCCTAGTTAATTTTATATAGTTTTTGAATAATTTGCCTTTTGCTTCTGCCTCTTTCCAGCTTTCAAATGAGGGTCACTGACCAAAAAGTATTGCTCTGTGAAGCTACAGTTTTATTTTGTCATGCAGGCCCCTTAACTATTCATATTCCCATCTCTTGTTTAAACCACTACCTGGTATATAAGACCCTAGCAACCAGATAGCTGCTGAAATACCAAATGGAGAGCTGCTGAACAAAAAGCTAAATAACCGAAAAACCATTAAAAATAAAAGAGGACCAATTGCAAATTGTCTCAGAATATCAGTGTCTACATCATATTAAAAGTTAATTTAAAGGTGAACTACCCCTTTAACCTAACTGAACATAGAGAACCCCTAACAGAAGTGCACGTATGAATGCATTTACATCCAAAGCATTTTAGGGTTAAAAAAATCCCCCCCACCCGCACTTTTGCACAGTATCCCTGGGAGTCAGTGGGAACTGACAGAGGTAGTTGGGAGGTTAATTTTTTACACCAGCAGTGAATCCACTAAGTGTCACATTAGCTGTAGGTCAGTCTGTGTATGGGCCATCTTTAGCCTCCCCAAACAAAAAAGTCATCCTCCGCCTATGCTATCTATCATCTATCATCATATCTGCCTATCCTGTCTGTCTATCTATTTATCTATCTATCTATCTATCTATCTATCTATCTATCTATCTATCTATCTATCTATCATCTATCATCATATCTGTCTATCCTGTCTGTCTATCTATCTATCTATCTATCTATCTATCTATCTATCTATCTATCATCTATCTATCTATCTATCATCTATCATCATATCTGCCTATCCTGTCTGTCTATCTATCTATCTATCTATCTATCTATCTATCTATCTATCTATCTATCTATCTATCTATCTATCTATCTATCATCTATCATCATATCTGCCTATCCTGTCTATCTATCTATCTATCTATCTATCTATCTATCTATCTATCATCTATCTATCTATCTATCTATCTATCTATCTATCATCTATCTATCTATCTATCTATCTATCTATCTATCTATCATCTATCATCATATCTGCCTATCCTGTCTGTCTATCTATCTATCTATCTATCTATCTATCTATCTATCTATCTATCTATCTATCTATCTATCTATCTATGGACAATAGTTGTGGGCTGTCTGTACCACTTGTGCCAGACCTTACCTGCTCACCCCTGCAGTCCCACATCCCATATCTCTTCCTCTGTCTCATTGTGGTGCTAAAAATTACATAATTTGAATCACTAATTTCCATCCATATTGGTAAATGTGCATGTTGTATCCTCTTTGATAACACCCAGAGAAGCACTTGCCCTGTTTTGTCTCCTGGAAACATTGTTTTTTGTTAGCTTTTAACCAAACTGTTAGACAGTCCTTTATTGTGTTTTTTTACAGAGAAAGCCTGATAGAATCTAGAAAAGGTAGAGTGCTCCCTCTTCTGGACAGTATTAGACTTATTACATCCCATAAATAAAACACATGCTAAATGCACATATTATTTTTTATTTATATAGTCCAACATATTCTGCAGCACTTTGCAGAGATTCTACATCATTCCCATCAGTCCCTGCCCCAGTGGAGCTTACAGTCTATGGTCCCTTTCACATTCACACGCACTATGGCTCATTTATGACAAACCATTTACGTTTTTGGTAGTATGGGAGAAACCATAACCATGCATGTATAGAGAGAACATACTAGCTCCTAGCAGTTTGTGCCCTGTGGAATGGCAGCTTGGACCCCAGCAGTTTAGTTTAGTACCTGTGGATATACGCAGACACACACATATACATGCACCCATAGGGTCTCATAAGTGACAACAGGAGCTGTTACCGGTTCCCTGCTGCTGCACTGGGCAGAACTTTAATGTACGCTCGGATATTGATTATACATTTAAATGCAACAATCTAAAACTAACATTCAGATTGAAATTGTAGGATAAAGCCCTATAAATACAAATCGGAGGATGTTCTGAACATAAAATAGTTGACATTAATGTATGAAAGTGACTTCCATTACAGGACCCCCTAGGATTACATGCACAGATTTTATTATTATCTGACTGAAATCTTCTAACCTGTCTGATCAAGTAAATGACTGATCACCTTGGTACAAAAATTATTGGGAAGATAATTTGGAGCCCCCACACGGCCACTGTTCTGAATATATGGCAGAAAGTTCTCTGTATACATACTACACAGGGACAGGATCTGTTATCCAAAATGCTCAGGACCTGGGGATTTCTGGATATGCTGTCTTACTGTAATTTGTATCAGACTTTAAAATCATTGCTAAAAATAACTGAAACATAAATAAACCCAATAGGATTGTTTTGCCTCCAATATGGATTCATGCAGCTCAATTACCATCAAGTACAAGGTACAGTTTTATTATTACTGAGAAAAGGAAATCATTTAACCATTAAATAAACCCAATAGGGCTGTTCTGCCCCCAATAAGGGGTAATTATATCTTAGTTGGGATCAAGTACAGGTACTGTTTTATTATTACAGAGAAAAGGGAATCATTTAACCATTAAATAAACCCAATAGGGCTGTTCTGCCCCCAATAAGGGGTAATTATATCTTAGTTGGGATCAAGTACAGGTACTGTTTTATTATTACAGAGAAAAGGGAATCATTTAACCATTAAATAAACCCAATAGGGCTGTTCTGCCCCCAATAAGGGGTAATTATATCTTAGTTGGGATCAAGTACAGGTACTGTTTTATTATTACAGAGAAAAGGGAATCATTTAACCATTAAATAAACCCAATAGGGCTGTTCTGCCCCCAATAAGGGGTAATTATATCTTAGTTGGGATCAAGTACAGGTACTGTTTTATTATTACAGAGAAAAGGGAATCATTTAACCATTAAATAAACCCAATAGGGCTGTTCTGCCCCAATAAGGGGTAATTATATCTTAGTTGGGATCAAGTACAGGTACTGTTTTATTATTACAGAGAAAAGGGAATCATTTAACCATTAAATAAACCCAATAGGGCTGTTCTGCCCCCAATAAGGGGTAATTATATCTTAGTTGGGATCAAGTACAAGGTACAGTTTTATTATTACAGAGAAAAGGAAATCATTTCTAATAATTTGAATAACATGGATAGTGATGAGTGAATCTGTCCCATTTCACTTCGGCGAAAAAGTTGAGAATCTTTCCAAAGATTTGTGAAATGGCGAAAAATTCTTAAAATGGTGAAAATGACACAAGTCCAATAAATTGTCATGGGTGGCTTTTTGTGACGCGGGCGACAAGTTTTTGTCACACAACAAATTTTTACGAGGCAAATTTTGTTGCCCTTTTTGCAAAACAATCCACCAATGGCGAAACGTGGAAATTCAACGCAAATCCATGCCGGGGGAATAATTTCGCCCATCACTTAAAAATGGACTCTACAGGAGATGTCCTTCACATAATTCAGAACTCTCTGGATAACAGATTTCCGAATAACAGATCCTATAACTGTATTATAAAGTGATACGGACAAGCTCCTTTCAACAATAAAGCTACATGGATACATTGATATAGTAGATAAATGTGAGGGATGGTCCTGGCAGAAGCCAGTGCTTTATGGCACAGCCCGATAACCGCCAGAATCAATAGAACCCCAACCCAATAACCCAATAGAACCCCACGCAATGTTTGCTCTGACTGGGAAAGCGGTTCAGCCCAAGCAGTGAATTATTTCCAGTGAATTAAGATATCATTATAGATGTCACAGGGAAACCACAAGTGTGTAAATATAACTTCATACAGTGTGTGTGTCATGAGATGAAGCGCTATATTGCGCTGGTGTGAATGCAAATACAGTCTCATTCCCAAAGGGCAGGGGAAGCGTCTCTGCTAGAGCCACAGTGTGCAAAGTGCAATTTTCTCACCCCAATCTCCATATCATTGTGAACACGCACAGAGCTGCGTCCACCACAATTGCACCAAAAGGCACACTATTATATGTGTATGTGCAGCCATCAGAAAATGTGGTGCCCTGAGCAAGTTATTGTAGGGGATCAGAGGCCTCTTTCCCCTGTTTTTCTCTCTGTGACATCAACCAGCCCGGTTACAGACTGGAGAGAAATCTGATTGGCTGGGTGCCCCAGTGCACCTCTGTGAAAAGAGAAGGACTCAGGGAATGCCTTGCTTTGGAGCCAAACCAGGGCTTGGGACAGCAGATTATAAAGGGACCCCTGCTGCAGTGCCAGCCAGAGAGCCAGATCAGGAGGAGCAGATGCAAGTGAAATAACTGTTACAAGTTACATTGCAAAGGGCTCTGCTGTGCTGCAGTGCTCTGCTTGGCGAATAGCATCGAGCTCCAGCCATAGTATTAGAGAATTCTCCTAAGTTGTTTGTGGGTGGCTTTACCTCTGTGTGAGCCTCCAGTGTGTGTCCCCTGTGTGAGGTCAGGTGTTGGTTGTGTGCCTGCTATGTGGGGGCAACTGCCTTTCCAAAGGGAGAGATACTCTGGGGCAGGTAGCGCTAACTGGGGGGACTAAAGAGCTCTTTGGGAAAGGACTGAACTGAGCAGGGGTCTTGGTGTATCCGGATCAGAGTGTGGGATTGTGGCACCTTAGGAGACTGTGCCGGGAGTGTATAGACCACATGAGTTCCCCTTTATCATATATTTTGTTCATGCTTTATTCAACTTTAAATAAGTTTATATTTGCTGCGAACTGTGTGTGCTCCTCAGTGTCCACTAGGTGGAGGCACTGCGCTGTAAATCCCTGTTCCCAAATACCTTTCATGCAAAGAGAATTCAGTCTACTGAGAAAAAGGGTAACAGCAAGAAGAGTGAGTGTAATCCAAATTCTGCACAAGTGCTCCAAGAAAGGGTTACATTATATATATGGGGCCCCATAAACACAAGCATGCAGTGCTAACATTGTGGCTACGCACCTTGTGTGTGCCATATAAACATCTGATGTTACTACAGAGTTCTATTAATTAATGTGCTAATTAACAATCAGTTTATTGGGGGTCAGTGGAGTTTGCCCTAAGTTTAAACCCTACACTCCTTCCTGCCCCTGCTCTGTGCTCTCATTGCTTGATATGGAAGTTATGTGAGTTTTTGCAGTTATGTCAACCTCTTAAATTTAAGGGCCAAATAACTAGTCAGTATAAGTTTCTAAGAATAGTAAACAAAATGTGCTAATAAGTCACTCTTTAAATTGGGGTCAGTCAAGTTTATATGTAAGTTGCCTACTAATAGTAATGTAAGTATTTGCATACGTGTAAATTGCGTAAAGGTCCCCATACACTATAAGATCCGCTCGCTTGGCGATGTCGCCAAGCGAGCGGATCTTTACCCGATATCCCCACCTACGGGTGGGCGATATCGGGTAGCAAGTTGCTTTAAAAAAAAATAATCCGATCGTTTGGCCCTGGGGCCAAACGATCGGATTACATTTGCAGCCATGGGCAGTCGGTTCGGGGACCGCATCAACGAGCCGATGCAGTCCCCGATCCGACTGGATTTTCTAACCTGGCCGATCGATATCTGGCTAATTTCAGGCCAGATATCGGTCGGCCAGGCCGCTCGTTTCTGCCCATACACGGGCCGATTAGCTGCCGTATCGGTCCAGGGGACCCATATCGGCAGCTTCTATCGGCCCGTGTATGGGGGCCTTAAGTGTAGGGGCCCAATGATGTTGCTGTGGGGCCCAATAACCAGTCATTCCCCTGCTGGAAAGTTCATGTAGGAGATGCTGATATAATTCAGTAAAAAGATTCCAATATAAACGTCTGATAAAATTGTTAATTAATGTGCTAATAAGTCAGTCAGTTTATTGGGGGTCAGTGGAATTTATCCCCTGCCTGCTAGGGTTGCCACCCAACCAGTATTTGACCAACTCAGACGGTAAAACACCAGCTAGAGCTGGGAATTTGTAATACCCTCAATTCCTCCCTTTCCTTGCTTTCTCTTCTGCCCGATACCCCTTATTTGAACAGGCCCACCTCCGCTCCATCCATTTCCCTGCCCCATGTCATTATCACCCTGGCCCCCAAGTCCCATCAACCCCACCCCCACCCGAAGGCTGGTATAATACAGGCCAAAAGGAGGCAAACCTTCTGCCTGCCCCTGTCTGCCAGGCCCCCTTCTAAAGCAGAACATACCAGGGCCCCCCGCCCCCCCATACATGATGTCTGATTTTATTGCTTTTACCTCATTACCCCAGTACACCCCTAATTGCTTTTATCTTAGATTTGAATGCAAAAGTTAAAGTTGCAAATTGGCTCAGAATACCACTGCCTACATTACACTTAGGGGTTATTTATCTTTTGCGCTAAAATTCCCGGTATTCGAATTATGGTTCAAAACCTTAATGTTTGTTATTTATTAAGTGCAAAAAAATCTCAAAACTTGAATGTAAAATTTTGGCATTTAAAAGCTTTGGAGTTTATGTAGACGTCAATGGAAGTTGTCCTAGGCAATATCAAGCCTTTTGTTTTTCAATTTGAGATTTTCATATTCAGATTTTTTAGTAAATATGCAAACATTTAAATGTTAGTTTGTTTGAAGTAGAAAAAAGCGTTTAAAATACACAAACGTGAACATTTATAAATAAGCCCATTATTGTTCATTATAAACAAAACCAGCGTGCTTTATTATCAATAATGAATTATTACATAGGAAACAGTAAACAGACGGAAAGGCGTGATCTCATTTGTCCTGCAGGAAACCATTTTGCCAGTAGAGGGCACTCTGATGTCTCAGAAAGAATATTTGTGAATGAGTTCAAGGCTAGCCAATTCTTCCTGTGAAATGTCTATTCGTTGCCTTAGAAATGTATTTATTGTGTTAAACCTATTTTATTCCTTCTGTATTCATACCAGCAGCATTAGATAATATTATATAGCAGCCAAAGACCTAACACTGTGCCTAATATATTACTGTATACAGTATATCTGCTTGTTGTTTTTACTCCTATATCTTTAACATACTGTACACTCCATCTTATAACCATACCTTTATTTCTATAATGGGTCCATGCATAGGGCTGCAGTTAAGGTGCCTATATATATATATATATATATATATATATATATATATATAGAGGCATGGGATCCGTTATCCAGAAAGCTCCGAATTATGGAAAGCCCGTCTCCCATAGACTCCATTTTAATCAAATAATTCAGATTTTTTAAATTGATTTCCTTTTTCTCTGTAAAAATAAAACAGTACCTTGTACTTGATTCCAACTAAGATATAATGAATCCTTATTGAATGCAAAACAATCCTATTGGGTTTAATAAATGTTTTATTATTTTTTTTAGTAGACTTAAGGTATGAAGATCCAAATTACGGAAAGACCTCTTATCCAGAATACCATTGGTCCCGAGGATTCTGTATAATTGGTTCTATATCTGTATATATACGTTCTGGGGTAAACCTTCTTATCTGTGTATCATTCCATACCTTTCTTTTTTAATTATAACAAAAGGGCATTTTTAGGAGTAATTGAATTTCTGGTGCTGATGATTCAGCAAAGCACTGGAATTATTCATGAGATGAGAGAAAATAAAAGCAATAATACCCTTCATCTTCCTCACATTTAGCTGGGAGGGACATTCCTCCAACAATGCTTGAGCACTTCATATCACTGCCTTGGGCCTTTCCCACCTCTGCTGACCAGTTTGCAGCTTTTAGCATAATAAAGTAATAAAAAATGTTGTGGCCACAGCACTTCCTGATCAGATGTGGTGCCAAAAGTATAAAGATACTAACTGGTAAAATGAACAAAGTGTGGGCAGGTTTAGATCTATGATATTCATAGTGATGCACCATAGAACTAAAGAAACCCTTGCATTGCAGAAGGCAATAACTGCCGGCCTGCCTGAAGCCCAGAGATGTCAGCTCCTCTGTATTTTCAGGGCATATTAAGTGCAATGTTGGTGGGTTAAAGTCCTATTGGCAAGAGTCATGTTCATTCTCTTAGACCCCCTGAGGAGGAAGGTGCATGTGTATGTATGGGGTGCGGGGTGGGAGCAGGTCCTACTGTAGTTCCCTAAGGCACGAGATTAAAGGTCAGGCTAGGAGGACCCAATGAATTGTGATTACGCCAGGAAGGTCTTCTTCTATCAAACATAGTACAAATCTAGCTTGTGTCCGTAAACAGAACAGGGAAATCTCAACCTGGAAAGGGGATAAAGGTCTGTTTTAGGAGATGCTGAGAGCTGCAGAAACTTAGTGTGCCAAAGGAATGGTGCTCTCATGTTATCAAGTAAACAAGAAGATAGTGCTTAACCTATGGGTCAGGATCCAAAATGTAGTCCCCAATGCTGTTTAGGGTGAATGACCAAGCTTTTTTTTAAAGGATAAGTTAACCTTCAATATAAGTTGCTGTTAAAATGATCAGAGTGCTATTCTAAGCTTTTTTTGTCATTTACAATTATTATTATTTTAAAGATTCCAGGAACTTAAGAAAAATATGTACTGTTAATATAGTATAGTTGACCTGCTGGTCAATTTCTGACCATAATCTAGGTGAGAAACCTGTCAGAAGACAGAAAAACTCAGATCTCGGGTCTTTTTTCTCAAGTACAGAGGAAACATCAAGTTTCTGCACTTCACAAACTGACCAGCAGGTGGTGCTGTATTAAAAAAGAAATCATTTATTAACAGTTCACATATTTTCTTTAATATTTTGGAATCTTAAAAAACAATATAACGAATGTCACTTGCAAAAGTGCTTAGAATAGCACTATTTATCTTTTCAACTGACTGGAAAATTAAATTAGCAGATGTTAGTGTGATGTTTCCCTGCTCAGAAAATGATGTCAGTCAGCGGAGTGGAGTCTGGTCAGTTCAAAGCAGATCAATATCACAGGTATTTCCTCTTCTCACTAATTTAATTTTCTGCTGACTGTATGCAGTCAATTACAATGAACAGCAGGTGGCACTGTTGTTTCAAATTCATTATATTAGCAGTAAAAAAATTCTAATATCTTGAGTATTGATATAAATTGTCAAAGTACTTTTACATTAATTTGCTTTGAGGGTTTATATTTACTTTAAAAGTCCCTTTCATTTACATTCAGGTATGGGATCTATTATCTGGAAACTCATTATCCAGAAAGCTCTGAATTACAAGAACGCCATCTCCCATAGACTTCATTTTAATCAAATAATTAAATTTTCTTTAAAAGATTATCCTTTTTCTCTGTAATAATAAAACAGTACCTGTACTTGATCCCAACTAAGATATAATTACCCCTTATTGGGGGCAGAACAGCCCTATTGGGTTTATTTAATGGTTAAATGATTCCCTTTTCTCTGTAATAATAAAACAGTACCTGTACTTGATCCCAACTAAGATATAATTACCCCTTATTGGGGGCAGAACAGCCCTATTGGGTTTATTTCATGGTTAAATGATTCCCTTTTCTCTGTAATAATAAAACAGTACCTGTACTTGATCCCAACTAAGATATAATTACCCCTTATTGGGGGCAGAACAGCCCTATTGGGTTTATTTCATGGTTAAATGATTCCCTTTTCTCTGTAATAATAAAACAGTACCTTGTACTTGATCCCAACTAAGATATAATTACCCCTTATTGGGGGCAGAACAATCTTATTGGGGTTTATTTAGTGTTTAAATGAGTTTTAGTAGACTTAAGACATCCAAACTGCAAAAAAATCCCTTATCCGAAAAACTCCAGGTGCCAAGCATTCTGGATAACAGATCCCATACCTATATATATACTGTATACACATGCTATTTCTGCAGTGCTTTCTGTGTGCGCTGTTTAGTTTACACCCCCATGTTTGATCATAGGAACAAGAAGCCTATAAACTGACAATACATTATTTTTATATTTGTGATGAATCCGTCAATAGTAAAGGGAATATGCGGCTTGTTTCTATTTTCTCCCTGTGTATTTATTGCAGGCACATTCACTCTGCAGCTTTCACAGTATGAGTAATAAGCCAATTTATCCAGACGTACATCTGCTATGACATTTTCTTCTTTCTTATGTGTAGTTTTTTTCCCTCTTTTTTTATTGCTCAAACAATTGTATGCATGGGTTGATCTCCAGATCCTACGTCATCTGGCAGTAAAAGCTTGTGATTGACAGCAGCTTCCTACTGTGGCTTGATGTAAAGTATGTGTATGCCTGTCGCTGAGCCAGCATCGCTCCACGCAATCCCTTTAACTGCCGTTACTGTATCTTACGTCAGATATACTGTATATGCCCTGTATGTCAAATCCCATAGAGCCCCAGTAAAACAATCAATTCTTCATTATCAGTGATCTACTTTTCCCCTGTAATAACAAGCCAGTGCGTAGACTGCAAGCTCAATGGCGTTGCATAGGTTACAGAAGCATTAAAGGGATAATGTTGAGAGTGATATTCTAAGACAAGTAGTAGCAACTCTCATTAGTTGCTCAATAGTTCATTAAGAAGAGCAATATTTGCCCAGGTCTAGTACCCTATAGTATCAGATGCTTTCAGACACAACAGCTTGCATCATGGTTTTACTGCCCAACATGAAAACCCAGTGGGCCCAGGTCCTTTTGGCCACACCACCAGTGGGTGGTGCTGTGAATTATATGGGGGGGGGGGGGGGGGGGGGGGGGCGTGGAACTGCTACCTGGTGATCAGTTGCTTTGGTTTATTAGACCTGGAGCAAGCTTTACATCTACAGAGGAAGTAGACCCCACGGTTGTAGGGGGGCCTGGGGGACAGGGGGGGCTGGACCATGGAGTCTGCTTCCTCTATACTTGCTAATATATGCCCCCTCCTGAGCTGCTTTCTTACCTGGGAGCTGGGTCGGACTGGGGGGTGAAGGGCCCACTGGGGCCCACGCCCATAGCCTCCCCCCCACCCCACCGAGGGGTCCCCCTAACTCCCCCTCGCAGGGCCCCCCACCCGACGCCCTTCTCTGAGAGCGTAAATTTATTGCGTCGGGGCAGGAGCGGTCGGGCACGGGGAGTGCCGCAAGGGTCGGGTCTGGGCCACTGGGGCCCACTAGAGCCGGGGCCCACCGGAATTTTTCCCAGTGTCCCGGCAGCCCAGTCCGACCCTGCCTGGGAGTGGGGAATGTGAGGGGGACGGGACACAGGCGGGGAGTGGGGAATATTCTGGTGGGGGGCCAGGTAGGAGTCCCTGTGTACCGGGGCCCTCCAAAGATTTTTTTGTGGGTGAGCCTGGTGCAGACTAATTATGCCCCTGCATTTGAAATTACATTATTTATCCTTTTCCCCTAAAATGGAATCCTCTTTATATCATGCTTAATCATCGAGAAGGCCAATGTTTTGCTCCCCTGACATGCACTTGTTATTAAGCATTAAGTAAATATACGCTGGGATTACATTGGGCCAGTTAATAAGCTTGCGTGTGCTTCCCCGTCCTCCTAGAATAAATATTGATACTCTCCGACTACAGGATACATGGGAAGTGGTTCGATCCGGCTCTATCACTGCTCGCAGGGAAAAACTGCTTGTAGGAAGCGATTCTGCATCAACAGATGGTCTGAACATGCTGAGCATTTATTTGCCTGGCCTACCAAGTGGAAACAATGCCCTCGGTATATGACACGTTCTGTGTTAGAAGAAGAATAATGCGTAGAAACAAGCTGTAATTATATGACACATCCACTGCTCTTTGCTTTATTTGCATTGTACCCCTGTGCCTCAGAACTGAACCTGCGAATTAGCAGCAGAACTAATACGGAGGCTTATGGGCGGTGTTCAGATTAAAATGAACTTTTAGTAGCTTGTAGACAATGGTATTCTATGGCAAACTGCAATTGGTCTTCATTTGTTTATTTAGTTTTTGAATTTGAATTCCAGTTCTAAATATCAGCAGGGCATTTGTACAGAAGGATAAGCAATACAAAGTAACAGTAATAATACACACTGTATGAAGCCTTCAAGCCAATCAGATATTGGGTTGCTGGGGTCAGCGACTCCCATAGGCATTTTAAGAGTACTTGCACTGCTATGCTTGCCTCTACCCAAGCTATAATCGGTAACAATGAGCGAATATTTTTGCTTATTGACTTGAAAACTTTTTGCAAATATTTTGCCATTTTACAAATTTTTCAGTAGTTTCTCGAAATTTTTGATGAACCAAAAAGGGACAGATTCAGTTATCACTAATAACTGGTGGTCCAGTGCGGAGCAGGAGGGTTTCATTAGTAGAATGAAAAGGCACAACAGAAAGATCAGGAGAATGGACTATTCTGCAGGGTGCATTTTGTCCGCTGGACCTACCGAAATGCTCTCTCTCATGTTGAAAAAAAATTACCTGAATGCAGGGTCGGACTGGGGGGTGCAGGGCCCCGGTGGTGCCCCTGCCAGCCACATCCCCCTCACCCCCCCGCCACAGGGCCCCTGCAGGGGCCCCCCCTAGCCCCCCCCACAGGGCCCCCCACCCTATGTCCTCCCCTGAGCGTGCATAATTAAACGCCTCAGGGGAGGAACGGTAAGCAGGGGGAGCGCTGGCAAGGGTCGTGTCTGGGCTGCCGGGGCCCACCGGGGTTTTTCCCGGTATCCTGGCAGCCCAGTCCGACCCTGCCTCAATGTGAAAGGCTGCTTAAAGCCCATTTTGCCGGGAATGTATAAGCAGGGGTGTAACTACAAAGGAAGCAGACCTTGCGGTTGCAGGGGGGGCCCAGAGTTTAGGAGGCCCAGTAAGGCCCTAGTTAATGAACCATTTCAATATTTTGCAGTATAAAAAAGTCACCTTACATATAGTTTGGGGCCCTAGGTTGAATTTGCTGTGGGGCCCTGTAACATCAATTTACGCAGCTGCAGGCAGGGACTACGTTTGGGGACATTTTTGCCTGGGAAAGTGTGACACGTTTGCACCCCGCCTTGCAGTGCTAGACAAATGCTGTTTATTATTATTTATTATTTATGGGTATGGGACCTGTTATCTAGAATGCTAGGGACTGGATAACACCTTTCAGTGATTTGGATCTCCATAAAGACTAATTTAACCATTAAATAAACCCAATAGGATTGTTTTGCCTCCAATAAGGATTAATTAATCCAGTTGGGATCAAGTACAAGGTACTGTTTTATTATTACAGAGAAAAGGGAATCATTTAACCATGAAATAAACCCAATAGGGCTGTTCTGCCCCCAATAAGGGGTAATTATATCTTAGTTGGGATCAAGTACAGGTACTGTTTTATTATTACAGAGAAAAGGGAATCATTTAACCATGAAATAAACCCAATAGGGCTGTTCTGCCCCCAATAAGGGGTAATTATATCTTAGTTGGGATCATGTACAGGTACTGTTTTATTATTACAGAAAAAAAGGAAATCCTTTTTAAAAATTAGAATTATTTTCTTATAATGGAGTCTATGGGAGATGGCCTTTCACTAATTTGGAACTTTCTGGATAACGGGTTTCTGGATAATGGATCCCATACCTGTACTACATTGATATCCCCCTCTAAAGCTGCTGCCCTAGGCATAGGCCCACAGGTACCTATATGCTAGATCTGGCCCCTAATTCCCTGCTCTGTATGAAGGAGTGTGTAATACAAAAGTAAAAAATTGAATTATACCATTTAAATGGAATCTATGGGAGATGGCCTTTCTGAAATTTGGAGCTTTCTAGATAATGGGTTTCCAGATAATGGATCCCCCACCTGTACTATAGAATATAGAAATCATTACCATTTACACCTTCTATTTTAACATCTGTTACATCCAATAAATCCTCCCAAACCTATAAGCATTGCAGCTAAAGTGAGTTTTACCGCTGTTTCACTGGCGGCTGTCGTACAGAATCACATACGCTAATCCCATAATAATAATACATTTCTCCATAAAATAGAAATCAGATCAAAATTCCCATGTACATTTCTCTGTGCTGTTAAAAGTAATGTATGGGTTCTAGATATGCTGTTATTTATTTGTGCCGCGCTCAGATTATTTTAACCGTTAAAAGTGCAAGTGCTGAGCGGCTTTTCCAGCCTCATTAGTGTATATTGCAAAGCCGCTGATTTGGGCTCACACTGGGCTGCTGGTAGCCTGTGATTATATCTGTACAATGATATTCTACCTGCCACAGTGTCAGGGAAACGCCACTTACAGACGCAGCTGACACCGGGACGGGGTACAAGGGAGTTACACTCAGTCACCTTTTACACAGGTTAGACTAACATCAAGCACCCCCAAACAAACCACTGCCCCAAATACAACTATTTCGCTGCCACCATCTATCATTAACAGGCGATAGAAACCTAATTACCCAAATATTTCATACACAAACTTTCCTACTGCAGTGAGGGATAGTTCTACTACTTCCACACACACACCAGCAGCCACGGGTACTTTACATACACACTGTCCTACTGACAGCCCACTAGCTAATTAGTATACACACAACCAAGCAGTTAATACACCTCTAGGCCTGAGCAGTCATACGAGGTACGTGGGAATTGATATAGAGCCAAAGGACAGAACTTATTAAATTTTATATTTAATATTACAAGGGTAAACAGTGCATTAAAAAGATGTTACAAAAGAGACATATACAAACAGTAAATAAAAAATAAAAGGGGATAAAAACACAGAGAAATTCTAAGTACGTTACCGAATATCTTGTGCCCTCTGAGGCAAGAGGTTGAAATCCTGAGCCCATCCCCCAACCTAAGTTGCGGCCTCCAGAATGAGCTAAAGAAAACCTGGGCATGCGTGCTTTTATCCCCCGCTGTGCCCCTCCCTCATTACCGTATGCATGAGGAGGGAGTGCCCAGGAACTGGTCACATGACCCCTTTGGGTGGTCCCCACCCACCCTCTTTAGAGAGCTGTACTTCTCATGCCAGTTTCTTTTCATATAATATTGGTACTTGCTAGTACTCAATATTATTATGAAAGTAGGGAATTGTTTTAACCTATATGTGGGCGATCAAAATGATACCAAACATGAGGGGTATCTCATGTCCCAGCCCCCCAGAAACCATCCCTCCTAACTGGTGGGTATAGGCAGTCCCTGTTTAGTATCATTGAGAAGCATGCAGCCCCCTCATAAACCCTATGTGTTTTATGAGTATGGGAACCCTAAAGCAGAGGAGATATGGACCCCTTTCTATAATCCATATTTTTCTGTATGCTGTTCCCTCCTGCAGTTTTAGGCCCACACTTTGTCTCTCTTTGATCAACAGATCAAAGAAACCAGCTTCCTGCCTCCACGGGCTGGCCCCGCATTGTCTGATGAAGTTGTCACCTTTCCTCAGCCATGGTTGTGTCTTTAGGGGATATTTGTGAATTACCCCCTACTGGGAAGGGTTTCCTTCAAATGTGGATTTCAACCAGACTTTTCTAAATTGAAAATTGAAAATCTATGTGGAGCCTTACTGCTCCAACATGACACGCAGTTTCCTCACAGGTCCAGCTAGAGCTTTCATACACTGCAGTGGGTGGTAGCTATCATGATAAGGCGGTAGAGAAGGTTTCCACATGCAGAGAGCTTTGATGGTAGGAAAGTTACTTTGACTGTCGAGCTTGGAGTAGTTTAAAGGCACGAGGTAGTTGCTCTTGGGGTGTCTGTGCCACAAGGGATCTGCCATTGACCTGGCCCATATTCTAGCAGAGATTGCACATGAGTGCACACAGAATTTGCCCAGATCTGTTGCACGTTACTCATAGCCCCGTTAGTACTTATGAAAACATGTTTCCTGAAATAGACACAGTCACACGGAATGTTTTTATATGAAATTATCAAGATGGATTCTTAACTTAGGCCTAAAAGGTTCTAGGAACCTTCTTTCTGAGAAATGTCTCCTTTTCAGGATTTTGATTTTATTATTTCAGCAGTGTAATCAGCTAACCCTTTCCACAAAGTGTCTAGGCCACAGTGCCACAGCATTGGCAACACCAATGACCACTCCACTGTCATGGATTAATTTACCTTTTGGTCCACCCCTACTGATCTGTGACTCCCACCCCTACTGATCTGTGACTCCCACCCCTACTGAGGTGGTTCTCCCACCCCTACTGAGCTGCGACTCCCACCCCTAATGAGCTGCGACTCCCACCCCTAATGAGCTGCGACTCCCACCCCTACTGAGCTGTGACTCCCACCCCTACTGAGCTGTGACTCCCACCCCTACTGAGCTGGGACTCCCACCCCTACTGAGCTGCGACTCCCACCCCTAATGAGCTGCGACTCCCACCCCTACTGAGCTGCGACTCCCACCCCTACTGAGCTGCGACTCCCACCCCTACTGAGCTGCGACTCCCACCCCTACTGAGCTGCGACTCCCACCCCTACTGAGCTGCGACTCCCACCCCTACTGAGCTGCGACTCCCACCCCTACTGAGCTGCGACTCCCACCCCTACTGAGCTGCGACTCCCACCCCTACTGAGCTGCGACTCCCACCCCTACTGAGCTGTGACTCCCACCCCTACTGAGCTGTGACTCCCACCCCTACTGAGCTGTGACTCCCACCCCTACTGAGCTGTGACTCCCACCCCTACTGAGCTGTGACTCCCACCCCTACTGAGCTGTGACTCCCACCCCTAATGAGCTGTGACTCCCACCCCTACTGAGCTGTGACTCCCACCCCTAGGCACCAGCTTTTGTGGCCTTTCTGCACATATATTATAGTCTTTAACAAAAGAGAATGAAAACAAAGCTATATAAATGCTGCTCTTATTGATTAACCTGTGAATGGGAACAGCACTGATACTAATGACTGCTAAAGTCAATGTAAATGTCAATACAACATACTCATTGGGTTTGTTAACATATATATGTTAGTCATACCTTTCCAAAGGAGCTGAAGCTCTGAATTCTATGTGTGTACGGCACATAAATGCTTATCATTTGTTGGGTCTCGGAAAACAACAATTTTAAATTAAACTTTAATATGATTTTTTTGAAATTTCAGTATCAGTCATTAGAGGAAAGAAATCGTGCTTTTAACATGCACTTTGCCAGGAGAAGCATATGGTTTTTTTGCCGGCTTCAGGAAATGTGAGTCATGAACCCAATGAGCTATCTGCTAAAAGCCTGCTGTAAAAAGCCCGATTAGGAAACCAATTAAATATATTTTGATAAAGTCTGGCAGGCCTGAAATGAAATAATGAAACATAACATTTCTTCTGTGTAATAGCACCTAACCATTCCAGCGCCAGAGGGACCAACAAATGACTGCTATGCAAAACAACTCTTATCTGCGCAGTGCTCAGGGAATGCTCCGTCAGCATCCAAGGATATCAGTCTCCAATCTACGTCTCACAAAATACTACCCCTTGGCTAAGTAGTGGCTTGATGCCATTACCATAATTACACACATCTAATATGTACTATTGAGCTGACAGTTACAAAGAAGCTTTGGGATGACTTAATAAATTGCAGACTGTTCATTTACACCATAGAGTGACACACATTAGGCACATGGTCAATATAAACAAGTGGAGCACAGAAACCAAACCAGAGAAACACGGAACATCCCATTCACCCTCTCTGGGCTACAACTAAACACAATGGACGTTTATATTCAGACAACTTTTATGAAGAGTCTACTTTTCTCCAACTCTGCTTAGGCCCCTTGTAAATATTCCAGGAAGATAAAGCCTTATGGGTCACTCTTCAGCATTCAGAACCCAAGACCTTCATTTTTATGCCATTGAGCAGTAGTCCCCAACCTTTCTTACTCACGAGCCACAGTCAAATGTAAAAGACTTGGAGAGCAACACAAGCACCATAAAAGTTCATGGAGGAGCCAAATAAGGGCTGTGATTGGCTATTAGGAGCCTCTATGCACCCTATCAGCTTACAGGGGCTTTATTTGGTAGGAAATCTTGTTTTTATTCAACCAAAACTTGCCCCCAAGTCAGGAATTCAAAATTAACTACCTGGTTTGGGGGCACTGAGAGCAACATCCAAGGGGTTGGGGAGCAAGTTGGGGAGCCCCTGAGCCTCTGGTTGGGGATCACTGCCATAGAGAAACATGTCACCAAATTAAACTCTCTGGGATTGCAGCTGCCAACATCTGAAAATAGTTTTTTGTTTACCATAGGGCTAATTTAAAAATGCAAGTGCAGTGTACAAAGAGCAACTCTGGATGCATTATTTTTTTTAACCCATAATGCAGCAGTATTCTCAATACTTCCAGCTGCCCTTCTGTTGGTAGCCATTGCCATTGTACCTGGCGGATCAATGCAAATGTAATTGCTCTTGTGTTTTGATGTAGACTAGATGCAAGTTGTGTCTAGCATTTTTGGAGTGGGAGTTGTGTCACTTCGGGAGCTTGCATTCAAAACAACATTCACAATACAGGTATAGGAGATAGCGCCAGGTCTAGGTTGGCAGTAGCTTAAGGGTTCCCAGCATCAATAGGCACCTTTATGTGCCATTCTTTAGAAGATGGACACACTGGCAACCACATGGAAGCACAGGAGCATGATTGCACGCAAATAACTTACCCCCAAATAAAAGGCACTAAGGGGGGAATGTAATAAAAATCGCTAGTCATGTAAAATATAGTGTTTAGCTCTGTTCTCAATGTATTACTGTTCTCTAAATGTTTATTACATTGTGAATGTTTAACACCTGCTTGAAAATGGCGTAAATCTAAATGCGAAAATAAGTTAAGAAGTTTTATTACATACAGTACATGTTATCGATACTAGTGATGTAGCGAACATCGCCGAAAATGTTCGCGAACCCGTTCGCGGACTTTCGCCAAAACTCGCGAATATTCGCGAACTTTGCGAACCCCATAGACTTCAATGGGAAGGCGAACTTTAAAACCTAGAAAAGCCATTTCTGGCCAGAAAAGTGATTTTAAAGTTGTTTAAAGGGTGCCACGACCTGGACAGTGGCATGCAGGAGGGGGATCAAGGGCAAAAACTTCTCTGAAAAATACTTTGTAAAAAAAAACGCCAAAAAATAACGCCAAAAAAAAAACGCAAGCTATTCCTATGTATATGCATAGGCGATAAAACGAAGTGAAAAAACGCGGCGGAAAAACCAAGGCGAAAAAACACGGCGCCAAAAAAAAACGCGGCGAACCCAAAGTGGCGAACATCGGCAAAAGTCTGCGACACCCGATGTTCGAGCGAATTAGTTCGCCGGCGAACAGTTCGCTACATCTCTAATCGATACATATTACATTCTACCATAAGTTTGCCCAGGAGCAGTAACCCATAGCAACCAATAAGATGTTTGCTTTTAAACAGGTGGCTAGTAAATGCTTCTGCTGATTGGTTGCTCTGGGTTACTGCTCCTGGGCAAACGTAGTGCCCTTTATTACAAAACTCCAAAAGTGAATATTATCAATATGCATTTTAAAGGAAAACTATACCCCCAGAATGAATACCTAGCCAGCAGATAGCTTTGTATTATGTTAAGTGGCCTATTAAAGAATCTCACCAAACTGTAATATAGTTATTAGTAAATATTGTTCTTTTATATATTTTCCCTTGAGCCGCCATTTTGTGACGGGCTGTGTGCTCCCTCAGAGATCAGCTAACAGGAAGTGATGCAGCTCTAACTGTAAAAGGAAGTAGTTGTGGGAGTAAAAGGCAGAACTCTGTCCATTCATTGGCTGATGGGGCCTAACATGTATGTGTGCCTATGCTTGTTTGTGTGCACTGTGAATCCTATGATCCCAGGGGGTGGCCCTTAATTCTTAAAATGGCAATTTTCTATTTAGTACCCAATGGCGCATACTGCTAAAAAAGTATATTTTTATGAAAATAATTTATTTAGATGAAGCAGGGTTTTACATATGAGCTTGTTTATGCAGTATATTTATATATAGAGACCTACATTGTTTGTGGGTAAATTTTTCCTTTAAATTGTGTCAGTTTTAGAGTTCCTAGTTTTTGGATGTGGCTTTGGCAAAGGGCCACCAGCATTACACCCTATGAGAGTTGTAGATAAAAGTGAAAAGGGCACATTATATTGTGTAACAAATGATAGATATTTTTACTACATATATATATCAGGGACAGCTACTCCCAGCAGGCCACTGACAGTCGAAGGCCACGGTAGTTGCCAGATGGCTGGAGCAGTTGCAAAGGAATGTACCTTTATCCCAGCTGAAAGCATCCCAGCCATTTGCATGCATAACAGATGCCCAGCCCCTCTCTTGTGGCGTGTCTGAAATACATTTATATCACATTACATTAGCTGCTGCATTGAATGCTTTCTAAGTACCCTACCTCCGATGGCTACACACTCCAGGCTTAATTCTAGGGATTTAGGAACATTTCTCTAGTTCCATCAGGGAAAAATGTCAATTGGCAATGAAGCCTGGGGCTCCTTGTATTCCCTGTGCTTTTGGATAATATTCAGCACAAGAGATGTGGCAGAAAAAAATATTCTTCTTTGCTCCACTAACAGAAACATGCTTGGAATATATTGTAGCCATGACAAGGGCAACTAATGATTTCAACAACACAAAACTGCCTACTGATCTGAACCCTTAGATGGAGAAACATTAGCTTTAGAATGGTAAAGAGATCCTTTTCCAAAGCTGCCAGTTTTCGGAAGGGCTGTCTGGGTCAAAACCGCCTGTACAGGTTTCCCCAATTTGAAAAACCAGTCAAGTTTCTCTGAGATTGGCATGGTGATTGGCCGATCGCTACTGTACATCATAGCCCCGCCACCATGATATCACTGTCCCGCCCAGAGATAGCGACTGCAAAAGGTAGCAACCCTAATTCTGCTTCCCACTCCATCCCACCCATTACCTCTTCCAACCTACAGCTTGCTCTGGTTTTCCCAACAATTTAGCAGCTCTGCCCCCTCTGCATCATAGCCATGCCCATTTTCAGTCCTGCCACGGAAAATGGGGCAAACAGGTGACAACTCGTGACAGACAGGGCCATGTGGTTTGTACAAAAACAAGGAGAGTGGTTTCAGCAAGTATGCAATGATCCTACTTAATATGTCAGGGGGTGAAATGTGTGCCCAGGACATATTACAGGGTAGACAAATTCCATTACAATACAGGGCATGCCAGAGCAAGAGGCACTTATAACTTTTCAGAGCAGCATAAAATTTAGTGCCCTGGGGGCAGGGACACCCAAACAGGATAGGAATAAAGGTAGAAATATTCACCCTCACAGGCCAAATGCGCTCTGATGCGAAGCAGGAACAGTGATGTGATGCGTGATTGTCACAAGTGGGGAGTGCATGGCCTTTCCACTCTTTCAGTCGGCCGGAGCTAGGGGTAGGCAGGTAGCTAAGGAGGTATGTGCCTAGTACCCCCTGCTCTGTTGCTCCGTAGGCAGGTGCCTATTCTGCCTGCCCCTAGTTCCAGCCCTGCATTGTGTTGATTCTACCCATTCTTTTAGGTTGTTCTCAGTTTGCATTGCTGTCAATTATAGGTTGCCTATTATATTGCTTTTAGTATCATGTAGAGATTGCTATTCTATTTTCAATTGGTCGTGAGGTTTTCTCATTATTTAGCCTTTTGTTTAGCAGCTCTCCAACCAAGTATATGAATAGAGGAGGGCCTAAATATAAAGATAAGTAATAAAAAGTAACAGTAACAATAAAATTGTAGTATCACAGAGCAATAGTTTTTTGGCTGCTGGAGCCAGGGACCCTCATTTGAAAGCTAAGGCAAAAATAATGAAAAATAAAAAATCAAGACTAGGAGCTCCCTGTTAGTGGTGGTGCTACAAGCTTTTGGAAGAAGAAGCACAGTCACCAAGGTGATTCCAATTGTAATTAGTACAGGTCCCCCATGTAGATCTTATAATCTGATTATAGATGAGGCACAGAAATACATAATTCCTTATACAGAGAGGAAACATCTCAGAATGTGTTTTTATAAAGGTCAGTAGCAGATGTTTAATTTTTATTGATCTTGTGCCTGTGCCTTGATGATAGCAGAATGGGTATAGGATTATCACCAAGCGAAGCACCCTAGGGAACCCTGAGAAACAATGGTGCTACAGTTACACCAGTAGGTCCTTTCCCCAGTGGGATACAGATATCTGTAAGTTCCCCTGTGATATTAATTTGCAAGGCCACTCATCCTGATACCTTGTCAATATTCCATTCCATCACCCCACACAATGTAAGGTCATAAATCTTCCCGATGCTGACACCTTCCATGCCGGCTGTCCCTCCTCTCCCCGAGCCCCATAAATGTCACAAAGAATCTATTTCTCTGTAAGGAGGGTACAATGATCCGGCACTGTCACTCTTTCTCCCCGGCCGCAGCGGGAAAGTGCTTCGTGATAGGTGAAAACAAAGATAAAGTCAAAAGCCTGATAACATTTTCATCTCAAAAGTGACAGATTGATATTTTTCCACATTTATTTTCTTATTCTTAACTAACTCTAAAAAATAAACTGGAACGGGGAGATGTCCCTGTCACATTCTCTCTGCGCCGAGGGATATCTGACCACTGTAGAAACTGGGCATGGAATGCGCATCGGGAGATTTTCCACCTTAATTGATTTAAGGAGCCACGATTCCATATGACAGTTCTTTTAGATCATGTAGGGCAGTGAGAAAGCTGGGTTTTTTTTCATTATTTTTTTTTCTTTTCATTTTTAGATAAAGAAACAGTACTAAAAAATATAGATCTTTACAAAAGTAAATATATAAGTTGTAATGAGATGCAATAAAAATAAACAATGGTTATGCTACAGTTGTACAGGCATGAAAGTGATGTGTGTAAGGAATATACTTGTCCCTCACTTGTTACCTAGGGAAAGTTGCTATGGCTTGCTATGTGATTGAACATAAATGGAGGCAACTTATTGACACAACCCTATTCCCTGCACTTCCATATAGCTGCACTTGGAGCTAGCATTTCTTTTGCGCCTTCCTCATTGAATCTAGTGCATGTTGCACTAAATCCAGGGCACCCCCTGCTGGCTGCATTAATACGTACAGCAGACTTACAACCAGGGTTTGACAAGCAGAGGAGTTAGCAACTGAGGTGGGGGGCCCCTGAAGTGGCAGCCCTGGTGGGCCCCAGACACCCCAGTCCAACACAATTCTGTGCTTGGCTACAATGATGTTGGATTTGCGGGGGTAAAACATTGCACTGTGGGCAGAAAAAGGCACTTTGGGGGGACTGTAATAAAAATCACAAGTGCTGTGAAAAATGGCTTTGTCCCATTATGACCATTTTTTTTCCGTTAGCGAATTATATTACATTCCCTCATTAGTGTCCAAAATTGCACTTTGTACACTGCACTTAAATTATCCTTAAGTGGATGGAGCCAAGTATGGGGGAAAAAGGTGTTTGTTTTAAGGGGAAACAACTGATATTAAACTATTTATTAGTGATGAGCAAATCTCTCCCGTTTCTCTTCTCTGAAAAATTTGCAAAACCACAAAAAAAATTGTGAAAATTGGTAAAACATATTAAAGTCAATAAGATTTTTATCCCTGATTTGTTTTTGTGAAAAAGTCAATGGTTTTTTTCTGCTCAATTATTTTTCTTGCTGCGCATTCTTGCATGTTTTTCATGGCAAAAAGTGGAACTTTGGCTTGAATCCATGCCTGCAAAAATATTTTGCTCATCATCACTATTCAACTAAAACACAGGCAGATAAAAAAACACAAATCACACTGTAGAGAAAAATGATGGTTCCGAAATAAAATAGACCCTTTGCCTGTATAATTTCCTATATCTAGATATGCGGATACTTCCGATGCATTCTGCCAGGCAGCTCACCTTATATAACCTCTAACGCCCTCCCTTTCAAGCTCTGCAGGCAAATGCAATCCCATTGTGTCGCTCATCTGATACTACCTATTCAATGGAAGCGACTGGAAGTTTCTTGGATAAGAACTTGCAAGGATATTTTTCATTTTCTTGTCTGTATCCGTTGCCGGAGATCTAATGCTTACGCTGCTGTAATGAGCGCAATAAAATCATTAGGATAAATATTGCATTAGTTATGCTGTAAGCGAGCTTGGCAAATGATTTTCTGGCAAACGATAACAAGATAAAAAGGGATTACGTTTCAACAAAAAGTGAGCTCATCCGTCAATTGCGAGGCTTCTACGCCGTGTGTGCCGCTGGCAGGTACTTCTGCCTCTCCGATCTCAATAGACTGCTCATTTCAGGGAACATTACTGGAATAACTCTTGCCAAGCGCCTCTTACCCGTGGCTCCCTGTGTGTATAGATGCTTTCCCAATACCTTATCTTTATTTACGGTGAGATAAGAAGTGGCTTTCATGCTTCTGGCTGTAACTGATCACTTTTAGTCTGATGCCACACCAGGCGTATGGCATATATTTTCAGCAAGCTGAAAAACGCTTGCCGAAAATATGTGCCATACGCACCATATGTCCCCTACCTGTGCCTGCACCGGAATGAATGAGATACGCTCAGGCACAGGTTGCCCGTATTCGCATTAAACCGTGAAAGAATGAAAAAACGCGTGTTTTTATGCTTATTTCAACTGAGTGTATCTCATTCGTTCGGGTGCAGGCACAGGTGGGAGCGTATGGCGATATTTTCGGCAAGCATTTTTCCGCTTGCCAAAAAAATACTCCATACACTATGTGTGGCATCAGCCTTTCATGTATAAATGATCTTGTTGGGAAATGGAAACAGAGTTGTGCAGTTAGCTGACTTTCAGCTGAATCAATCACATGCAAATAAAGCTTTAACTAGCATTTGAATTTGACTGATGAATGGTGGTTATTTCAACAATTTCTATGCTTGTCAACTTTTTCTATATGCACAGAAAACCTAATGAGCCAGTGTTGCACTGTTGGGTGTTAAAAGCCAATGTCTTTTCTGACTGTTAATTACAGATCAGACTAGTTTTGCTCTTGTTTGAGCTGGTAGTATAGGGACTATAGTCATTGACTACAGCATAGAATTAATATTAAGCAAGCACAAACCTCTCATATACATCACTGCAATCTGTTTCTTCAAAACGGATGAATAAATACCATGCATGCTGAAATCCAGCTGCAAAAAAAGTTCTTCCCTTTCATTTGAAATCCTGGCAGGGGAGGAGGGACTAAAACATTGATGTTGTAAATTGTAACAACTTCTCCACAGCTTACAGACACCATGCAGGAACTACATAACCCACAATGCATTGCACTGTGATGTTCCTTTCCTTAATAACATCACGTGTGCAGGGAATTATGTGATTGGGAGGATGCAGGCAAAGTAGTCAGTCAGATCAGCAGGGGGACAGGGGGTGGAGCTTAAGGAACTGTTCCAAACCTTATCATTACATTATAAATCATAAAAAGGCTGCATAGTTTTAATATTGTTAAGTTGCTTGAAATTATGTTTACTTGAAATCTTGCACTTCCACATGGTTTCCCAAGTGTCTGATGAATTGTGTGCAACTCCACCCATTGATGTGGCGGAACCCTGGAGCTACCGCCGCCTGGACTGAAATTTTGCACCCATACAGAGCAATGGAGACCGGACATGCAGAAACTTTAACTTCTGTAAACAAGGTTCCCATAATGCCTCGCTCCTGCACCAAGACCAAGACATGCACAGTTTGTAAGACTATGTGGAAGCTTCCGACTGATTGGCTCAGATCCACATTCCTAAGGGGTAGGGAGGGAGTTCTTAGCATTCTTGAGGGAGCAGGAGAGGGGAGAGAGGAGATGACTGTGCACAGGAAAAAAAGAGACAAGAAATCCTGTATCTTTTGATAGAGGACTCAGTGCAGCGTTTCTGTGGGAGCCATTTGCTCAGCCCTTCTCCACTTACTACATTGAGAGACTTTAAATGATACTGACACGGCCCTATGGATTTTCATAGGAATGAGTCAGCATTAGTAATGAATTGTGTCATGCAAAATGTTTGGGGCCAAAAGGTGCGATCCTTCCACAGGCTGGAGTACTGTTTCCATTTGTAATTATGGAAGGATTGGGCCGCCCCCAGCTCAGCGTGATTGAATCAACTACAGAAGGGCCTTTAGCCATGTCGGAGTGTCCGGCTCAGTAAGTATCGCTGGGCTGGGGGCAGCATGGGGGGACTTTTGGCCCCAAACATTTTGCGTGGTGCAACTCATTACTAATACCAACACATTCTTTTTTTAAAAAGAACATGTCAGTATCACTTTAATATGGTCAGCATATTAGAAACATAAAGTTGGACCTATTTTTGTCCTTTTTCCATTTTTTCCATAACACAGAGGCAAATATGCAAGTGTAACATTAGTATTATATATGAAAAAATGGCATATAAAATAGTATCTACTTTTTACCCTAATCTTTGCCCTTTCTAAGCAAATGGACTAATGTTCAATTGGCACTTCCATATCAGGCCTATAGATTAGAATTAATAATTTACATTATTCTTGTGTCCATCAGGGAGATGTTTGGTGCCTTTGGACACAAATTTCATTAAATCACTAAATAGGGATTTCACATTATATATAATAGCACTTTAATTCAATTATGTGAAACAGATGCAAATGACTATATTTTCCCACTAATGCAGGAGTCCGACCTCTTGATTACCACAAACAATTTCCGTATAATGGGAATAGGAACGTCTGCTTAGCAGTGTTGTGCGTTAAAGGAAATGAATGGGTACTGTAAAAGCTGAATGTATAAAAGGAAAGATAAAAATTTGGATACATGTAACATTCATATTCTGCTGTCCTACTCCTTTAGGCTGATGCCACACGTGGTTTTTTTACTCTGCGTATTTTCTCAGCCTAAAAACGCCACACAGCCCCTGACTATGGCGTTTTTAGCCTAGTACTGGTGACGTAGCAAATCCCGTTTCCATGGTGCTAATAGTGCGAAATAGTAAAAAACGCTGCGTATTTCCGCAAGGTCTGGCAGCTGCCTTTGTGTATACATAGGAATAGCTTGCTTTGCAAATACTGGCGTATTTTGGCTTGAAAAATCCATGCTAAGGCGTTTACTAGCGTATTTCCGCATTGTGTGGTTTGCTTCAAGTCTTTTCAAGTTATTTCTATGGATGATGATATCGTGCGTTTTTCAGCCGCCGAGAGAATTAGAAAATACACAGCGTAAAAACGCCACGTGTGGCATCAGCCTTATCTGTTACTGAGCTACAGCTTCCATAGTAGCGATGTGTGGGTAGACAAATTGTGGCCCCGACCCTAACCTACCTGCTCATAACCCGCACCCACAGGGCACAGGTGGGTCAAGGTTGGGGAGAAGGGCAGAAAGAGCTCAGTCTGAACCCGCCCACGACCCAAATATTTTGTGTGAGCCCACCCGCACATCACTATCCCATAGGTCCTTAATAGTCCAGAGGATACTGGGAGTTATAAATATACAAGGAATGGAGCTGGGGCTGCTGAAAGTTTTGACATTTCTGGGCCGACCATTGAGCAACTTGTATGACGTCAGTATTGGGAGTCAGTGTCACTGAGGATTTTGGGAGCAACTGTGAGTGAAACTGGGTAATTTTTTTGGAAAATCTCATAAAACCACGAAAAATGGGTTGGAAGTTAATGGGAAGTTTTTTCCCAATGTTAAAAAAAATTCCAGCAAAAAAAAAAAATAAGCATGAAAAAATTCAAATGACATATTTTTCCCTGACACACAAAAAAAATCTTTTCTTTTCCAGCAAAACAATAAGCATGAAGTTTTAGATGAAGAAGAAGAAGTTTTAATGACTTTTTTTCTGGCTCAATAAACCCATGTTCTTTTCCTAGCAAACCAAGACGAATTTCTAAAAATGTTTTGGTCTTTCTGGCGCAAAAAAAGTTTGTTTTTTTTAGTGAAAGAGATCGCATGTCGAGGTTCTTGTGTGGATGTGAGAACATTTTCCACTCATGCTTAATGGGCAACACATGCACAATGGTGCCCCCCGATACATGTGAGGTTCTGTGTGCACATTCAGGCAGCCCAGGGCAGGGAATTTAAACAGGACCCATCATGCTCTGTGGTCTCATACAAAAACTCCACAAGAACAGTATAGATCCAAATAAAGTTATAATTGGTTAAATTGGCAAGTTGACTAAACTGTCAGTCTACCTTGTGTCACCCTTTCCATTATGAAAGATATAATGGGAATTTATATTAAAGCCCCACCATGCTGAACCTGCTGGATCCTGACTGGCACAATAAAACACAAAATCACAATAGCACAATGTGAAGGCTACTGAGATATCAATTAGCAAAAAAAAGTAAATCCGCAACCAGCCTAAACCCCATTGTTACTTACCATTTTGGAACACTATGGACTTGATTTATGACCCTTCGGAAAGGGGATTCCTAAAGAATTCCCAGAACTCTCAGTTTTATCACATTATTAACACTTCTCTGACTGTCAGAAACATTTCCCTGTCACTCAAGAAAGTGTTTATTGAATTGGAACATTTATCATAGCATATCCATTTGTGTTGGTTTGTCAGAATACGAGTGACTGCTCTGAGCTGTGGGGGTGATATAGCTGATCTCTAACACCCCACTGAACTGTTATTCTCACAATATTAAAGAACACTGAGCTAAATGAACACAAGCCTAGTTACCAGAAACCTTTCATAAAAGATGCCAGAATGGACCAATTATGCAAGGAATAGTGCTTGGTAGATCTGAAAGGGCTGTATTATTGCACCTAGCACTATCCATTGGTTTCTGGTAAAAATACTGTACTGAGTGTTTCTGGGAGGTTGGTGTGTGCAGACAGGGCTGTATTGGGCTCCCTCTATCCTGCTGCTGGATTTAACCGCAAGGGTCCAGGGGGAACCCCTCTCTTCCACAATGGGTCCATGCTGTGTAGAGCGCAGTCAGATGTTTGGTGCCTATGGCAGCATTGGACCAAAATACAGTCCTGTGTGCCAGGCAAGTCTTTTGCAATAGTTTCATGCATTTTGCTGTGCCCCCCCATAGCCTTTTCACCTAGAATAAGCAGTGCTTATTGTGATATCTGCTGCTTAATAAACGGCTAAGAGCCTGAACCAATAGCGTTCTTTCTTATTTCAGTTGGGTATCCAGAGAACAAGAGCAGTGCATAATACTTAAGTGACTTTTTTGTTTTAAATTAAGGTCTTTCAGCAGCAACAAAGCAATTAAATATCTTCACTTGGTTCCTCTCATGCAATTATCCCTTAGCAGTTATTCATGGAACCAGTCCTGTCCCTCTGGCTTCATTTCTCCTTTCTCCAACCCCTAGGCAAGTGTTCTCCAGCTAAATGTCATTTTGACAGTCTCTAAATATATGTAGTGCAATCTGCTTGCAAGCCATTCGGATCTCTTGTTGTGTTGCCCTGTGCTTGTAGCTCCGGGGCATTTCTCTATCTTTTTTCTTTACAATGTAGCTTGTCCAATAAACCAATAACATGTCTATTACTCTACGGTAGCAAAGAGCCTCTGTTCTACAGTATCTTGCACATTCCCATATAACTAGGTAACAGCAACAGACTTGTTCAGAACTTGTTCTATGAGCCTATTTGTATCAATGCAACTTGCACCTCTAACGGCAGTATTTTACACTTGCTTATTTAATAAACTGGTCCGTTGGCAGAAATAAAATGAAAGTGGTGTTTATTAATAAACATGGCCATTAGAAACATATTGGGAGTATGAATATATGTATGAGCATTTAATAAGTGCCACAAGTACATTTTTCTCCTGTTACTAGCAGGCTATTGGACACTATGAGCCGACTGGGTTCATTTAGGAAGTTTCAGCACTAACTGATTCAGCTGGATTACTATACAAAGTAATGGGTGCCTAGCGAAAGGCAGTGGTTGGGGACCCCTAGATCCCATGCACAATTTCCCAAATGACAGACATATAGTAGATTTAACAACTGCTTTTTACAGCTTTCCACATAGGTAAAAAGATTTTACTCAACACCAATGTTTATTTTTGGCTTTGGAAAGACAGTGCAGCCATATTCAGAGGCAAAGTATTTGGAGGAAGTATTCTATGGCGGCCTTATATTTTACTGAGGAAGCACAAGGGGTAAAGAATATAAATATTGCACGTAGATAAATATTGTAAGTTGTCAGGAACACCCTAGGGGCCAAAGTCGCTAACTTTGCTTCAGAGCATAATGATCCTTCCTGCAGCCCCAGATGCCCTTTCTAGTTATGTCAAACCAATACAGATTTGGGATCTGTTATCTGGAAACCTGCAAGGCCATTTCCCACAGACTCCATTTTAATCAAATAATTCAATTTTTTTTTAAAATAATTCCATTTTTCTTTGCGTACAAAGTCTGGGGGAAATGGCCTTGCTGTAATTCTGAGCTTTCTGGATCCCTTATCTGGAAACCAGTTATCCAGAAAGTTCTGAATTATGAAAAGGCCATCTGCCGTAGACTCCATTATAAGCAAATTGTTCACATTTTTAAAAATGATTTCATTTTTCTTTGTAATAATAAAACAGTACCTTCTTCTTGATCCCAACTAAGATATAATTACCCCTTATTGGGGGCAGAACAGTCCTATTGGGTTTATTTAATGGTTAAATGATTCCCCTTTTCTCTGTAATAATAAACAGTACCTGTACTTGATCCCAACTAAGATATAATTACCCCTTATTGGGGGCAGAACAGCCCTATTGGGTTTATTTAATGGTTAAATGATTCCCTTTTCTCTGTAATAATAAAACAGTACCTGTACTTGATCCCAACTAAGATATAATTACCCCTTATTGGGGGCAGAACAGCCCTATTGGGTTTATTTAATGGTTAAATCATTCCCTTTTCTCTGTAATAATAAAACAGTACCTGTACTTGATCCCAACTAAGATATAATTACCCCTTATTGGGGGCAGAACAGCCCTATTGGGTTTATTTAATGGTTAAATGATTTCCTTTTCTCTGTAATAATAAAACAGTACCTGTACTTGATCCCAACTAAGATATAATTACCCCTTATTGGGGGCAGAACAGCCCTATTGGGTTTATTTAATGGTTAAATTATTTCCTTTTCTCTGTAATAATAAAACAGTACCTGTACTTGATCCCAACTAAGATATAATTACCCCTTATTGGGGGCAGAACAGCCCTATTGGGTTTATTTCATGGTTAAATGATTCCCTTTTCTCTGTAATAATAAAACAGTACCTGTACTTGATCCCAACTAAGATATAATTACCCCTTATTGGGGCAGAACAGCCCTATTGGGTTTATTTAATGGTTAAATGATTCCCTTTTCTCTGTAATAATAAAACAGTACCTGTACTTGATCCCAACTAAGATATAATTACCCCTTATTGGAGTAAAACAATCCTATTGGGTTTATTTAATATTTAAATGATTTTTAGCAGACTTTTGGAGACTTATGGAGATCCAAATTATGGAAAGATCCCTTATCCGGAAAACCCAAGGTCCTGTACTAAAATAGTACCTTGTACTTGATCCCAACCAAGATATAATTAACCCTTATTGGAGGCAAAACTAAGTTTATTTAATGTTTAAATGATTTTTCTGTAGACTTAGGTATAGAGATCCAAATTACAAAAAGACCACTTAGCCAGAAAAGCCTAGGTCCTGAGCATTATGGATTAGGGGTCCCATGCTTGTATCTCCAAGTCATAGATCGGTCCCCCCCGATGGCTCACTGTATTTACATGTGGTCTGGTTACATGAATTGGAAAAAAGCTGTCCTTACAATAAAGCTGCTAAATTCTGCATTATATACAGCATAGTGCTTATGGGCTCACACCCAAGCGTGTGTTATAGGAACCACTGATAGAAATACGATTGGAGGATTTACTATATTCCCCTCTGATATGAGATATAATATCTGTCCTTCTGTAACAGTGTCAGGGAACAATACTGTACCTATAAGGGAATTTACACATCTCTCTTTAAAAGCTGGCCAAGCAAAGAGAACACAGATCAGGCCGGCATGGCTTTCTTCTTCTCAAGCCAACACAATACATTAACATACACATTTACATATATTTAACAATCACTTGAATGAGGATTCATTTTATTTCTGCAAATTACTGACATTTATTTATGATATTTATGATCATGTACAGTCCTCCATATTCCACGCTAACAGTTTCTGCCCCACAGAATATACAAAATATGTTTGGCATCTGAGATGCTGGTTGAATAATGAACTGTCAATGGCAGCAATGAGTTAGGGTCCAAACTTCACCATAGAAATTATATATTTATATAGCACCCCACCTTTCCTTCCCTACCCCCAAAAAACTTACAATTTAACATTCCTATCACATTAACACACACTATGGTTAATTTTAGTTAGAAGCCAATTAACCTGCCACAGGTAGAAGATGCAAACTCCTTACAGATAGCTCCCTGGCTGGAACTGAATTAGGGCTGTGGCAGATTAGTCGCCGCGTGACAAATCTCCCTTGTTGCGGGCGACTAATCTCCCCGATATGCCATCCCACCGGCTAGAATGTAAATCGCCGGTGGGACAGCATACGCGGTGCTGAAATTGGAGAAGGTTCCTCTCAATCCCAACAATAATACCAAGTGGCTCAGTTTTACGGCAACAGGAGGGGGAATGTATGTAAACAAGCCTCAGTACAACCCCCAGGCTATCTTTCAAAGCTAAATGCAAATGAAGTGATAACAAGCTCACCCCATAAATTATGTGGTCTGGGTGTATAAACCCCGGATCCTCCACCTCCAGCACACAACTTTAAAACAGTCCTGGCAATATTATTGGGAAATACACTCACCAAAGACAAGTGGTGGTCCAAGTGCAGCGCCCTGAACCCGTAGCTTGAGGTATTTAGCGAACATCAGTTTGAAGAGAAATGGCACGCACTCCTTGGTCCACTAAAACTTGTCTTTATTGTAGAGATCTTAAAACAAAAAGGTCCTCTCAAGGCAACTTCGCCGATTTCGGCAAATCGCTGCGCCGCGATTTACATTCTAGCCCATGGGACGGCATATCAGGTAGATTAATCTCCCCGTCTGTCAGGGCCCTTAAGGGCACAAGGCAGAAGTTCTACACATTGAGCCACCATGCTGTATTTCTCAACACAGCAATTATGTTTCCACCATAATTAGTCTTTGTTGGGCCCCTCAGTGCTGAGTTTAATGCAGCCCTTTCTTTCTACTGTAACAGCTAGGCTGCTCATGCACGCGCTCATCCTATCCCGACTGGACTACTGTAACCTCCTACTAACCGGCCTCCCTAACTCCCATCTTTCCCCCCTACAGTCTATATTAAATACTGCTGCCAGAATTCTCCTCCTCTCATCCAGGAGAGTTCAGGCCCCTCCCCTGCTAAAGTCCTTATCATGGCTCCCTGTTAAACAAAGAATAGTTTACAAACTCCTTCTCTTAACCTTCAAAGCCCTCCATTCCTCTGCCCCTCACTACATCTCATCCCTTGTGTCTCTGTATGTTCCTGGCCGACTCCTTCGTTCCTCGCAGAGCAACCGTTTGGTTGCGCCCCCCACTACTACTGCTGTTTCCCGCCTCAAACCTTTCTGCCTTGCTGCCCCTTACATTTGGAATGCCCTCCCTGATTTCCTCCGGAGAGAATCCTCCCCCAGTCTTTTTAAAACTAAACTTAAAGACTACCTTTTGGAGCACTCATCCAGCCCCTGATCTGGAAACTGGCACTTATATTGTAGTGTCACCCACTGTGACCTACAGCACTTATATTTGCCCATTTGTGTCTGTTAGTTACCCCTCCCATATAGATTGTAAGCTCTACGGGGCAGGGACCTCCTTCATCTTGTGTTTCTGACTCTTATTGCAACTGCACCTTGTATTTATTGTATTTATTGTTGTACTTTGTATTTATCCATTTTGTATTTAGCCATTATTTTTAACCCCCTGTCTGTATTAATGAATTCTACTGTACAGCGCTGCGTACATAAGTAGCGCTTTATAAATAAAGATATACATACATATACATACATACGTACAGAGTGAAAGTCAAGAAACTCTCACATTTAGGGATTGTAAAATTGAATTGGGCAAATGCGGTCCAATGCATATGGCAAGTTTTTGTATGGCTCTGGAAGAGAATAGGACATTGTGTTGGTAAGAGAGAGTGCTATTCTAAGGCAATTCGCATTTGCTCTTAGTTTAATATTTGTATCATTTCACTTTTTGTTCTGCAGCTCTTCAGTTTGGAATTTCAGCAGCTATCTGGTTACTATGGTCTAGATATTGAAAGTAAATAGGTAAATCCAAAATATCTGTAATGTTTTGCTGAGCAGTAAGAATACAAACCTCTAGGTAAGACTAATAAACCAACCTCATGATATATACAGTGTGAGCAATGGAGTCTAATACCGTGGCATAGAAAAGAGAAGACATGGCTGCAGCCAGGTTGCTTTTCTATCTTGAGACAGGCAGGAGACAGTGCTGAGCGAGACATAGTAATATGCAAGAAGAATAATGAGACTGGGAAGAAGGAAGGGGCAGAGGTCATGGGGCCAAGATATAATGATCTTTGTTATTCTACAAATCAGTGGCAACACATGCTATACTGTACATGCCATGATTATTAATTAAAGTCAATGTACCGCTTACAAAGTAAATCACTTCCCTTTTTATTTATGAATTTCCCTTCATGTCGGGGCAGTGAGTTCACAAAAAATACTGTAAAAATAGAACAGTCATGAAGATGCACGAGGAGAAGAGCAAAGGTCACTTCTGTTACTGCTGCTTCATGTAGAGATGCTTGTAGGACAATTTGTCAGGGAAGTGACACAGACATCAAGCATGAGCATTAGGTGCAAACATCATGAATCAGCCATTATCTCTGACCAGTCAATCTCCAGTTGTTGCCACAGATTATAGAATCAAGTAGCTGTGCATTTGGTTGTTGATTCTTCTTTGATCACGTATCAAAAGTGTGAGGACTGTGGAGCCATTTCTTAGGTAACCCTAGTTTTCTTGTATAACAATATTCCATTAGTCTCGATTATCTTTAGTAGATGTCCTCCTATGCAGCCTTGGGAGTAACATCTTTTGTGTAGATTTGTACATAATTAATAAGACAATAAGTCAAACTGACAATATATAGGAAGATCCATTTGTTTGTCGAAGCCACCAAGAAAATGGAACTTTGACCACCTTGGCTAATCATACGGTGTGCAAAATGCTGTGATCATTTAGATCCTGGGTAAACAACTGGATCAAATGAGGGAGACAACACGATTCCAGCCACATTCGGATGTGCTTGTGGGCTGCTGTGACTTTTAAAGCTTCACACTCAATATCTGATCAGGAACTGGATATCACTGTACATTGATGGGCTAGTCAACTCAAGAATGACCAAGCATGCGTTTAAAATCTTCCAATATAGGGGCATCTTTATTCTGTTCTGTCTTTTTTTTCTACTGTGTGATATACAAGCCAGAGACACAATAGTTCTTTGGACAGTGCATCTAATAAGCAGAGCTATAGAACACATATTAGGATAAAAAAAAGACATAAGTCCATTGATTCTACATTTATGAAAATATTCTACAACTGCATTACTTGAACTATGAGGCCTAAAATGGTGGACTTCTTGCTGGAGAATTAAAGAATAAAAGAATTCTATTAAAAGGGTGATTCTGTAGTAGAACATTGCATTCCAGTATTCTGGCTACACAAGACTCTAACTGCATCATATCATCAGAAGTGACGTTACATATGGGTATTGACTGTGGTGAAAAAAAGACTAAGAGCAGCTGCTCTACAAATTGATCCAAACAAACCTCCGTCAGACAAGCTGACATCTCTTAAAAGAACAAAATTCCTTTGTGAACCTAAAATATTTAAGTCCCCTGATCAATTCATTCTAATTGCGTAGTAAGCTCTAAGCCCCACCAGTGAATTACCACCTCTCCATTATATTTAATGCAAAAAGTGCAGCAACTTGTTTAATTTTAGGCCCATCTATGCTGAAACAAGAGGCCTTTAGCCCAGGCGTGTAATTATATAGTATATTTCCCAGTGGACCTAATCCATTGCTAAAAACAGATACCTTTCTTTCTTAGTTAAAGATTATCCACAAGGGAGGTCACATGTGTGTGGTTTCTAAGCTGTTAACTAAGAATATACAATAATATGTGCCAATAGCCTGATGGGAATTATAGACAACTAAGAGCTCAATAGCTAGAGATTGGCTATGGCCAAACACATGCAAAGAGATGAGTTACAGCAGAGAAGAAGAAATACAGAAGATGAAGGAATGACGGCTAAAGTATGGATTGACAATGATTTGATAAAGAAACCTAAATGTAATGGTTGAAAAGCTCCTGTAACTGGGCAGCTTACTTTCATGTTGGTTTATTATAAAATTTACTCTTCATTATTCATCATCACACAGTAATACTTTCTAATACTTATAACCCGAAACAATGCATCAACTGATACATTACTTAAAATGCCCACCCCAAGCCATAAACAAATTTAATAAAATTTGGACTCAATAAGGAACCCTGCAGTGACACCACTCTCTTTACATGATCCTGTAGCCTGTTTTCTGTTCATGTACAAACAATTCTATTAAGCCCAACAGATCTTAGTTTAAAAAGGTGTCATTTATGCAGCACTGGATCATAATCCAAACAGATCACATCTACTCCAACCCCTCTGACCAAGTTCCTACTTACAGTACTTCAACATAAAAAAATAAATTTGTTTGACACAGTCTGACCTTCATAAAGCCTGATATCCGTTTTTGGGATAAGTCTTTGCCTGTGAAGCAATTAGTTCCTCATTTTTTATATTTGCCTCCCTGATTGCTGTATATATGTTGTAGTATGTATATATTCTTTAAAGCAAACTTCTTTCTTGCCGGACTTGTAGTTTTTAAATGCTTTCTTCTTCATTCCTGTCAACTTATGTATTTTCAGGTTAATGCTCTTACATTTCTTTCTTAAGGTAATAATTTGAGAACAGTAATGTTTTAACATAGTTTTACATGGCAACCATTACATGGCAAGCCTAATGTCCTAATCTATTTATTAAAGTACATGAAATGTGTGCTGTCCATGACAATGTTCTTAGTTTGCTTTTTTATTTAGTTCCCCACTTTAGCAAAATTAGCTTGAAACAGAAATTAAATATATAAATATAATAATGTGCTTAATGGGTTTTAGGCTTGACTTCAATTAAATTTTATGATATTAAAATATGAAGACAGCATGCGCTTTACATGTGTTCAATCCGAGCATTAATGTTTTGACAGTTGAATTTCCTAACAGAGAATTACACAAGCCCTGGCTCTTATAAGCCCCTTAAGCAAATTCACGTAAGAGAAAGGAAGAAAGAAATGCGATATTTATAACAAAAACATAAAATATATGGGGGGTTGATCACAAAGCCAAAAGAACATCAGATATAGAAAATGAAAAGGAAATTCTAAGCTACTGGTATAAAATATACAGGGGAAAGGTGAATATCTCCCACCCATGAGGCCTACTTGCAAACACACTAACATCACTTTCAAGTGCCAACTCAAAGCATTGCGTCAGTCCACAGATAATACTTGCCAGTCAAGTACATAGGCAACACAGAGACTAGAAAGAAAGGTATTTTCTAGTATTAGAGCAGATCTATCACAGTTAACTGGCTACGATGACAAGGGATGTCCCATGAGAGCTAATTCCAGTTTTAATGAAATGTACAGATTGAACTGGTTTCCCTAGTGGTGTCATTTGTCCGATTTCTAGTTTTCACCTGCTTGAGCTTGGACCAACCTCTGGCTCATTCCTAGTGTGAGCTGGATTTGTAAATACCATCCTACAGCCACTGCCAGCCCTATGGTAACCTACAGAGCCAGTATAATGAAGCATTTATTCCCTGTGTACTATATTATTAATAGATTGGAGCTTGCTCTGCCAGAATGGGGAAAGGTTGTGCAGTGATACTACTTGTGTCATTCAAAACACCCAAGAAGTCCTAAGGCACAAGGGAGCCCTATACTTGCATTTGTGAGAGCTACTCTGCTTCATGGGTTTGATCTTAATCCAAGTCATTGCTTATGCCATGGGTATAGGTGCAAGTGCTCTGGGTATGGGCACTTGTGTTTTGCACCTTTTAGTGATGTAGAATTTGTACTGTACCCTTGTTAAATAGCCCTTGTCCTCATGTAGAAGCCAGGAATTAGCCTTGTCCTGATACATTTTGCATTGACCTAAGATCGACTCAAGGTGGGATGATATGTATATATGTATGTATAACTTTATTTATAATGTGCCACAAGGGTACGCAGCGCTGTACAATCTTACAATATACAGAATTACACACAGGGAGGACAAGTGATATAATAAATAAATATATATATATATATATATATAGTGATATATAAGTGATAAATCTGCCCCCTAATTGTGAATTTATGTTCTATGATCTGAGGGAACATCAAAACTGAATTTTTATTTACTGTCAAACAAGCTCCTCAACCCTTTTAGCTTGTTTGTGTATCCCCACTCCTGGCTCAACCTAAGCTGATAAGAAAACCCTGCGCTACACTGATGAGCCCCAAGAAGGGCGAAACCGGTCTGTAGTTGGGAATCTGATCGGCTACTATCCTGGCTTTTGCATTGAAAACCCAGTGGGTCAGCATTAGCCTATAGGATAAACCCATGTAAATGGGACTTATCTAAGAGCCTAAAGGAATTTCTTCCCAGAATCCTGTTATGATATTTACTGTCAAGGGACTAGTCCTCTTTTTAATGTCATATACGCTTTATATACCTTTAATGTAGTTTCCATTGTTAAGAATGGCACATATTTATTAAGAGCAAAATTTGGATTCAAAACAAATACTTACTAGACCATTAAAAAAGCATGCAAAAAGTAATTAAATCAGCAAATGAAGCTGTATTACAGGAATACAGTGCGGAACCTCTCAGCCATACGGTTGCTAATACTTCTATTCTCCATTGAGAAGGCATTGAACATTTGCCAGTAGTGTATTATGGTGCTTAGCTTTGCTTTAAAGGCCTTTGTTGCTTCTGAATGTTAATTTTCAACTCAATTATGCACATTTGAGAATGTTACACTCATATCATTCTCTGCGGAGCTCTCTAGATTTTCATTCCATAAATACCTGAACATGTCTGAGACATTGGCATGAACAATTAGAGAAGGGACTGACTGCAATTAGCCCAATTTACAAGGCTAAGACAAGCTTAAGCTTAATATTTAAAAACTGATGAGGTCACAATCATAAATAATGGCATATGGACATTACTGGGCTTATTTATCAGTTTTCAAGTTTGTGAAATCAAGTTTGTTTTTCTAAATCAAATAAATTCACATTTAAATGGGTTTGAATAAAAAACTCAAATACCTAGGGGCACATTTACTAATCCACGAATCCGAATCACGAATGGGAAAAAATCGTATTGGAAACGAAAATTTCGGAAGATCGCAAATATCACGAAAATGCTTACAAAAAAATCGTATTAGTCACGATAATATCGTATTGGCAATCAAAAAGTCACGAATTTTTCGTACCAAACAATTGTAAACAGCGGTAAAACCTTTCCAATTATTTCGTGCAAACGTCCGAAAAAGTCGTGCGCCGTCCGAAAAAGTCGTGCGCCATACGAAAAAGTCGTGTGGACGCCCGAAAAAATCGGCAAAAATACGCTGCCGTCGTTCGCATGAACGCTCGAGCGTTCGTGCTTTTGTAAATGTGCCCCCTAGAGTTTTTCGAGTTTACAATCTGCAAATGTGGCTTGACTTTGCCTAAGACAAATCTCATTGACTTCCATAGAAACTTGCAATCTTGTAGATGGTCAATTTTTACATTCGAGTTTTTGGGTTATTTGCAATTAATAAATACCAGACAATTAAGTTTTTTAAACATAATTCAAACTTTTTCAACGCAAAAAAACTTGAATCGTGACAAAACCTCAAACTGAATGTTGATAAATCTTCCCCTTAATGTCACATTACTAGTCCCAGAAGTTAATTTCAGTGTCAGTTCTTTTTTGCCTTAGGTGAATTTCTTTATTCTTTATTCACTAACCCTGTATGAGTTGTGGTTTTGCCCAAAAGTATATCACACTATGTAGCCCATGTCTTGTCTATAATTATAAACACACTTGTTAAAGCCGCACACCTGTCGCTGCTATACTCACTGCAATAGTGGTGCAAGCCTTCATCCTGACGAAGGGAGGGTGTATCCCCCTCCATAATAAATGGGGTAAGCTCCCCGACTGCATATGTTTGTGTGTGCGGCTCCATTACAGAAACATTTGTCTATAATTGTAATTTAATTTTTTGATTTTAAATGATCTCTTGGAAGCCATTTCATTAGAGAAGCTTACCCTCACCGAGCCTAGCATCCCCTCACTATACACTATGCCACCACCAATGTAACATGCTGCAGGATCTCTAACTTTGCTGACTCCACATCTTGCCAAACCCTACACATGGAGGCAAATTTATCAACATTCTCATTTCCGTGGTATAGGAGGTTTTTGAAACCACAATTTCACTCATTTCCGTAATGTCGCACAAATGCCAGCATCAAGAAACCCCCAAAACCTGTAAAATCACCAAGCAAGGAAAGATCTTCCAGTTGTGAAGAGGACACCTGCCATTGACTTCTACATGATTGTAACAGCTTTTAGGTGGCGTATCTTTGCTTTCACATTTGTCGTTGTTTGTCGCATAATAAATTTTCTGCAACAAAATCGGATTTTATTTAGTAAATGATGTTAGTAAATGCCCCTCATCGTGTCCCATACCTCCTTTCATCTTTTCAGCTTTAAAAAGTGCATAGAGCTCCATGACTCCTGTATTTAAATGTAATTTGTTTGATAAATATACTCTTCTGATGCACAGCACTGTGGAACATTGCCACTTGATAAATACATGTTATGATAATAATACATGGGGTCAACAGATACCAACTGAAACATTTCTAAACATACCCCCCCCTTACCATTGCTAACTTTCTGATTACAAAATACAGTAAATAAGAAAGATTAAGAGTTTTAAAATATAGACTTTTGGAGAATCAGGCTACCTAGTTACAGTATAAAAATCAAAAGTAATACATGTTATAAGCAGCTTTGCAGCAAGTGATATGGGGATGCAGTAGAACTGACTTACAATGACAAAGGTATTCCTGCTTTTGTTATATCTAGCCTGTCATTCCTACTGCCCTTGCCTTTCCCAGGCTTGGTATAGATAGCATATTAAACAGCTTTCTCTCTGGGTGCAAAATAAGCCTTTGCTTGATGCATGGCTAGAGATGCTGCTGACGATAGCCTAGTTGCGCTTGGCTTTGTCTCAGTACCTGCTGCCACTCATTCCAATTGAGGGCAGTTGTACTTATTGATGCAAAGGAACCCTGAGCAACCACCACCTATGGGCCAGGCAGTAGCTCCAGGGGTCCCTCAGCGCATTGCAGCAATGGGCGCAATCTGAACACCAGAAATGCCGACAATCAGACTTCAGACATATTTAGCTCTATTGTGCCTGATTCATGACAGAATGTAAATGTGACATATCGGCTGCAATTGCACCAGATGCAACACCCCCCTTGCAACCACAATAATGCCAGGAAAATGCTGCAGTATGTGGAAAAAATGGTCACTGCGCTCTTGTAAATGAGCCCTATAGACTTCCTTAGGACCTATGGTACCTGAGCCCAAGTAAAAGGAGACTGGGATGGGTTATTATTACAAAAAGTTCTACATGCATTTGTGTCTTTAATTATAATATCTTATGTCTTTCTGGGTTTTCTTCATTCTCTTGAAGGTCCGAGCTGAGGACAGAAATATCGATAAAATAAAAGTGTGCTTCCTTTCTCTATGTGTGTAGCTATCTTTTATACTTATATATATATACAGGTATAGGACCCGTTATCCAGAATGCTCGGGACCAAGGGTATTCCAGATAAGGGGTCTTTCCGTAATTTGGATCTTCATACCTTAAGTCTACTAAAAAATCAATAAAACAGTAATTAAATCCAATAGGATTGTTTTGCATCCAATAAGGATTAATTATATCCTAGTTGGGATCAAATACAAGGTACAGTTTTATTATTACAGAGAAAAAGGAAATCAATTTTAAAAATCCTAATTATTTGATTATAATGGAGTCTATGGGAGACGGGCTTTCCGTAATCCGGAGCTTTCTGGATAATGGGTTTCCGGATAAGGGGTCCGATACCTGTATATATCCAAAAAAAGACCAGCAACACAGAGTTATATTCCAAAAAGATCAAACGTGTACATGATTGATCTTTTTGGAATATAATTCTGCGTTGCTGGTCTTTTTTTGGATATTTACCCGAGGTAAGAGCTGAAGCAGAGTGCCACCCTGAGTTCGCTATAACTAAAATTCTTCTTCTCTTATTATAACCATTTTTGTTCCAACATCAGTAAGAAGTCAACTGCCAGCGACTGATAACCAGCTGCCTGTTTCATTATCCACACATCTACTGTAGATTCACAGGATCCTTCTCAGCATTTGATTGGAGAGGACTTCCTATTATCCATTTAGAAAGCTGCTTTTCTTACTTCTCATTTCATATCCTCTGTTCCATCCATCTACCTCTGGGAAATTCCAGGACTCTGTGATTGAATTATTAGAGTCTTTAGGTAGTTGTGTGTTCCCAGCTGGTTTAAAGAAGAATTTTTCATCTTATAGCTATAAATAAAACCCTGACAAGCGGGTATGTTACTGCTCTCTTCTGTGTGCTAAGAGTTGGCAACAAACACTGTGACTTTTATTATTAAAAAAAATAATCAAACGGAACAAAAACAGAGAAATTTTGTAAATATTTCTATGACTATTTTTTATTGCCTCTGTAATGTATAAAATAGACCCAAAGCCATTCCCAGTATTTTTGTATAATATTGTTTATTAGAATTCCCCATTGACTCCAAATCAGTGGTATATGAAAAAGTTCAAATGTTTACTTTCCATCTGCGGCACTGTTTTCTGGTAACGGGAAGGCTACAGTATGTGCCCACAGTGTACCCACAGCCCATTGCACTATATTGCTGGCCTGTTAGGGAGTAATATGCTCAAAGCCTACATGGTGCCCTGTATTACTAGTGTGTATAGGGGTAATATAATGTGCACAAAACTCTTATCTGGCGCTATGTAGGGACAGCAACAAACCCCAATCTCTTGCGCTATATTGCTGGTCTGTTCAATATGTTTAAAAGTATACATTGCGCTTTGTATTGTTACCTTGTATCGGGGTGGGGTAATATACACAAATCTCTCATTTTGCTCTGTGTAGGAAATGAACACACATGAACAATATGAGCAGACCCCTATGTCTTGTACTGTGTAGCAGGTCTATATGGGGAAAATATGCTCACAGCCCACTTTGTGCTCTGTACTACTAGTTGTATAGGGAGGAGTAATATGCACAAATCCCCTTCCCTGCTTTATGTAGGGATATGAACAAACCATTAACTGGAATTGGACAGAATTTTGTGATTCCTACTCTACTCTATATATTGATAAGAGCTAACCCCTATCTCTTATACTGTATTGCTGGTTTGTTTGTGCAAAATAGGCTCAAAGCCTACATTGCACTCTGTATTACTATATTGCATGGAGGGGTAATATGCACAAACCTTATATCAATAAACCCCATCTCTTGTGCTGTATTGCTGATCCATTTGAAAAAAAAAATAGGCTCAAAACCCACATTGCACTCTTTATTACTACATTGTAGGGGGGGTAATATGCACAAATCTTATAATAATAAACCCCATCTCTTGTGCTGTATTGCTGATCCATTTGAAAAAAAAATAGGCTCAAAACCCACATTGCACTCTGTATTACTATATTATATGGGGGGGGGGGTAATATGCACAAATCTTATATCAGTAAACCCATCTCTTGTGCTGTATTGCTGGTCCGTTTGAAAAACTATGCTCAAATAGACACAAGTCTCTCATCTTGTTCTATGTCATCATTTCATGGTGTGTAAAAAAGCAACAAAGGGCTGTCTTTAGCCAAGTTCTTAGGTTTTCTTGTTCTATGTAGGTATAGAAAAAAATTCCCAATGGGATTGAATGTGTGACCCCTGCTCTTTCTTTTCCTAAGAACAAGCCCCCGTCTGTTGCACTGTATTGTTGGGGTAATACGAACAAAGCCCATTTCTTGCATTTTATTGCTGTTATATATGGATAATATATATTTATAGGTAGCAATCATGATATGTACATTTAGCTCATGTCCTCTGTACCATTCATTTCACTGGAAGAAAAGGGTTCAAGTGTGTATGCCATATACAGAAAACATGGTTGCTCTTGTTCACAGTGTTCCTAGCCTTGCTGTATAATTCTGTACATATAAATTATTTTGCATTTTACTGTTGGTCTATCAGGGAAGATTTTGGTACCAGTAGATACGCACATACCCCATATGTAATGAAAAGCACTAAGTTTGCCCAGGAGCAGTAACCTATAACAACCAATAACATGTTTGCTTTTAAACAAACAGGTGACCAGTAAATGTTTCCTGCTGATTGGTTGTTATGGGTTACTGCTCCTGGGCAAACTTAGTGTCTTTTATGACATAACCCCATACAGTATTTATGGCTTTTATTCCTTTTACTTTTAAAGGTTATATCCCCATATGTAATTAAAGGCACTAAGTTTACCTAGTAACAGATCCTTGTAGTAACCAATAATATGTTTACTTTTAAACAGGTGGACAGTAAAACGCTTGATTCTACCTGTTGATTGGTTGCTATGGGTTACTGCTCCTGGGCAAACGTATGCCTGTTATTACATAACCCCAATATAGTTACAGTTAACTATCCATATCACACATAGAAGTGTACTGGTTACCCAGCAGTGTCACTGGTTGCTCCCAACCGAAGGGACATCCAGTTCAACATCCATTTTTATTGCTATGCACTTTATGAGGGAAAAAAGGCCTTTTAATTGCTGTGGGTCTAAAAATTCCCTGGGCTAAAAGTATATATATCTTCACCAGTTTCCAATTAAATCTGAAACATTTCTGGGCAAAAGCCTGAGCAAGAGGAAGAGTAATATTTGAACACCAGCACTAATGCCCGTGGCAAGAGAATTCTACTTTCTACTCATAACTGTCAGATAAATAAATGTCTTAAATTTAAAGGTTATCGTCAACTCGCAAAAAAAAAAAATATATAATAAAATAAAAGTGAAGTGCTCTTGACTTTCTGACAAATTGAGAACATTGATAGTCTCCTTGACAACGGGGAAGTCTCAATCATTTCGTAAGTGTCGTTCCAAAACAGCTTCTGTCAGGCACTGTCAGTTCCCTGGATCCTCGCTGGGCTGGAGGCCTCAGATACGGAATCTGACAAATTATTATGAAAAAAAGGTAATTTGTTTTCATATATATTTCTGTGCTCTCTTCGGGATGTTTAGAGCTGATGTTAGACTTATCATTCCGTAGCAGTTTATTTCTCCTTTGCAGTACTGGAAAACAGACTGGAAATTCAATTTGTAGCAGCAAATGAGCCTGAATAATTTGTATTGTGATCCCAATTACAAAAAACAGCATAACTTCCAGGAATCACGGTTTGTCTGCCTAATTATATATCTGCTGTTTCCGTGAGAGCCTTTGTTCAGTGTTTTTGTCTATTAAAGCATGGGGGTCCCCAACTGCCGGGCCGCGGAGCAATTCCGGGCTGTGGATGGCATGGCAGTGGGCCACATCAGTTCAAAAACCACGTGACGCACACCTAAACGAGCTAATAAACGCACGCATAAAGGAGCAATGAAGCCTGTCGCATGTATAATGCACCTGCAGTTCGCACTGCGCACCCCCCCAGTGCGTCGCATGTATAATGCGCATGCAGTTCGCGCCGCACCACCCTTTCCCCCTGGTCCGTGGAAAAATTTTTTTACCGGCCTTTGGTGCTAAAAAGGTTGGGGACCCCTGTATTAAAGGAAAGCCACAGGGGGATTCCAGAAATCCCATATCAAACGTGAGGGCTCATTTCAGAATAAAAACACAGTTGCACTAGGGATAACTTCCCCATAGCCATTGCACAAAAAAATCCCATTCATTAAATTACTTACAGGGTCGGACTGAGGTGTCCAGGGCCCACAGGGGCTGCTGCCTGGGGGCCCCCACCCCAGTTGCACCGTCAAACCTCTTACCCCCCCCCCCCGCACTTCCTCCTTGTGGCTCCCATGGGAAGGAGATGTGCCAGCGCCTGCAGTTGGTAGGGGGGGCAGATTGGGTCGCTAAAAGAAACAAGCAAAAAAAATGCCCTTACGCACCAATGTATTTTGTACAGGAAAAGTGGCAGAGGAAAGCGCTGTCGCCAAAAAAGTCACCGCGAATGCCTATAGACTCCAATTAGTGATGGGTTCCAGTTCAATGGGCTTTTTCCAATCCGCAGTGACATTTTTCCAGTGTACAATACACTGCAGTTTATGGTGAAAATTTTCACTCATCACTAACTCCAATGTAGTATTTTATGTAGCCATAAAAAAAAGTAGCTGCAAGAAAGTCGCCGTGAAAAAATGCCCTTAGACTTAAGTGCGTTTTACAAATTTTTACCATTTAGCCAATTTTCCAATGGTTTTGCGAATTTTCCATCAAAGGGAAATGGGACAGATTGGCTCATCAGTAACCACCACCTCTGTAGGTTGCAGAAGCCTTGGGGTTGGCACAGTGCCTGTATCGATTGCTGCAACACATCTGCACCTGAAGGATCGCCATTTTGATGGAAAGCACCATCTGGACTAAGAAAATGTTTAGCACAACTGCATCTGATTTGCGTTGAAGTGCAACTACCCCTAGTTCCACTCCTGAATTAGGGTTCCCACCTTTATACTATACTTTTTCCAGCCTGTAGCGGTTGTTACTATTTGATGATGTCATGGTATTGAGAATAGGTGGATCTGTGATGTGACAGAGGTGGGAAATGGGCAGTTCTATGACATAAGAGGCAACGAAATGGAAGAACTGGGGCAATTAACACTTTGGAGATGGTATAGAAGGTTTAAATAGAGGGATTAGCAGCAAAAAGCTTTAGTAAAGAGATGAGAAGATGGTTAACTACAAATGTATGGGCAACTAAATTGCCTGTATTGGACCAGCTAGACCGGCTGGGTGGCAATCCTGAATACATCGGTGGGGGTAATGTTCTATTGTCGACTACCGAAGAGCAATGGCTGCAGTACAAGTCACATGGCAACTGACTAGCCACAATAACTATGAAATAGCCGATCATTCTTGCAAAGTAAAAATAGGGAATGTAAATCTCTTATGCAACATTTTTTGGAAATATTACTTTAGTTTTTCACCGTGACCTGTCCTGCCAAAGAATATGAGTGTCCCTAGGTACTGTTTCTAGCTAATTCATTGCAATGTTGCCCACAACATGGTTCTGCTAAGGTTCTTATTTGATGCCTCAGGATAAGCAGAAATCCTCTTACGCTGAGAAGAAAACAAGGCAGAAATATTTCATTTACATAAGGTGTTTTATGCAGTATGGTGACGGACACAGAGTGTTTATGCCTACAAGGAACGCAGCCTTTATCAGTAGGGACATATGTTGGTGAGTCAGTTCAAATGCTGGCATACAATGAGCCTTCTGAAGTACATAATACATCATAATAACGCATGTTATGTTTTTAATTACACGCAGAACATGGTAACAAAGAATGCAGCGGTGCTATTTATATGAAACAACCTTGGGAAATAACTCATTCAATCAGTGCTAAATGATATAAACCTGACAGCCAAGTAAACTCTTATTTCCATAGGGTATCTGCAATAAATAACACGCGTGGAATTCACAAACACAGATGGAAATACATTAGGAGTGCTTCCTGGTAGAACCTTGACTTTGTCATGATTGGCAAATGGAAATGCAAGAGGCTAGAATGCTGTAATTAAAGGGAACTTACGCCTGCTTTATACCTAGGGTTTATCTTCCATTTACTTTCCATTAAAGCAGGCATTAAAGTATGGGGCCATAGCTTACTGTGTGCGCAACGTATTCCTGGAATATTGGCAGCCCCCACTCATATATGTAAATGCACTAAAGAAGGAAGGTTCTGTTTTCTGCTTGTAAAATGGAACATATTTTATAGATAATCTAAGGTTTATCTTGATAGAAGTCTGTGATGCCCCAAATTGTCCCTGGAAGATGGATACAAGGACAGGTAAAATTATAATCAGTGGGGATAATTATTGTTATAGTAGGATTCCCCTTGAGAAAGGCTCTTTGCCGAAACGTTGGGGTAATTCTCATCTTTGGCAAGTATATCCGCTAACCGGTGTGTCTCTTTTTGCCTGTGCACATTTTTGTGGTATGTATCTTACAACGTTTATGTGTTATTTTCTGTAATTTAGAAATTGTTGTTAAACCCGCTGTATATTATATAAATGATAACTACTTTTTTAATATTACCACTGCTTGTGCTCTTTGTGTGCAAACCCTTACTCTATTTTGAAATTATTGTCTTAGGTACCCTATATGGGGGTCCAATTTTGGGGTTTTTTGCACCAAACACCCATATTGTTTTTTTGACTGTGAAATGAGTGCCCTCCATTTATCTATATTTATGATAATTATAGTTATGGACAGGTAGGCAACAATTGGGGGCATGGATAGTGGAACAGATAATAGGGCTTATTTATAGTGATAAGCAGGCATGGATTTGCAGTGAATTCCGCATTTTGCCATTTGAGAATTTTTTGCGAAATGGCAGCAAAATTTCACCAAGGAAAATTCTTTAAAAAAAGACAAGGTTAAGTCAAAAAAGTTGTGTGCGACAAAAAAGTTGTGTGCGACAAAAAAGTCACATTTTGCACAATTTATGCCGTTTTGCAAATTTTTCCGAAGATTAATTAATTTTTCAGAGAAGCAAAACGGAACGGATTCGCTCATCACTACTTATTTATGAACGCAAGTGCAGTGTGCAAAGTGCAATTGTGCCATGTTTTTTTTTACCCACAAAGCCGCATTCTAGTGTCATTGTAGCCGCAAGGGGGACTTGCACCTGATGCAGTAGGAAGCACAATTTCTCGATGGGTGCAGTAGCATCAAAAGTGGCATCAAATGTGACAAACTGGGTGCAGTTTTGCTGTCAGGATTGTGTTATTTCCAGCGCTCATAGTCAAAATGCCATTGGTGTGTAATTCTTTAGCCACAAGTCTGCTGCACCTACTTAACCTTGACTTTGTCATGATCGGCATCGCAATGGAAATGCAAGAGGCTAGAATGCTATCATTAAAGGGAACTTACGCCTGCTTTATACCTAGGGTTTATCTTCCCTTTACTTTCCATAGAGACCTACATTGTTTGAGGGTATAGCCGCCACATTCAGAGATTCGGTAGCTCCCAGGGTTCCCAGTACCAATGGGCGCACTTACACACAGACACAAGTACATTTTGGGAATGACATAACATTTGCTTTCATTTTAACATAACCACACTTGCAGCTGCTTTCATAAATGCTACTTTTGGTTTTTCTAAAACCACTGATACATCATTTCAATTACATCTGTTTTGGTACTTATTTCTCTGCTTTTTTTGGAAACACTATACAGGTTCAACATTTTCATGACAAAGTAAGAATCTAATCATTAAACTTTGGGCCATAATCTGCTGATAGCATTGGATTCCCGTTCCTGATTAAATGGCTCCCATTTACTGTTACAGCGCGAGTGATGACGGAGAGGTGCTGCAGGAATGATTGGGCACCTCCAGGAAAGCCAATTACGCTGATGCATTGTTCTCTCACTCACATTAAACTCCCTATCTCAAGATAACATGTGACAGATGAAAGGGTCCGATAAACGCACGCACACAGGATCGCTGCGGAATGGTAACTAGAAGCTTTCTGCTCTAGAGATTAAACATTAAAGCATAACAGTAACCAAATACAATCATGAATAAAAACGGGATAACCCCAATGTAATAACTTGCCACGTTTGCCCAGGTCTGGCTTCTCAAAACAACCAGATATCATCATTCCAACTTTACTAGGCTAAACAAACCTAGCTACTGATGGGTTGCTATAGAAACCATAACCCTCTAATTATATTACCCCAGGTTGAACACAATCTTATCTAAATAGTGTGGATTCCCATTTAGGATGATGTTAAGCAGAAGAGACACAGCTGTCATTGGGTATTCGGCGGATTCATGTTGGCTTGGGAAGGGTCATCCAACCAAGGTTAATACAGTACAATATGGAAAGTGAGAAGGCCCAACGAGGATCATACAAACAGAAGAGGCAAACCTGTCCTTAGGCAAAAAATAATAAAGATTTAGATTTAGTTAAATATATATTCATGAGCAAGTTCTTTACTAGAGTCTTCTTTTGGTTGCCTCCCAAAGCAACCATTTCATTCTGCTGCCTTAAATCTGCCATTGCACTTTCAGTGGTTTATCCTTTAGCTTCTATATAGACTGGCTACTATATTATAGTGGGAGAAATATCACAAACCATCATTTTTAACCAAACTCACTATAGATCTAGAAAATTAAAGGGGAACTCCACCCAAACACAAATTAAGCCTTTTCTACAGATAATTTCAAGCAACTTTGTAATATATATCAATTAAAAAATATGCAGCCTTTTCATGGTTTCAATATAGTAATATGGTTTGGAACATTTACCTAAGCCCCGCCCCCGTTCCCCTGCTGATCTGGCTGACTACTTTGAGACTCAAATAAAATGTAACCGTAGTCTCCTGTCCTCAGCCTGCCTCCAGCCTGCATCCTCCCAATCCCACAATCCCCTGCACTTGATGTCAACAAGGAAATGAATATAACAGTGCAATGCATTGTGGGTAGTTCCTGCATGCTGCCTGTAAGCTGTGGAGAAGTTGTTACAATTTTTAGGATCAATGTTTTAGTCCCTCCTCCCCTGCCAGGATTTCAAATGATGCAGAAAGAGAAGAACTGTTTTGCAGCTGGATTTCAGAATATAATAATGATATTTGTTTATACCTCTTGAATGAACAGATTACAGTGATAGGTATATTAGATGTTTCTGTGTTGGGCTCTTTAACAAATTTTGGTTTGCAACACGGAGTTCCCCTTTAAAAAAAAATACATGAAGTACATCGGTGGTGTCCAGCCTTTGCAGCTTTTGCTATTATTATTATCATCCCAAACTTCCTACTCATCCCCACTGACAATAAAAGGCCCTAGAGAATATACATGGTATAATTTAGTGCTTAGAACATTCCACGTTGCATCAACGAGTAGAACCAACCCAGCAGCATTTCTGCATTACATTTAGGTACCGAATCCCATAAAGGATGAAGATAACAGTCATTATGTATTTCAGTGACTTATAACTTGAAAATGAAGTGCCAGAAAAGAAAAAAAAGCTGTACATAGTTACAAGCCGTGTATGTCATCCTATCCATACAAAGCCCCAAGGCCATTTATCATCTAGAAACAGAGATGTGTATTCTCTCCTGAAGGCAGAAACAGTTCCTTACAAACACAAAGGGGGTGCATTGGAATTTCTCCCAGTGCATCAGAACTCTGCCAGACAGAATGTGATAATATAGACATGATATAGTGAGCTTGTCCCATGATGCTGCACCAGGATGGAGTCCTATTGGATATAGAGATCTCAGATAAGACATAAGTTGATTGGACTTCAGTTCTGTACATGGCCTTAGCATACCTGAATATCTACAGTACCCAATGTACAGTACCACACTTCTCATTGCCCAAACTCATACTGGCACAATATCGAAATAAATCATGATATCTGCAAATACATTGCACACCACTGAAAAATTCAAATTAACAAAGAGAAACTAGAGGTTAAAGGACAGTTCCGCTGAGAGCTTGGAATCAATAGAGTTAATAGCTGTAATAGGCGCCGTGCTGACCGGAGAAGAGGTTGAGTGAGCACCAGGCAGTGTTATCTTGGGCAACAACACTACTTGGCCTTGCTCTAACCGAAATACGCAAAAACACTGACTGGTGGAATATGCTGATAGGGATGGTCTTCTAGCTATGCAATCACACTGAACATTATAGGGCTTTATTAAATAAGCAGAAAAAAATCAGTGCAGTGTGCCATGTTTTTTGTTTGTTGCAATGAACCTGCACACAATTTCAGTGGAATTGTGCCAAATACTGAAAGCGGAAAGATTTGCTCTATGTAACAAATTGCAAAAGGGGTGCAAACGTTAGCAGGGCCCTAACTGCCTGGAGGGCAGCTATTTTCCCATTGCTCACCCTGTCCCCTGAAGAAAGGGGCCTGTTGAAGCCAAAATGATTCCCCAAATGTAAAAAAAAAAAAAAATAGCCTATGGGGCAGATTCATGAAATCACGAGTTCGAATCCCGAATGGGATAAATTTGTATCGCAAATATCACGAAAATGCTTACAAAAAAATTGTATTAGTCACGATAATATCGTATTGGCGATCCAAAAGTCACAAAATTGTAAAGATTGTAAAGAGCGGGGACATGTGTGTACAAATACATGCCCTTCAATTGTTTGTAATTTAGCTGGTGCAACAGCAAGTGCCTATATGAGAAACATGTAAAATGAGCCGTGCACTTATTGCCTGGTGGAAGGGGGTGCTATTTGCTCCTGAGTGCAGTTAAATGAACTCCATAACATAGGGGGATGTTTTTGTTTCAAGATCTCTAAGTGTTTTTGTAGGCAAAATAAAAGCAGTGGATATACAGTATCCTTTCCAACATCTTTCCCTTGCTTCTGTCCCTCACTTGCATCCAGTGGTGGATTGCCATTAGGCTTATCCAAGTCCAAAGGTCTCAGTGGTCCCATGGAGAGGGGGTGAAGCTGGGGCATGACAAGGGAATAGCTGGGGCACAACGGGGGTGTAATAAGAGTATGATGAGGAGGAGTAGCCCAAGGTACCTATACGTTTCACCTTATTCTTAGAAACCATTCTGACCCAGCCAGCAACTTCCATTGAAACTCAGCAAGTGGCCCAATTCCCAGTGTTCAGTCGTTCTGGCTGTAAATAGACAGCTGACAAAACTCTGAGAACCTATCACCTAGGGCCCACAGCTGCAATCATAGGTCAGACTGTAATCACTCTGAGATTCACCAGTGTATGAAACACAATCATATGATCTGTGAAGATGATTGATGTTGAAATCAAGGGGATTGATTAGTGCCATTTTGTCCCCCACCCTCACAGCAATAAATTACCTGAGCTGCCATGTAGCCCAAACCCAGCAGGAGCCAACAGGAGACAAGGATGTGTGACACCGAGACATGAAGTCTCCAGTTTCAGAGAAATTAGACTCAACCTTTAAATACATCTAAACAAACAGCACTTATGTCTCCCAAAACACTAGCGGTTGTCATATACAGCCATATAACCAAATGAATGCCCTTTGGATATGCCCAGATTGCACAAATGCTAGCTGATTGCTCTTCTCTCATCATGCTTTGCCTTTAGAGGGTAAAGCTGGCTATACACGCACCGATAACATCGTACGAAACCTCGTTTCGTGCGATATTCGGTGCGTGTATGGCAAGTCGGCGAGTCGACTGATATCGCAGGAAGCTGCTGCTCACCGATCGGGCCAGTTAAAAGATTTTTATCAGGCGCATAGAAGGCGCCTGACCAAAATCTGCCTTCAGGGCTGAATCAGCTGAAGGAGGTAGAAATCTTATTGTTTCTACCTCCTTATCTGCTGTTTCAGCCCTGAACGGTTTGTGGCTGATTGTATGATCATGGTCACACGAAAGATCGCAAATCGCCACGTGTGTGGCCACCATTAGTCTGTAAAACAGAAGCTTCTCCTTTAGTATACAAAAAAAAAAAAATATATATATATATATATATATATATTTAAAAGCACTAATACTGAACTTTAACACAGTGTGATGGGAAATTATCCACCCTTCATCTAATGGGTAAGTCATTCTTAGTTAAAGAACAGAATTCCAGAAGATAAGCAGGAGATAAGAATGTGCTCCATGACCTCTATGTCCTTTATAAGAATCCTGGTTCTCCTTTAAAGCAGCTCTTCTAATATGCACATTCCATTAGCATCTCCTCTGGCACAGAGGTCCTTCTTCCATGTAATGACATTCCTGCAATACTCTTAGCTGGCTGATCACTATGGAAGCTGTAGAATGGCAAAGGCTGTATGGCAGCCTACACAGTGTTTCTTATTCAGGCTTTAAAAAGTACTGTATGTTCAGCAATTCAGTGTGGAGCTTGCTCTTTATTGATTATTTACATGTCTAAATCTAGAAGGCAACTAACTCTAGAATTATACAATGTGTGTATGAGAGAAGAAAAGTGACCCAAGCTTCTCCTAAACTTTCTTAAATATGTCCAAAATCTTTTATGAGGACTAATGGTCATATTTTTCAGCAAGGAGGTTGGATGTTCTCTCAGTGCCTATATGGGTTTCCCCACACACTCCAAAAACACGCAGGCAGCTTAACTGACTCCTGAATATGACCCTTGTGTTTGTGTGCATTGTATGAATGTGAATAGGAACCTACAATTGTAAACTCTATTGGGAGAGCGACTAATGTGAGAGATACCAGGATAATAAAGACAGATTTATATGACATGTATGAAAGCACGTTGCCTGCCTTTATATGGTCATGGATCTATTTGGTGATATATAATATTCTAATATTTTATATGTAGGGTATCTATCTATCTATCTATCTATCTTTGAGGCACTCTCACAATATGTCGATTGTTTCTTACAAGATATAGTCAAGCAAACAAAAAAATGATTAAAAGACACCAATGACCTATTATTCCAGTTAAAATAAAAAAATGGCATCAAAACATAAGTATTTTATGCACCATAAACATACAAAACCTATATACACCAATCACACGCAGAAGGTATGTAACCTGTGGAAAAGGTTTTATTAGAAAATAATCTATTGAATTCATTTATATACTTCCTTCATGATTGTCTGCAAATTATATTATGCAAAAACTACTTTCGTTTTGGTGCGGAATTTTATTGGCAGAAACAAGGAATGTCCATGGGTGCTGCAGTAGTGATATCCATGATATCGTAAAGGAACAGTTCAGTGTATAAATGAAAATGGGCAAAATAGATAGTAAAATAAAAACCATTTGTAATAGAGTTAGGCAAAAATGTAATCTATAAATACTGGAGTGAGCAGATGTCTAACATAATAGGCAAAACACTACTTCCTTCTTTACAGCTCTCTAAGCTGTTAGTAGTCAGTAACCAATCAGTGACTTGAGGGGGGGGGCATATCGGACATAACTGTTCAGTTAGCATTTGAATCTGACCTGAGTGCTCACAAACTAACTGAACAGTTATGTCCCATGTGCCCCCCCCTAAAGTCACTGACCAACTAAGAGGTTAGAGACTTGAAAACAGGGAGTAGAGTTCTGGCTATTATGTTAGACATCTGCTCACTCCAACCTTTATATATTACATTTTTTGCCCAATTCTATTACAAATATTTTTTATTTTGCACAGTCTGTCTATTTTACCCAGTTTAATTTTTACAACTGTTCCTTTAAGGATAAGGGCTATGGATAAGGCCTATCTCTACTTTTTATCATCCCCAGTTGATAGTTTCCATCTAGACTCCAAACTGATTGCTACAGATGTATATTCCAAGGACAAGCTATCTTACATACTCATTGCACCTTATACAATTAAGCAGCCTGCCGTGTGTGTTCAGATGCCAGGAATAACTTGCAAATACACCAATTAAAACAAGTAACAGAGTGTGGTTTAGTATTCATTCTTTTCCCATCTGTTTGCTTGTGGGAAATCCTTCCCCTGCTTCAGATTAAGCTGTGCTTGGGTGCCATTTGGTATCGCTCTTTTTTTTAGCTTTACCCAGAAGCCTGATCTAAAAAAATTCAACCAACATACAAACTGTCCTCATGTCTATCTGTTTCTGACTGTGTCCAGTAATAAGTATTATTCCTTGGGTAGCTGAGGCTGGGGCTTTAGTTTTAAAAATTCTGTAAAGCCTTTGTCCAGCAATTCTTCCTTATACAGACTATAACAAAAAAAGGGAAAGTTGCACTCGCCATTACATTTTCAACCATTAGGCAAGGAGGCTGTGACCACAAAATTCATACTAAGACAAGAAACTTTCCCTCACTCACCCATTATCAATATATATATATATATACATTTAGTGCACTAGGCTACTAAGAAATGCACTACCCTTTAAACAAAACAGATTTGTTTGTCTATATATTTCAATATATTCAAGCTGGCCAACTACACCAAGTGTAGGACGGGACAGACCAGACCTTGTCTTTGTATGCGTAATGGTTTAAAATTTAGTGGTGAGCACAACTTTCCCATTTTGCTATAGTTTATACAGGAGCAGTGGCCAGCCCCATGTTGTAGCTCCCACCCTTCCCAGCTACAGTCAGGTGATCCCAATGGGCCAATAAAAAGGGCAACCAATTTGGGGTTGTGATGTTAAATGAAAGCAAGTTGTAGGTAAACTTGGTCCCTGTGAAAAGTGTATAATGAAGCAGTAGAATTCGTATGGTTTGGATAAAAGTGAGTGTAGGACTGGCCAGACTGGGGATGACGTATTTGCCAAGCTTGAATATGTTGCAATATATGGATGAACAATCCCTGTTTTGCCTAAAGGAGGGGGGGCATTGTTTGTTAGCTTAATGCACAGAATGTCTTAATGTCCTATATATATATATTGATAATGGGTGAGTGCAGAGGGTCCCTTGTCTTCTTTGTCTTCTTTCATACAGACATTATTCCCACCTTCAGTTTCTATGTATAGGTGTGAAAAACATCAATATGAAAGCGTCGCAGTCCCAGAGCATTGATAGCATTAGAGATGAGTCAAGTATTTCTACTGACAAGCACTGACTCAGTGCCAATGTATTTGTATCATTCAGCACAAGCACCAAGGAAAGTCCAACATTAAAAGTGCTTTCTGGAATACTAGCCCCCATATTCAACTTTTTGGAGGATTCTGGGATTTCAGTTTAGCTGGACAGACGCAGGTTCAGCCATTTCTGATAAATACCTTTGATGTGAAATTTCTAACATAAATCTCCAGGGGCATTATATGTAACAGCGTGCCATATTTAGCAAGGCATCCGTCTCCCAGACAGCTTCTGCACTGCAGATCAATAGCAATATCTAAAAAACATATTGAGCAAGTTGTACTGGTTTTTGTTTGGAGAATGCCATTCGGCTGGCTACGAAATCACTACAGATACTGTCACATAGGGCACTTCACGTGATTAATGTCCCTAAGTGCCTATTTCTTGGGATAACTAAAATATAGAGCCGCTGACTGAGCCGCACTTGTGTGCCCATGCAGTATTTATGGAGCCTAATGATAAGGCATCCTCTCTGAATGAGCCAGCAGAGTGTGGCTGCTAAACCACACTTTATAACAAGAGCCAATTTTTCCATCAATGAACAAAAGTTGAATGAAACTGCAATGAGCCATACTGAAACACTGTTATACTGATAATATTTTATTCCTCCCTTGCGGGGATGCATTGGGAACCCACATGAGCCAGATCTGAGAAGCCACACAGCAAGGGAAAGCTCTTTATTTTCTGTGTATTCTGCATAGCCAGGAAACTAAAATCTCTTTATTCTTCAAAATCCCTTCAGTAACTTGGGGGTCAAGTGTTTTCTTTCCAATGAATATTTTCCCACTTTGGAACAACCCTCCTCCCCCAGCAGGTACAAAGAGCAATTGATCATAATAAAAAAAAGGACAGCTTTTTAAAATGTGCTGCCATCTGTGCTATCAAAGCAAAGAGGCAAGATACAGTAGGCTCCAACCAAAGAGTAAAGGCTTCTATCTGTCCAATGGGATAGAGTTATATATAGCCATGGCACATAAAGAAGGCAATGTTATAGTTCCCAAAGAGCTCAAAATGCTTATTTATCCAGACGTCTCAATACTATATATACACTATGAACAGTTCTGCATCTAACTAAAGAATACATACCCCCTATATACTGTATATACTGCATATACACCCAACCAGTACTACCTACCCAACTTACTTATATCAAACCAAAGTGCTTACATCCACCCCAAACTGCTGACTGGTTTATACCAAACAGCTGATACTTACACCCACCCAAAGAGTGTATCTGCCCAAGCAGCTCGTCCCTTATTCTTATATTTGCCCAATGAATCCTGAGTCTACCAAAGAGCTAATAGTTCTTGGAATACACAGACACTACATCTGCCCAATAGGGCTCGTTTGTACCTATATGAATAACGTATGAATTAACCCAAATAACTCAGAGGTCTATCCAATAAAGATTGAGCCAATGCTTTTATATAAATTAAAATAAACACAAATCAACATGCATGCAACTACAATGCAAACACAGCAATTAATAGCGTCAAAATGTAATTGGGTAGGGGCTTATCTAGGGAACCCCTAAAATTTTGGATGTTGCCCTCTATCAATTGTTGTAGCTCTGTCTATTTTAATAGAACCAAGTCAAATACAAAAACCCCTGCCCCCAAAAACACAAACCACGGTACATATTGCCTTTATCATCTGTTATTCATATCATCCAACATGCAATCCACTGAAATGTAACCACAGAAATATGATCATTTTCATCATCACAAAACTATATCTCTGGACAAAAACTCGAGTACTATGGCATTCTGGCAGTAAATTATAGTGAGAAATGGAAACCTTACTCATTTTGACTGAATGATGGATTTCACCAGCCTTGGAATTACGGAACAACATACAATATTGAGAATTCTTATGTGGATGCTCAGTTTTACTGTGCCAGAAGGTAGAATGGCTTTATGATGAATCGGAGCATTGTGCTTAGATAGAAGCTTGGATTGCTGCCATAGGAATAGCACTTTGTCAGTGTAAGGGAATTACTCAGACCCCATACAACTGTGAGACATGAGGAATAAACAGAAAGGTAATACACTGAGAGCCAGCCATTGCGGTTGGAAAGGTAACATTCAACTCTGCCAGATGGATGGGACTGCAAGTGCATTAAACAAGCAGCAATTTACCCCATGTTGTTGGATGTATCAGTTCCCCAAGACACTATAATTAAACTGCTATATAAAACAAGAGATGATAACATAACCATCACCTAAGCAAATCAGAGATTACTGGGTAATAGTTTCCACCAGATTAACAGCTATACTATAAGGACTAATATCCCAGGTTATGCTTGATACATAAAGGGTTAAAAAACCAATAGTGATATGTGCCAGGCTGGTTAGCCAGTCAAGGCTGTATGCACTGGGGAGCTGCTGTGTCTGTAGGGATCTCTGTAGCACTGCCACAGTCTGCATGGTAACCCAGTGTAAATACCAGTTTTAGTGCTCACATTCAATGACAAAATCCCGTTGTAAGAATGGGGGAAAAAACACAGAGCAAAAGTTTCTTCCTCTCACTTATTATAGAACCTTCATATCAGATCTGCCCCATACATGAGACCAACCTGCCATACTAGACAGGCAGCTATTGTTGGCTGTGGGAAATATAACTGCAGCTGAGGTCCTTGGTGTATATCTATATACACGGATATATACAATATAGTTTATTTCATTTCAATCCATGTTCATTGATTAAGGTTAAATATCTACCCCCCCACCCCCATCCCTTTAGCGGGGTAAGTAGCCGCTCTCCCAGGGCAGATCTGAGAGAAGCGTCTGGTTTAGCGACAGAAGCAAATCACTGTCCTCCTTACCGTCTGAATCCCTGGAAGGACGATGGCCAGGACATGCGGGATTTCTTCAGGCCAGGTCTATGGCCAGTATCCACAGCATAGGAAGAGCGGTCCATAGCTTGGCAGTGCAGGTACCTCTCAGTGTCGGAGAAGCCTCGGTGTCTCACCCTGCTGTTAGAGTAGCGAGTGCGGGAGGAGACAGGGGGGCAGTGGGGCGCCGGCTGAGCCTGACTGTGGAGCTGGGGCTGGAGTTGGAATGGAAGCAGGGGGTGAGGCTGGGCTTGGATTTGGGGTGGGGATTGGGGCTGAAGAGCAGGGTTGATCTGAGATGAAGGTTGGGGCTGAAGGTCAGGGTAGATTTGGGGCTGAAGACCAGGGCTGACTTGGGATGGAGATAGGGCCGGGGACTGGGGCTGATGGACGGGATAAATGTGAGCTTGCAGAGCGGGGAGGATCTGGGGTGCAGGCTGGCTGGGGAGCACAGAGTAGATCTGTGGCTGGAGAGCCGGGTTGATTTGGGCTAAAGGCAGGGGATGGAGGAGCGGGTAAATGTTCTGCTGGGACAGGAGGAGCGGAGTATCTGGGAGAGCGGGATGGAGCGGTGCCGGCGGCTCTTGGTGTTGGACGAAGCTTTGGTGATGATGCAGAGCCGGGCACTGCCACCGCTGCTGCTGCTCTTGTCTCCACAGATGTTTGGGAGCCTTGAGGTTCCCAGTGCTGCTGCTGCTGTCGCTGCTGCCGTTGCTGCAGTTGCTGCTGCTGTTTAGCAGAGCAGACAGTTTGCTGCCCTCTGTATCCATCGCTTCCCTTGTTGCAGACTGACAGCCAGACAGATAGAAGCCCTACACTAGCGGCGCACTGGGAGCAGAAGTTCACATGTAGAGACCCACAAGCCGCATAGTAAATCGTTCCCTCCGCTATCAGCGCCACTGCCCCGGCCCCTGCATACGGCGCAATACGGTGCTGCTGAAAAGTTGGCTCCCTGGGTTCCCGGCGCTGCAGCCTCAGCCAACGGTTATTATTCCATCAATCAGCTCCGGCCCATGCAGCATTCCCGGGGTTACATGGGAGCTTTGCCCCCAGCGCTAAATCTGTAGCCACAGTGGGGGGTGCGCCCCGATACAGAGCTCCGTTCCCGCTAGAGATAAAGTGCAGGCTCCCAGCCCCAGGGCTCCGGGCAAAGTCTTGCTGACCAGGGTGCTGACCAGGGTGCTGACCGGGTGCTGACCAGGGTGCTGATTCCTCCCTCCCCGCTGCATGCCTATTGCCTCTCACAGTGACTGCAGCAGCCGCAGCTCATGCTGGATGGGAATCGCACACAGCACTGCTGCCACTAGGCAGGCGGGGGATCACTTAGCCTTAATGCCTTCTGCTTACTTTTTGCCTTCATCATCACTGTGCTTTCCCCATCCGCTTCCCAAAATTCGAAACTTTACTAAATTAGATTGACTGGAGGAAGGGGAGGGGTAAAATATCAAGGACTGCCTGCCCCCCCTCCCCCAGCCCCACACACAAGGCAGCTCTAACACTTCAGCAAGTTACACTGCCCAGAGCTTCTCTCTCACCCTCACTGAATACTGATCAGGGATTAGCATGCTCAAAATGAACTTTATTACATGGAATCTTTCCCTATCAAGTTAGTAAATGGCAACACATTCTATTAGCTGCTAGTTTGTTACTGTTATGCTGACCCAGACCAAAGCTGTGCAACTGGGATTAGTGATGTGTGGGTTGACCCGCAACCCACTGGACCCACAGGTTTACCCTTAGATCAGGTGGGTTAGGGTTACATTTTGGGCAAACATATATTTTGGGTCAGACTGGGGAAGTAAACTCTTCCTCTGCTCCCAAGGTTTCCCTGTCTTGGAACCCAAGTGCATAAGTAGCGTACAGAGCACAAAGGCATGGGTACGGTTGGGTGCAGGTTCTATAATGGCAACATTTTGCTGGTTAGGGTTGGGTGCAAGTTAAGGTTATGGGTTGGGTGCAAGTTAAGGTTTTATTGGTTAGGGTTGGGTGCAAGTTAAGGTTTTGCTGGTTAGGGTTGGGTGCAAGTTAAGGTTTTATTGGTTAGGGTTGGGTGCAAGTTAAGGTTTTGCTGGTTAGGGTTGGGTGCAAGTTAAGGTTTTATTGGTTAGGGTTGGGTGCAAGTTAAGGTTTTGCTGGTTAGGGTTGGGTGCAAGTTAAGTTTTTGCTGGTTAGGGTTGGGTGCAAGTTAAGGTTTTATTGGTTAGGGTTGGGTGCAACTTAAGGTTTTATTGGTTAGGGTTGGGTGCAACTTAAGGTTTTACAGGTTAGGCTTGAATGCAAGTTAAGGTTTTGCAGGTTACTGTTGAGTGCAAGTTAAGGTTTTAAACATTAGGCTTAGGTGCGAGTTAAGGTTTTGCAGGTTAGGGTTGGGTGCAAGTTAAGGTTTTGCAGGTTAGGGTTGGGTGCAAGTTAAGGTTTTGCTGGTTAGGGTTGGGTGCAAGTTAAGGTTTTGCAGGTTAGGGTTGGGTGCAAGTTAAGGTTTTGCTGGTTAGGGTTGGGTGCAAGTTAAGGTTTTGCAGGTTAGGGTTGGGTGCAAGTTAAGGTTTTGCAGGTTAGGGTTGGGTGCAAGTTAAGGTTTTGCAGGTTAGGGTTGGGTGCAAGTTAAGGTTTTGCAGGTTAGGGTTGGTTGCAAGTTAAGGTTTTGCAGGTTAGGGTTGGGTGCAAGTTAAGGTTTTGCAGGTTAGGGTTGGGTGCAAGTTAAGGTTTTGCAGGTTAGGGTTGGGTGCAAGTTAAGGTTTTGCTGGTTAGGGTTGGGTGCAAGTTAAGGTTTTGCAGGTTAGGGTTGGGTGCAAGTTAAGGTTTTGCAGGTTAGGGTTGGGTGCAAGTTAAGGTTTTGCTGGTTAGGGTTGGGCGCAACTTAAGGTTTTATTGATTAGGGTTGGGTGCAACTTAAGGTTTTGCAGGTTAGGCTTGGGTGCAAGTTAAGGTTTTGCAGGTTACTGTTGGGTGCAAGTTAAGGTTTTATTGGTTAGGGTTGGGTGCAAGTTAAGGTTTTGCAGGTTAGGGTTGGGTGCAAGCTAAGGTTTTGCAGGTTAGGGTTGGGTGCAAGCTAAGGTTTTACACATTAGGCTTAGGTGCAAGTTAAGGTTTTGCAGGTTAGGGTTGGGTGCAACTTAAGGTTCTGCAGGTTAGGGTTGGGTGCAAGCTAAGGTTTTGCAGGTTACTGTTGGGTGCAAGTTAAGGTTTTATTGGTTAGGGTTGGGTGCAAGTTAAGGTTTTGCAGGTTAGGGTTGGGTGCAAGCTAAGGTTTTACACATTAGGCTTAGGTGCAAGTTAAGGTTTTGCAGGTTAGGGTTGGGTGCAACTTAAGGTTCTGCAGGTTAGGGTTGGGTGCAAGTTAAGGTTTTGCAGGTTAGGGTTGGGTGCAACTTAAGGTTCTGCAGGTTAGGGTTGGGTGCAAGTTAAGGTTTTGCAGGTTAGGGTTGGGTGCAAGTTAAGATTTTGCTGGTTAGGGTTGGGTGCAAGTTAAGGTTTTGCAGGTTAGGGTTGGGTGCAAGCTAAGGTTTTGCTGGTTAGGGTTGGGTGCAAGTTAAGGTTTTGCAGGTTAGGGTTGGGTGCAAGCTAAGGTTTTGCTGGTTAGGGTTGGGTGCAAGTTAAGGTTTTGCAGGTTACTGTTGGGTGCAAGTTAAGGTTTTATTGGTTAGGGTTGGGTGCAAGTTAAGGTTTTGCAGGTTAGGGTTGGGTGCAAGCTAAGGTTTTGCAGGTTAGGGTTGGGTGCAAGCTAAGGTTTTACACATTAGGCTTAGGTGCAAGTTAAGGTTTTGCAGGTTAGGGTTGGGTGCAACTTAAGGTTCTGCAGGTTAGGGTTGGGTGCAAGCTAAGGTTTTGCAGGTTACTGTTGGGTGCAAGTTAAGGTTTTATTGGTTAGGGTTGGGTGCAAGTTAAGGTTTTGCAGGTTAGGGTTGGGTGCAAGCTAAGGTTTTACACATTAGGCTTAGGTGCAAGTTAAGGTTTTGCAGGTTAGGGTTGGGTGCAACTTAAGGTTCTGCAGGTTAGGGTTGGGTGCAAGTTAAGGTTTTGCAGGTTAGGGTTGGGTGCAACTTAAGGTTCTGCAGGTTAGGGTTGGGTGCAAGTTAAGGTTTTGCAGGTTAGGGTTGGGTGCAAGTTAAGATTTTGCTGGTTAGGGTTGGGTGCAAGTTAAGGTTTTGCAGGTTAGGGTTGGGTGCAAGCTAAGGTTTTGCTGGTTAGGGTTGGGTGCAAGTTAAGGTTTTGCAGGTTAGGGTTGGGTGCAAGCTAAGGTTTTGCTGGTTAGGGTTGGGTTTTTCCTGACCCGCACATTTTGATACAGCCAGGGGGCCTGTTTAATGCCAACCATGTACACAGGGAGGAAGAACCCTAATAATAGCTATAATTACACATATGCAACAGTCTGAAATGAACGGAACTGCTAGCATTGCCTAGGGTCAGGCTGATGTTAAAATACAAGGGGCCCTGGTAATTGAGAAAAGCTGGAGAACCCAGCTTTAGAGGATTCAGTGTACAACCTGTGGCTACACATGAAACATCTCTGGTGCATTTTCTGAAAATCTAACAAATGTTATACAAAATATATTTTTTTAAGGAACCCTTTTTATTCTGGGAGCACAAGAAACGTGTCCTTTGTGCCGTACCCAAACACTGGCCTTTCTATGGTTATAAGTGCAGATACACTGACTTGTGCAGCCTTGGCATACAGTGATAATGGGAATCTGTAGGGATCAGAACAACCATTGTCCTTGCAGCTAGTGATGGAACTAATCGGTCCCATTTTGGCTCATGAAAAAATGCAAAACAACAAAAATTCACAATATATTTTTTTTGCAGCTATCGCAAACTACCATGCAACTTTTTTTTCTTTTTTTGTGGCCATTGGAGTCTATGGGTGTTTCTACATGGCGAAACCCTGGTGAAAATTTTCTTACATTTCTTACATTTCCCAACGTGTTTTCCCTTCATTCAACATTAATATTGTGATAAATATGTATTGCCATGAGCGCAGGTGAAGCTGCAAGGTGCATTTAGCATAACAATGAGCATTAGAGATGGAGCTTATGAACCTTAAGTAGGGAGGCCTACACAAGCGGGAATTAATGACAGTGTATTGGTGTCAGGCAAGAGGCTTAAAACTGTTATATGTATGTAACGTTTCCTGCTTTACTATGCTTAGTACAATAAATACCTGCTTTGCCATAGTTTTATACTATCTCTTTCTCTGCAAGCTAGTAGAAAGCTTAGGTAGTTTTTATTCCTGTGTAGAGTTCAATATATGGACCTAGTTGTCTAGCTATGCTCCTAATAATCTTAAAGAAGAAGGAAAGTCATTTTGGCATTTTACTGCCAACAGATTCTCCACATTAGTGCCACCTAGAACTCTATATTTATTCAGCAGAAAGCTTTACTATACCTGAGCAAAGAGCCCTAGAAGCTCCCTCTGATAGCAGCTGCCATTTTAGCTTGGTCTTGGTAGCTTCCTGCTGCAGTTATAGCCATTGAAAGCTCAGATCACACATTCCTAAGGGAGGAGGAAGTGTGTTCTTATACATTCTTATGGGAGGGGGGAACAGGAGAAGGGAGAGAGGAGAGAACTGAGCAGACTCAAGCCCCAAACCTGAAGGAGCCCTAAAAGAGAGGAAGTCTGATACCGAAGAACACAATCCCAAAAAAGGAGACAAGAAATCCTGTGTTTCTTATGATAGAGGACTCTATGAGTGCTTATGGCTGTATTTACATAGACCTTTCTGATAAAGCTTACTTAGTTTTTACCTTTCCTTCTCCTTTAAACCAAACCACAGCGCTGTTGGTCTTTTAGGAAGCCTATAGGAAAGCTATGTTAGATCATAAGGACAGTTGTAGCCAGTCATCCTGAGATTAAATAACAGAAATGCTCGCATTATGGCTTTTGTTTTAATACAAGCTCCTTTGCCTCACCCATGTTCACTAATACCTTCCTGTGCAAGACTCCTCCCCTTTCTTTTGTCCCATTGCAGAGCTATGCATGGAACTTCTACACGAAGCTAGGAGACATTCCTTTCACCATCCCTTCTTGAGTTTATAGATATTACACTCAGCCTACTATTGTTCTTTTTATCCCATTATGTATTTTTTTAAAACAATTGCCAAGGTTGTCTTGTCTACAGACGATTTTAGGAAAAAAATATAATATTTTTCCTTCTGAGATCTGTTAATAATGTTATTTTATTCCAACAATGAGAATCACCATAATCTAAGACACAGCCATCTAACTGGGGGCACGTGGCCCAGATGTGGTCCTTTAAAGGATTTTTATGACCCCTCCCCAGTCTGTTCAAAGGCTCCATATACATCACTGTACTGTATGACATCATCATTTTAATTTAATCTGACTGTTGAATTTGCTATATGGGAAATAATCAGCCCACTACATCTACAAATTTGGACAGCACTGATCTAAGATGTTAAATTCATTAGGTTTTTTTTTTTCACAGTCTTCATTTATTTTTCGTACTAAATAGTTAAATTTATCTGTAAACAAAGTTATTACTGGCATATTGACCCTTGTTCTTGATATTCAACACAGACAAGACGACATTCAGTGCTTGTTGTGTATTATTGTCTGTTTAGCAGCCTCAGGGGATCTCCCTGAGCACATTCTCTATGCTACTACATCATGGCACCATCCATTCCTTATTGGAATCTAATACTCCTTTAGAAGGACTCTCTGTTCAAGTTCTAGGAAAAGGAATCAATGTGGGTAATGACTGTATCAGCATTTCAAGCAGAACAATGTAGTACAAGCTGGACCCACTCTGAAGAACTCAGCAACCTTGTTTTATTAGTATTGTATTATTTATGATTTCTGCTTTAATAACATAAATGTATGTGCCAGACACTTGTCTTGGAGTCTAAGCTTTTATCAAGGGATTACATGTTAATCCACAATTTTCCCATCATCAATGTGAGAGTCAAAAAATAGAACACTTTGCTGCCTATGCATTCATTTCAATGACTGGAGCTCCCGATTGAAAAGCACAATGTGTTTCCAACGGCTAATGCTCTAATGCAGTGCCTTTGGGTAAACATGGAAAAGCTATCCAGGTATCCCATAGGCCCACAGATGACCAGTGAAGAAGGGAAATCACAGACAGCTTTCATCATTGAGCTGTAATTATGTGGCACAGGTGATTAAGAAGTAGTTATAATGGAAATTTGAGAGATTTCTTGTATTTTAGTATTTAGCAAGAGGTACAGTATAGGAATACAGTCCTAAAGGATGAAAGGTGCTATACAGATGGCAGGTAGGGGTTGTAAATATTAGAGATCCCTTTGTCTCAGGGCCTTCACTTTGGTCCTTGCCAACAATGGGTCATACTCCATCAGGTGTTTCCACAAGTAATATAGGCTATTCATACAACCGGTGTTATGGTGAGAAACCATGAGCAATTTATGTAACAGTTGTTCCTCCCTTAATAACATTAAACATCTTCCACCAGGCTATGCTTGGCTTCACACTTCTTTTCATTGGTTACTCCACTCCACGAAAGTCATATTTTAGAGCTTGACTTGCCAAAAGAACAGCAAACAATATGCATTCAGGCCTTATATACTTGGAGCATCTGCCATATTTTTAAATGGAAGATACAAGATACCAAAACATAGAATTTACCACTGCACAAGGTGGTTTGGTTGGGCTCTGTGACTTTATTACATTTGATGAAGAAAGAAAGAGGACCCCCAGAAATGAAATTTCCTAAGACCTCAATAACTAGGATAACTACCCCGTTGATGTTCTAAATATAGCAAACCAGTTGCAATATCTTTTTAAAAAAACAAAATCTGACAATATAGGGGGGACCAGGCACACAGGCTGGAGAAACTAAATAACAATGGAATAAGATGCCAGATATTTACATTAGCTCATCACGAGACTTTTTAATGTGTGGTACAACATGAGAAAGAAGCAAGATATAACGCCAAGTTTTGGGGCTTATCTGTTACATGCTTTTTTTTCTTCTTCTTCTTCAGAACCATTTACTCTTTAGGCTGTGGATATACCGAATGAATAAGAAGAGGATTGTCACTTTCATGTGGCACCAAACATTAAGGATGTGCAACCAACTTTTTGCATATACAGCATATTAACATGTTGCAGAAGAACACTGTCCAGTTCTGGAGAATAATCGGCATAGAAAATTAAAGACAAATCATTTTGGCCTTCAGAGTTTTTATTCTCGAGTGCTATTGGAATCTATAAAAATGATGGTCCCATTCTACAATAAGAGCAAATGTGGTCTGTAAGCAGAATGCTTTTATCACATTCCCTAGCCGGGAATTTTAACTACAGAGGTGGAGTTGAAATGATCTGGATTCTAAGACTCTAATGCCAATGTTTGCTTTACTCATGATAAAGAAAAATCTTCAGCACACCACTTACATACATGTTCTCAGAGGGTGCTTAACTTCCACGGCCGCTGCCAAGCCTTTTCTCCATGTAGCTTTGCAAAGGGAAAGAAGCACACCAGTTGTGTCAGCAATGCCTTTAAATCATTTATTTGCAGAAATGAGCAAAACAGCACAAGCTTTCGGGGGTGACCCCTTCTTCAGGTGCCGACACAACTGGTGTGCTTCTTTCCCTTTGCAAAGCTACATGCTTTACTCATGAGCCACACTCAGGTGTTGGGGAGCCACACAAGCATGAGGGCAAAATAAGGGCTGTGATTGGCTATTAGGTAGCCCCATGTGGCCTGCTGGCCTGCAGGAGGCTCTGCTTTGAATAGAACTGTGTCTCTGTGCTTTCAAAACTTGCCTCCAAGCCAGAAATGTACAAATAAGCACCTACCAGCACTGTGTCAGGCATCTTGCTGGTATCTTACATATAGAGATAAATATGTAATTTTCCCTTCATTATATGACACAGGAATCAGACATGGGGATAAAGGAGTAATAGTTCAGTGATAGGAAACTGTGCTTAATGCTCCCAACTCCAATTGCAGGAACAGAGAACAGGGAGCCAGATTTACACAGACCAGCTGGGATTCTCATTGGAGTATTTCTTGCATTTTAATGCAGGCGCTGGCCCTGGAGATTTTGGGAAATGTTTTATTGTGCAATATTGCTTTAAGAATACAACCTCAACCTTCACTATATGTTACATTATTGTGTGATTTGTAGTCCAGCAACAGCTGAGTAAAGTTTGGTTGAGCAGCACAGGGCGCCAGGTTTTAGTACCCTTTTAAAAATGTCCCTTGCAAGCAATAGTCCGCCTACACCAGGAAGATGCTTCTAGTGTGATCGGCCATGTTTGGTAACACGCATGTGCATAACCAAGCACGCACTGACAATCTGGAGATTCTGACAAATGCCAGAATCGCTGCTATAAGATGCCATAGACAGGAAGTATTTATTGGGCTCAGTCTGGACCTGGCCTGCGCATAACAAGCCAAAGTTATGGCACAATTCTCTATGCTACAACATGGACGCCTGCACCAGGAGCTGCTCCCAGTGTGGGCAGCCTACCATTGAGGGGTGCAATTTAAAAAAAATATTATTTAGTAAAAATTATTAGTTAACACCTCTGGTGGGGAAACCATGTTTTTACGGTAATAGGTGCCCTTTGATAACATTCCACCTTTACCTTTACATCTGCGTACAATGTATAGAAAGATGTAGCTGACATAAATAAAAGATGCCTATTTTGTATGAGCACTGTACCTAGCGTGAACGACACAAATGGTAAAGAACAATGAAGGGTAAATGCATTTACTGCATAATTATGAATGTAAAAATGTCATGAGGACTGTTGGGATTTAATTACAATATGGTCAGGAGCTGCTAATGTTAGTTTCTATCAGTCAGTATTATTTCTTTAAGGAATGATTGCTGGGAAAATTACTTATTCCACATACATTATTAGATTATTACAATACTTATGATTCACACCTTCTATAAATAAACCTTTATATGAAGCGTAAGTCAGCGCTGGCATTAATTCAGCCATCAGGAGGCAAAGCTAAAATAAATGCATTCACTGGGCAGGTCGCCTCACGAACAATTACTGAGCTGCATGTGTTTTTAGGAAAATATCGGATATTATCTTTGGTCTTTTTTAAATGATTATCCAGTTTAGCTTGGGCAGAGATATTATATTTACTTGTTATATACTGTATATTGCTCAAGCTGTACATTTAACTGTAGAGGATATTTCCTTGTTGCAGATAGAACAGTTATGCCAGTACTTTCTCTCTTGCAGTAGGTAAGAAGTAACAAACAAGCTGGAGATTTGCATTAGTCACATGGAATTGTTGTTTCTGGTGCATTTGGCTGTTGCCTTTGCATTGTGAGTGCTCTGTGCTGATTAGATACAGTATGGGTATAGCTCTCCCTTGGTTACATTTGGTTGCAGAGTTGGGAGCACGTTAGAGGGCACTTGTAGTTAACTCAGAGTTACCCAATGACTTGCCAATAGCTAATAGCAATAATCATATACAGAGGCTTATATTCTATCTCATTTCCTACTTGATGCCAGTATTAACATGATTCAACACCATTTGGCTCTTCATGGGGGGTCCTGTTTATCCCACTGGCAAGCTGCTATTGCCAACTCCCTCTAAATTCATTACAACTGTAACCGCTAATGTTCATTTTTAAATAAAAATTAACATTCAGTGCCCTTGGTGTGATCTTATTCTTCAGCATACAGGAGCCCCTTTGCCTTCAGGTTGATCCTTCTGCTACTGGAATGCCACCTACTGGTTGTAATGCATTTGGTAAAATGCCTGATCCAAGGAGGATCTAGCACAGGGATCCCCAACCTTTTTTTACCCATGAGCCACACTCAAATGTAAAAAGAATTGGGGAGCAACACAAGCATGAAAAATGTTCATGAGGGTGCTAAATATGGGCTCTGATTGGCTATTTGCTAGCTCCTATGTGGATTGGAAGCCTAAATGAGGCACTGTTTGGCAGCACAACTGGTGTTTATTCAACCAAAACTTGCCACCAAGTCAGGAATTCAAAAATAACTACCTGGTTGGGAGCACTGAGAGCAACATCCAATGGGGTTGGGGAGCAACATGTTGCTCATGAGCCACCAGTTCAGGATCTAGCACTTGGCAAAAAGCAGGGGCCAAGGGAAGGAAAGTTGACGTTCCAAAATGCTTGCTCTTTAGCAAGGAAGCTAAACAAGTTCTAACAATACCCCAACCTTGAGTTTAGATAAAAGACAATAAGGGAAGGGATAATACAGCAAACACTGTTAGTAAATTTCTCTTATTTAAGTTTGTTTTGGCAAACCAAAAATCTCTATGAAGTTACCACAATGTTACGCAGTATGCCTGGAAAAAGTGTGTGCGTCTAAACCTTACAAAGCTATGAGAATGGCAGCAGCGTCATTACATACAGTTTTATACATAATGGGAAATGCAAATATATTCAGTCATTTCTTTTCGCTCTCTTTACACCTACTCTCACTTTTATATCTACCGTAGATTCAGCCCACAGGATCTAGTAAAGCCTGTTAAATTACATTCTGGCGGATTTGAAGCATTTTATTCCAGAATTAGATAAATAAGGACATTACTAATGGAATTGCTAAGATAAAGGTATTGGTGACAAATGAGGTTCTTCACATTGTCCGTCTGTTCATTCTAATCCAAAGAATGAGGGTGAAAAAGGTCTGGAAAGGAGAACGTGCTGGCAGAACACATGGTAGGGAGACGTGTCAGAAGGCAAAAAAGCAACGGTCTCGGCAGGAATGTGAGTGGATAATAAAGGTCAATGTATCTATGCACAGCATACTTAAGTACTCTGTATTAACATTCATTTATTTGTAATGTCGCAAGTCTCTACTGAAATGTTCTCAAAGTTCAATGGATCACATACAATAAATAGCATGTAAACATTTGTTTATGTCTTAATATAGAAATAGGGAGGTTGATTTTAAAATGGAAACCTGGTTCTTAAAACAATGTATTCTATTTGGGAGCATGTCTTGGCTTCCATTTATTTTCCCTTAAATGGGATTTATCACCTTTTCTCCCTAATGGCAGCCTCTGATTAATACTTCCTGGAGCAGATGGTGCAGTCACCTGATTAGCAGGACTGGGGCAAGTAATTCCTTTTAATTACAAAATCACTGTAAAAAAAAACCCCAAAAAGACTTGAATCATTGAGACTGATCCCCTTTTTCAAGCATTTTGTATTGATAAGTTTCGCTTTGCCGTAAAATTCATGAAATGACCAGAAAATTCACGAAACGGATTTTCACAAAAGCTTTGCGAAACAATTCGCCAATGGCGAAATGTGGAAAGTTGCATGTTAATCCACGCCTGGCGAAAAAATTCGCTCATCACTATTTTCAAGCCATTTGAGGCACTGTGAGTTATTTATTTTTTTTTGTTTGTTTGTTTTGAGGAGAAAAACAAGCTTGTCAGCAGGACAGAATTCAGAAGATCCGCTTCCCACTGACTTCTCTGGCATTTCAGTAGATCAGCTGGAGAGAGGAATAGCCTCCTCATTTAGAATTTGTTGGTTTATAACTTGCAAAAGTCGCTTACTTCAGCATCACTAAAACTCAAATTCAGCAATAAAACATCATAATTGCCTCATATTTGAAATACAAAATCGGATGTGTGTGTTCACTTGTGCCCCATAGAGTAGTTATTATGGGTACAGAACATTGCAACAGTGCAGTGTAAAGATGTCAGGTCCCCAACACCCCCAAGTACCTTGTGTTACATAAGGGCCTATATGATTCCCTGGAGAAAGACTGCTAGTCAGGGCCGGATTTCTGTTTTGGGCGCCCCGAGGCCGCCCTGTCGGTCGCCCCCTCCCCACCCGTGCGCATGCGCGAAAGCGCCCCCCAGTGCGCATGCGCGAAAGCGCGCCCCCCCTTGCGCATGCGCGAAAGCGACCCCACCAGTGCGCATGCGCTCCTTTAAACTCCCATACGGAGCAGTGGGGAGAGGTCCCGACTGCTCCGTATGGGAGCCAAATTTAAAAAAATTTTTGCGGCGGGGCGGCGTGCCGCCCCTAAACTTCTGCCGCCCTAGGCCCGGGCCTTTGTGGCCTCTCCACAAATCCGGGCCTGCTGCTAGTGCCCCTTTAGTCTTATATCTACAGGTATAGGACCTGTTACCCAGAATGCTAGGGATCTGGGGTTTTCCAGATAAGGGTTTTTGGATCTCTACTTCTTACTTCTATTATCAAATCATTTAAACACTAAATAATCCCAATAGGATTGTTTTGCCTCCAGTAAGGATTCAGTGTATCTTAGTTAAGGTCAAATACAAAGTACTATATTTTTATTACAGAGAAAAAGGGATTATGTATCAAACTAAATTATTTGAATAAAAAGGAGTCTTTGGGAGATGGCCTTCACATAATTTGGAACTTTCTGGATAATGGGTTTCCAGATAATAGATCCCATACCTGTATTTAATTTAGGAAAGGGTGGTAATGCATAGAGAATGTAATAGACAATGGGGCACATTTACACTCCGAGCGTTCGTCCGATCGGTCCAGTCGTATTTTCTGCAACTTTTTCGACGATTGTGCGACTTTTTCGTATTGTTAGCGTGCAAAAATCAGATCGGTTTTGCCGCTGTTTACAATCGTTTGGTACAAAAATTTTTCGCCAATATGATATTATCGTGACTAATACGATTTCATCGTAAGCATTTTCATGATGTTTGCAATCTTCAGAAATTTTTGTTTCCAATCCAAATTTTTCCCATTCGGGATTCAAACTCGTGTTTTGATAAATCTGCCCCAATGTGTTATTGAGTTACACAAATTAGAAAAGAAGTAAAGATACAGCACTGTATTGTGTCTGGATGAAACAGGATCATCTATCATATTTTTTTTGTTGTTAACAAGGTTACTCCTTATTATAATACAATATATGGAGTTGTCTTGCTGGAGAGATGTCAAAATGATTAGAGCAGCCCTTCATTAATAGTTAAAAATACAGGCCCACTTCTGTTCCATTGCTGCTTAAAATATGGCTGCTCTTTGAAGGAAGGTCAATATGACATGAAATTCAGTGAATACAGATAATTCCTTACCGCAAGAGAACTGCCATGTAAGGAACATCACTGAGAACTGAGGGGACATCCACTGAGATGGAGCTTGAGATACGGCAATCAAGTTAGCCTGGACACAGTCTGATAACTTCACCCTTTTCATACTAGAGTCTATTCTGAAGGCTAAAATTCCATGTGGTATAGTTGCTTTCTTCTACATCATATGATTCTCATAACTTAGGTTTTATGTTGTTTTACTCTAGCCACACTGGGAAACTTCATTAGAAAGTCTGTAGGAGCGGTGATCTGGTCTATGCTGTAGCTGGATGGTTGGGGTGTTAAAATGGTCACATCATCATTTGAAAACCCCATTTTTTTATTTTTTTTGTATTTCAACAAGTCTTTATTGAATTACTCACAATTTAGTTACAGCATTGTTATCTCATAAGATTTAAGTATGTACTTGTAAGCAAATGCTCTTAGATATACTGTAGATAATGAACTAGAAAGGAAGAGGGTGAGGGGGAAACCAGGGAAGAAGGAAGAACAATCAACCATAATGGAAGCGATGCTCAAAAGCATCCAAAGGGAGGAGAGAGGGAGGGAAGAAGGAGAGAGGCAGAACCAAAACTACACAGCATTTTCAAGGTAAGTAACAATATGATAATATTGCATTAACTCGGTATGGCATGGCAATATGTACTATAGTGGTCATAGGCTATTATGAGAGTTTAGATACAAAACAAACTCCTGTTGTTTCTCATGTATGGAGGAGGTAATTTCTTCCATTGTGTATATCTCGTTCATGACTACAATCCATTCCTCTACGGTAGGATGGTTGAAAACCCCATTTTTGTGCATTTGCTACAAACATTTTATATATGTATAAATCGGATCCAGGTGTAGAATCACACTTTTCTTGTGATGCACAACATGTATGTTAACCCTTGGTACAGCCGCTGTAGGAGGGACCCAGAGCTCTGCTTGTGTTGGTGCAATAAGCGGAGGAGCATTGTTCTAGGCACACAATAGGCAATGTCCTCCTATGTAGTGTTTAATGGAAATGAAAAGCACAATAAACCTTCTTTATAATTTGATGTCCTTTTGGTTCTTGAATAAATCTATGTATCTGCAGAAAATTCATTGTTTTTGACGGCCGTTTAGAATATGTTCTGCTTTATTTCTGATTTATGCAAAATGCTGTCTAATTTCAGTGGCTTTGCAGATTTCTGTACACATTAAAATGACATGTGCCATTTGGTGATTTCTCATATGTTATGCAGAAAAACTGTCCTGATATTAATAGCAATGTGATCATTTCAATCAGTCCAGCCAGATACCAGGCCGGCACACTATGAGCCTCTGTGTAAGAAAAAAAAGATTTACTTGTACAGGAATGGGATCCCTTATCCAGAAACCCGTTATCCAGAAAGATCTGAATTACAGAAAGGCCATCTCTCATAGACTCCATTATAAGTAAATAGTTCCTTTTTCTCTGTAATTATAAAACTGAACCTTGTACTTCATTCCAACTATATATGTGTATATATATATATATATATATATATATATATATATATATATATATATATATATATATATATATAATTAATCCTTATTGGAGGCAATACAATCCTATTGGGTTTATTTAATATTTAAATGATTTTTAGCAAACTTAAGTTATGGAGATACAAATTAAAGAAAGATCTCTTATCTGGAAAACTCCAGGTCCAGAGCATTCTGGATAACAGGTCCCCTACCTGTATTGGGAAATGTTATGGTCATTTAGAGGGCACTACATTAGGAGCAAAACTAAATGGCAGTGCCCCCTTCATTCATTTAAAAAAATTGAAATCCTCACACATTGAGATACTACTTAATACAGAACGTTTGTCTGTCCCTTGCTATTACCTGCACTGCTGGTTCTGACTACATTATTTATTATAACAATGTAGCAGTCAAGATTCCATTTCCCACAATGCCCTGCAGCCTCTGTGGTTTTTTCACGCTTGAAAAAAAGGAAAGACACTGAAATGAAAAAGGAATTGTGGGGGAATGGAGTCTTAAGAATCACAGGTAGGAGAGCCTCTGCAGTCTGGCTTGTAATGCACTCTGGGTAAGCTCAAATACTGGCATTTCACTTACACAGAGGCAAACAATCAGCAGCCCCTTTGGCATTTGCCAGAACCCACAGATTGCCAGTCTGGGTCTGGGCTTGAGATCACAGAGCTAAAGAAATGTGCAACTTGCTGTGAAGGTTTCCCTTATGAGAGAAGCACCATCATTGATTTGCATGACAAAAAAAGCAAACCTGCTGGTACATTCCCATGATGCCTTGCAACAGTGACCTGTCACCCTACTTTGTTTAGTGCTGTAGCACCTAATAGGGCTTCTTCAGTGTTGAGAGCTAAGATGAAAGCGGTGAATAAATACTCATAATGTAGGGATCATTCAAAGGGCTACAGTCAGAATGTACAACCGAGGCTGTAAGATACGCTGCGTTACTTGAAGTTAATAAGGAACCTTATAAACAGGACAGTTAATAGAACACCCACGTCTGAGATATGTTCATCACAGTGCAATGCATTGTGGGTTATGCAGTTCCTGCATGCTGTCTGTAAGCTGTGGAGAAGTTGTTACAACATAAATGTTTTAGTCCCTTTTCCCCTGCCAGGATATCAAATCCTGATAAGGTAGTGGGGCTCTTTAAAAAAAATTGGTTCTGAAGCTTGAGTTCCTCTTTAAAAGACTTGCCAGTAACAAGCGTTGCCTTTAATATATATATATATATATATACTTTTTATTATTTTTTTCTAACAGATTTTGCTGAACCTAAAATGACCTAGATATTGCTCTCCTGCTTAAATAACAAGTGAAAACTGAAGGACAAAGGAAGAGCTGCGCGATTCTTCACTGGCGACTTTATTCAGCTGAAGTCGATTCAGGGACATTTATCTTTTAGTTTCTTAGCTTGGGATTTTCAGAGCTGAAAGTTAAAGAAAAATGTTGTTGGTGCAGAAGGTCCCTATTGTTCTCCCAGAAATCCCACAGAGAGACCACAAAACAATTATGAGCTCTTACAGCTAAAATATCTCAATACAAAATGCTTTCACGGTGCTATGTGCACCTGGAGACAGGGTGTTGTTGTGCAAGATAATAACAGCATATTAAAGGCTCTTTGGAGACTGGGAGAAGGGATTTCAACTGCTTTGCACAGGAGTCACGTTGGCAATTGCTTTGGCTATTGGACTGGAGTTGCAGTGAGTGGCTAGTGAGAACCAGGGCAGGCAAAGTCCTTGTGAGAGAGGCACCTGATGCAAATTAGGCTAAATGCCTGTTGTAGGGTATGAATGTGTGCATCTGGGCCTCAAGTTAGCAGAAGGCAATGTAGCTTCTTTATATTTGCTTTCTGTGTTGGTGTGAATCATTAACTAAATTAGTGGGGGTATGACTTTGATGACTTGTAAGAAAGTGTAATAATGGGTTAATGTGTATTTAGAAGAGTACTAAGTTATTTTTCTATTTACTGTGTTGGGTACCTTTTTGTTGTATGTGAATAATAAAGTTATTGCTAGAAGACTAGTGCAAGCTAGTCCAAAACCCACGGGACCTGGGGGTTTGGGTCAACATTGGCACAAGATATGTGGGTCATGGGCAGGTTTGAACCAAGCTCTTCTGTCCATCCACTTCTGGCACCTTTGCGTGCCTGCCCTGCCCCACCCACTTCATGACATCAGAGATAGGGTGGGTCTTGCTCAGGTCTATATATAGAGGTGGAGCAGTTTGGGAATGGCTAACATAGGGTTGAGTGCGGGTCAACTTTTTTTTTTTTTAACTGTACATCACTACAGAGGCCATATCAGGGACAGGAAGAAGATGGGGTGGCCATTCTGGCAGCATTGAGATATGGAGAGAAACCTCTTAGCGGAGAGCATAGGAAAGAACAGAAGTGGTAATCTGGAGCATGAGTAGTAATCTAGGCTGGTAACAGGTCATAATCTTAGGAGCCATCCTGGGCTTCCTTCCCAGGATTCCTTCTGCCTCACATACAAATGAGGAGCATATCTCCTCAACCAAAATGCTTCTCTGGTGGATCCTTTTTATTTAGTAACTGTACATTATAAATGTCAAAAAGAGATGTATTTAAAGATAATATAAAAGGGGGATAACAATCAAGCCCACAGACTTGGTGGCTCCTGGAAGCCAAGAATGATATTGAGCACCTAATTTAATAAAACAGATCAAGTTTCCCTGGGTTTAGAGGGCAAAAAATCCCGCACTATGGGGGTCAGTAAGAGTTACATCCCTGCAGAGACGTTCCATACAAATTAGATTGAGCAGTCAGAACGAACATTGAATTATTTGACATTCTCCGCTAGTTACATTATTTTATAAAGAGGACTTTTTGCATGTTTCTCTGCTGAGGAGAAAATACAATTATCTCTGATAAAGGATCTCCTTCAGTACGACTGCCATTGTGTTTCACTAGAACCTGGAAAGAAAATGTTCATAAACGACACTTAATTCTTATGCTGATTTGTATACCAAGTTATTTATTAGCCATTCAGGAGCTGACGGGAGAAATGGACACATTCATTGAATGGGGAAAAAAAAAATCTATAGTATTGACTTTATAATGGAGTGTTAGACATAATCCGCCCCTTAGAAAATCACAGGGAATATCATATTATTCTCTCTTAGCATTCAAAATGTCAGCGTGGCATTATCTTCAGCATATGTACAGTATGTATTAAAGGTGCTGAATTTCTGCACAACAGGTCCAGAAATGTATACAGTACAGTTTGATCCCATAAAAGGCACATTTCTTGCTAGAATACAGATTTATATGAGCGATCCTTTAGTGGTATTCACACACCATAATGCCTACTGACCAACATTAAATGCAGGTTTTAAAAGGAAGCACGACAAAAGTATATACAGGTATGGGATTCCTTATCTGGAAACCCGTTATCCAGAAAGCTCCAAATTACGGAAATCCTGTCTCCCATAGACTCCATTTTAATCAAATAATTTTGAATTCTGAAACTGATTTCCTTTATCTCTGTAATAATAAAACAGTACCTGTACTTGATCCCAACTAAGATATAATTACCCCTTATTGGGGGCAGAACAGCCCTATTGAGTTTATTTAATGGTTAAATGATTCCCTTTTCTCTGTAATAATAAAACAGTACCTGTACTTGATCCCAACTAAGATATAATTACCCCTTATTGGGGGCAGAACAGCCCTATTGGGTTTATTTAATGGTTAAATGATTCCCTTTTCTCTGTAATAATAAAACAGTACCTGTACTTGATCCCAACTAAGATATAATTACCCCTTATTGGGGGCAGAACAGCCCTATTGGGTTTATTTAATGGTTAAATGATTCCCTTTTCTCTGTAATAATAAAACAGTATCTGTACTTGATCCCAACTAAGATATAAATAATCCTTATTGGATGCAAAACAATCCTATTGGGTTTAATTAATGTTTTATTGATTTTTTAGTATGGAGATCCAAATTACGGAAATACCCCTTATCCGGAATACCCTTGGTCCCGAGCATTCTGGATAACGGGTCCTATACCTGTAGTAGCTTTAATTCCCTTGCTATGCCGGTACTTCCTTCCTGATTCTGACTGTGCTGTAGTCACAGCGGCACAGTACTCCATCATATCAATGAAACCTAAACACATTCATGTGTATGAATACAGTCTGGGCTTCAGAGCTTTTAGACCTTGAATTATAATCTCATTGCTATTTAGTATCAGTTGAACAGATCCATATTGTAAACCAGTCCAGCGGTAAAACAGTTCCAGTAGCCGGGCAAATCAAATCTTAAGCAATTTGCTCAGGTTATTTTGCACAGGTCCCTTTCTTTATGCTTGAAATTTGTGATTCAGTTGCTCAAAAATATTTTTCAACCAAAATCCAGGGCTGGAGTCAAAGAAAAGGCAGACTAGCAATACAGTTCAGGAAGCCCGGGGCCCCATTAAATGAATCAGCAGGGGGTCTAACAATATAGAAGGCCCAATGATGCTATAATTATACTCAAGACCTCTCTTACAGATGTGCCTAATAGTTTTGGGCGAGATAATTCAGCAGACATGTATTCATGTCCGTGTTTCGACATTAGAGTGTTATTTTGTAAAATGTAAAAAAAAATTGTCGCACAAAAAATATGACATAGAAAAAGTTTTTTTTGACGTGCACCATTTTAGCCATTTTACAGATTTTTCGCCGTTTTGCGAATCTTTCTAAAGAATTTTTTGCCGTAACGGGACAGATTCGCTCATCACTAGTGCCTTAGTAAGGTGTGACTAATTAGAGGGTAAACCTACTACTAGTTGTAGCGTAGCCTATCCTGATGCATAATGAGAAATAAGATTTGAATTTTACGGCATGACATCAAAAAATTTCTGCATAAAACAAAATGCCACATTAGTGCAAACTAGAACACTAGTAAAGAGCCTTAAAAGCTCCCTCTGTTTGTTTAAATAGCAGCTGCCATTTTAGCTCAGTCTCACTAGCTTCCTGCTGCTGGTAGAATACATCACACATTCTGATGGGAGGGGGAGTGAATTCTTATGCATTCTTATGGAAGGGGGGAATAGGAGAAGGGAGAGAGGAAAAAAGCTGTGCAGACTCTGGCCCCTGGGAATGAAGGATTTTTCTGAGAAATCTGATAGCAAAGTACATGTGTACACAAAAAAAGACAATACATCCTGTGTTTCTTTTGATAGAGTACAGCGTTTCTGTGAGTGCGTATGGCTGTATTTTACCTTTCTTTCTCCTTTAACGCAACTATATTTTTTAAAGAAGATGCAGCTATTCATAGCCAAAACTGTGCAGTAGTCATGAAAGGGTGAGTTTATATTACATTTTTATCTTACTATACATTACATGACTGAAAGTATTATGGGCCCATTTATAGACCAAATAATCCAGATGTTCCATCTAAAATGACTTGTCCTCAGCTGGAATATTTACTGCCACATTTCGGACTGTATCTGGAACAACATTGGAACAACACAGCTATTCATTGTTAGTTTGGGAGATGTTAGGGGTGATCAGGAACAGAGACACCTTATATTGTGTCGTACCAAGCATTGGCTCTCAGTAGCTTCTGCCACTGGTTGATCCCCACCCAGTGGCTCGCAAGCAACATGTTACTCCCCAACCCCTTGTATATTGCTCCCAGTGGCCTCAAAATAGGTGCCCATTTTTTTGGCTTGGAGAGGCACAGAAGCAATTCGCCAATGGCAAAATGCGTAAATTCACTGCGAATCCATGCCTGCGGAAAAAATTTGCTCATCACTACCTCCTAGAAGAATACAGCTGATATTTAGCATTACATAGAGAACCAACTGCATATTAATACCATTGGTTTGGGAATAAGATGTTGGACAGGCCAGGGTCCAGATACTATATATATACTGTGTTGTGTTAAATGTTTCATTTTTGCTCATAGAGTAAATTTCTTTATTATAGCTGACTAATTGACTGATTAAAAGGCAGTATTAAACATAATCATAACTGTGTTTGAGCTGCAATGCCTAGATGCCATCTATACCCCTTTGCAGTACATAAAAATAGTTTTAACCAACAAAATAATAGCATTTTTTTGAAAGTTGACTTTTTCTATGAATTTATTGTACTGCTACCACTGCTGTTCAGCTCACTTCCAGGCATCTAAAAGGTGCCCCCAGCCCTTCCATCTGTGATAGTGTAATGCCTCCCATGCACTGAAGAGACCAACGCTCATTAAACTGTGTGTAAGCACTAATACTATGAGGTTCACTGGTACGCTGGCAGCCTGCTAGAGAATCCTACCTTCTGTTGCTTGGAAAAGAAAGACTAAATTAATGCCACTGAGCTGCTAACACTGGAGCATATCTCAGGGACCTCCATGCAGTGATAGAATTCCTTTGTAGTGGTGACAGATTGTACACCACAGGCAATGTGCAGCATGACTCCCCTTGGCAAACACAACCATACATTCATTATGTACCATATTTACTATAAATTGAGTAACAGAACAGATCGCTACAAGCACAAAGGGCCTTCCACTGGAGAAACAGTGATTGCAATGTTGTTCTTTATTTATGTAATGTGCCCAGCCATTTATATATATATATATATATATGTCTAAACAAAATCCCATACAGTGTGTATCACCTAGACACAAGTCATGGTGAAGAAGCCATTTTGCTCTTTCTGCCTCCTTATTCAATGCCATTCTCACTGTGTGTGCATATCATCCATCATTGATTCATCTGACTGAATACTGAATCCTTTGGCCAATGATTAGCTCAGACCCTCAGCTGAAATCTAGATGTGGTTCATGCCACCTTGACAGCTTTCTTCAGTATTAGTTCAGTTTCAGCTACTACTCCACCCTGCAGATGTATTTGAGTAGTCAGGATATGGATCCAAAATACCAGGACCAGTCAGTTGCCCTCTTTATTCTTTCTCTTTCCTTATGATATCACATGAACCAGTCATTTCATTGTATAATGATCTGGTTTGACCTACAGCCAGTGTCAATGATACCTAACCTGCAGTCAGTCTTACAGGGGCTCTTCAGTTAGGAAAAGCTGATAATAGTACAAAGGAAATATTACAATAACATATTAATTGTTATATACACCGTATATCCATTCTTTGGTCCTGCAGTTGTTCAACTGCAACTCTTTGACACCCAACAAAAGCCCAAGGCTGTTGGAGGTGATACGGACAGCTGTAGAACAGCAGATGGGCATCACTGAATGATATACAGGTATGGAATCTATTATCCAGAATCCCATAAGATCATCTCCCATAGATTCCATTTTAATAAAATAATTCAATATTTTTAAAAAACTATTTCCTTTGTCTCTGTAATAACAAAACTGTACCTTGTACTTGATCCCAGCTAAGATTTAATTGATCCTTATTGGAGGCAAAACAATCCTATTGGGTTTCTTTAATGTTTAAATTATTTTTTGGAGATCCAAATTACAGAAAGACCCCTTATCTGAAAACCCTCAGATCCCCAGCATTCTGGATAACAGGTCCTATACCATTAATATAATAATATATAATGATATAACAAAATAATATCTGCCAACAGATTTCTCCAGTGTTAGAGGAATGCTGGGCGTGGTAGATAAATAACATAAATAGTAAATTAATAATTCATACAGACCAGATATTTTCTCTAACAGACACATTTGCACCCAGTGTTCATTAAACTGTGCAAACATTTTTAAAATACGGGTGTAATGCATTACAATGGGCATCTACAGGGTTTATCATAATGGCCTTAGAGAGAGCCAACACTTCACAAAGATGAGCCACTACATACTAAACTGCATGAATCAGGATGCATTTAATTTAAGGAAGAAACCGCAGTGATTAAACAATGCCAATCTCCCTGGCACTTCTATTCCGCTTCCTGCTGATTCATTGTTCCTTAATCATGAAACAAAAATCAAATAGCACCAGGGTTATTAAACCTACAGGGAAGAGCCAAGAATGCTGATTATAGGCTGAACTGCAAGATGGCAGGTCGGGAGAATAAATAAACTCTCTGATTAGTTGAGAACTAGGCAGCTTAAAAAAAGTAATATCATAGATTTTCTGAACCACCCCCAACAAAAACAATTTATAAATGAATTTAATGATCATATAAATGGAATAGGAATACAATGATAAAACACACACACTATATGCACCATCCCTACAAAAATGGCACACAAGATTTTACAGCACATGAGGTCCAATATCATTTCTGCAGGGTGGCTATAGATAGATTGCATAGGAAAAAGGAAATAATAGATATAGTGGCTATAGATAGATTGCATAGGAGAAAGGAAATAGATATAGTGGCTATAGATAGATTGCTTAGGAAAAAGGAAATAGATATAGTGGCTATAGACAGATTGCATAGGAAAAAGGAAATAGATATAGTGGCTATAGATAGATTGCATAGGAAAAAGGAAATAGATATAGTGGCTATAGATAGATTGCATAGGAAAAAGGAAATAGATATAGTGCCTATAGATAGATTGCATAGGAAAAAGGAAATAATAGATATAGTGGCTATAGATAGATTGCATAGGAAAAAGGAAATAGATATAGTGGCTATAGATAGATTGCATAGGAAAATATATACTATTCAAATATATATATATTCAAATATATACTATACCAAACAGTGACACTGTCACTGTTTGGTATAGTATATATTTGAATTTGTTTTGTATTATGTTTTGAAAAAATCTTTGAGCCATTAAAATGTGGTTTTATTTTCACTGAATCTTTTGCTGTTATTTGTAAGGGGTATGGAAAGACTGAAGAAAGACTGGCCAAGTTGGGTCTGTTTACACTCGAAATGAGGCGCTTAAGGAGGTTGTTGGGGTTGGATGGCTTTTTAGCAGTAAGGAAATACATGGTCAATAAAAATAGCTCATAGTACAAGTTGATCCAGGGACTGGTCCGATTGCCATCTTGGAGTCAGGATAGATTTTTTTCCCCTCTGTGGTAAATTCAGAAGGGTTTTTTTTGCCATCCTCTGGATCAGCTAGCTGTTTGGCACGTTTTATATAGACATAAAAGGCTGAACTTGAGGAACATGTGCCTTTTTTCAACCTAACTTTGTTACTATTAAATTACGATGCATGCCCCAAGTAGGCAAACTCAGAATCAACTTTTATAATATACTGAAGGTATAAATGGCATTGCACAAATCTCAGCAATACAGCAAGTGAGACTGATAGGAAAATGACCAACATCAGTATCAGCCTATTAGATGAGTAGGGAAAAATGCCTCTTTGTGTGGGAAAGTCCATTCTCATCATCTTAAGTGAAAATCAAAACTTCAGTAGGATGTGGCTGCCACATTTACTGGCTAGGTTGAAGTATTCTTTCAAGAACAGTAGCTGTATTTATAGTATTTGGTTCTGTTTAACTTTTATTTAACATGGTAGTACAGGTATAGGACCCATTATCCAGAATGCTTGGGACCAAGGGTATTCCGGATAAGGGGTCTTTCCGTAATTTGGATCTCCATACCTTAAGTGTACTAAAAAATAATGTAAACATCATTTAAACTCAATAGGATTGTTTTGCATCCAATAAGGATTATTTATATCTTAGTTGGGATCAATTACAAGGTATTGTTTTATTATTACAGAGAAAAAGGAAATCAGTTTTAAAATTCTGAATTATTTGATTAAAATAGAGTCTATGGGAGACAGTCTTTCCGTAATTTGGAGCTTTCTGGATAATGGGTTTCCGGATAAGGGATCCCATACCTGTATATACTTCTATTACTATTGACTTGAAACTGTTGTGACTGAAGGTTGTGGGATTTGCATTTTAGTAAAAGCTGTAGAGAAACCCAGGTTAGCAAGACTTATGCTCATCTACATGTAGTGTAACAGATACGAAAACCATTGCCAGTTAGCAGAAAAGCATCCATAGAGCTTATGTCAAGGCTAAACCATATTGCACTGACCCTCAACAAGTGGCTCGAAAGGAAAATGTTGCTTACCAACCACTTGAATGTTGCTTCCAGTGGCCTTATTTTAAAATTCCTGGTTGGGAGGCAAGTTTTGGTTGCATAAAAGCCAGGTGTACAGACAAACAGAGCCTCTTGTAGGCTGCCAGTCCACATTGGGGCTACCACATAGCCAATCACAGCCCTTATTTGGCACCCATGGGAACCATTCACCATGACTTTTTTACATTTGAATGTGGCTCACTTGTAAAACCCCTGCCATCTGGAAATGTAGGATTAAATACCTTGTATGGATAACAGCATTATTCTTTAGTCCCTGGGAAAGAGATATATTGGCCTGAAGGAACAGCATTAGAAGATATAATTCTTTGTAGATAAAATCTCTTGTGCGATATTCAGTAGAGAACACGCAGAACGGTACCCAGCTCATTTAACATCTGGTGTACTATACTTGCACTTAAACTGATTAACACATTTTGTGAATTCATATCTGATTCTGTGCCTGTAGGGGTGTCCTTGCTACTGCATACACACTGGTATCTTTATTTTGTTACTGCTTTATATACTATGCAAATCCGTGTGCCCCATGTGGCGCCTACAAACACACGTGCGGAATATTCTTATGGTATAGCATACAGTTCATCTGAATTGCTAGAGTGCTGGACCATTTGCCTGGACCAGCAAGGGGCCTGAATTTGAGAATTCTGGCCGGTCAGTTCCAGTTAGCATGCCCTGGGAGAATCCTGGAAAGATGTTATCTACACACTATAAGCATGCTTGTAATAGCTATATGATTCAATTAAAAAGAAAAAAAAGCCATTCCATGCTATCTATCCCCATTGTGCTCCCTGCCTGTGTCAAACAGAGAAAGCTTCTACACACAGAAATTGGTGCAGGGACAGGGGAATGTTATCTGGTGATTTAATAAAACATCCCTAATGCACCCCAGGCCTGAGATTCTGTTCTATCTGATTGGCTTCCATCTGCTTTTGGGCCTTGAGAGGCATATCTGCTGTTTTGCTCAGATATGGAGGAGGACAGGCATGTGACTAGAGCTACATTTCTATCAACCCTACTCTGTATCAGCTTTAATTTATAACAATTTGGTCCAAATGAAAACATATGCTGTATTCTGAGATACACTGGCTCAAATGCAAATAAAGCATGGATTTCACACTTAAAAATTAGGGGAACATATTGAATTGAGCACACTAAAGGGTAAGGACATCCCAACACTCTGCAGACTTACTTACATTTCCCCACCTTCATGTCCTTACATTTGCTATGTTGCCTGCACTCAAAGCCATGGGTCATTTATATTTTGATAGGCAGGGCACAGTGCAAAAAAAGGTGTAACTTTTTAATTTGCATCCTGTCTGCCACACTATTTGAATGTTTGACATGTTGCTCCCCAATCCCTTGGATGTTGCTCCCAGGGGCCTCAAAGTAGGTGCTCATTTTTGAATTTCTGGCTTGGAGGCAAGTTTTGGTGGCATAAAACCCAGTGTAAAGCCAAACAGTGCTTTCTATAGGCTGCCAGTCCCCATAAGGGCTACCAAATATAGCTTATTTGCACCCCCAGGAGCTTTTTCCATGCTTGTGTTGCTCATTAACACTTTTTCCCATTTGAATGTGGCTCACAAGTATAAAAGGTTGGGGATCCCTGGTTTAGAGCATTTAACAATGCTGTATCCATAAGGGACGGGAGGCACGTAGGCATCCTTTTGTAATCAGATGCACCACACATGGACTGGGTACTTACCGCTGCCCTATGGCTGGTAGTAATGACAGGGCAAGCCTGTGCCCACCAACACTGTTCTATGCATGTCACACTGGACAGAAGTGCCTGAGCATTAAGAGGTGACCTTTAGATTGTAAGCTCTGTGAGGCAGGGGCTTACATCCTCTTGTCTCTTGGACACTTAGCTCTGGCCATCTTGCATGGTTCTTTGTATTTATTTGTATCTATTATTGTAATAATGCAGCTCAGCTGTGTCGCACAGCACCGTGTACATAAGTAGCGCTATATAAATAAAAATATACATGCATTCTTGTCCCCCTTGGCAAGGGCAGTCAAGTAAAGGGCATACTTTGGCTGGTGATTACCATAGAAAGGAACTAGTTTAATTTTATATGTTTTTATGGTTATCATCTTAGCAAACCAATAATGGTATCATCTTTTACATGAAATAAAAGTATTAAACTCAAGCATTGGGGTATGGATAATGGCATGGATAGGGGCAATGCACTAATACTGCATTTGTGGGCTTCAGGATGCAGCAGTTGGACTGTGCCCTTTATTCTGTGGCGTGACTTGTTACATGTTTTTATTTAATTTGCAAATCCATTTCTGGGCAAGAGCCAGTCAAAATGGGGAGTTTAATACTTAAGTAAATATGTATTTATTTTGTATATAATCAGTAGAATTTAGACTTTCCCCAAATGATTGATTGAATGGCCTGTCCCTTGCCTGACAAGTATACCATGACCTGTAGGTCACGTAGACCTGTTAGTGACAGATCAGCCAGTGGGTGTCTATAGGAGACGCCACATCCAAACTGTCAAACATGACATTCATTGATAGTTATTTATTAGCTGATCATCATTTTCCAGCATTGTGACCTGTATGATGAGTAGATGTAATGGTATTGATTAGTCAGCACAATTGGAAAGCTGACCCTTGTCAACCCCCGCTACACTAATTAATACCACTGAAGTACAGGACATTGTTTAAATGCAGATAGGCACACAGCTAGTTACAGTTTGCAGCTTTTTATTAGTACAAAGTGTGCTTTACAGTTGCTGCTAGCACGGGCTAGAGTCATGTAGGTCCAATTCCTGAAACCTTGAATCAAGCTGGACCCATTGCCATACCTGCTATCCTTATTGTTACCTGCAACTGCCTTATCCACGATACCAACTTCTACCGAGTGGCCCCCTCGGAACTACAAGTGACACAGTAAGAGATGGAAGTGATGTCATCACTTAATTTCCTTCTTCTCTGTAGTAATGAAACTTGTCCTTGATCCCAACTAAGATATCATTAATCCTTATTGGAGGCAAAAGAGTCCTAATGGGTTTATTTAATGTTTAAATGATTTTTTAGCAGATTTAAGGTATGGAGATCCAAATTACAGAAAGATCTGAACAACCCCCAGGTCCTGAGCATTCTGGATAAAAGGTTCAATATCTCTATTTGTCAATCATTGCCTCACAAATAGTATCACTGCTTTCAGACTTTTGATGGATTATTTTATAGTTGGCCTTGCATACACGGGATACATTTTGTTGTCTGGACTGAAAAAATGTATATTAAATATACAGAAATGTGCTGAACATGGCTCTTCAGAGTTTATGTTCGAACCACAAATACCCTCTGGGTCTATTCTGCATGTATCATTAATTCATAGGTGTCACTACAGAGAATATTAACCTTTGCTGTAGGAGATTCATTGTGCTGTACCAGCAACTCATTTCTTTGAATCCCCAAATTCTCCGGAGGAATGGTATTGACTTCCTGCTGCAGTGACTACCCACCAAGCGACACTAATCCTCATTGCAGAAAAGTACAAGATTGTTGCTACATCCTATTTATAGGCGGCTATAAATAATGCTGGTGAATATATAGTTACATACAGATATTCTATACCAACCATAATGTTTGCACCAAAGCCAACAAGGGAGCAATTTAACTTGCAATGCACAATCTGGGCTGTCACTTCCAAATACTGCTAAATGGATTCATGTCATATCTCAGATCAGATCAATACCGCAGTGGAATTTTAACATCAATGGTTGATGGATGTCACAATAATACATCTGTATTGAGCAAGTCTTGAACTCAGACCAACCTGCAGTCATTATTGGGCTGACTACTAGGCACAATGTAGTCCTATTCATGCATTTCCAAGCAAGGGTGGCAGTAGTAGGTCACTATTACTTTTTAGGGACTTGCAATGCTATTTGGTGGTGCCAGTCTTCTTATTCTATAGGGGCCCCAATCCTACATGTAAATGAAATGTTCAGCTCAGTAGAGTGTAGGCTTCAGGTTCATGCTGAGCAAAATGCAATGCTGCACTAGAAGCAAAACATTTAATGTCTTGCAGGATTCTTCTTCAGGTAAAACATGCACATAAAGAACATAACCTCGACCATAACCTTTGGTTAGGCTCTTTGTGCACGATCAAATCTATACTTGGATATCTCCAGGCTATATCCAATTCTGCTCTTTTGTTAGAAGATTCTTACTCAATGGGAGAGGGTTGCATCCGATTCAGCATCTGCATTGCACCCACAATGGTGCATGAATTCCAAGACAAACCGGTGGAAATAAAACACGGCGATTACATCCGATATTGTACATTGCTCATTACATCAGGGTAAGTGAATGCACCCTAATGGCAGCTTGTAGGCACAAAGGTGAAAATAATGCCTAATCTTGTTCAAATATGCTCTTAATTAGATGTTCCACAAAATATCCAGAGTGCCAGAAATTGGTATAAACAGTTGCCCAATGGTCACATTAAATCCCAGCAGATGCTTCCTACTTTGATGGATAATTCACAGCTGCTACATTCATTCCCAGACAGGTACAGCAGTACTTTATACAGGTTTATCATTAGATTCTACTAGTTACACATACAGCCATTCCTGGGGTCTTTCTTCTCCCCTATACCTTTAGCATCCGGAACATTTGCTCAGGGAGACTCTCCCACAGCCCACTATACATATATAGATGGCCAGTTCCGAAGGCTTTCCAACTACATACCTTTAATTTTAAAAACAAATCTCTCTACAATGAACACCCTAATGAAATGTTAACACATTTTCATTCACAAGCACAGGGGTGTTGTCTTACAGTGGAAACCAGACATTTAACATAGACTAGGGTAAGGGACAGCAAGATAGACAATACCAAGGGAAAGTCAAAATTAAAGTAATAGCAATACTCCAGATTTTGTTAAACATGTAGAGGATGCCAAGGTTTGCAAGGAAATTAGCGAACTGCCAGTTTCTCATTAAAATCTATAATTGATAGTTACCTATGTTCCCTTTTGACAATACGACGTCTGAATGTTTAATTATGGATGCAGATAAGGCACAGCTACTTTAACGTAATAGCCTTGTAGACGTTCCACACTTTGCTTGGACAGTACAGCTGAGAAATGAAGGCCACCCAATCAGATACAGAGAGATGTTTATCAATGGCATGTCAATTATGTTGTTGCATTACAATAAAATCCCCTGGCTGAGCGGCTATAACCCTCATACCCCCCCCCCTTCCAAGGGAGAACCATCAGTTTCAGAGATGGAAGTCGTTTTGTCTGGAAATCCTCCAGCATTCACTTTGCTGCTCCTTTTATAAGAGTATAAAGTATTGTTATTAATATCATTAGCTTTTTTGCATTAAATGTTTCTATTGACATCTGCAACTGTAATAGAAACATCATGTTTTGCTTCTTTCTTCTACATTAAGGAGTAAAACTGTTCCCTTACTGTGTATTCCATTCAATCCAATATCCTTTCCTAGCTCTAGTTAATGACTTGCCTGGTCCTTTGTCACTTCTTATTTAATTAACTTCTCTCTGCACTGTATTCTTGATTGTGGTCTTCCTTCTGTACACCTATTGTTATTGGAACCAGAATATCTTCCTCATTTCTCCTGCCTATGGGAGACAGTGGCCTCATACCAATAGATTACTCTGACACCAGCAAACAACCCCAGCTTCCAAACAAAGGGAAACACAGAAGAAAGAACGAATGCATTGGCTGAAAGGTGCAGACTATTAAGGTGCAAAGTATAAGTGTAGAGGTTATTAGATTAACAAACAACAAAGCATCAGTATAGAAAAATAAATTCAGAATTATCAGGAAATGAGTGGAGTGAAATAAATAAATACAGATGGAGCTACTTTTAAAGGAAAATCATAGATCAGCATGACCCAGCACGCAGCTTATAAGACTATTCACTACAAAGGAAAACAGCGTGCCATAATGCACCTTGTTAAGCTGAATACTCCATTAAACCTGGATCCATTTGTAGCTCAGTAAAGTGGTCAATACATGTCTATCCTCGGATTTTACTTTTGTAAAATAGGGTTTTTTTTTACAGGTATTGGACCTGTTATTTAGAATGCTTGGGACCTGGGCTTTTGCAGATACTAGGGTCATGTACAACCACAAGTGCAGGGGGTAAGTAAAATTGTGAGCAGTTCTTTATACCCACAATGCAGCATTTTCCCATGATTGCAGCGTAATTACAGGCAATGCACCTGATGCATTTGCAGCCGGCGCATCACTATACGTATGGTCGCACATGTGCACAAATGCTGGAGGAAGGATGGACCAAGGGGTGCCAAGTGCAATTTTATGGAAGTGCAAAGAGCATGTGTTGACACAGGGATTTTTCACACAACTGACTGCAGAGAAATTTCCTGAAATTTGGTAATATTTCTGTAATTCTGGAACTGTGCCTTAAAGCTACCAGAACATTTTTTTATATGGATTACCATGGATTTACATTGGCTCAGTTACTTGTTACTGTGTAATAATCACAGACAAACAGCAAATTCGTGCAAACGGTGAATTGCTTATTTATATAGGACTTTGTGGTAAAGGGTAATGCCATCTTTTTGAACTTTCTGGATAAGAGGTTCCTTGATAATGGATACCCATAGATCCCATACTATTGGAAGTGAAACAAAATAACTCATTCAGTAAATGATAGTGCATTGGTACCTTTTAATAGACCTTAGTGTAATGCTGGCCTCCCACCAGTACGTTGATCATTTGACCCAATAGCTACAGCCCAAATCTGTGCACTTTGCACTCTGCTCTCTTCAAATGTGTTCACTGACCCAGAGGTGCGACTCTTTGCACTACTAGACTACACATCACTTTGTATGTAGCATTGTCTGTCTCCATAAGCACACTGTATGTGAGTGGCCCCTGGAACAGCCTTAGCTTGTGCATCAGAACGCCCTAGTTTGTGAGCCCCAGGGGGCACAATGAACGAGGGTGCCCTTTTCCGTATTTTCAATCTTGCACAAGGAGTGCAGCATGCATCCGGCAAGTGCTTACTGGTGCAAGTGATCCGTGTATGGACATTAAAGGGTCATATAAGTGCAAGTGCAGGGAACAAATTACAATTACATTGAGCGTAATTGCGATGTTTTTTTCCCCAGAATTCCAGCTAGAAAATGTTTTGCCTGATGCAACTGCATCTGATTTGCCATTAACACAACTATGCTTGCATTTTAATTGCAAATCAGACAGAATTGCACAGAAATATATCCAGTGCCATTTCCATATTCTGCTTTTGAGTGACATCTGCGGCCAATTCTTTAGGTGCAATGTGACTGACCCTCAGCATGAGAATGCGGTAGCTCCAGGGTTCCCCTGCATCAATAGGTACAACTGAGCTTGACTCGTAATGGGAGGCAGGAAGGACTAAGCAGCACTGAGCACAACTATACAAAAGTGCAAAGAGCGTATTTTGGCGCAAGTACCTTTTAAGAATTGGGGTAAATGTGCAACTGCCATGGGGTAAATTTTGCTTACTAACAGAAATGACCTCTTTTAGGGGTACAATTATAGGGATTCTTTATGAGTGCAAGAGCAGAGTTCCCTCAGCCTCCTGTGTGAATTTGTACAGGTAACTTGCAGCTAAATAGGGTTCACAGGTTGAACATGGGGAACACAAGAAATGATGTCAAATGATGCCAGCACTTGGAAAATTTAGTTTAGTAGTTTCATCTGATACACAGCAAAGTGCGAGAGCAACTGTATTCATTTTAATGCATTAGCAGCAACTGCGTCAGGGACAAAACCCCCTTGTAACCACAACAACGCTGGAATTCTGGAGAATAAATGCATTATGGGAAAAACATGCAATTGTGCTTGAAATTGCACTTTGCTCACCGCACTTATGACAGTAAAAGACCCCTCCTAATGTTACGTGTAAATGAGCCCCTTATCTCAAACCCTGACCCTGCCCTGGTGCAAAAAACATTACGTGACTACAGAGAAACAGTGCTGTCAGGCAGATACCAAACTTCAAAGTATTTTCTACCATTAAAACAACACGTTTATGGGAAGACTGAATAAACATTTGCTATTTTTACTTTTTGTTTTTATTATTCGTGAGCATATCATTTATACAGGGAGAGCACTTAAAGGATATATCCCACACAGCCTGAGTCACTTTCAACTGCTCACAATTAACACTGGGGGGTGGTAGAAACAAGGAGCTTTTAAAACAGGCATCTAGGGACTAAAAAGATTCCTTCAAACATGAAAACACTCGAGCTGGCTTTGCAGTGATGTATTAGAGGTATCGTACAAGGTATAGGCGGCTGTTCTATCCGGATGACAGAGTATTAGGGTTGCACGGATTCAGTGATGCACAGGGGCTTAGAATGACTTGTTATCAAAGGCACATCTTATATAGGATTTATCTTATTGGGAGGAATGGCCATGGGGTGTGTATACTGGGAACTGAGCTGTGCAGTATAACACCAGCAAAGATATTCGCTACTTTCATACAAGTGTTGTCTGATATCTGTATTTCATGAAGGAGAAGTATAAACTGTTTTACTGCTGGACTACCAGCCAGGCACGGACTGGGATTTAAAATAGGCCCTGTTATATCCAGTACACAGAGGCCCAAACAGCCCCCACCAGCCCAATAAATAGTGACTGTCTATGGCATCTTACAGCAGCCGCTCTGGTATTTGCCTGAACCCACAGATTTATCCAGCTAACCAGCTTCCTGGGTACTGATCTATTAGGGGTCATTCACAATGGGTACTGCTTGATTTATGAGGGGTCATTCACAATGGGCGCTGCTTGATCTATTAGGGGTCATTCACAATGGGCGCTGCTTGATCTATTAGGGTTCATTCACAATGGGCGCTGCTTGATCTATTAGGGGTCATTCACAATGGGTACTGCTTGATCTATGAGGGGTCTTTCACAATGACCCCTCTACTATATGAGGGGTCATTTACAAGTATGTATGTATAACTTTATTTATAAAGCGCCACAAGGGTTCTCAGCGCTGTACAATCTTACAGAATACAAAATTACCATAAATAAGTATAAATACCCAGGGAGTAAGTGCCTTGCGGTATGAGACACAGTAGGAAGGAGGTCCCTGCCCCGTAGAGCTTACAATCTAAGTGCACCAGGTATGGGCATTTGCCCTTAAGCGCATTTGGGAATTTTTTTGCACTTTGCCCACTTGCGAAGCAGTGTGCAAATAGCCACAGGGTCCATTTTCAGAATGCAGTGACATACAGACTACTGTTTGATGGACAGGTGGGGAAAGGCATGAAGGCATCCTCCTCCCCTCCTGCTCCCTACCTGCCCCTTTTTGTCATTTGCACGCACACGTAAGGCAGAGGAAGGGGACGCAGCCACATCAGGGCCCCATGCTTATTGCCTGCCCAAAGTCATTTTTGCTATTTCCCTAATTTCCCTGTGGTTTCAGGAATTTTTTGGTGAAGCAAAACGGGACAAATTCACTCATTATTATATGATATTTCACCTGGAATTATATTTATTATGTTCAAAATAAAAATCTAATTTGCAACCTGCTATTTGTTTTTTTTATCAGCCCTCAAGTTGTCTCCAACACAGAACCAAACTGATTGACATTTATTTGCTCCTTGTTAGGAATCTCCTTCTCTTTCTAATCCTCCCGTTAGTGCAGCCTTCCTCATCTCTATTGAACATACTCTTAATCACTTTCAGATGTAATTATTCTGTTATTCATCTTACCATCCATTACATTAAACGTATCAAGGGTCAGGCTGTGTATTTGATTTCCTCTGCGTATGTCTTTAGCTTCTTGTCTCTAAAAGACATAAATTATGTCATTTCTCTAATTCGACAATAGTTTCAAATGTTATCCCATTTAGTCTGGAAACCCTCCTCCATACAGAGAGATATTTAGTCTTTGGAATGAAAAGCCTTGGGTCTATCCTGACTCACCAGTAGAGTATCTATCTACCTTCAACTTATTCCATCGCAGAAATAGCAGGACATTTAGGACTAGGGATGTTATGAATCCAGGATTCCATTTGGGATTTGGACAAGATTCAGCATTTTTCAGCAGGATTCGGATTCGGCCCACCATCTCACCCCTTCCATAGGCTGCAATGGGGCTCTTTATTTACTGTCTGTCATAAGGCTTCCATAAGCCCCCTGTCACTGTGGTATACCCTTTATGCCAGATCTTTTATCCAGCAGGGAACATAGTTACATAGGGTTAAAAAAAAGAGTCCATCAAATTCACCCCTTCCATATAGACCCAGAACACACCAACCTATTCTGACCTATCTATACAATCACATACATAAACCATATATACCAACATCAATACTAAATGTGGCCATACATGCTAATATCCACCTACGGGTGGGTGATATCGGGCTGATTTGGTCATTTGGCCCTGGGTATAAGCATCCATGTGTTTGGGGACTGCATCGTTAGTGCCCATACACGGGCCGATAAGCTGCTGAATCGGCCCATGTATGCCCACCATAACTGTATATTTTAGTATCACAATAGCCTTGGATATTCTGCTTGTTCAAGAACTCATCCAGGCCCCTCTTATAGGCATTAACAGAGTCTGCCATTACCCCATCACTAGGAAGGGCATTCCCCAACCTCACTGCCCTCACCGTGAGGAACCCCCTACGCTGCTTCAAATGGAAGCTCCGTTCCTCTAATCTAAAGGGGTGACCTCTGGTGCGCTGATCGTTTTTATGGGAAAAAAGAACATCCTCCAACTGCCTATAATCCCCTCTAATGTACTTGTACAGAGTAATCATGTCCCCTCGCAAGTGCCTCTTTTCCAGAGAAAACAACCCCAACCTCGACAGTCTAACCTCATAGCTTAAATCTTCCATCCCCTTTACCAGTTTAGTTGCAGTCTCTGCACTCTCTCCAGCTCATTAATATCCTTCTTAAAGTGGACCTGTCACCCAGACATGAAAATCTGTATAATAAAAGTCCTGTCCAAATTAAACATGAAACCCAAATTCATTTTTATATTAACACATCCAAACCCATTATAAAGGCATTTCAAAATCCCAGCTGTCAATCATATATTGCTTGCCCCACCTCTATGCCTTAGGCATAGAGGCGGGGCAGACAATAACTTTAGCTTTCCGTTCAGCACTTCCTAGATGTCACTGCACATCTCACTTCTCCCCTCCCTCCTCCTCCTCATCTAACTGTGTAGCCAGTGCATGGGCCTGGGCCTCAGGTCCCCCATTCTATCACATAAACAAGATTTTGGCATGATACAAAGCTTGCCTTAATAACAGTGCCCACAAAATGGTGCCTGCTTGCTTGCTTTGATTGAGCAATTCCAAGACGGAAGGAAACAAGATTTATATTATTTATATAGAGTAAGTAAAGTTTATTTTGCTCAACTAACAATATAGAAAATAATTTGGACTTATTTCTTAGGGTGACAGGTCCGCTTTAAGGACTGGAGCCCAAAACTGCACTGCATACTCACGGTGAGGCCTTACCAGGGACCTATAAAGGGGCAAAAATATGTTCTCATCCCTTGAGTCAATGCCCTTTTTTATACAAGACAGCACTTTATTTGCTGTAGTAGCCACAGAATGACACTGCCTGGAATTAGACAACTTGTTATCAACAAAAATCCTAGATCCTTCTCCATTAAGGAAATCCCCAAGACACTACCATTTACTGTATAACTCGTGTTTATATTATTTCTACCAAAGTGCATAACTTTGCATTTTTCAACTTTAAACCTAATTTTGCTGCCCAGTTTTCCAATTTTGTCAAATTGCTCTGCAAAGTGTCAGCATCCTGCATCTTATAAACGTATAGTTTTGCACAATTTAGTAGCAAGGACTGACCCCTGCAAGACTCCACTTACAACGCTGGTCCAATTAGAAAATGTTCCATTTACCACCACTCTTTGTAATCTATACTTCGGCCAGATTTCTATCCAATTACAAATAAGTTCTAGGCATTTATAAGCAATATTTCTCAATTTTATCATTAACAGCCAGACAATAGACAGAAGTGCTCTTTGAATGAACACTAAGGGGCCTTTTTGGGGTATGTAAATGGAATCTAGGCTTTTCTTCTGTTTTGACTCCAGCCAGGGCACTATCTGCAAGGAGTTTGTATGTTCCTCCCATGTTTGAGTGGGTTTCCTCTGGGTACTCTGGTTTCCTCCCACACTCCAAAAATATACAGACATGTTGATTGGCAAATGATACAAATGAGCCATGTGTGTGTGTGTGACTGTGATAGGAACCTTAAATTCGAAGCTCCACTGGAACATGTATTTATGTGAATGAAGCATAATCTCTGTCAAGCTCAGCGGAATATGTAAGCACTATATAAATAAATGATAGTACTTTAAACTTGATTTGTTGCATGTTTAACTTTATTACTGCTATTGACTATACTGAAAAACAATACGTGCTCATTTTTGCTTTCCTAAGAGAATTATTTCCAGGAATTTGTTGTTGCCATTTATCATTGCCTATATGGGCAGCTTCCAAACCTCAAAGCATGTGACATAAATAGGTCAGTATAGTATAAGGCACGCAGTCCTTGTGAATGTTTATTAGAAAGTTTGGCTACACAAGGATTCATCCCACTGATTGATAAGCAAACCGATTGCAGAACATTAGTAACAGAGTGTGTGAAGGACTTGCATGCTTGCCTATTCCATGGTATCCTTATGGTGTGGACCTCAACAAAGGTGGAGTTGAATTCCAATTTGGAACAAATTCTTAATTATTAGAAGACTAAAAAAAAACAATTGTTCATCCCTTTTTAAGATTGTAGCTAACTAAAAGTAAAAATGAGACAAAGGGCGTTGCATACTCCTCATACTTGGCTACAGCAGTCTCACCATCAGATCATGGTCCTTTCCCAGTCAGGAGACCCTCTGTCCCTATTTCTGGAGATATTTGTTTACACAACTATGTGCACAATTTTAATGAAATAATTGGAGCAAGATAAACAAGACCTAACCAAATAGATGTGTCTTATTGCCCTTGTTAATCTGCAGCTCATAAACCTATTCTATAATATAAAATAGAAACAGCGATGGGAAAGCAGGCTAATGCTTTGTAAGGGGAAATCTAATAAATGTATTTACAGAGCCGTACAGACTGTAAGACGAGGCAATGTAAAACCATAGGTGGGTCCACTGAACAGCAAGCAAATATATAGTATGAATTTAGGAAACAGATTGGTTTCTTAAAATTAATATATTCCAGAATAAGTGCGATAGAGTGAAAGCCCAAGGGAAACTTCACCTGCTGCTTTTCTTCCAAGGTGACAATTGATTTGTGTGTCTGATTTTTTCTATTAGGCTATTATGTGTCACCCATGAGCTGAAAATTGCCTCAAGGTGGCAGGCAGGATTATGGGACGAGTGGCAGTCGCGCCTCAGCTCAGCCATAGAACTCCCGGAGCCCAGGAATTTATTCTGCATAGGAACGTGGAATGAAAGAAACTGAAGCAGAAACAGATGGCTCAGGCATTGTAACTGGGAACAAAGTAGGAATATCCCAAGAGAATTTCCTGGAAAAGTTAAACACCTTTGCTCAAATCAATATAAGCAGGATACATATATATATGATCTAAAATTGTTTAACCATGAAATAAACCCAGTATGCATTAAGCTTAGTTATTATCAAGTATTAGGAACTGTTTTATTACTACAGAGAAAAAGGGAATAATTTTTCATTTATTTTTAAAATTATTTGCTTAAAATTGATTCTGTGGAAGAAGGTTTTCCTGTAATTTGGAGCTTTTTGGATAACAGGTTTCCAAAAGAGTGATTCCATACCTGAATATGGGCTCAATTCCCTGCATTTAGCCATCATTGACAAAAATAGAAAGATGTATCCTTTCTGGGAAACATGGAATACATACGGTAAATATAAAAAGCTGTGTATTTTCCTTTATGCCATCCTAATTCCCAATGTTTTTTCAAACTTCTGCTGTTTTTTCTGGCGAAATTTTACAGAGAAAAAATTTATGCTGAAAATGTTTACATAGCTTAATAGATATGCTGTTTTTTACATGGCGATGTCGGACGATCAGATGGTGATGTCTTTGGTTGCCATTTTTTAATAAAGTTAGATAAAGAGGTCTTAAAATATTCTATCACTATATGTATTTCACTAGACTAGATATAAAGTAAAGCCAGTTCTGTTTAATAACAGGCTAAATATTCCCTCTAGGACAATTAATTCCAAACTAACAGCAAATACTCTGATTTTCAGAAGAGCAGGATATTTGTATCTTTGAGTTTGATGTATCAAGAGAGAAACTAAAATAACCACCCAGACTCCTACATGCATCCTTAATTCTCAGCTCTGCGAGTTTCAGCGCACATAAGGACGTGCCGTTATTCAGCTTTGGGCACTGAAAAATTAAGACAAAATAAAATGATGCTGCTTCTCAGTGCATATCAATATCTGTCTTTCAGGATCCCCACTTGAAGTTCAATGTATAAAAATATGTAAAAAGACAGAAATCTATAGTGCAGGGGAGCAATTCATCATGGGATCCTGTGCCTTGCTTTACGTTGCTGAAAATAGCAGTAATAAGGCCCCTACTAGAGTGTAGAACAAGCTACTGACTTAATAGAATAGCAAACCACTAATATATCCCAATACCTGCTTGCTAAGGTAAGTGGGACCTTATCGATAAGCAGATAAACTGCAGGTAGAAAATTCTATACATATTTATATACATATAGAACATCTCACCAATTGGTGACAGGTCAGAAATATGATTGGGTAAAAGAACAGCAGATGCCAGAGGGGCTGGGTGTCTCAACAGAAAGATGGGCAGGGGTGTGCCACTTTGTGAAACACTCAGTGTAAAACTGCAAAGATTTTGGTTATTACATTCCATTTCATTAAAATATGTAGACAAGCCAGAGAAATCTCACCCAATATGGGTGGTGGTGATCTTTCAGTTCTTTTTTTGAAATCATGGCTAAAAAGCAGAAGCACCATCCAGCTTGTTATCAGCCCACAGTTCAAAAGCCAACATAGTATTGGTGTGCATTAGGGCAAATGGCATAGAGAGCTGGCACATCTGGGAAGGCACCATTAATGCTCAATAAGACATATTGGTTTTGGAGCAACATAGACTGGTATCCAGACATCCAGGGAAGGCCATGTCAAGGCCCAACAGCCCTCAGTGAGGTTAAAGTCAGGACCAAGGAGGAAGCTGAGTTCAGAAAGTTCAATGCATGGTATCCAAGGGGTTAAAAAAGTCATATTCAGGCAATAGGTTGAGGCAGGCAGCAATCAGTGTAGTCAGGAGCAGGGCCCATGGGTGTTGCCATTTAGACATGGTACCAGAAGAGAGAGGAGCACCATTGGACTTTCCTCACAGGCCGTGCTTATGGCCGTGCTATTACACTCATTGTAAATTAAAATCTTTTTTTTGTATAACCCCTGGCAAAGATAAACATAAATACATCTCCTCAATGTTTTCCTTTATTCAGACAGTTACAGTACTTTTACAAATGCACAGAGAGAGATGGAAGAAAGAGCGCTTTGATAAAACTAGATAGATGGAACATTTCATTCTTGTTTTGCAAACAACTGGGTTCAAACACTGAGAAGAAAGAAAATAGACCGATTTGCCATTGTGCTACATATTTCTTTGCCACAGCAAACTTCTAATGATGTCAGCTAAGATTTTATTTACTCACTGAGATCAATGTATCCTTCCACTCCCTCTTGTGCACCTCTTGCACACTGAGCATTCTGGTAGCCCCTTCGTCAACATGTTCTTAGGCACAAAAATATCAGTGCCCCCCTAGTACAACCCCATAGGGAGTTTTATACAGAGAAATGATGTCTATGTGAAAAAAGATTGCACCTGGGCTCATTATAATGTAAATGTGCTTTCCTTAATTGTTTCACTGGGGGGTTGGACACCAAGCCCAATGACATCTGTTAATTAGTGTACCAGTCAGCGATTCTTTCCAATTATATAACAGTATTGAGATTAGCTGCTATAAAATAAAAAACAATATATGAAAAGTAGCATGAGAAATATAGATCTTCTCAAGGGGCGGAAGAGGAATGTTGCACCCATTGACCCCAGAAAAGCAGTGTTAAGGCCTCCTCCAAAATTCTGGGTAGCATTGTGGGTAGCAAGTATTTAGTATTAGTATTTAGTATTAGTATTTTAGGAATGGATGAAGCCTAAACCCACCCCAATTAATTTATATACGAAAATAAAGTTTCACATCATATGTATTCAAATCTTGTAAAAAGGTTTTGGGTTGTGGAAATCTTATTGCATAATTGTGCCATATAATGCAGTACAGGTATGGGATCTGTTATCCAGAAAGTTCCAAATTATGGAATGACCATCTCCCATAGACTTCATTATAAGCAAATAATTCTAGTTTTTTTTAAAAAACAGCCCTATTGGGTTTATTTCATGGTTAAATGATTCCCTTTTCTCTGTAATAATAAAACAGTACCTTGTACTTGATCCCAACTAAGATATAATTACCCCTTATTGGGGGCAGAACAGCCCTATTGGGTTTATTTAATGGTTAAATGATTCCCTTTTCTCTGTAATAATAAAACAGTATCTGTACTTGATCCCAACTAAGATATAATTACCCCTTATTGGGGGCAGAACAGCCCTATTGGGTTTATTTAATGGTTAAATGATTCCCTTTTCTCTGTAATAATAAAACAGTATCTGTACTTGATCCCAACTAAGATATAATTACCCCTTATTGGGGGCAGAACAGCCCTATTGGTTTTATTCAATATTTAAATTATTTTTTAGCAGGTATGGAGATCCAAATTAGGGAAAGATCCCTTATCCAGAAAACCCCAGGTTCTGAGCATTCTGGATAATAGGTCCCATACCTGTACAGGTAGGGGATCTTTTATCTGGAAACCCATTAACCAGAAAGCTCCTAATTACGGGAAGGTCATCTTCCATAGACTCCATTTTAATCAAATAATTCAAAAAATGATTTCCTTTTTCTCTGTAATAATAAAACAGTACCTGTACTTGATCCTAATTAAGATAAAATGAATCCTTATTGAAGGTAAAACACTCCTATTGGATCTATTTACTGTTTAAATTATTTTTTGGTAGACTTAAAAAGATCCACATTAAAGAAAGACCCTTATCCTGAAAACCCCAAGTAGCAAGCATTTTGGATAACAGATCCCATACCAAGTATCACAGTACTTATAGTTTGTAAATGCCAAAATTCTGATACTGTTAATACACTATATGTTCTTTAATAAAAATAAAAAAGGGAATGATTCCAAAAATATCCCGAAGTCATGAATACAGGGTTTAATTACCAAAGTTACAGGACTAGGGGGCAGATTTCTCAACATTTGTATTTCACTTTTTTCTGTAATTCCATTTGTTTTTGTGCTAAATATCACAAATTTGAACTATGGTTTTAAAAGCTTGACTTTTCGATATATAAATGTGAAAAATTTAAACCTTCTGCAAATGAAAGCTTGCAAGGTCCTGTAGACATCAATGCTTCCCTAGGCAAAAGTCTACCTGAGTTTTTCAAGTTTTTCAAGTTTTTTTGAATTTTTTTAAACTTGTTGACACATTAAAAATGATCAGTAAAATGCAAATTAAAGATATTCAACTTTTTTATGGTTTTATTCAATATCATTTGTTCAACTCGAGAATTAAGGGAAAAAATTGCTTTGAAATGGGATAGTTATTTATCAGAAGAAAGTTCTGGGAAGTCAGTTGACATCAGATCAAGACAATGAATGAACAAGAGCAATTTTGTCCTTTTTCTTGTTTAAACCATTGATGCTACTGGATAATTCCTGGCCTTTCTCACTGTTCTTTATTGTAAGGTGAAATCTCAGAGTCGTGGGATTTTATTTTAATACCTGGATAACAAGGATCAGGTTGAACATTACAGGAGATATTTTGCTTCTGAGTTGTGATGCTCTACACACTGATTAAGACACTCGGTGGATTGTTTGCTTCAGTGTCACATGACCTCTCATTGGGTCAGTTCCTATTTAAGTAGAAAATGCTAAGAAATGATGCTCTTCTTGAAACATTGTTGTGGAAATACATTTCTTATTTTTAGAATGCCGGGTCAGAGAGAACAGCATTGAAAATTGCCCTTAATTTACAGGTTATCTAATTAGTGCGGCAGGTTGTAAATAGCAGTGCTTTGTCGAATTGACCTCGACAAGCTTTGATTTATAGGTACTCTCTATGGGCGCTAATGTATTCAGCCGCGTGTATGGATATACATTACTTATAATTAGCTGGTAGGAAACACCATAGCATGCAGCAGATTAGAGTGTGTTCTGATTTACAAATATGAATTAATTCATTATCTGGAACAGTGCTGTTAATCTAGAGCCATTCAAGCAAACACATTCACTTTTCAATATTTTACTGGAAAATATTCTAATGGATAGTCTTCTAAACCAGAAGTGGCCTGCTTCAGCATTTCTACATCTTACCAAACCAAAGCAGTAAAGGGAGGCCATGACTATTTACCTATAAATAAAGGGTACTAAATCCATGATTCATTCCATAGGTTGAGTTTAATCACAGGGATTTTTAAGGAAGAGGTGGAGTCATCTGATTTCCATGGAATCTGTCCTAGCCTAGCAAGTAGTGTACAAAACATAGAAAGAAATTGCCAGCTCTTGGTCTAAGTCAGCAGTGACCAGCTGGTCAACTCCAGAATGTGGATAAGACTGAGCGCTGGCACAAGGGTGTTTCTAGCAGCTGGTCAGCGCTACAACATGGGTTAGATCAACTTCTTTCTGTGTTTCATGTACACATTGTAGACAAATATTGCTTCTAGCTGCTATATAGCCTTTAAAACAAGGAACCAATTTCAGGTGTATGCTAAGGAGCTGGGGCTAAACCCCCCTGCTTTCTCACTAGGGCTCCTAAGTTAAGGGTAAGTGCAACACGGTCTTGCTACTCAGTCACTGTTTGCTTGTGGACTTGATTTTAATTGCACTACAGACTTAGAATGCTAATAGGCAGTGTTAACTTACATACAATGAGGGGCATTGAGGTGGCATGAAAGCTTAGTATTTTGCTGGTAGCTCAAATCAAAAATTCTGATGGGAGGGGGGAGTGAATTCTTATGAATTCTTGTGGGAGGGGGGAGCAGGAGAAGGGAGAGGAGAAAGAGCTGGGCAGACCCCTGCCCCAGGAATGAAGGATTTTTCTGAGAGAGAAAGTCTGATACCAAAGTACATGTTTACACAAAAGAAGACAAGAATCACGTGTTTCCTTTGATAGAGGACTCAGTGCAGCGTTTCTGTGAGTGCTTATGGCTGTATTTACATAGACCTTTCTGATAAAGCTTACTTAGTTTTTTACCTTTCCTTTAAGCAGAAAATGAGGTCTACCTGAAATAGAAGCTGATGCTACACAGCTGATTATTAAATAATTTAAATTACCTGACACAATTGCACTGCTTTCTGTTTTGCCATATATTGTAAATCTGAATTAATTACTAATCAGCCTTATATTGTGCCATTTATATTCTATATAAAGTACAATGTGACATTTATATTCTATATATACAGTATATTGTGCCATTTATATTCTATATATACAGTATATTGTGCCATTTATATTCTATATATACACTATAATGTGCCATTTATATTCTATATATACAGTATAATGTGCCATTTATATTCTATATATACAGTATATTGTGCCATTTATACTCTATATATACAGTATATTGTGCCATTTATATTCTATATATACAGTATATTGTGCCATTTATATTCTATACAGTATATTGTGCCATTTATATTCTATATATACAGTATAATGTGCCATTTATATTCTATATATACAGTATAATGTGCCATTTATATTCTATATATTCAGTATAATGTGACATTTATATTCTATACAGTATATACAGTATAATGCGCCATTTATATTCTATATATACAGTATAATGTGCCATTTATATTCTATATATACAGTATAATGTGCCCTTTATATTCTATATATACAGTATATTGTGCCATTTATATTCTATATATACAGTATAATGTGACATTTATATTCTATATATACAGTATAATGTGACATTTATATTCTATATATACAGTATAATGTGACGTTTATATTCTATATATACAGTATAATGTGCCATTTATATTCTATATACAGTATAATGTGCCATTTATATTCAATATATACAGTATAATGCGCCATTTATATTCAATATAAACAGTATAATGTGCCATTTATATTTTATATATACAGTATAATGTGCCATTTATATTCTATATATACAGTATTGAGTGCCATTTATATTCTATATATACGGTATAATGTGCCATTTATATTCTATATATACAGTATTGTGTGCCATTTATATTCTATATATACGGTATAATGTGCCATTTATATTCTATATATACAGTATAATGTGCCATTTATATTCTATATATACAGTATAGTGTGCCATTTATATTCTATATATACGGTATAATGTGCCATTTATATTCTATATATACGGTATAATGTGCCATTTATATTCTATATATACACCATTTATATTCTATATATACAGTATAATGTGCCATTTATATTCTATATATACAGTATATTGTGCCATTTATATTCTATATAAACAGTATAATGTGCCATTTATATTCTATATATACAGTATAATGTGACATTTATATTCTATATATACAGTATATTGTGCCATTTATATTCTATATATACAGTATATTGTGCCATTTATATTCTATATATACAGTACAATGTGCCATTTATATTCTATATATACAGTATAATGTGCCATTTATATTCTATATATACAGTATATTGTGCCATTTATATTCTATATATACAGTATAATGTGCCATTTATATTCTATATAAACAGTATAATGTGCCATTTATATTCTATATATACAGTATATTGTGCCATTTATATTCTATATAAACAGTATAATGTGCCATTTATATTCTATATATACAGTATATTGTGCCATTTATATTCTATATATACAGTATATTGTGCCATTTATATTCTATATATACAGTATAATGTGCCATTTATATTCTATATATACAGTATAATGTGAGTGGGCCCCTAAGCTCAGGTAAGTGACAGCAGCACAGAGTATGGGCAGGGAATCAGCAGAAAAGAAGATGGGGGGCTACTGGGGCATCTTTGGGGGCACAGACCTTCCCTGCTAAAGGGCTGGGGTTGCCTTGGGCTGGTACAGAACCCCAAAACATAATGTACAACATTTCTGTCCTACTTCTTTGTGAAGCTTTAGTTCTAAACTCAATCACTTTGTATTATTATTGACAGTGCCATTAACAAATATATTTGAGCCCTTTACATAATGGCTAATGGACCTTCTAAAACCTTCAAAATCAATGCTGATACTCCATGCAGATTGCCATAATCCTATAAATCTAATAACTTGTATCCGGCTTTGCAGGAGACAACTCTACAAGGCAACCTTTCCTATTAGAGGCACATAAGTTAAACTGCTGACTATCAGCTTCTCTGTATTTCAGAAATAGAAAAGAAGCCAACATAAAAGCAATGTTCATCTCTCAACAAAACTGATGTTTTACTTCCAATAAGGATTGCAGTGGTGTTTTATCCTATTATTTTACATATAAAACAGTAAACTTTCAGAGCAGAATCTTCTGGGAACTCTATCTGCCAGTTCTGTTATTAGCTGTGGTTCACTATTGAAAGAAGGCAATAGGTTTGGCTTTTAAAGCATTAAGCCGGCTTTTTTGCATAACACACAAAACTTAGTGCAGAAAAGCTGCACTATCAAAAGAAATACAGGATTTCTGGTCTGGTGTAAACATGTACTTTGGTATTTGACTTCCTCTCTCAGAAAAATCCTTTATTCCTGGGGCCGGAGTCTGGGCAGCTCTCTCCTCTCTCCCTTCTCCTGCTCCCCTCTTCCATAAGAATTCATAAGAATTCACTCCTCCTCCCATCAGAATGTGTGATCTATGCTACCAACATCTAGAGCTACAGCAGGAAGCTATGGAAACCAAGCTAAAATGGCAGCTGCTATCTTAAACAAACAGAGGGAGCTTCTATGGCTATTTTTTCAGGTATGGGAACGCTTTCTGCAGAATAAATATAGTGTTCTAGGTGGCACTAATGTGGCGAATCTATTGGCAGTAAAATGCCCAAATGACTTTCCTTCTCTTTTAAGAAACTGAGCTAGAGCAAAAGCCTGTATTTATAGTACCCAATAGTATGGTCTGAGAACAGATACACTGTCTAGGACCTTGGTGGTTCTATAGACATCAACTTGATCTTTCCTTGACCAGCTTTGAAACTGTTGTAAATGGACCTTCCTAGCTAGTGTTATGTCTTATATTGGTCTTCTCTAGTTTTGCAATCCCTTAAGGTTTGAGGATATACCATTGTCCTCAGAGTTGTATTTTACCTGGTTATCTAGTCCAGATTAGTAGACTAGTAGCCAGTGTTACACCATTTATTACATTACCCCCTTTGCATTTGTTCTAGATTGCTGTTACCCCTGTTTTTGTATCAGCTGATTTGATAAAGGTCTCCCAGTGACAAGCTATAGGCTTGTTATATCTGTGAGGGCAGAACCACCATGCAAAGTAGCATTGCCACCCAAGGCATACTTGCTGGCCCGGGGGCCCACCGGACTGCCCCTTTTTGTAAGTATGGTGCTAAAATAATAAGGGTATGAGTATTAGTATGCTTGCTTATTAACAATGCCATTGTGGTAAAGTGTCCATAGAAAGTGTATAGCTTTTAGGATTTGAGTATTGATGAATACCATTATAGTGCTTTAAATAATATTGTGCTTAATTAGAGGCATATAATGTAATGTAGCAATGTTTTTAGTATTTGTGGGTATGTTGTACCTATGGGGTGACATACATTGTTTTAGATTTTATTTATGTATATGGTACACATATGGAGTGATATGGTAATGATTTTGTATGTATACATTTTAACAGTATATGAGTATGGGATTTTTCACAGATCTTCCAATTGACACTATGGACTGGGATGATGGCACTACACAAAGGAGTTTTGGTTCTCTTGATGGATAGCTTTGAGAACCAATTGGATATACGAACAGAGCTGATGACACTACACAAAGGAGTTGTGGCTATTTGATGGACAGTTTTTGAGAACCAATTGGACACTTAGGGGGGTGGAGTCGTTGTCTTTAAATTGTTACACCGTTTATTTTGTCTTTTACACTTGATAAAGGGCGCTATTTAGCCTGAAACATGTCGTGTGATGTGGTCTGCAATAAAAGCATTTTTTAGCAGAGATTCTGCCTAAGGTGCTCTCCTCTGTATATTGATGTGCCCCTTGCATGTTGACAACAATGACCTACCTCCCCAAACCCCCACCAATGTTGTCATCCCACCCGCCCATCCCTTCCCTGAGCTGTCACTCACTCACATTGCATCCTTAGCAGATGCCAAAGTAGCAGATACCTTCTTTGTCTACCAAGATCCTTCTAGTCCTTCTAGTGATGCTTGTAAGTTTGTTTAAATTTCCCTTAAACATATTGGAAAATAAGTCTTTAATACAGTTGATTTGCAGAGATTATTGAGTTTTAATTGTACATTAGAATGTCATTAAAAGCATAAAAATATCATTTTAACTTCACCCTATAAAATCCTGTCAAACTGAGCTACTAATGCAGGGAGAAAGGGCTGTAATGTTGAGTTAGGAAAGACAGCATTAGTACAAAACAGCGTTATAAAAAATGCAAAGCAAAGCATAATGTGACAAAATAAAAGTTGACAGATTTTGAGAAGACACGTCCTTAATGTGAGAGCAAATCTGACCCGCAACAGAGAAAAGCTGCCAACTGGCGTTACAGACAGATAACCAACCCCCTCAGAGGGGAATCTTGTTTACTGGGGGCTTAGGGGAAACATTTTTATGTTTCCAGTAAATATGAGTTTAATATATTATATATATTATATTAATTCAAATTATCCACAAGTGGGAAATGCAAATAATGTAAAATTCTTAGGAATCCACATGCATGATACACAGGGAGGAGATTCCCATGCACAGAGACACATTACTGACACATTACTGACACATTACTGACAAAGGTCAAAGCCCTGAAAATAATAATGTAAAAGAAAAAAAGCTAAAATGAATATGGCATTAGCTTACTGCCGATTTAGAAGAGAAAAAAACTCCTTAACCAAACTTATTTTATTCACTCTCGAGCAAAAAATCTATTTTCTCCCTTGATTCACATTTTTTCCTGTTTAGCAAGTTTTCTAAATCCTGAAAAGATCCATCTTGATCAAGTCCATCTAAACCTGACCCTAGTACCTGACTTGAAAAGAATTCAAAACAAATGATAAACTCCAGAGAATATCAAAAATGAGAAACTATTAATGACATATCTCACTCATGAAAATTAGCAGGAAAGATTAAGAAGGTTTTTTGAATTTTGGATAAATGAGCCCCTTGATTTTAAAGCACTGCTGTTTCCATTAATGTTATACAGGTATGGGACCTGTTATCCAGAATGCTCAGGACCTGGGGTTTTCCGCATTTGGGTCTTTCTATCATTTTGATCGCCATAACTTAAGTCTACTAAATAATCATTTAAACAATAATTAAACCCCCATAGAATTGTTTTGCCTCCACTAAGGAAAAATGTCGCAACTTTTTCGTTGCAACTTTTTCGTCGCCATAGAAACTTTTTCGTATTTTTCGCGACTTTTTCAGCAGCTCCAACCTGGCCCAAGGAAAGTCTCCCATAGGGCTCAATGGCACTCTGCAGCTCCAACCCGGCCCAAGGAAAGTCTCCCATAGGGCTCAATGGCACTCTGCAGCTCCAACCCGGCCCAAGGGAAGCCTCCCATAGGGCTCAATGGCACTCTGCAGCTCCAACCCGGCCCAAGGAAAGTCTCCCATAGGGCTCAATGGCACTCTGCAGCTCCAACCCGGCCCAAGGAAAGTCTCCCATAGGGCTCAATGGCACTCTGCAGCTCCAACCCGGCCCAAGGAAAGTCTCCCATAGGGCTCAATGGCACTCTGCAGCTCCAACCTGGCCCAAGGAAAGTCTCCCATAGGGCTCAATGGCACTCTGCAGCTCCAACCCGGCCCAAGGAAAGTCTCCCATAGGGCTCAATGGCACTCTGCAGCTCCAACCCGGCCCAAGGAAAGTCTCCCATAGGGCTCAATGGCACTCTGCAGCTCCAACCCGGCCCAAGGAAAGTCTCCCATAGGGCTCAATGGCACTCTGCAGCTCCAACCCGGCCCAAGGAAAGTCTCCCATAGGGCTCAATGGCACTCTGCAGCTCCAACCCGGCCCAAGGGAAGCCTCCCATAGGGCTCAATGGCACTCTGCAGCTCCAACCCGGCCCAAGGAAAGTCTCCCATAGGGCTCAATGGCACTCTGCAGCTCCAACCCGGCCCAAGGAAAGTCTCCCATAGGGCTCAATGGCACTCTGCAGCTCCAACCCGGCCCAAGGAAAGTCTCCCATAGGGCTCATTGGCACTCTACAGCTCCAACCTGGCCCAAGGAAAGTCTCCCATAGGGCTCAATGGCACTCTGCAGCTCCAACCCGGCCCAAGGAAAGTCTCCCATAGGGCTCAATGGCACTCTGCAGCTCCAACCCGGCCCAAGGAAAGTCTCCCATAGGGCTCAATGGCACTCTGCAGCTCCAACCCGGCCCAAGGAAAGTCTCCCATAGGGCTCAATGGCACTCTGCAGCTCCAACCCGGCCCAAGGAAAGTCTCCCATAGGGCTCAATGGCACTCTGCAGCTCCAACCCGGCCCAAGGAAAGTCTCCCATAGGGCTCAATGGCACTCTGCAGCTCCAACCCGGCCCAAGGAAAGTCTCCCATAGGGCTCAATGGCACTCTGCAGCTCCAACCTGGCCCAAGGAAAGTCTCCCATAGGGCTCAATGGCACTCTGCAGCTCCAACCTGGCCCAAGGAAAGTCTCCCATAAGGCTCAATGGCACTCTGCAGCTCCAACCTGGCCCAAGGAAAGTCACGATACTGAAGCTTGAATGAATCCGAAACTTTCGTACTCGGCACAACAATACGAAAAAGTTGTGACGGTGACCAAAAAGTTGCGGAAAATACGAAAAAGTTGCGACTGCAAGGTAAAAGTTGCAAAAATACTGATCATTACGAAAAAACGCATTCGGACCGTTCGTGGATTAGTAAATGTGCCCGTATGAGTTCCATAATTTGAAACTTTCTTATTAAATAGGGTAATAACAAGTTAATGTTTATCCATTAAATCTATTTTCCTATTTTCAATTGGTCAGGAAAGCATCCCCCCCTCGCTTTTTTATTTAGTTTGGGCTTCTTCCTCTGGAACAAACCTTGTATGTAATGATAATTTATCACTATACATGATTAATGGAATGTTATGCTTTAGTCCTATGCTATTACCTACAGCTTATTTTTTTATTTCTTCTGATCCACCTATATCACCAGTCAGTCACTGAATGAAGTTTGCCAAACAAATATTAACTTTGGGAATATCTGACTGATTGACTTGTGGGTGAATAAGTTGGATACTGCCATATTATGGGCACACACACACGTAAATAACCCCAGTTCAATTATCCGTACCCCAAAGTTCAAACCCCTGTATGAATGCAGTACATGTAGTGAATGTGGTCATTGAAACAGGAGATCAAGGTTCCCTTTTGCACTGACTCAAGGTTCCCTTTTGCACTGATACCAATGAACCAGCCAATGATATACAGTTTGGTTGGAAAATGTCTGTGCTCATTGGCTTTCTCTCCACAACCTCTGTTAGAAAACATTTTTTAATCTCATACAAATGAGGAGGCAATGGAGTCATCTCTCAACTTCCATAGGACACTGTATAAATTGTAAATAAATACACACATCTACAAAAAAATTAAAGCCCAAATATTTAGGACTACTTAGTGGATAACGACTAAAAAGATTTGAATTAAAAACAATGGGTAAGAAATGTAAAATACAAACACCCCCCGTATATATATATATATATAGACACTCTGTGCTTAACTCTCAGAAGTATAATCTCAGTCCATGTTGGCAAGCACTGTTCCCTGACTATGAATCCGTAGGTTTTATTAAAAGACAGTTCCAGCAGTTGCTTGACTTTCTATTTTAAGCCAATGGAATTGACCTTGCCTTCTCTAGCGCGCCTGGGAATTTACACTACAGTCAGTTGATGACTGTCCTTTGTCCTGACCTTTCCTTCTCACGGCTTCATTTAAAGCCGACAACCAAGGAACTTTAACTGCCCTGTTCTATATGCCGGAATTCTGTCTTATACACAAGTAAAATACATTCTATTCACTAGGATAGGGTGAAAAATTGGGATAAAATGAATCACTGTTAATATCAGTATAAATCAGTTGCTACAAATCTGGATTTCCTGCCATACAGGTATAGGATCTGTTATCCAGAATTCTTGGGTTATGGGGTTTTCTGAATTGAAGATCTTTCTGTAATTTTGGATGTCCTTACTTTAAAGGGCTCATTTACTAACCATCATTTTTTAATTTCAAACTCTATAGAAAAAGTCGCAGAGAAAAAATGCTGGAACTTTTCCGAGCTTTACTATGCGTCTACCCGGCTACAAATCCAAATTCAGCAATTCACCAGATTAAACTTGCTGTGTTCATGTAAAAGTCAATGGCAAAGGTGCCTTCACTTTCCTTGAAGTTTTTTTCTTTTTGAAACTTTACCAATTTCACTGGGTTTTGTCCGAAAAACAGCAACGATTTGACACAGTTGAGTTTTTTTTACGGCTTTTTACGACCTTTCTCACAGTGACTTTTCCTTACAACCTGTTTAAGTAAATATCAGAAATTTGGGAAAACAAATCTAGTTGAATTTGAAAATGAAATTTTTTTTTGGCGTTTTAGTAAATGCGCCCCTTAGTCTTCTAAAAATTGCTTAAACATGAAATAAACCCAATTGGGTTGTTTTGCCTCCAATATGGGTTCATGCAGCTTAGCTCCCACTAAGGACAAGGTACTGTTTTATCCCAGAGAAAAAGGAAATCATATTAATCAGAATTATTTGCTTAAAATGGACACTATGGGATATGGCCTTCCTATAATTCAGAGCTTTCTTGGTAATGGGTTTCCAGATAATAGATCCCAAACCTGATATAAAAGTTAGAGGAGTGCCATGGAATAGAGTCCTTCACAACAGTAATATAGCTGTACACTATAAGATATATAAGGGGTTAAAGTAATGGAAACCTAAGAAAAGAATATCTTAGAGAGAGACAGATAAAACAGCAGCTGTTATAGTTGCTTCTCCAATACACATCCATTATACTAATTGAAAGATTAGGAGTGTCTGTAAAGCAGTTTGCATGTGAAGCATCGTTCTTCCACATTTCATACTTTATGAATTTAGTGATGAACAAATCAGTTGCTAATTCAATTTTCTACTGCAGTCTCAGGCCAGGTAATTACACTCACCGGTATAATACATAATTATACATTCATTGGCTACTAAAGCAAATACAGTCCTGTCTCACATGAAAAAGGACAATAAATTGAAGATTGAAACATAATTTTGCCTCTTTATAGGTCCCTGGTAAGGCCTCACCCTGAGTATGCAGTGCAGTTTTGGGCTCCAGTCCTTAAGAAGGATATTAATGAGCTGGAGAAAGGGAATGGAGGATTTAAACTATGGCGTTAGACTGTCAGGGTTGGGGGTGTTTTCTCTGGAAACAAGGCGCTTAGGGGACATGATTACTCTGTACAAGTACATTAGAGGTACAATACAGGTTTCCTAAAATTTAGGAAACAATACGATGATAAATGGACTGTCTAGCTCAGTGATCCCCAACCAGTGGCTCAGGGGCAACATGTTGCTCCCTAACCCCTTGGATGTTGCTCTCAGTGCCCCCAAACCAGGGAGTTATTTTTGAATTCCTGACTTGGGGGCAAGTTTTGGTTGATTAAAAACAAGATTTCCTACCAAATAAAGCCCCTGTAAGCTGATAGGGTGCATAGAGGCCCTTAATAGCCAATCACAGCCCTTATTTGGCTCCTCCATGAACTTTTATGGTGCTTGTGTTTCTCTCCAAGTCTTTTTACATTTGACTGTGGCTCATGAGTAAGAAAGGTCGGGGACCGCTGGTCTAGCTTTATACTATAGAATAGATGATGAAGATAAGTCTTCAAGTTCAACAAGTTTATGCATGTCAGGACCTGCATGTACTTGAACTCTGGACTTTATATTAGGCAGGTTCTGCATTACCCCGCTGAGCCACTTGAGACCTTGGGCATCCAGCCCTAAACATTATATTCACCCCTCTTTGCCCCATTGTTCTGACTCGTCGCCTCCTCCTCCCTTAGTAAGCCCAGGTGGTTGCAATTGGACAATTATCGGGCTTTATAAGCCAGTTAGAAGCAACCCCTGGTTGCTTGTTCATTAAGCCCTTTTCATGATCTTGTGTCCGTACCTGCCTGACTCCTGCATCTGTACCTGTCCGTATTCCTGTGTCCGTACCTGCCTGGTTCCTGCTCCTGTACCTGCCCGTGTCCTGCCTACTCCTGCCTGGTTCCGTTTGCTCCAACCCGTTCCTCGTCTCCTGCCCTTGACTTCTGTTTGATCTCCCGGTAATTGACCTTGGCCTGTTTATTTGACTGCTCTGCCTTCAGCCTGCCTCTGACCACCGCCTGTTATTCGGACCCTCCTTGCCTGCTGCCAGTCCTGACCCTTTGCCTGCTAAACGGACTTGTATTATTTTGCCGCCTGCCTCTGACCACTGGCCTGTTTATGGACTTGTATTTCTTGCTGAATCCCTATAATAAATGTCTTTGCATCTCAATATGCCTTCTGCCTATCTACAACAGTACCCGTTATATCCTTATTACACAGCATATAGGCTCCTACCTGCCAGCCACCTACCTGTGGCTGTACCTGCCAGCCACCCACCTGTGGCTGCGCCTGACAATGCATCATCTTAAAACCTAATATATTAACTTAATTTGTTAACTTTATAAGTTAATTTGTTACTTGTTCGGGTCAATGAGCAGACTTGGTTATTCCTTAATATAAAGGTTTATGGTTTCTGTTCAATGTTTTTATTAATGCTTTGTGGCATTTATATTTAGAGTAATGTCTATTAGACATATTTTGTCATTTACATTATGGGGGGCATTTACTAAAGGTAATTTTTTCACAATTTATACTTTTTACCCAAAATGTGAAAAACCAAAAACATGTAATTTTTTTTAAAAAAAGTACATTAGAGGACATTATTGACAAATAGTGGGGGATCTCTTCTCCCATAGAAATAGCAGATCCTGTTATTGGTATTGGCATATATAGTATAATATATATGGTAGATATAGTGATATATGTGGGTTTATAGGTAGGTCTGCATAAGTTTATGTATATATGTGCACTGGGGTTTGTTTGGAGGGGTTGAACTTGATGGACTTTGTTCTTTTTTCAAGCCAAACTTACTATGTATATACAGGTATGGGATCTATTATCCAGAATGCTCGGGACCTGGGGTTTTCTAGATAAGTGGTCTTTCTGTCATTTTGATCACCATACCTTAAGTCTGCTAAAAAAAACATTTAAAAATAAACTAAACCCAATAGGATTGTTTTGCCACCAATATGGATCGATGCAGCTTAGCTCCCACTAAGTACAAGGAACTTTTTATTATTACAGAGGAAAAGAAAAAAATTAAATTATATTAGAATTATTTGCTTATACAGAGCTTTCTGGACTCGACAGATAGTAGCCCAATGACCCGTAGTAAAACGTAGGGAAGCAGGGGCATGACAGACACGTTGGACAGACTTAGCCACTCCCAGTTGCAGGTGATTGGTTAGTTCGTAAGGGGTATAAAATGCGGGTAACTGTTCCCGCTTCTCACTCCATTTTAGTCAGCAGAGTAAAACGCCCACCCTCCCTCCCTATAGAGGTGGAGGTAGCGGAGTGTCGTTGGCGGGGTGATTAAGTTGGGGGAAAGCAATGGTTGGGTTAGGAGGGGAGTTTTATAGTTAAGTGGGGCTGGCATGCTTGGAACCTCAGGGGTAAGAAAGTGGATTAGGAGGTGAGTTTTGTTGGGTAGTTGGTTCCGGGCCAGAAGGGAAGCTGGCAGCGCCAGTTGCGCTGCGCAGTTATTGGATTGTTACAGTGTTTGGCTATTTAAAAGTTGATTTGTTTGTTATACAAACATTTGTGTTATGTTTGAGATGTTGTTTCACATTTGTTATTTATGTTATGTTTTAAATTAAAACTTCACTTGTTGTTAATAAATTTTCTGCGGCCATTTTTATCCCAAGAATTGGTGTCTGTGTGTTTATTGGGGATGGTAAGTAAAGAGGTAAAAGGGGGTTGTTGGTTGGGAGAAGGGCGAGTCAAGTTCCAACGTTACTCATGTCAGGCCCTTTCAAGCTTACCGGATAACAGGTTTCCGAATCAGGGATCCCATACCTATATTTCTATATATACTGTATACATTGCATGCTAAACCTTTCTTCTGTAATACAGTTAATCTAGCCCCCAATATGTCCCTACCCTTTCCCCATTCTAGCACCCAGGCAATTCAGCATAATTACACAAGAGCAATAACATGGAAAGCATGTTACTAAATTATTATGCTATGTTAAATGGAAACTACCATCTAAAAATATAAAAATAAATCCCACACTGTAATTTCACCATTGCCTGTGAAATCATTTCTTGTTTTCATGAGTCACAGCCATATAATCTGCTAATAATACTTCTCATTCATGTGAAGGTATCTAAGGCAGGGATGTTCTATCGTAAGCATCTAATGAGTGAAAGCTCTGATACAAGCAATTAATCAGAGATCAGCACCCTCTCCTTCTGTATTTATAGCTCATATATCCTAGTTAATGGCTATGAGCTGCCTCGGCAGCCCTACAAAGCAAACTTTAGTGTTATTAGTGTGAAAGATCTCACATTTATCACTTTTAGGGTCTCTCATTACATACATGTGAGCATTTAGTAGCCAATTAGAAGACAGTGTACCATGTAAGGATTTACAACCATTAAACACATTCTATGTTTCATTCTGACTGGTAAATATAATAAAAAATATAGTTTGCCCAGGTCTAGTGAGCCATATGAACCAGCAGTTTAGTTGTTTGCTTTAGGGAATCAAAAGGGAGTCAATTTTATATTAACTGGCTGCAGCGTTACTCCATAGCTAGTAAAGATAAAAAGAGACTGTAATTCATCAGGCTCAGACATATCATCACCCTTTGCAGAAGCAGTAAAAATATGATGGGGGATAAAAGGGCTCATTAATAAGCTCATTTATAAGGGTTTACACTGGTAACCGTTAAAGCCCTGTCGCTACTGACACTAGCGATGTGTGAATCTGTCTGCCGGAAAATTCGAGAAATTGCTGAAAAATTTGCGAAACGGCAAAAAATTTGCACCCATTTTTTTATGCCTATCACAGTGCATTAAAGTCAATTGACATATTTTTTCTCATGACCTTTCTGTCTCTGCAACATTTCTGCCTTGGCAAATTTTTTGTCTTGGGAATTTCTGTTGCAGTCTCGTGAAAAGAAAAAAAAAACGGAAAAACAATTTGCTCATCACTAGCTGACACCTTCTTGGTGGCGATAGCCCTAAGGTTTCTCAGTGTGCCATTCATCTCATCAGACTGAATAGGTGCAATGGTGCTTAGCAAAAAATGTGTAAGGAGCAGCTTTAGACACAAGTTACTTTAAAGAGAGCTGTTACTTTGCACAATGACTGTGTCTATTTCATTGCAATTGCAATTGATTAGTAAATGAACACTTATTCTTTAGTGGCAAGGCACAAACAGAAGTATGAGTTGGCAAGGGTACTCAACCAAGAAAAAACTGTCCAATTCGTTCCCTGTGTTGTTATCACTGCACACAGCACCATTCCCTTCAGGCTAGTGCCTGAGACATCCTCCATCAATAAATGAATAAAGGAAAACACATACAAAGTACTGTGATTGGTACCTCACACCCTCCAAACTACATAAGTGGTTTCATACTACAGACCAATGCTCTAGTGGGTGTGGAGTACCCGCCAATGAAATGCATGTGGTGCCCAACAACCAAACAACTATGGGACGGTATATTCACACTTATAAATAGGACATTAGCTACAGATCTTGTGCCGACCCCTGTTTAGGCCTTTTGCTATGTGAGCTGAATCAACTTACAAACGCCTAGTAGTACCCAAGCCCGGCCATTGCCCTCTTTCTTCCATTTATCATCTCCCAGGTGTCCCTTTCCCAGTTATAAAAAAAATGAAATACTGTTGCAACCGTTACTGTTTGTTGATATGTAGAAAACTATAATTATCAATATTTTCAACCATATAATATACAAATACATCTTCATGATGAATAACGTTGATAAATGCAATACCGAAATACTGCAACAATAAAAATAAAGATAAAAAAATTGATGGTATGGGAGATGGCCGTCCTGTTATTTAGAGGTTTCTGGACAGCGTCGGACTGTCCAGCGTCCCTCCCATAGGCGGATTTTCAATAAGGCTAGGGGAGGCTAAGCCTCCCCAAACCTGCTCTGGCACCCTAAAAATAAAAAAATAAAAAAACCTGGCTCCGTTTCTGCGCTGACAGTAAAATTGACCAATCAAGACACAGATGCAGACAGGGATCAGGAAATTTTGCAAACTGCAGAAATGAAGACTTAAAAAAGAAGAATCTGCAGACTGTAAGTTTACCCATGAACCAGCTTTGAACTTTGCTGCAGTTTTCATCCCACAGGTACTATACACAGGTACTATACTGTATATGTTCTAAAGGCTGACCCACTAGCTGGAATTAAATTGTTTTTTGTCATCTGACATTTATAATATCCCCTACCCTAACAGATGGAGGGTAAGTTAATTTTTCCCCCTGACAAAGCTTATTGTGCTTTTATATATTTGTTATGGTTTTTTTGCACATTCTATTTTTTTTTTACTTTTGTCATTGTTTTTTTCATTTATAGTAAGTTACAGTGGGGCCAATGTTGTGTATCAGTGCCAGTGTTATAGTGCCAGGGCCTGAATATCTGCCATCTGTACCCACTGCTCCTCATGGCATATAATGTGCTGGGTTTGTATATAAAGACTGTGTCTCACTGTATATAATGTGCCTGGGATGTCAGTACCCGCTGCCTCACTTTCTATAAAGCTAACTTAAACACATCTAAAGGGGAGGTTCACTTTTAAGTTAACTTGTAGTATATTATAGAATGGCCTATTCCTAGCAACTTTGCAATTGGTTTTCCTAGTTAATTTTATATAGTTTTTGAATAATTTGCCTTTTGCTTCTGCCTCTTTCCAGCTTTCAAATGAGGGTCACTGACCAAAAAGTATTGCTCTGTGAAGCTACAGTTTTATTTTGCCATGCAGGCCCCTTAACTATTCATATTCCCATCTCTTGTTTAAACCACTACCTGGTATATAAGACCCTAGCAACCAGATAGCTGCTGAAATACCAAATGGAGAGCTGCTGAACAAAAAGCTAAATAACCGAAAAACCATTAAAAATAAAAGAGGACCAATTGCAAATTGTCTCAGAATATCAGTGTCTACATCATATTAAAAGTTAATTTAAAGGTGAACTACCCCTTTAACCTAACTGAACACAAATGTATAGAGAACCCCTAACAGAAGTGCACGTATGAATGCATTTACATCCAAAGCATTTTAGGGTTAAAAAAATCCCCCCCACCCGCACTTTTGCACAGTATCCCTGGGAGTCAGTGGGAACTGACAGAGGTAGTTGGGAGGTTAATTTTTTACACCAGCAGTGAATCCACTAAGTGTCACATTAGCTGTAGGTCAGTCTGTGTATGGGCCATCTTTAGCCTCCCCAAACAAAAAAGTCATCCTCCGCCTATGGTCCCTCCCCTGATGTGCCGCAGGTAAGTTTCATTTAGGTGCTCGGGGGAGGGGATCGCAGGGTGTTGGGGGCCCCTGCAGGGGGGTGTGTGAAAGCGGCAGGGGCCATTGGAGGGTGCAAGAGCCCCTGAGGCAGAAGCCCCGGTTGGCCCTGCACCCAAAATCCACCGTTTCTGGATAAGGGGTTTCCAGATAACAGATACCATACCTGTTTTTATGAAACAAATTTATTCAACACACTACAGTTTTGGAGATGTTTCATCACTGTGCCAATGCTTCAGTTAAGGGTTCCCTTGTTATCTATTCCATGCCGTGTGTTTGCTGGCAACAAGGCAAGGTCCAAGGTACCCTGGCTATAAAAAGCTAAATGTTTGCATGTAATGAAACCTTTTTGTATTCTGTATAAAGGCAACTCAGCAGAGCAATCTAATATAAGAACGTTAGTGGACTGCTTTCCATATTCTTTTTGATACTTTTTCCACTAAAAAGCACTAAGATGCCAGATGATTTTCCCACTTGCTATAGCTTTTATTATTCTGCTGCTTCTTTTATTTCTGTTTCCTCGCTTTTAGTTTTCCAATCTCAGATCGCTATCTGGAGTTTAAAATCTACATTCCACTCAAAACCCTTTGTCAACAAGCTCCGTTTGGCCAGAAGAAAACCATTCAACTTCTAAAAAGATGTCAACATTAAATGAAAAGGGTAAATAAAAAAAAACCATTACACAAAGTGAAAACACAAGCAGCTAAATCTACAGAATAAATATAAAACACACGGACGCTTCTATAGCTATTATTTCTATGGGAATCTACAATAATATTCCCCTTTTATCGTTTCCAATCTTTTTTTTATATACTTAGAAACCCTGTCCATGAAATTTAATGTACTGCATTCATCCGTTTTTATTGTTTGCAGTGAAAAATGTTATTACTCTACTTCTTACATAGGTTTTAAATGGAAAGGAAAATATACCGGCAGAATAATTTATAAGGTAGTTTTTCTTCTAACTTTACATTATTCAATAGGGACCTATAAAGCAACTTTTTATTTTATTCAAGATCAAACTGAAGACCCCGACTGGAGGAACCGCACTTCACAGATTTCTCTTTGTACATCTGAAACAGCACCTACAGATAGATACTCTTCTTCACTATCAGTTTTTAGAATATATATACTTTTCCCATAATCCTCACCTACTAGTGATGGAGACCCACATAATACATATGTTGACCAGAAAATCTGCACTACAGTGATGGGCCCCAATAATTGTGAAACTAGTCTGTAGTTGAAGTCTAATTAGCTATAAAGTATGTCATAGAAATTAATGAGTGATAGTGAGTTTCGTTCAATGGATTCCTTATACTTTGTATACATATATAAGGCCATGCAGCTTCCACTTCCAACTCCAGGGAGGGTTATCTACAAGTTCCAGCCTTCTTGGTGGACAAGTACAAGATTGCCATTGGATGGTGCAGTAGGTACTACAATCAAGGCCCCCTGACTGCAGAACATCCCCAAGAGACATACATTGAATTTGAAGGTTGAGATGGGGATCTTGTAGGGAAGTGGATGGGGTTTGGTAGTGGAACGTTTTGGCATAAAGAAGCATTGATGGGTGGATCTGGGATGTAGTTGTGCATGTATAGGTAATTGAGGGTGGCATTTGACTTATTTGCAGGGTCAGATAACCAATGGGTCAATAATTGGGCTCCCTGTTAACAACTTTGTCGTATGACCCCATGATTGCTGATGGCGGCCCTGCACAAGTACATCAGAAATTGCCAAGGAGGCAAGACAGTGACAGCACAAGGCAATAAGTAGCAGTACAGATTTCTGAACGATTGTATCTTATCGAATAAACTGACGGATAAGAGACAGCAAAGCTGAAAATATTTCTCATATAGGCACAATGTACGAGTTAGAGATAGGAAAATAAAGCTGTTATCTATTCTACAAGCAAAATGTTGACAAAGTGTTTAGTGAATAATTCCTCTCCCAGTTGTTGTTCTAACCACTGGGTTAAACCTTACCCTACACCGAGGGTAACATAAGGTACAGTAGATAGAAATCCATTGGCACTGCTAGTTCTAGTTAGTTATGGTATAAATCTGATTCTTTGCCATGGGTTGCTTGAGAGATCAGTTGTTTATGAAATGTAAACACGTTCCTACCTGGTGTTCTCGGCAGCTGTGATTGCAATTAGTGGGGGGATCCTCAGGGCTAAAGAGATCGGCCTCTGTGGATTCTCTGAATCTGATTTCCTTTCCAGTTCTGTTTGTTCTGCAAGCCTGAAAGCCAGAGGTGGAAGATGGATGGCTCTGCAAGAAAGTCTCCTTACTGGACATGGTTCAATTTCCTGAAAAATTCGATCTTCTTCATATTTGGAATGAAGGGACTCTTCTGACACCTATAAAAATAAAACAGAAAAGGTTCAGTTGACCGATTTGACCATCATCATATGCGTCTGATTTTGGGCATATGTTAAGTGAGATAACTGCCCCAAGAAAAAGCCGTATAGCACTATCCCATGTCTTTACTGAAAAACTGTAGTGATGTGTGCAACATCCGTTGCTCAATCCAAATAATCAGCTTTGGTTTAGGCTGAAGAAAAGATACATATCCATTGAGTTAACCTTTTCCTCTCATCTAAATGAAACCTGCCTACTTGCTAGACAACATCAGAATATTTCTCTGTTTTCCTTCAGAAGCTAAATCTCTCTGACTGTACAGTTATGAGATGTGACCAACAGGTGGCGCAACAGTATGTGCTACAATATCCATTATACTGGCAGTGAACAAAAACTTAAATAGCTCTGAAACTAATAATAATACCAATAACAAATGTAAGTTGCACAAGTTCTTAGAAAAGCAGCCAGAGCAATTCTACATTAAATGTTTTTAAGGTTTACTTATGATAAGAACAACAAAATGTTGCTGGAATGTAATATTTACATTTTTATTGAAAATAAGCCTGCCAGAGGTTCAGCAGCCCTATAATAGTAATGATCCAGGCTTTGAAAGTTGGCCACAGCAGATCACAATCTTTCATCTTGTTAGGCCATTTTTTTGCAAGCGCCCAATGCTTTATTGGTAGGAGGCAAACGGTGCACTGTACCCATATTTGCTAGGCATGGATTTGCGGCGATTTTCTTTCACTTTCGTAAGACTGTTTCGCGAAATGTGTGACACAATTTGCACATAAAGATTTGCATTGCATGTGTTAAAAAAATAGTGTGCGTCAAAATAAAATTGTCACGTGCATCAAAACATTTTTGTGCACGTCAAAACATTGTCGAACCATCTAAAAAACTACGTGTGCGGGAATTTTTTATTTTTTTTAGTTGCACAACATTTTCACTGTTATTTTAGCAAATCAAAATGGGACAGATTTGCTCATCCCTACCCATAACTCATTCTTTATATTTTTAATACAAATACAGCACTTTCCTTAAGGATGAGTGAACAGGTTGGGTCACTGTGCAAGGCTTTTTGGAGATGACTTGTCACCGATTAAAAATCTGTTCAATGGAATGTATTAATCAGTTTGGAGATTTGTGTCGGGTTTGGGACTGATTGGTGCCTGAATTACAAAGGATACACAATAAATCAAGACACATTTTTGCATTAGAACAAGCAGCAGTGATGTCGATGTCTCTGTTCATCAGAACGTTAGTGCTAACACTCGGTGTTTGTTCTACATGTCATTGTGCAATGTAATAAAATATTTTAATCTAGATGAGAAATCAATAACCTTACAAAACCAGGATAAAGGCATAACCGCGATGCCTGAATGCGTTATCTCTACGCTCAAACAGCAATGAACTCACCTTCAACTCCACACGCATGGAGAATGCATATTCTAAATTTAAATCAGCCAAATGAGAATAAAAATGCTAAGTCTCAGGAAAGTGAATGCGCGAGATCATGTAACATTGGTAGCATTTGATTAAAAGAGACAGATAAAACATACCCTGTGGAGTTTAAATTGGTTAGTAAGGTAAATTAAGTCAGGAGGGTTGACTGAATGCTTAAATAAATGTACCATGTTCATAATAAGGGCAGGTAATGATAATCTAGATAAGATTTTAAAAATATTGTAGAACTAGCAGAGGCAGCACAGTTAGTCTGCTTTTCATATATGTTTTTCAGACTTTACACTTATAACCTTTAATAAGAACATTTCCTTATTCTACAGTTACTGCCATTATATTTCCTTTTAATCCAAATTGTGATAATTAATTCCTAATATCCTGTGTTGCTTTAGTGACCCAATACCCAAGAATAACATTGTGGATGGAAGACACTGAAAAGGGTTACATGAAGGAGAAATAAACCCTAAAAATGAACATGGCTAAAAATGCTGTATTTTATATACTGAACTTACTGCACCAGCCTAAAGTTTCAGCATCTCTATAGCAGCAATGATCCAGGACTTCAAAGTTATCATAAGAGCTCTGCTCCCCATCTTAGAAAGTGTCTGTAGCACTCACATGCTCAGTGGGCTCTAGGGGTCGTCGGAAATTATCAAGCAGAAAATGAGGCTGGCCTGTCATATAAACTGATGCTACAGGGCTGATTATAAAATTCTGATGCAATTGCCCTGGTTTCAGAGCTGCCATGTAATGTGAATCTGAATAATTGCTAATTAGCTTTATACTGTGCCATTTATATTCTATATATACAGTATATTGTGCCATTTATATTCTATATATACAGTATATTGTGCCATTTATATTCTATATATACAGTATATTGTGCCATTTATATTCTATATATACAGTATATTGTGCCATTTATATTCTATATATACAGTATAATGTGCCATTTATATTCTATATATACAGTATAATGTGCCATTTATATTCTATTTATACAGTATAATGTGCCATTTATATTCTATATATACAGTATACTGTGCCATTTATATTCTATATATACAGTATATTGTGCCATTTATATTCTATATATACAGTATATTGTGCCATTTATATTCTATATATACAGTATAATGTGCCATTTATATTCTATATATACAGTATAATGTGCCATTTATATTCTATATATACAGTATAGTGTGCCATTTATATTCTATATATACAGTATAATGTGACATTTATATTCTATATATACAATATAATGTGCCATTTATATTCTGTATATACAGTATATTGTGACATTTATATTCTATATATACAGTATATTGTGCCATTTATATTCTATATATACAGTATAATGTGCCATTTATATTCTATATATACAGTATAATGTGCCATTTATATTCTGTATATACAGTATATTGTGCCATTTATATTCTATATATACAGTATATTGTGACATTTATATTCTATATACAGTATATTGTGACATTTATATTCAATATATACAGTATAGTGTGACATATATATTTTATATATACAGTATAGTGTGACATTTATATTCTATATATACAGTATATTGTGACTTTTATATTCTATATATACAGTATAATGTGCCATTTATATTCTATATATACAGTATATTGTGCCATTTATATTCTATATATACAGTATATTGTGCCATTTATATTCTATATATACAGTATATTGTGCCATTTATATTCTATATATACAGTATAGTGTGACATTTATATTCTATATATACAGTATAATGTGACATTTATATTCTATATAAACAGTATAATGTGCCATTTATATTCTATATATACAGTATAATGTGCCATTTATATTCTATATATACGGTATAATGTGCCATTTATATTCTATATATACGGTATATTGTGCCATTTATATTCTATATATACGGTATAATGTGCTATTTATATTCTATATATACAGTATAATGTGCCGTTTATATTCTATATATACAGTATAATGTGCCGTTTATATTCTATATATACAGTATAATGTGCCGTTTATATTCTATATATACAGTATAATGTGCCATTTATATTCTATATATACAGTATAATGTGCCATTTATATTCTATATATACAGTATAATGTGCCATTTACTTAGTTTACTGTGTAGTTGGCACACTGCTGGTAGCCTTGCATTGATATATTGTAGTATATATATTTAATTGTTGATGTGCAAAAAAATATCTTCCTAGAGACAGATCTGTTGGGGACAGGGCACCTTGTTATGAGCCAGTGCACTAGGGCTATCCTATGTAGCATTATTTATCATTCTTTATTCTTTTCCTCCTCAATCACTAAACCCTGTGTTTCCTTGTACTCAAGTGAAAACAGCCTTTAGATAAATATAGAATTAGAAATTAAGTTTATTGTTTATTCTCATGAATGTTCAGGGTGAGTTGGACACAGGGGGTATGGAATTCAAAAGATGAAAAGTTCTTTATAGTATCTTCAAATAAACAGCTTTCAAATGCTTGCCTGATCTGGAATCAGAAGGGCTTTAATACATACTGGCCTCCGAGGTAAATTATTGGATTTTTCCATTATAGCCACATGTTAAAGGCAGCAGTAATTCCAAGGGATCTAATTAGAGTTATAGGTTCTTAACCAAGAAACCTGTGTCATCTTATGAAATCTCAGCTGGTATGGGTTGCAGAAATAAATTGGATGCCTTCTCCACAGCAACCATCACCAACAACCAGCTGCAAGCATCATCACTTCATCACATCATCACTAATCTTCTTGTTTTGAAATCAAACTGAAATGTTTGAGGTAAATGAGGACAGATATTGCAGAATCTGTTAAGTAGTTTGAAAGAGTCGAATTGATCCGGCTAAAATACACATATCAAGTGGTACTTAAAGATACCAATTGGGATAATTCTTAGTTATCGGTCTAAAGAAAATGGATGCGGCTGCTCAGAACATACATGATTAAATTACAGAAGAAAAAAAAAAAGTGGCTACATAACCAGTGAGGGAAAACTTGACAAGACACTTCTAGGAGTGAGAAATAAGGTCATAATATTACACACTATAATGAGATTATTATTATGCACATACAACATGAAGAAATCTTCGCTTAAAAAAGTAATAACACAATAATAATACAGTCAATACAGAGCCCCCAGCAGGGAAATATTCCTCCACATCATTATTAAATGCAGAGGCCACAGGATAAATGTGGTCATCAAGATCATTGGTATTAATCAAGGGCTCCACTATAGCTTTTAATAGCCTACAATACTCAACCGCTAAATCACTGGGTGCTGCTCATATACAGAGTGCAGGGCAGAATGGAACATAAAGACATGAGGAAAGACAATGACGAAGTTCCGGAATTCCGGTGGGAACAAAGGTGCAAAGGAGACCTGTCTTTACTATATAGTATTTATAGTAAACAGCTATATAGACAGAATAAAAGCTGGAAGGAATATAAAGTGGGGGTAACAGCTCTTAAACAAATAAGAGACACAATATCCCTTATTTAGATGCTACCCACCTGCCCCAGATGGGGCCAAGCCTTCCTGTATTATTAGGGGCTTCCCAAGCTTCTTCTCTTACTTAGGCCCTGACATTCAAAATGGTTATGGCCTCAATGAAAGAATTTACAAACCTTATGCTAATAGTGAAATTATTTCAGAACTTTTGGATCTCAGTAGCAAGGCCAGGACTAAACATCAGTGACATTGCGGTATGCGTTGTGTCATGTTTGTACCAAAGAACCTCCAAGATCCATGAAACGCATACTCAATATCAAACACAAGAACATTTTGTAGATGGAGCATATTTAAACCATTGTCCCTTCAATCTGACATCCCATGTGTTAATCATCATAATGTCTTCTCCTATGTAAAAGCTAAAACATAAATTATCACAACTGATGATACAAAATGTTAACTCATACAGAATGTCTGGGTATGTAATCCTTTGCTCATTGACAAACTTAACTTTTTAGATTGACTCTCTGGCAAACTCAAGGTTTCATTTCACCTATCAAATGGCTCCTTTCCCATAATATAAAGTCATGCAGGTTTATTTCCTTGCAGTCAGAGGGGGCTGCTATTAAATGATTGGAGGTATGGCCAGAACATGCCCATAAATGTTTTTCATTGCCTGTTCAAAGTGTATCCTTAGATCCATGCCAGCATTGATATTCCCTAAAAGGCAATTAGTAATTGTTTTACTCTAGTTTTTTTTAATCGTTGTAAAGTTTTGTACTTGCTTTTATTGAAAAATGATCCATCATTACCTCTTCAATGCACTTCCCAATTAGATTCATTTCTAGGTTTCCTCGTGGGCTATTTTTATTGCACTTTCCCATGGCGGGGGTCCCTTGGGGGGGTGCAGGACCCCTGGAGTCCCTTGGCCCAATGGGCCCCTGCACCCCCCAGTCCGACCCTGCTTGAAATTGTTTTCTTTTCAAAAAGCTTTAGTTGTGTTTGGGTGGAAATCTTTAATTTCAATAGCCAAAGACCATCAGTTGATTCTGGGAGAAGATGAATGTTGAATTGGGTGGTTTTACCTGCTGACATGAAAAATGTATGAATTGAATTTTGACTCCAAAAGTATTAATTGCAGCTGCTTATTAGGGGTATAAAATAACCAGAATGCTTCCCTAGTTTCCTACATCTCAAAGAGTTATTTATGAATGCAACTGCAGTGTGCAGATAGTGATGGGATTCCCTTGCACCGATAGACAAACATGCCTGTGATTCAGCAAAGAGGCAGAATGGACACAATGACTAATGGCAAAACTATACTAAACCATGTTTGGATGAACGTACCTTATAGCTTTAATACAGCTGTCATTTACTCTATTTTATAGTGAGCACACTTGCATCTGTGGTCCCATAATATTTAGTAATCATCACTTGATAATACTGACTGCTCCCATTTTTGTAATACAAGGCCATAGTTCCAGGTCTGTGCTCTGTTCCCTTTGAGAACCTATGAACACCCCCTAACCCAGGGGCACTTTACATTGAAAATGCTGCTTTAAGCTACTGAGTGGCGCATACGCATGGCCGAGTGGGGGATGCCCAGAGTTGGTTAATAGTGTGTACTGAGAAGGCTACAGTGTTACAGACTGATTGATGGAAAACCTTCAGGGAAAGCTCTTAAAGAATAACAGATCAATAGAAGTAGCAGAGAAAATAAGTTAGAGCGCTGTACGTGGGGTTTTTAGAATACACAAGGAGCAATGAGAGAGCAGTGACATGGCTGAGCTAAAAAGTGCTCTGAAATACTGTCAGCATGGCAATTTCCCCTGAAACCGATATCCTTCCTGCAAATGTCAAACAACTGATCGAAAAAGCATCAAAATAGGACACAAAATAAAGTTGAATTAAAATAATTAACTATGATAAGCTATTTATGAAGCACAAACATTTTCAGGCATCAGCAACTTTAGGGATAACCTCATATTTTGCTTCTTGTTGTTGCTAGTTACAAAAAAAGAGTGATGAGAACTGGGGATGGAAAAGTCAGCATTAATTTGCTACTATCCATCATTTTTATGTTTGTCTCAGCATTTCAAAAGTAATTCTACTGGCAATATCAAGCCATGCCCTGAGTTATAGAATAATACATGTGCTGCCTTATATTAAAAAAGCAAAAGATAAGGCCTTCTCAGAAGTGAAAAATTGTGAGAGTTTTCTCTCGCCCCAAGCAAAGTGAGGGGTACAAAGTCTGATGGGTCAGGTTTTTTATTGGTATAGTTCCATTTAGAATTATAGAATGGAGATTATTGAAACAGTCCTCTAATATGCCAGTACCCTTTAATGACCTAGAGTGGGCCTTGCCAAATAGTGGCCAAAAGTGAGCCCAAGAAGTGTACATTATACAAATTGTTTTGTTGGTATCTTACTTACATATGACTAAAGGGCATGGTTGTATAAATACACTATATGGGACACCTACCTGTCCAACATCTCATTTCCAAACAAGCATTAATATGAAGTTGGCCCTGGCGTTGCTGCTATAACTGTCTCTTCCCTTCTGGAAACGCTTTCCACTAGATGTTGGAATATTGTTGGTGGGATTTGGCTCCATTCTGCCACAAGTGAGACTGGTCGCTAATATTGGAGATCAGGCCTAGTTTGCAGTCACCGTTCCAATTCATCCCACAAGTGGCCATTTCAGTTCAGGTTGGGCTTTGCCAAAGTCAGTGAAGTTCTTCTACTTCCAGTACAACAAACCCATTCTTGCTTTGTGTATGGGGAAATTATTGTGCTGAAACAGGAAAGAGCCTTCCCCAAACTGTTGCCCCAAAATTCAATTGTCAGGAATTTGCTGAAGCATTAATGCTTTCATTGAAGCCAGAATGGTTCTAACCATGCAAAACAGCCCAAAAGCATTTTTCCTCCTCATCCAAACTTGGATACCATAATGCATCCAAGCTATTAGTATTCTCCGGTCATCTGCCAAACCCTGACACCAGCAGACTGCAAGATGGTGAAATTCAATCTATTACTTTAGAGAACAGGCCTCAACTGCTCCATAGTTCAATGGCAGGGATCTTTACTCCATTCATCTTGGCAGTTCACAAGGTGATATTGTTTGCCTTTGATCACCTATATAACCCCAAATACCCTATTAATAGTCTTTGTGATGACTTTGGTTCCAGAGACATTTTAAAAGTCAGTGGTTAGAGTTCTAGGCATGAGGGCATGTCATCCTAAATGGAGTTTTCACATACTGTAAATATGCCTGGATACTCTTGGCAATATAGTGTATTTACATTAATAGTTACATAGGGTTGGAAAAAAACCTTTCCCAGCAAACACACCCATACCGACCCAGTAGTCTATCACTAATTAGTAATGAGCAAATTTTTTCACCAGGCATGGATTTGCTGCACAATTCTGCATAGACTGTAATGCATTTGGAGAAAAAACTTGAGAAAAAAAATGCCCATTGACTTGGAAAAAAACAAATTTTCGGCCATTTTGCGAATTTTTCAGCATTTTTGTGAATTTTTTGCCAAAGCAAAATGGGACATATTTGCTTATCACTATCTGTCATAGATTTTTCTTATTAATGTTTAGAATGAGAAAACACTGGGAAGTGATTTACTGTACGTTGGACAATCCTGGGATCTAAAAACAACACAGAATATTAAATCATACAAATTCCAACAAAAAGCAAATGGAAAACTCATACAAAAACCTTGATCTCTTAAGTAAAAACTTTTATTCTAGCACCCAAACCTGGGCCCTATTTTATGATTTGATTCAGTTTCTGGTCAGTAGTTACACTAGAAAAGGACAAATGGCCCAGTTTCCTGTGCTTCTCTGCATTTCTCTACCTCTTCACTTAACAGCATGACTTCCATTTAGAGTCTCCATCAATAAGTGATGCCCTTTGCTTGGTCTCAGATATTTGTCTCTAATTGCTGCAATGAAAACAGATGTTCTAGAATGTGAAGTGAAAGTGGATTCATGTGGATAAAACACCGGCGCATGTTTTGAATACAGAGGATTCATTTCACCCAAACATCACAGGAAACATGTTGAATTTCCCTTTATACTTTGTTTGGCAAGCTGAACTTTGTAAAGCTTCTGATTTGCTTTAATGTTACCTTGAAAGGATAGACTTTTCTAACATTCTATATAATATTAAACTATTTTACTATCTATGTCCATTAGCCGCATTGCAGAATCTCCCAATGTCTCTGCACTATGGAGCTTACAGTCTATACACACATATTATTATCTGAGTAAGTTTAAACTGAACATTAGATTAATTAGTAGACAATAAACATAAAAACCACCCATTACAAGTAAATTACTAGTTACTTTGATAAATTCAATGTGCAAGCTACAATAATAAGATCTCTATTTAGGAATAATCAATCTCATGTGACTTTAGTGACCCAGGGGGACAACAGTGACGGCATCTTTATAGCCCAGAAACAAAGACGTCTACCAATTACTTTTCTCTTTCCAAGAAAAAAATGATGAGAAAATGTTGTGGCCTTAGAAGGTCACAGGTTGGCAGGTCAGACACAAGTAATAAGTATTGTGTCGATACCTCACCACTATTCCTATTTTAGAAACTGTTGAGGTATTGGAAAATGGAAAATATGAACTATAAAAAAGAAAAAAATAATATATATATATATATATATATATATATAAAATAGGCTCTCTAGTGTCTGCCCTCCGATGCCAAAAAATCTCACGTAACGGGGTGCTCATTCAAATATATTTCACAGAAAATGTATTTGCAGACTGGCATACCCTTTTAAAATAACAATGTCTCTATTGTGAGCACATCGCACAAAAATCTGATGTTTCAGTCCTCATTAGGACCTTTCTCAAGGATAGTGCTAATATCAAATTAGAGTTCTAAATTTCACCCATTGATAAATACCCTTTTAAAAATCCCATAGGAAAAAATAGAACATGGGTGAGTTTTTATGTATTGAGCTCCAAATTCACATTTTGATAAATCTGCCCCATAGTGTTGACATATTCCACGTTTCCAACATTATATATCATTCACACCAGTCCCTGTTGCAGTGGAGCTTACAATCCAGGTCCCTATCACATTTACACATACTTGGGTAATTTCTATCAGGAGCCAATTAACCTGTCCTTATAATTTGGAGGGTAGGAAGAAAGCAGAGTACATGGACGAAACCCAGTCAGACATGGGGAGAACACACAAACACCTTGCAGAGAGTCCTGACTGAAATCGAACCACTGGTAGAGAAATGCTTGGAGAAATTCTAGCATGGCATGTACACACATATGTACCTAATAACGACTGATTCAAATTTTTCTTAATTCATCAGAATTTAAATGACCACTTTGAGCAATCAAATTCAGTTCATTCATATGTGTGTTAGAGTTCAGTGGCTGTGAAGAAGTCTAGCACCCTACTGATTCTGGGTCAGATCCAGGTAGTACACATCAACCAGGAATTACATAAGGACAACAGGTCCAATGGTATGGTATCTGAATGGTTAAAGAGAGTTGTAACCAAGGACGCGGAACAGGTAAGGGACAGGCAATAATCGATACAGTCAGGAATAGCTCAGTAGCAAATAACTTGAATATTAAAACTATTTGCATCAGAATAGTGTACCCAGGAAGGTAGTGAAATAGAACTTACAATCAGGCATTGGACCCAGGTTGTGGGAATGTAAGTTTCAATTTCATGTCAGTGTGGGCACCGTGGCACTAGGTCACTCTGATTGCTGCTCAGCCCTTACCGTTCCCCATTCCCCAGGGGCAACATGATAGTGCCTTAACTAAGGGCATTCTTAGTAGCAGAGACTTTCAAGTTCATATTGTTGGGTTTATCGAATTCCTGTTGGCCATTTATAATACTAAAGACTTGAGGTTGTTGTTTAACAGACTAAAAATTGCAGGTTTTTCTTGGGAAACATGGAAACGTTGGGCACATGCATCTCTGGGGGAATTAACAAAGAAATAGCAGAATGATTAATAACCTCCATGACAGGGAATGGATCATTTAACATGAGCCCTAGTGTGGGAGAAGGAGCTTGAAGAAGAATATTTTTGCAGAGAGCCAGTAGAGCAGTGTAAAGGTCTTTTTTGCTAGTGATATAGTTGTCTAAATGATTCCCTGTAGCAGTCCTGATGGCAGACAAAGAAGCAAGACCAACACTGGATATGTGAACATCTGAGACAATATAAACTTGATCTTTGATGAGCAAAACTGGTGCATTTCGCATTGGCAAAAGAGTTATGAAACTGCAGAAATTTTGCAAAATACTGGAGCAATAGAGGACAGGTACTGGACCCCTTATCCGGAAACCCATTAGCCAGAAAGTTTTGAATTACAGAAAGACCATCTCCCATAGAATCCATTTTAATGAAATAATTCCCAATTTTAAAAATGGTTTCCTTTTTCTCTGTAATAATAAAACAGTACCTTGTACTTCATCCCAACTAAGATATAATTACCCCTTATTGGGGGCAGAACAGCCCTATTGGGTTTATTTAATGGTTAAATGATTCCTTTTTCTCTGTAATAATAAAACAGTACCTTGTACTTCATCCCAACTAAGATATAATTACCCCTTATTGGAACCAAAACAATTCTGTTGGATTCAATTGCTGTTTAAATAATTTTTTTAGTAGACTTAAGGTAGGAGATCCGAATTAAGAAAAGACCCTTAATCCGGAATACCCCAGGTCCTGCATAAATACGTTCTAGGCACAACAACCTTTATTAAATGGCACTAGTGATGGGCGAAATGTTTTGCCAGGCATGGATTCGTGGAAAAATTTGCCGCACGTCCAAAAATTGTCGCCGGTGTCAAAAAAGAATAGTCGCGGGCGTCAAAAGAATAGCCATGCGTCAAATTAATAGCCGTGGGCGACAAAATAATAACCACAGGCAACAATTTTTTTTTCCAGCGAAACAGAACAGATTCGCTCATCACTAAATGGCACCAATACTTGCAGCATTTCTGTCCATTTTTGTGCAACTGCGATTCTGTCTGTGCTTCCAAAAAAACCCTTTTTTTATAATGGAAACTCAAGCTCTGCCTTCTACATTAGATTTCAACCTTTCTAAATAAATTGCAACTTTCCATCCACTTCCTTTATATATTTATTTACATGGCTGCGGTTCACTGTGTCACTATAAATGTGCATAATCACGGAGAGCAGAGTCATAAATATGCAGAACATTCAGATGTTTGGTAAATTGACTGAATAATATTCTGTGAATATGAGCTTTAAATTTCTTAGGAACCTGTTTGAGCCAGAATTATTAACATTATTTGCTTCGTTTAATGCAGATCTGAATGTGATGTGGCGTTTAAGTGAGCAGAAATAGTAACACTGCCTTCAATACACAAACAGCAACTGCTAATCACTGAGTCAGTCCATCCCCCACCAAAAATTTCTTTTAGAGCATTTTTTCCATTATTTTTCTTAAAATATTTTGTTGGCAAAAAAGTGTTATTATCAGTGTTAGTGTCAGCATAAGTGTCAGTGTTAGCGTCTGTATTAGTGTTAATACACTAATCGCCAAGCGAGCGGATCTTCACCCAATATCCCCACCTACAGGTGGGAGATATCGGGGAACATGTAGGCTAATTCAATCATTTGGCCCTGCCAAATATAAGTCACTCCCACAATTGTAAGTCACACCCACTTTTATCATAGGCCTTGCACATTCTGGTTTCGTCTACTAAACTCCAACATTTACTGGCTGGCGATTCTGCTTCTGCAAAGCCCCCTGGAGGGAGGTTCAAAGTTCATTCTCCATTCTATCCAATTCCTGTGTGGCTATAGTGGGACTTTTTACAGAAAAAATGAGCGGTATGAAGTCAAAAAATGCCAGTTAGTAGATTATAAGTGGAGGAATGGCATCCCTCTGAATCCCTGCCCAATTTCAGCACTGAGCAACATTATTTACTGATATATACAGTATATTCCAGTTTGCCAAGATTCTATAATAGGTCCCTAAACATAATATTAACTATGGGGCACATTTACTAATCCACGAACGGACCGAAATCGTCCGAAGGCGTTTTTTCGTAATGATCGGTATTTTTGCGACTTTTTTCCGTCACCGTCGCAACTTTTTTGTATGTCCTGTGATTATTTCGTCGCCATTACGACTTTATCGTAAATTTTCCGCGCCTTTTTCGTCGCTGTCGCGGAAAAATCGGATTGGTTTTTCCGCCATTTACAGTTGCTCAATACGATAAAGTCGTGACGCAGATGAAAAAATCGCACAAAATACGAAAAAAAGGTGACGGCGCCGAAAAAGTCAAAAAAATTTCGTTTCCAATACGATTTTTTCCCATTCGGGATTTGGATTCGTGGATTAGTAAATGTGCCCCTATGTGTTGGTTAAGTATTCATTCTGGGGGTGTAGTTTCCTTTTATAACATATAGACTACAGTAGGCATTGTTTGGTACAGAAAGAACCCTCGTCAACACATAATTCCTTATTAACTCCAAAATCTATGGATTTTAGCCTCCAAAGCTTTCACCACCTGATGTAGCTGTTTATTAAACCCGATAAACCTGTGACAAACAGAAATTATATATAATCTATAAGCAACATATATGACGGCACCACCCCAGCTACTCATTTTCCCTGATATCCATAATTTGTCAGGCATTTAAGATAATTTAGTTTGTGTTTGCAGTTGGTTTGTTTACCCATACTGGTAATAGCCCTGTATAAATCTGTACCTGTGATAAATGACATTCATTAGCCTGGGCAATAGCTCTTCCTTTGAGTACAGGCAAGGTGCTTGTTTCTATTTTAAATGACTTGAATAATGTCACTGAAGCAGACACTTAAAGGTCACTTGGCTCTGCAGAGAGAACAGGAGACTTTTTGAAGAAGATAAGGATTTTAGTAATTCTTAGTGCTTCTCATTATTGGTTTAGTTCCATTAACGGTGAGAGTTGCCTTGTTTTTCTCATAACATTTATATATGTTAATAAATAAACACTGTTTTTTGCAAGAAAATGCCCTCATTAGCACTGTGCTGCCCACACAGGACAGGTGCCATTATGGGGCATACGAAAAACCCTCCAGTGCCCTGGCCTGCTCATTATGCACATACGGAGGGGTTTCTGGCCCCTGAGCCGGCCCCTGTGGCGCAGCCCCCCTTTTTTTTTTTTTATTAATCTTTTCTTATTTTTATTATTTGCCTTCCTCTGCTAAATCTTTCCAGGTTTCAAATGGGGGTCACTGACACCCACCAGCCAAAAAACGATTGCTTTACGAGGCTACAAATTGAACAACCTCTTTAACCCAGTGGTTCTCAACCTTCCTAATGCCACAACCCTTTAATACAGTTCCTCATGTTGTGGTGACTCCCAACCATAAAAATTACTCCTAAGACCATCGGAAATATGTGTGTTCCGATGGTCTGAGGCGACCCCTGTGAAAGGGTCGTTCGACTCCCAAAGGGGTCCCGACCCGCAGGTTGAGAACTGCTGCTTTAACCTGTTAATATCAGATTAGATCCTACTAAAAACATGTTTTTCAGTTGTTTGATATCCATGCAATGCCATGGAAAGCAAATCAGGTTTATATTGTGCCATTTATATTCTATATATACAGTATATTGTGCCAGTTATATTCTATATATAAAGTATAATGTGCCATTTATATTCTATATATACAGTATAATGTGCCCTTTATATTCTATATATACAGTATAATGTGCCATTTGTATTCTATATATACAGTATAATGTGCCATTTGTATTCTATATATACAGTATATTGTGCCATTTATATTCTATATATACAGTATAATGTGCCATTTATATTCTATATATACAGTATAATGTGCCATTTATATTCTATATATACAGTATAATGTGCCATTTATATTCTATATACACAGTATAATGTACCATTTATATTCTATATATACAGTATAATGTGCCATTTATATTCTATATACACAGTATAATGTGCCATTTATATTCTATATATACAGTATAATGTGCCATTTATATTCTATATACAGTATAATGTGCCATTTATATTCTATATATACAGTATAATGTGCCATTTATATTCTATATATACAGTATAATGTGAGTGGGTCCCTAAGCTCCCTAAGGTAAGGAGATAGGGGGGCTACTGGGGTATCATTGGAGGCACTGGCACCTTGGCCTGTTACAGAAGCCCAAAAGATATGGGGCTCATATTAAAAGGTACTTGTGGCCACTCCAAGGCTTTTTGCAATCACCCAAGGGAAGGTTCTCCCCGTTTATACATATTTTTTCACTTTGCTACTAGATGCTTAGTGTGGCAGTATAATACATTCCTATCAAGGTGACATTCTTTTAAATACAGAATCATTTTTAGTTTAGATTATTTCTGAGTAGTGATGAGCCAATCTGTCCTGTTTCGCTTCGCTGTAAACTTTGCGAAATGGTGAAAAATCCATAAAACGCTTTTATCGCGCAACTTTTTTGTCGCCCACGTATTTTTTTTGTCACTTGAGTCTTTTTTTGATGAGACCTTTTTGACGCACAAAAAATTTTCACAGCAAATTTTCACAGAAATTTCGCAAAACAATGGCGAAATACAGACATTCGCTGCGAATCCATGCCTGCCGAAGACATTCGCCCATCACTATTTCTGAGCTATTTTTCTAAATATCTGCCTTTGGGTTTGCCCATTGTGTTTGTGGATACCGTAAACTGCTGATACGGAGGCTAAAGAGCTACGTGATGTGGTTGGAATTTTATTCTAACATCACTGCGCTCCCCCATATATGTGTTGTGATTCCATTAAAAAGGTAAGCCCCATCCCAACTAGCACTGGCATTTTATAGTTCAGATAATGATATTTATTGTGCTTTAGTTCCGCGATCTGTCGCTGTGCGAGCACAATGCTAAATCTTGGGAGATTGCTGGCTGTAAATAGCCATTATTTTTCTCATATGTCACTTCATGCTGGAAGTTTACCTACTTATTAAAATTAATTCGCTCCTGAAAAGGAACACTGAGGATTTTCAGTAATTAATTATGTTTGCTGACGGTCACTGGGCACAGAATCTTAGATTCCCCAAGTGTTTTTAGCAAACACATTAGCATGGAAATAGCATTATTTAACTCAGTGCTGTCCAACTTCTACGGTGCCGAGGGCCAGAATTTCTCTAGCATACATGGTGGAGGGCCGCTAATGGAAGCCAGTTTTGACCACTCCCCTTTTTGAAACCACACCCACTTCAAACCACACCTATTTTATCACAATGGTGGTAGCACAGCAAAATCCCAAATGCTTGGTCCTTACTGTGGGGATATCAACCATCATTCATATGGTAAAGAATTATGTCATATTAAGATATACCCTTAAATTCCATATGCCTCCTCCTCCCCTGTGGATAGCAGAGCAACCCCCAGTACATAATTACACACCTTAGGGACCATTTATTGGCTATTTCCAACTGCTAACAAACTCCCACAACAAACCCCTGCCAGGTTCACCTCCCACAAGCAGCATAGGGCAAGCAGAGTATGGCACACACAGGCAGCACTCTGCCTGTCCTATGCTGCCTCTGTATGCCATACTCTGCCTACCCTACCCTGCCTGTGTGTGCCATACTCTGCCTGCCCTACCCTGACTGTGTGTGTCATACTCTGCCTGCCCTACCCTTCCTGTGTGTGCCATACCCTCCCTGACCTATGCTGGCTGTATGTGCCATACTCTGCCTACAATACCTGAGGTGTGAAGAAGTGAACAATGGGAGTGATTACAGTCTGAGGCTGAGGTGTGAACACTACAGGGGGTGAACAATGCAGGTATTAAAAGGTGTGAAAAACACAGGGGATTACATATTTAAACAATACAGAGGGATTACAGCCTGAATCTGAGGTGAGAACCATGCAGGGGGCCAGTTAATCTCAGTACTGATACCATTTAAAGCTAACACAAAATTAAGCCATCAAAGCAGCCAGACAGGTGGGGGGCCACACAGAGGGCCACCAGTTGGACAGCACTGATTTAACTCATAAGGGTTTTTTGTTTAGTAATACAGGTACAGGTATGGGATCCATTATACAGAAACCCGCTATCCAGAAAGTTCTGATTTACGGAAGGGCCATCTCCCATGGACTCCATTATGAGCCAATATTTCTAAATTTTGAAAATTATTTCCTTTTTCTCTATAAATGTAAAACAGTACCTTGTACTTGATCCCAACTAAGATATAATTACCCCTTATTGGGGGCAGAACAGCCCTATTGGGTTTATTTCATGGTTAAATGATTCCCTTTTCTCTGTAATAATAAAACAGTACCTTGTACTTGATCCCAACTAAGATATAATTAATCCTTATTGGGGGGCAAAACAATCCTATTGTGTTTATTCAATATTGAAATGATTTTTAGCAGGCTTAAGATATGGAGATCCAAATTATGGAAAGATCCCTTATCCGGAAAACTAAAGATTCCGGGCATTCTGGATAACAGGTCCCATACCTGTACAGGTATGGGATCCCCTAACTAGAAGCCTGTTATCCAGAAAGCTCTGAATTATGGGAAGGCTATCTCCCATAGACTGCATTTTAATCAAATATTTCAAATTAAATAATAAAAATAATTTCCTTTTTCTCTGTAATAATAAAACAGTACCTGTACTTGATCCCAACTAAGATATAATTACCCCTTATTGGGGGCAGAACAGCCCTATTGGGTATATTTAATGGTTAAATGATTCCTTTTTCTCTGTAATAATAAAACAGTACCTGTACTTGATCCCAACTAAGATATAATTACCCCTTATTGGGGGCAGAACAGCCCTATTGGGTTTATTTAATGGTTAAATGATTCCCTTTTCTCTGTAATAATAAAACAGTACCTGTACTTGATCCCAACTAAGATATAATTACCCCTTATTGGGGGCAGAACAGCCCTATTGGGTTTATTTAATGGTTAAATGATTCCCTTTTCTCTGTAATCATAAAACAGTACCTGTACTTGATCCCAACTAAGATATAATTAATCCTTATTGGAGGGAAAAAAAACCCTAATGGGGTTATTCCATTGTTTTTTAGTAGATATGTAAATCTTAAGTCTACTAAAAAATCATCTAAACCCCCCCAATAAGGGGTAATTATATCTTAGTTGGGATCAAGTACAGGTACTGTTTTATTATTACAGAGAAAAGGGAATCATTTAACCATTAAATAAACTCAATAGGGCTGTTCTGCCCCCAATAAGGGGTAATTATATCTTAGTTGGGATCAAGTACAGGTACTGTTTTATTATTACAGAGAAAAGGGAATCATTTAACCATTAAATAAACTCAATAGGGCTGTTCTGCCCCCAATAAGGGGTAATTATATCTTAGTTGGGATCAAGTACAGGTACTGTTTTATTATTACAGAGAAAAGGGAATCATTTAACCATTAAATAAACCCAATAGGGCTGTTCTGCCCCCAATAAGGGGTAATTATATCTTAGTTGGGATCAAGTACAGGTACTGTTTTATTATTACAGAGAAAAGGGAATCATTTAACCATTAAATAAACCCAATAGGGCTGTTCTGCCCCCAATAAGGGGTAATTATATCTTAGTTGGGATCAAGTACAGGTACTGTTTTATTATTACAGAGAAAAGGGAATCATTTAACCATTAAATAAACCCAATAGGGCTGTTCTGCCCCCAATAAGGGGTAATTATATCTTAGTTGGGATCAAGTACAGGTACTGTTTTATTATTACAGAGAAAAGGGAATCATTTAACCATTAAATAAACCCAATAGGGCTGTTCTGCCCCCAATAAGGGGTAATTATATCTTAGTTGGGATCAAGTACAGGTACTGTTTTATTATTACAGAGAAAAGGAAATCATTTAACCATTAAATAAACCCAATAGGGCTGTTCTGCCCCCAATAAGGGGTAATTATATTTTAGTTGGAATCAAGTACAGGTACTGTTTTATTATTGCAAGGGAAAAAGGAAATGATTTTTGAAAATATTAAAATGATAGTATTACAGGTATTGGACCCCTTATCCGGAAACCCATTATCCAGAAAGTTCCTAATTATGGAAAGGCCATCTCCCATAGACTCCATTTAAATCAAATAATTTACATTTTTATAAATGATTTCCTTTTACTCTGTTAATAATAAAACAGAAATAATTCGAAATTCTTTTCTATTGTGTTTGTGAAGCAAAATGAACTTCACTCACACTATATAAGTAATATAAATATTGTTTCCTTCAGTCCTGGAATTACACAATCATATCATAGGGTACCAGTTTGTGGACACTTTTAAAAGGACAAGCTTTGTATCACCCCAGAATCGTCTGTATGTGCCAGAATGGGGGCCTGATGCCCAGGCCCATGCACAGGATAAACAACTGGTGGTTAGGAGGGAGGGGAAAGTGAGAGCTGAATTGAAAGTTATAGTACTTGTCTGTCCCGCCTCTATGCCTAAGGCATAGAGGGGGGGGCAGGCAATATATGATTGACAGCTGGGATTTTTAAATGCCTTTATAATGGGTTTGGATGTGTTAATATAAAAATGAATTTGGGTTTCATGTTTAATTTGATTAAATTATTGGAGCCATTCATTAGATATTTATGTCTAAACACCCTCCTTGCACTGCCATATAATTGCGTGATTACATGGTCCATAATGGAAGTAACAATATAATGTGCAATGTGTCTGTGTAAGGCGCATATAGTGGGGTGGAAGTTTCATTGGATGCATTCTGGGAAAAGAAGAAGGAAGATCCCCACATACCCTGCTTTGGTTTTTACTTTGTTCAAATAAAAATTCAAGTTTTAAACAAAGCACAGTAAATGGTAAGCTGACAAATCAGTTTTAAAAATGTTGTTACAGATAGTAAAAGGTGTGCAGGGTTAGATCAAATGGAAACCTGGAATAAACTATGTTGGCACAATGGAAGCTTTTTCATTATGGGCAAACCACTCCAAGATAAATAGAGCATTATTGCTCCCTTACCAGGGTGGAAAGATTATCTCTCCCCAGGGTGGCTGAGCAGCAGAAAAGGTACACACAATGGGACATGACAGATAGGTTATATAGATAGGAGAATGTGACGTTTGCACTGACATAATGGAACGTTGTGCTTGAACCTGCCTTTGTGTGAAATTGTCATGCAACTAAATTAGAATGGAGGATCTGAGCAACAACTGTCAACTGCTATTTTAAAGCAATACATTGAGCTCTGCACATTTTTCAGTCCCTTAAGTAAGATTTTCATGAGAGTTCAATTCTGTGCCGAAATGAAAGAAGAAAAAAAAACATAGGAGTAGTGATGAGCGAATCTGTTCCGTTTCGCTTCGCCGAAAAATTCGCGAATCTTTGAAAAGATACGCGAAACGGCGGAAAAAAACGAAACGGCGAAAATGTCGTGCGACAAAAAAATGTTTTCGCCCGTGGCTATTATTTTGTCGCGCGGCTATTGTTTCGTCGCCCGCGGCTATTGTTTCGTCGCCCGCGGCTATTATTTTGATGCGTGGCTTTTATTTTGTCGCCCGCGGCTATTATTTTGTCGCACGGCTATTGTTTCGTCGCCCGCGGCTATTATTTTGTCGCGCGGATATTGTTTTGTCGCACGGCTATTATTTCGTCGCCCGCGGCTATTATTTTGTCGCGCAGCTATTGTTTCGACAATTTTTGGCGAATCCATGCCTGGTGAAACTTTTCGCCCATCACTACATATGAGGGATTATGTAACATGCTCTAACAGCAGGTTATATTGACATACGTATAGGTAGAAACATTTATCCTGTCTGAATTCAAAAATATAATAATATATGATCTATCTATCATCTATCTATCTATCTATCTATATCTATCTATCTATCTATCTATCTATCTATCTATCCATGTGTGCACAAATAAATCTATTTTTATATTAAAAGATTATAATAGCATTGTAAGGGTCAGGTCTTGAAACCTGTTTGCCTGCATTGTGGTAAGCAGTACTGTCCAACTTGGCGGCCCACGGCCCCGCAGCCCCCCCTTGCGTTGCCCCACCATTAAAGTCTGGCTGCTGTGACTGCTTACCTTTGTGTAATCTTTAAATGGTATTAGTATTGATACTAAGTCCCTGCATTGCACACACCTATAAGACCCTGCATTGCCCAGGACTCCTTCCTAACTTTGCCTGTGCCTTCTCTATCCTGCCAGTGTGTGCCATACTTTGCCTGCCTTATGCTGCCTGTGTGTGCCATACTCTGCCCGTTCTACACTGCCAGTGTGTGTACACACTAGTGATGTGCCAAGGTTGGCCCTAACCCTCCCGTAGGTATAAAAAGGAGAGATGGTGCCTATATTAGCAGTGGGGGGGATAATAGCCTCTGGGAAGAGACTGGGGCTGTGGGATAGCAGGTATAGTAGGGAGAGATTGTGCCTATAGTAGCAGTGGGGGGATAATAGCCTCTGGGAAGGGACTGGGGCTGTGGGATAGCAGGTATAGTAGGGAGAGATGGTGTCTATAGTAGCAGTGGGGGGATAATAGCCTCTTGGAAGGGACTGGGGCTGTGGGATAGCAGGTATAGTAGGGAGAGATGGTGCCTATAGTAGCAGTGGGGGGATAATAGCCTCTTGGAAGGGACTGGGGCTGTGGGATAGCAGGTATAGTAGGGAGAGATGGTGCCTATAGTAGCAGTGGGGGGATAATAGCCTCTGGGAAGGGACTGGGGCTGTGGGATAGCAGGTATAGTAGGGAGAGATGGTGTCTATAGTAGTAGTGGGGGATAATAGCCTCTGGGAAGGGACTGGGGATGTGGGATAGCAGGTATAGTAGGGAGAGATGGTGCCTATAGTAGTAGTGGGGGATAATAGCCTCTGAAAAAGGGACTGTGGCTGTGGGATAGCAGGTATAGTAGGGAGAGATGGTGCCTATAGTAGCAGTGGGGGGGATAATAGCCTCTGGGAAGGGACTGGGGCTGTGGGATAGCAGGTATAGTAGGGAGAGATGGTACCTATAGTAGCAGTGGGATAATAGCCTCTGGGAAGGGACTGGGGCTGTGGGATAGCAGGTATAGTAGGGAGAGATGGTGCCTATAATAGCAGTGGGGGGATAATAGCCTCTGGGAAGGGACTGTGGCTGTGGGATAGCAGGTATAGTAGGGAGAGATGGTGCCTATAGTAGCAGTGGGGGGATAATAGCCTCTGGGAGGGGACTGGGGCTGTGGGATAGCAGGTATAGTAGGGAGAGATGGTGCCTATAGTAGCAGTGGGGGGATAATAGCCTCTGGGAAGGGACTGGGGCTGTGGGATAGCAGGTATAGTAGGGAGAGATGGTGCCTATAGTAGCAGTGGGGATAATAGCCTCTGGGAAGGGACTGTGGCTGTGGGATAGCAGGTATAGTAGGGAGAGGTGGTGCCTATAGTAGCAGTGGGGATAATAGCCTCTGGGAAGGGACTGTGGCTGTGGGATAGCAGGTATAGTAGGGAGAGATGGTGCCTATAGTAGCAGTGGGGGGATAATAGCCTCTGGGAGGGGACTGGGGCTGTGGGATAGCAGGTATAGTAGGGAGAGATGGTGCCTATAGTAGCAGTGGGGGGATAATAGCCTCTGGGAGGGGACTGGGGCTGTGGGATAGCAGGTATAGTAGGGAGAGATGGTGCCTATAGTAGCAGTGGGGGGATAATAGCCTCTGGGAAGGGACTGGGGCTGTGGGATAGCAGGTATAGTAGGGAGAGATGGTGCCTATAGTAGCAGTGGGGGGATAATAGCCTCTGGGAAGGGACTGGGGCTGTGGGATAGCAGGTATAGTAGGGAGAGATGGTGCCTATAGTAGCAGTGGGGGGATAATAGCCTCTGGGAAGGGACTGGGGCTGTGGGATAGCAGGTATAGTAGGGAGAGATGGTGTCTATAGTAGCAGTGGGGGGATAATAACCTCTGGGAAGGGACTGGGGCTGTGGGATAGCAGGTATAGTAGGGAGAGATGGTGCCTATAGTAGCAGTGGGGGGATAATAGCCTCTGGGAGGGGACTGGGGCTGTGGGATAGCAGGTATAGTAGGGAGAGATGGTGCCTATAGTAGCAGTGGGGGGATAATAGCCTCTGGGAAGGGACTGGGGCTGTGGGATAGCAGGTATAGTAGGGAGAGATGGTGCCTATAGTAGCAGTGGGGGGATAATAGCCTCTGGGAAGGGACTGGGGCTGTGGGATAGCAGGTATAGTAGGGAGAGATGGTGCCTATAGTAGCAGTGGGGGGATAATAGCCTCTGGGAAGGGACTGGGGCTGTGGGATAGCAGGTATAGTAGGGAGAGATGGTGTCTATAGTAGCAGTGGGGGGATAATAACCTCTGGGAAGGGACTGGGGCTGTGGGATAGCAGGTATAGTAGGGAGAGATGGTGCCTATAGTAGCAGTGGGGGGATAATAGCCTCTGGGAAGGGACTGTGGCTGTGGGATAGCAGGTATAGTAGGGAGAGATGGTGCCTATAGTAGCAGTGGGGGGGATAGCAGGTATAGTAGGGAGAGATGGTGCCTATAGTAGCAGTGGGGGGATAATAGCCTCTGGGAAGGGACTGGGGCTGTGGGATAGCAGATATAGTAGGGGGAGATGGTGCCTATAGTAGCAGAGGTAACAGTAGCCTCTGGCATACGAATGTGGCCCACTAAAATAACACTTTATATCAGAACAGAATGATGTAGGGAGTTGTGTCACAACACCTGAAAATCCACAGTTTTGACAATCCTGTATAATATACAGTAAATAATTGGCCCTACCAAATTGCAATGTCAGTGCCTCGCTATCACTTAAGCTGGCCCTGGTAACCGAATATATTAGAGATAGTAATATTTTACGTTTAAATTTGCCTTCTCAGATGTTCAAAGTCAACAAATTACTTGGTCTAAGTGAAAGCTTTAAAATATTTAAAGACATTATGGCTTTACTTTTCTAGAGATGATAACCATTAAGATAAATTGATTGATGCCATACTTGAAGCCTATTTCCGAGGGAATATAAATATAAACATTAATGGACTGCCTGTAATTCATAAGATTATATATTATTATGTTCGCTACTGATGTGCTTTCCTTTGGTCCATCAGATTTTGATGATCTTTGTCTCATCTTAGAAATATTTTCTGCTTCTAATGTGTCACTACATTTTCTCCTATGCAGCAGTAAAGTGATTCCCCATTTCATAAACAGCAATTATTTTATCCGTAAGCATTTGCCTTTAGTCTGTTTGACAAGTTGTTTTATTTATATTGATTCAAGAATAAGATGTAGCTTATAAAGTAAAAAGAAAAAAAACTAGAGAGTTCCATTGGGCCTTCAGTTGTAATGTTCTATTTAATTGTGGGGACCATTAGGATCCTGCTAAAGCTCAGGTTTTGCCACAGCTGTCAGTAGCACCTCCATCTTAATGTCTTCTGGTTTCCCAGATCAACCAAGAACAGCAGATTTTGTTTTAAAAAACTGAAGAGCTGGGCAGTCTAAAATTAAGGACTCTAGCAGGCCCAGACTGGAATTCAAATAGTCCCTGGCATTTAAAGTACACAGAGCCCCAAACAGCCCCCCAGCAGCCCAATAAATAGTGAGTGTCTATGGCATCTTACAGCAGCCCCTCTGGCATTTGCCAGAACCCACAGATTGCCAGTCCGGGCTTGGACTCTGGAATGTGTGGTTCTTTTCTTGGAGTAGTGGGTGGAAACTCTATAAAGTATTTTTAACATCCATATAATGAGAGCCCAACAAAGTGAGCTTAGGTGGATCATTTTTTGAGCATGGAACTTATCTGAGAAGTTCTCAGTGGGCTGGGTCTAGCACCGGTGCTTACTTTAACAGAGGGATTCAACAGAAAGGTAAATTTGTGAAAGAAGTACTTGCTGGTTTTCCTCTAAAAAAGCACTTGAGCACCCAGGCTGAAGAAGCCATTATAAGAGCTGGAATTAATGATTCCTTATCTAGGAAAAATGGCATTGGCTCTGAGTTAGCTCTCTGTCCATGAAGCGGGGGACTTGCTTGTGCAGTTTGAAAGAGCTAAGGAACATGTGAGTAAACTAACTGAAAATATGGGGTAAAGTTGGCCACAATAGCCACTGTAGCACTAGCAAGGGGTACATTTTCTATGTATGAATACTGTAAGAGTACCAGTGGCATCCTGGTTTCAGAGGAATATATTTGAATTGTTGCCTATATTATGTGCAATTGAAACCTGTACAAAATGCCCTGCTGTGAATAAAACTAAGATAAATACCAGCTTTAATCTACTCTGAGTGCTGCTAATGTTTATTGCCACTTCCACCGTTTGAATGAAAGCCTAGTATATATATATATATGTTATTTAAAGGGTTTTTTTAGTCTTTAGTGTATCCCACTGAGTGGAGGCACTGCTCTAGTAATGTAGGAGGTAGTATTATATCACTCCCACCCCCACATGAACCCCTTAATTAACATTATATCCTTTTCTTTAATGTAAAGATTTGCTTGAGACACAACTCCTCTTGTGCTGTTAGATGTGATGGTCTGACAATACATTTCCTCCATTCATCAGCAGTAAAAAATAATAATATTTTTGAACCTATTTTTAGATGTAGGAAAGGAAACTGCTAATACAACTTCCTGTGTAAGATAGTTAGATTATTACAATGATACTGCTCTTAAAGGAACAGTAACACCAAAAAATGAAAGTGTATAAAAGTAACTAAAATATAATGTGCTGCTGCCCTGCACTGGTAAAAGTTGTGTGTTTACTTCAGAAAGTCTACTATAATTTATATAAATAAGCTGCTGTGTAGCCATGGGGGCAGCCATTCAAAGGAGAAAAGGCACAGGCACATAGCAGATAACAGATAAAACACTATTGTATTCTACAGAACTTGTCTGTTATCTGCTATGTAACCTGTGCCTTTTCTCCTTTTTTCCAGCTTGAATGGCTGCCCCCATGGCTACACAGCAGCTTATTATATTAAATATAGTAGTGTTACTGTAGCAAACACGCCAGTTTTACCAGTGCAGGGCAACAGTGCATTATATTTTTATTACTTTAAAGCTCTTTCATTTTTTGGTGTTACTGTTCCTTTAAAGTAAGAAAAAAAATTAGGGGGCCTGTCATGTAACCTCAGGCAGTCCCTGGGCAGAAGTGGTCTCTGTATGAGCACAAAGGGCAAGTGGGGTAGGCATGAGAGGCACGGGCCTAGGGTGCAACTAGTGGGGGGACGTAATTCCAAGCAAAAAAAAGTTCCTTACACATGAAGCCAGAACAGGAGGCTCATCTGCCACTAAATGTTACCTATTGTACTGGGCTTAGAGGTGAATAAGAGCGACAGCAGTGTGAGAGGAAAAGCAGTGAGAAGAGGAGAAGAGTGGAGTGGATTTGGTAGTGAGGTAGGTAGGTGCTCAGTCTGTCAGTGTAGTGGTGGGTGGGGGTCGCTGGAGAGTTGCCTTGGGCATCTGTATGTCTAGGTCCAGCTCTCAGCTCTGAATAATGGGCATGCTCTTGCCTCCCTTAGTGCTCAGTTGCACATCTTCTAGGGATAATAGTAAATTACTTTTTTCTGTTACATGGCCATCTCCTCTTTGTTTATTCTTCTGTGCAATACATCCCACAATTTACCCAGTTTAACTCATATTTCTGCCTCCATATCTGCCAACCTTTTGTAGTTGGGCCTCTGACATATGATGGTATGTGCCACAGCTGCCATACATTACTTCCTACATGGTCTTGGTTATAAAAATGCAATTGCAGTTATAAGTACCTATTTTCAATAGCTATAAATTATAGAGTGAAACAGATAGTGAGAACCTGTCTCTAGTTCTCTAGAAACTGTTACCCCTGTGCAACTGGACATTATAGGGACAAAAAGCAAAAACAAATGAACTCTTCCTGAAAATGATATATGTAAATGTTTTGAATCAACCCCATAAAATGTATAAATTGTGTCTGGCTCAGCTGGATAACATTGCCCTGTGGAAGAGATAAGTAGCTATAATAAAAATGATGCAGTCGTATTATTTTCCCTTTAGTTAGCGTATCTATTTGGAAGAGAGAACAGAGGAAATTACTCTTTATGAGTTAAACAAACAGATCAGCCAACCTTTCTTTGTTAACTGCCTTTAATTGCCAAAGGAAATACAGTAGCAGGAAGGAAATACTTTGAGGCCAGGAATGCTCTTCAGCTCTTATATATATAATATACCTAATGGCTGCCAAAGTCTTTTAGAAGTAATGTTGCACTGTTGGAGTTCTTGTATTGACTATGACATAAAATTACACTCAAAGGGAAAATATATCTCAAATATGAAAGTATTAGGTAGTAGTCAGGTACCTGGGATAAAAAAAAAAAACATGGGGTATGTGCCTGATAAGCAAAGTAAAGTGGCCCCAAACACCTGAAATTAAAGTTTTCAAAGTTTAAAGCGCCCAGAACGACAGGTAGGTGAAAGGAGAGGTACCTGCCTGGCACGCTCTCACCATTGCGCCCTATACAGGTGCCTCTTCTGCTTACCCCTAGTTCCGGCCCTGATAACAGGGTGTTAACCTTGTGGTGGTCCAGAGTCTGGGAGAGACCCGGGAATAGTCAGGAAGGCTACATTCTCATCTGTGAGAGACTGTTATATTTTTGATGTCACATAAAGACAAGCTTGATGTGTTTTCAGTTGAAGAAAGTAAAGGCCAAGTCCTATTTTCCTGCATTTTGTGTTCCTGTCTCTTCTCTGCATTAGAAACTGCTTGCCTACCATTTAAAAAGCTAATCTTCCCACAGCCCCTTTTAATTCAATGAGCCCTTAAGTGCAAAAAAGATGGCAGATTGCACTTTTCTTTGCACTTCGCACCCTGCCCTGTAGGTAGAACAATTCCTGCAATAAATATGGCTCTGCCTATGTTCCTCAGCACTGTAGTCACGCTGTGTAGGCCACAATGAGACTTATACTTTCCACCTTCCCTGTGGCAGGATTGTCTTGTGCCCACTGGTGCTGAGCTCCAGGTACAGAGTGTGCCATACTATGGATGGAAGTGCTCTATGGGGAACACCTCTGCACCCCTAAGTCTTCTTTGTGCTTCCATCTGGGTTCTCCTGACTTCTTTTTTCTCTTCTTTTAGATTTCAAATTTTTTTTTAAAAAAATTCCTTATGCAGATAAATTAATCAGCAGCGAGGCACAGCCTGTTTTCCCCAGATCTAACAAAGTGATTTCGGTATAAGTCAGGGAACTGGAATGCACAACCGCAAAACAACACTACTGCATTGTTCTCAAAAGAGCACAAAAGGGTTGTAGAATTGCGCTAATGCACCACTTATACATTTAAAACCATATGGAAAAAGCATTTAAAGCTGTGAAGATTTAAACATCCCCTACGGTTTGGGTGCGTGTTTATAGCTGTAGTTAGTTATAAAACAGCTCATTGCCTTAAGTTGCACTGTGGTTTATTAATGGAACTGTGAAGTGCAAGTTGTACTTGGAATAAATGAGAAGAACTGCTTTAGACAGACGGCAGGTTTGCTGCAAGCATTTAAATATTAACGGCCCATAGTGTCCTTGTGGTTAAGCAAAGTGCACTATGTCTAGGGTTATTGTCTACATATCCTTTAGCCATTTTATCATTAGCAATAATTTCCTAGTGGGGACTCTACAGATCTAAAAAACAAGAAATTTAACAGAAAGAAATCTATGATTTTGGCACTGACAATCTACATTATGGCACTTTACCAATCAACCTCTAATAGAATATTATTATCCGTGTGAGCCTCAGCTGCACCTTTCCCTGCTAAACGTACCTCAGCAATCATCTCTTTCACTGTCCCTGAGATCTCTTCTAATACCCAGGTGGTCAAATAATTGTTGTTGGCCTTGTTAGCATTTTACCCATGACCCTAAGCGTGATGGAATATTGCTTGATTAACTGAAGAGCGACTTAAGTGAAGTAGCATTTGTTTTCAATACAATCAATGAGTATACTTCATGCATACAGGCATGTCTCTTAATTTTAGCAGTTACCTATATACAGTATATGGCAGCTAGGAGATGAATTCATTTTTTAGACCAACAGTTTTGTGGAAAATGTTCCATTCATTGCAGTTACCAGGGGGTGTTGGTCCTGATACAATTGTGCTTGATGCAGCAAAAGTAACAGAGTTACTTGCTCTTTAACCCCAATTGGATACATCTGGATGGAGGAAGTGTAGCTCCAGGGTTCCCACAGCGGCAGAGTCCTAGGCCCCACCGACTCAGGTCCACTTCGGTGAAATTGTGGGCGCTCCCCCCCTGAGTATGACCACAAGGAGAAAGTTTATGGTACATGGTACGTGGTGTGTGATCGGGGGGATGGGGGGGTTGGTTAGTAGTGAAGGTGCCCAATTGCTTGGAAGAGCTTTCAACTGGGGTGAGAGGCCCCTGAGGTGCCAGCCCTGGGGGACCCTGGACACCCCCCCCCCCCATTTGACACTGCACAGAAATTCTCAATTCGAAATAAGAGGGAGGATGAAGGCACTGGCATTGAGGGCTAATATACAGAAGTGCAAGGAGCCCATGTTGACACTAGTAATGAGTGAATTTTTTCAGACATGAGGTACGATTCACTAAAGTGCGTTAAAACGTGCGCTATTTATAGCATGCGGTAAAATTTTTAGCGCGTCTAATTTTTCGCGACAACGCACGATTCACTAAAAGCATACTTGTGTTAATTTACGCGCGATACTGCATGCGTTATTTTAGTTGCAAAGACTATTTTCGTGCGGTGTTGGATGGTACATGCGCTAATCAGCGCCCTGCGTATAAATAGTCGCCACGTATAAATAGTAGCCACATATAAATAGTAGCCGCATATAAATAGTCGTGCGAATAAAAGCACACCATGTTAGCCATACATGCCAATACTTGCGGAAAATTACTGTACTGAAAATGCCCATTTCCCTGCAAACTGGCGGCTGCATCACTCTAGGGCCAACACAGACTTGAATAAATCCCACTGCAAAGTCCATATTGTGTTGCCAAAAGCTCATGAACTGTACTTTTCTATAATTACCGCCTGCCCCAAGAAGGTGTTAATTTTCGCATTGACTAATGCAATATTTAGCGCGTCTAAGTGTTTGTGAATCATGCGTTAGTGTTACTTCGGCGCCCAAATGAACGCATGTGTTTGTGCGCAAATTAACGCATGCGATGTGCGACTTAACACACGCGGTAATACTGTAGTGAATCACGCACTAATTTTCGTGTCTATTGTAATGCAAAAAAGCGCGCAATAAAAATTAACACACTTTAGTGAATCAGCCCTATGGAGTTGTGGCAAAATTCCTCATTTTGTCATTGGCAAATTTTTTCAGAAAACTGTGACAAAAATGTGTGCAAAAAATAATTTGCTGAAAAAGAGTGTGCAAAAAAATTGTTGTGTGTGTAAAAGGAGTTACATGATAGGAGAAAAAACACCCGAAGACTTTAATGCATTTGGCGTGAGAAAAAATGCAAGAAAAAACACTTATTGACTTTAATGTATTTGACATGTAGAAAATACAAGGCAGAATGAACTGCGGACAATGTCATTTAACACTGCTTTGTTGTATTTTGCATGTTATAGTGCAATCTGGGAGAATACAAAGCTTTCAGCCTAAATGCCTTGAGAAACTGGTAATGGATTATTCTTTTTTCACATCAAGGTCAATGGCAGCTCAGAGTAATGTGCCTTATTATTGTTATTTATTTTAAACAGAGCACTGCTGTTAATCCCTGCTAAGGGCATTAGCCACATAGGGCGATTGAAAAAGGTTGGGCCTACATGGAGCTACATTTGATGCTGCATTTTAACCAGGTTTGAAAATCTGGAATAAAAGTCAGGATCAGGCTGTTAAAAAGCAATGGGAACAGAACAGGTGGGAAGAGCTACAACACAATATTATTTATAATAAAGATAAAATCTACACATGTATTGGTTGGATACCATGGCAGTTCAGCAGTTTTGTTATCCGCCTAAGAATCATACTGACAGCTTCCCACCTTTCCTAAAGAGAGTGAAATGATAAGAAGTGGAACAGTGAATACTACAAAGTGCTCCTTTGGATGCAGTCACCATGTTCTTTTCCCACAATGCAGCATTCCATATCAGCACTAGCTACTTTCCCAGAATTCCAGTAACAAAGTGCAGTTGCACTTTAACTTGAATGAGACACAATTTCACTGAATGCTTTCTACATTTGGTTGGCGCTACTGTCTGTTTCGGAGGTGGCAGTTAGTGATGGACAAAATGTTTCGGCAGACATGGATTCGCGTTTCGCCATTGGCAGATTATTTCGCGAAACGGCTGAAAAAATTTGCCGTGGAAAAATTTGCCGCGCGTCCAAAAATTGTCGCCGGCGTCAAAAAAGAATAGTCACGGGCATCAAAAGAATAGCCATGCGACGAAATAATAGCCGCGGGCGACGAAATAATAGCCGCGGGCGACGAAATAATAGCCGCGGGCGACGAAATAATAGCCGCGGGCGACAAAAGAATAGTCGCGTGAGACAATTTTTTTTGCCGCACGACATTTTCACTGTTTCACGAGTTTTTCGCCGTTTCGCAGATCTTTTGAAAGATTCGCAAATTTTTCGCGCGGAAAAAAAAATTTGCCGCACGTCCAAAAATTGTCGCCGGCGTCAAAAGAGAATAGTCGCGGGCGTCACAAGAATAGCCGTGCAATGAAATAATAGCTGCGGGCGACGAAATAATAGCCGCGCGACAAAATAAAAAAAATAATAAAAATAATAACCATGTGACAAAATAATAGCCGCGGGCAACAAAAGAATAGTCGCGGGCAACACGCACGACATTTTCGCTGTTTCGCGAGTTTTTCGCCGTTTCGTGGATCTTTTGAAAGATTCACAAATTTTTCAGCGAAGCGAAACGCAACAGATTCGCTCATCACTAGTGGCAGTACCTCCAGGGTTCCCACAGCAACATACATTAATAGGAGTAGCACTTATCATTTGGAAACTAAAGGCAAGAGGAGGGCGCTGAGAGCAAAGATACATACGTTTAAGGAGTGTGTACTTTACTGGCCCACAACTGCGCTTACAATTGTACATGGCCACCAGAGGGTTTCTTTAGCGTTTCCATATTTGTATTAGAACTTGTCTTATTTTTAGAGATTAGGAATTCATTAAATTGTGTCATTGAGCAAATATTTGCATGGCGGAATCATTCTGCACAAATGGATCTTGCATATATCTGCAAATATGCACTAGTGGGTGTAAACAGACTTTAACACCATGGACTTATTTTCTTATTATTTTGGTATTGATGAAGATATCCAGCAAACATGCCCAAAAGCATAGCACTTAATACTTGCAGAGTTTGATGCAATAGATGTTCTCAAACCTATCCTTGTTCACATGTGCCAGCTTTTATACATAGATAAACTGCCAGGTTTGGGAGGCAGGAAATTACGTCATTTAGGGGTGGGGCTATGATGTTAGGGGTGGGGAAATGGGAGGGCTGGGCAGGGAAAGGTGAATGGGCCAGTAAGATGCATACTGGGTATGGTTATAGGTGGAGCAGAGGTGGCCCATAGTTATAAAGAGTGCTCAGCAGTGGAGAGGGTCAGGAAGGGAGAGATATATAGGCCATCACAAATTTGCCACAAGTACATTGCTGTTAAATTTGAAATACCAGTGGTGGCCCTAGCTGGGGATTTACTGCCTAAGCTGGTCAAACACCAGCCAGGTGGCAACCCTACGGGGCATATTTATTGTAGTGTGTAAACCAACATCACGGGTGATCTGGTGACGTTGCCTATAGCAACCAATCAGATCTTTGCTTTTGTTTTCTAACTCACTTATTGGGCAATATTACCTATTACCTGTTGCTATGGACAATATTACCGGTGATGTTGGCTTACACATTACTATAAATATGCCCCTAAGTGTACATTCCATATTGCTAGGCAGTTATATTGGTGCATCTGCTCTGAAACCTTCCCTGCATTTCCCCCCTGTGTCGCCGAGCACAGCAGCCTGGGCATGACAGAAGCCGATTAATATGCTGTGCCAAGCAATGGGACAGAGCAAGTCACTATAAATCTCAGCGCTACATCCTTCTAGAAAATAAAACATGACGTCAATTTAAGACGCTTTAAGGAGACAGGTTGAGATACGCACGCTCTAACCCTGAGTGCAGAGAGATCCAGTTTTATTTCTGTGTCAGTTCTATTCAAGTTATCTCAATCCCAGTGCCTCGGGCTGCAAATAAACTGCATGTCGGAAGCTCGCAATATAACAATTACCATATTTAACGCAATCGTTTTCAGATTCCTTCCGATAGCCTGTTTTTTGTGACAATACCCTGAATTAGATCATCTCCGTAAATGTAATAAATGTTTGTGTTTGTGGGAAGAGGTCACTTTCCCAGTGCCTACCTTTCTGGAGCAAAATGATTTGCCATTGCCTTAAAGGCATAGTGCATACTCCTCTAGGCCCTGCATTGAATATCCATTGTTAATGATAACCACAAGCTGACAGGGATCATTAAATGCAATGTTTAAAATCAAGAATGAAGCTCTTTGTTCATTCCCAGGTAATGGAAGACACTGTACCAGTTAGATCCACAATACTTGGTTGCGTTTAATGGATTTTTCTTTTATAAAATGTGCTCGTTGACATTCCTGCCTTAATGGTCCTTTCTTCAGTATATTTGCGCGACTTTTAATGACTCATAGCTACATTGCGCAACTTTTAATGACTCATAGCTAATATTGTGTAACGCTTTTCTGACCCAATTTACCAAACCAGGCTAGTAGTGATAATATGAGCATGGGTTACATTGCGACACTTAATACAAAGGGGTGAGCCTCCGCTATATGGGAGAATTAGATGGAGCTGAGGGTGTAGTTGAACTACAACTAGCTGAGGTGTGTAGTGCAAATAGAGAATAATGGACGCCAGAGGATTCTTGCTTATTAACTATGGTACAAGTTTATTAGACAAAGGCACAACTTGATAGTGCAGCAGGGTATACTCACAGACACAGCAGTATAGAATGTGTGGTCACCGTGGATAATACAATGGTGACACTTAGGCACAGAATAACCCACTTGGAGGATGCACAGAGGATTAGTTGACACCTGAGATATAGACCTTTCAGAAGGGAGTGTTCCGGCCGACTGTGGTCCAGGGGAGAGCTCCTAACACTGGTACCTGGCGTCTAATAAAACTGGTCCCTAAAGAACGACTACAGAGCCGGGGTGGACTAAACCCTTTTACAACTCCTGGTTGGGGCTATTAACTGCCCTTGCTAAATAATCTGACTACTCTCACCACTTCTAGAGGGTGCTATAAGTAAACCTGTCTGTGCTGGATAGTTCTCATTCACGGGGCCCTGTCCCCGACTTATAAACTGGCAGTTCTCTTTACTGAGACCGTGTGTCTCAGGCCCGATGACATGCAGCCTGAGAGAACAGCAGCCAAAGAGGAAGACACTTCCTTGTGCAAGACACTATATAGTCTGCACAAGGGGAGTGGTCAACCTGGGCTAAACCTATAGGGGGTAGCCTAATAACTGTAACCTGAGATCAGAGGGCTCTGCCCTATAACAATACAGATTACATAAAGATAGGGGATAACACCATAGGGAGCTTAACCCTATGGGTCCCTACAATTGTATAATATACTATTAACAGAATGTCAACGCATTTCCTATAAACGCTACACAACTGACATGAAACAAGGGCCACACTAGCGTAGAATATATAAGGGAAAGGCTCAAGTGATAGGGAGAGTGTGGGCAGATGTTAGGGGTCACCATGAAGAAGTCATCCATTTAGTCTCAGGAAACAGTAATGAATAACCAACCTACAGATTGTGGAGAAATTAGGTGGCAAGATCCTGCTTGGTGTAAAAAACCACTTCAGCTATTGAAGGTATAGGAATTTCACGGCATGATTGTATTCATATGGAAAACACTGATCTTTTCACTCCATTTTGGGTCCCCAAGAACCTGCACCTAGGGATACTAATGGTGGCACAGAATGCAAAATGCAAAAAACATGAATCTGTATTTGTGATTTGCACCCAACCACTCCACCAGTAAATGAGGTTCAATGAGTCTCGAAACAATGTAGCAGAACCCAGCTGTCATCCAGCAAAGACAACCATTTCCAAAATGCCTGGCATGCTTCTTCACAGGTCTTCAAAGGTCTGCCAGCTGGCTTCTGCTAAACTGCTTTAAAAGATAGAAACAGCAGTGCAGAGGATTCAAAGGGACAGGCAAATATTGGTTTTCATAGCAAATACACTTACAAATCATTTTAAAACTAGTGATTTTTTTTAATCAATTTATATGAACAAGCGGCATTGCCATTAATTTCCTTGAAATGACAGCAATGCTTCCTGACTGTCTCAGCTGATCAATGCCTCTCTGTATGGGGGGACAGGTCTATAAAAACATTAGGGCTGATGTCCGCTAATGCAGTTGGGGGTCTCTGTACTTTCCCAACAATCAGTTGCATGTTAAAGTATGCATCAGTTGCATATTAAAGGTACTTATATCAAAATGTGTTCCTTTCACTTTCGTATAGTTGTGCACCAATTAGTCCTTTCTGCCTTCTATTCTGAGTTGAGCACTATTGCACCTATTGATGCAGGAGAACCCTTGAGTAACTGCCACCTCCGGTCCCAGCAGTAGCTCTGGGGCCCCTCAGCACCCTGCGTCAATTGCTGCAGTTCAGTTTCGCAGAAAAAAAATGCATTGTTTACTTACTAAATAGTAATGCCTGTCTGTGAGATAGGTTGTTCCAAAGTTATTACTTCATAAATCACATCAAGACTTTACATCACTGTTTTTCATTAAAATGTGGCCCACACAAATTATTGATTTACAGAGTTTTTCAAAGAATTGATCTCATTGGAGAAATGGCTGCTCCAAAATATAATTAATATTATATATATAATATAATTAAGCACCAGAGAACAGATAAATAAGGATGCCAGGAAAGAATACATTATGGCAATATGTTTTACTGAGACAAGAAATGCCTTCTTATATACAGTGTATAGATTTCCCTTAGGCACAAGTCAGGGTTTGCTAAGAATTTCATACCAACCCCTCCCCGCAGCTCGTCTGCACCATTAGGTGCAAAAAGGTGAATCATGTAGAACTTTAAAAGACTAATATATAAACCTAAGTGCAAAAACAAATGCAAATGTTTTGCACAGGGTTGTACTTGGCCAGCGGGACACAGAGAAAAAAACCCATCCCTCATGGGCCCTGGCCCCACCGACCCAAGTCCGCTCCCCTGCCCAGCCAACCCCAGCTCCCCCACTGCCATGTCTGGGCTGCTCCCTCTCCTCCACTCTCCTGCCCGAGCCTGCTCCCCAAGAGGTAAAAAGGATGTGGCATGGAAGGGGGTGGGGACAGACATCTGGAGGAGGGCACAAATTTTGCAGAGGGTCTGGGGCCCTCAAACTTACACTACTGCACCACATTGGACAAGGTTTTCTTAATTCTACCCCTAACTAGTAATTTCCACGTTTTCCCACTGGTGGATTGTTTCGTGAAAGGGGCGACAAAATTTGATGTGGAAAAATTTGCAGAGCGACAAAAAAGTGTGCAAAAAAATTGTGGCGCACTTCAAAGAAAATGACATTTTGCCATTTCATGAATGTTTTGAAAGATTTGCGAATTTTTTGGCAAAGCAAAACAGGACAGATTCACTACCCCTATCCCTAATCCCCTGCATGTGGGACTATAAATTGGGGTCCTACAACTGAGAGGGAAAAACGCTGCATTGTGTGCAAAAGAAGAATGGAAATTTGCATCTAAAACTGCACTTTGCAATTTGCACATAACACTTGTGGTCATAACTGACCCTTATAGACCCTTATTATTTTATGGGTGATTTTCCAGACTATTGGACTGGAGATTTCCAAAGGAAACATCCAAAACAATCTGCATGTCGGGATGCAGTGGATTTGTTAATGAAAGGGATTCAGAATGTTTCTTATTAATAATCATGATAATATTTATAATTATTATAATAAAACCCAAAGGCTTGCATACTTTAGCAAAATATATCCACAGCACTGTCAGGAACGTTCCATTATAAAGGAGGCAGATGCCTATGTATAAAGCAATGCTGATTACTCTTTGACAACCAAGAATATTTTGTTTCCCATCTATAGAAACCAAAATGAGCGACTATTGATCTCATGCTTGTAATGAAAGTTCTTTTCTTAATATGCCAAATGTCAGCTAAAGACAAATGTCAAATTGTTGACTGTGGTTCCCAAATTGCCATGTTCTGAACACATTCTGAACTTTGTAGCAAACTGATGGCAGGAAACACAAAATATAACAGTGAAGTCATCAAGTCAAGCTGAGAAAATGTAGAGAACTGCAGAACGGAATAAGATTGAATAGAACCAGCTATTTCATTGAAGCAGTTTAATAGAAGTGATGATCATCCAAGTTTATAGACACTTTTCATTGTCTGTCATTCACTTGCGTTATTATTATTATTATTACATGGTTTCTTAGAGTTTGTATCCACTGTGCTTCTCTCTCCCATAGCAGAATTACTCCTCCTGAAAGTAACTCCTCTTCTCAGGGATTTCGGCATTTGACTGTGAATCAGGAGGACACTGTGTAAGCTGGGGTAGGAAGCAGAACCCCGGGGGGTAAGCCATGCCTACAATTATGGTGAGGCTTAAGTGGACTCCTTGCTCATGATACACGGCAGCAGCTGCTTCTTTGTAAAAAAAAGTCTTGTCTTGTTTTGCAACCAGATCATTCCTAATTCAAGATGAGTAAAAGAGATTCTTTTTTTGTAATAATAAGACAGAAACCTGGGACCCATTATCCAGAATGCTTGGGACCTGGGGTTTTCCGGATAAGGGGTCTTTCCGTAATTCGGATCTCCTACCTAAAGTCTGCTAAAAACATTATTTAAACAGTAATTAAACGCAATAGGCTTGTTTTGCCTACAATAAGGATTCATTATATCTTAGTTGGGATCAAGTACAGGTACTGTTTTGTTATTACAGAGAAAAGGGAATCATTTAACCATTAAATAAACCCAATAGGGCTGTTCTGCCCCCAATAAGGGGTAATTATATCTTAGTTGGGATCAAGTACAGGTACTGTTTTATTATTACAGAGAAAAGGGAATCATTTAACCATGATATAAACCCAATAGGGCTGTTCTGCCCCAATAAGGGGTAATTATATCTTAGTTGGGATCAAGTACAGGTACTGTTTTATTATTACAGAGAAAAGGGAATCATTTAACCATTAAATAAACCCAATAGGACTGTTCTGCCCCAATAAGGGGTAATTATATCTTAGTTGGGATCAAGTACAAGGTACTGTTTTATTATTACAGAGAATAAAGAAATCATTTTTAAAAATGTGAATTATTTGATTAAAATGGAGTCTATTGGAGATGGCCTTTCCATAATTCGGAACTTTCTGGATAATGGGTTTCCGGATAAGGGGTCCGATACCTGTACTGACAATAAGCAGTATAGTAAAATACTGTATGCTGCAGACTTCACTTTTGGTTGGACGGGTGAAGCAGGGTTGTTGACTGGTATATTATACAATAAACTACTACCAAAACCAGGGACAATTTTTTTTATGTAGCAAAGCCCAAAGCAAAACAGATAATTTATATAAAGTAGGACTTTTGCCTTCTACTATTGAAGGACCCCGGAAGTTGTACTGCAACAAAAACACAGGTTTCCCAACATGTTACTGCTGCCATCTTGCATAGAGGAAACCCAAGGGCTCAATTTTTTTACAAATACAAGCAATAAATGCAAAGTGATAAAATGCATTCAAATTACCCAGTGTTTTTACTAATGGAAGCAAGTTGCACCAGATTCAGCAATAGCATGTTATTCAGCTGCGCGCGGAGGAGCAACAAGCAAAGGAAACCATGGAAAGAGCTTACACTACTTTAAACTCTATTGAGTGGATTAGTTGTTTAGAAATATAATAGAAGGCCTCTCTGTCTATGTGAATGACAGCAACTGTGCTTCAACATTAATCAGCAGCTAGTGCCAACTTGGAGCTATATGGAAAGAAATATTTCGCACAAAGGCCACAACCCTGGGCACCTCAAACAGTCTAATGGGCAATATAACATAAGTGAGGTGTGGCTATCCTAAGACAGCACAAAGATGTTTGTTTTGATCAGTCTATTCAAGAAAAGCTGTGAAAGAAAATTGGTTGCTATGGGTTACTGCTGGTGCAAAGTTACCCTTAATACCTGTGTTACTATTCCCAAAGTGTTTTCACAAAGTTTGGTAAAGATACTGGTTTTGTTTCCCATTTGATTTATAATGTCCATTCCCTGAAGGACAGCACAAATCACCATCAGCTATAATATTGTACCTAAGGAACTCACAAAATAACATTCCATTTTCACGCTGTATATCCATGTGCAATGTTCTTGAGATGTTACTATGTAAATGGAGTAATACAAGGATAATAGATTAAAATCAATCTTATCTGCCCACACATAGCCATTTTACTTAAGGATTTATGCTCAGTAAGAGAAAGATATCACAATAGGAAGTTGAACGTTCAGCGTGGATGAAAAGGGACTTAAGAACGTCACATTTTGGAAAGCATGACAAAGGCATTGTTTTAACTTTAAAATAAGCCACACTTATTTGCAAATAGCCCATAAAGTTCCCCGGAAACTTTACCATAGATTGTAGATGCATTTTAAATATGTACAGGCTAAACAATGCCACGCTAAGGGGCAGATTTACTAATCCACGAATTCGAATCAGGAGAGGGAAAAATTTGGATTGGAAACGAAAATCTCAAATATCCCGAAAATGCTTACGGAAAAATCGTATTACTCACGATAATATTGTATTGGCGATCCGAAAGTCACTAAATTTTCATACTGACCATTGTAAACAGTGGCAGAGCCTTTCCGAATTTTTTGCGCGGCCGCGCGAAAAAATCGTCAAGAATACGCTCGGAGCGTTCGTGTCTTAGTGAATCTCCCCCTTACATAGTTACATAGTTACATAGTTACATAGGGTTGAAAAAAGACCTGTGTCCATCAAGTTCAACCCATCCAAGTAAACCCAGCACACCTAACCCACACCTACCAATCTATACACTCACATACATAAACTATAAATACAACCACTAGTACTAACTGTAGATATTAGTATCACAATAGCCTTGGATATTCTGATTGATCAAGAACTCATCCAGGCCCCTCTTATAGGCATTAACAGAATCTGCCATTACCACATCTCTAGGAAGGGCATTCCATAACCTCACTGCCCTCACCGTGAAAAACCACCTACGCTGCTTCAAATGGAAGCTCCGTTCCTCTAATCTAAAGGGGTGACCTCTGGTGCGTTGATTGTTTTTATGGGAAAAAAGAACACCCCCTATCTGCCTATAATCCCCTCTAATGTACTTGTACAGAGTAATCATGTCCCCTCGCAAGCGCCTCTTTTCCAGAGAAAACAACCCCAACCTCGACAGTCTCACCTCATAGTTTAAATCTTCCATCCCCTTTACCAGTTTAGTTGCACGTCTCTGCACTCTCTCCAGCTCATTAATATCCTTCTTAAGGACTGGAGCCCAAAACTGCACTGCATACTCAAGGTGAGGCCTTACCAGGGACCTATAAAGGGGCAAAATTATGTTCTCATCCCTTGAGTCAATGCCCTTTTTTATACAAGACAGCACTTTATTTGCTTTAGTAGCCACAGAATGACACTGCCTGGCATTAGACAACTTGTGATCTACAAAAACCCCTAGATCCTTCTCCATTAAGGATACCCCCAACACACTACCATTCAGTAGATAGTTTGCGTTTATATTATTTCTACCAAAGTGCATAACTTTGCACTTATCAACATTGAACCTCATTTTCCAGTTTGCTGCCCAGTTATCTAATTTTGTCAAATCGCTCTGCAAAGCGGCAGCATCCTGCATGGAACTTATAGTTTTGCACAATTTAGTGTCATCAGCAAAAATAGAAACAGTACTGTCTATGCCCACCTCCAGGTCATTAATAAACAAGTTAAACAGCAAAGGCCCAAGGACTGACCCCTGCGGTACCCACTAACCACACTGGCCCAATTAGAAAATGTTCCATTTACCACCACTCTTTGTACTCTATCCTTCAGCCAGTTCTCTATCCAATTACAAATATTATGTTCTAGGCCAATATTCCTTAATTTAATCATTAACCTTCTGTGAGGTACTGTATCAAACGCTTTAGCAAAGTCCAAGTAGATGACATCAACTGCCATTCCAGCATCAAGGTTCCTACTCACCTCCTCATAAAAGGCAACTAAATTAGTCTGGCAAGATCTGTTACGCATAAAACCATGCTGGCACAAACTAATAGTATTGTGAACTGCAATGTATTCAAGTACCCTATCCCTTATTACCCCTTCCAGAAGTTTTCCTACTACTGATGTCAGACTAACAGGCCTATAGTTTTCAGGCTGAGAACGGGATCCCTTTTTAAATAACGGCACCACATTAGCAATCCGCCAGTCTCTTGGCACCATGCCAGACCTCAATGAATCCTGAAAAATTAAGTGAAGAGGTTTGGCAATCACAAATAGTTTGTCTCTGTTTTCTTTTATACAGATCCATACGTTCTAAAGTTTGTCACTTGTTAGTTCTAATGGGACATTAGAGTTCTGCACAAAACCAATTTCTGAGACCCAGACCTGACCCGGATCAGTGGCCCGCAACCTGCGACCTGCATCCCGAATTTTTACTTGCTTTAACCTACTACTCAACTAGGTTTGCCACCTGTATGGTTTTGAGCCAGACAGCCCAGTTTTTGAAGTGGCTGTCTGTGTCAAAACTGCCTGCCTAGTTGAAATTGATGCGATCACCAATGGACGATCTCCAAGTCATAGCCCCACCCTGTGACATCACAAGCCTGCCCCCACCCCCTGTGACATCACTTCCAGCCCCCTTCCCATCTCTTGTGAAGTCACCGTCCACCCCCTGCTCGGAGTAAAGAGCTGGGAAAGGTTGGAACCCTATAGATGACCCAACCTCTAACTTGCCTTCCAAGATCCACACAGTGGGCTGCATCAAAAGAATCACATACTAACATCTTTTGCAGAAATGATGCAATCACCAATCCCAAAATGTTAACAATTTGCGTACACATGTACTTACAATTTCATTTATTTTGATGCATTAGACACAATTTCTGCGGCACAACTCCCCATAGAGCAGCCATGATGTTGCAGTACTGCACTGTGGGGGGAAAAAAACCCTGGGCGTTCGCATTCAAAGATTGCAATTTGCACAATGCGCTAATATGCACTAACTGACCCTTATAGTGTTTCTTTATGTAACGTGCCCAGGGTTTAGTTATAACACAGTGTTATTCTGTTATAAAACCATTTTAGTCAGATAGCACACTGAGCTGATTATGTTTGGATTGTCAACTGATCCTTCCTATATAGAAGGATTAGTAAAGCAGCAACCTCTCTCTTTCTTATGATCCTGCTTTCTAATCCAAGATGTGTTCCTTGGAGGAGCGAAGGGGATGACCCCTAGAGTAAACGCATCAAGTGATTCCTTTTGATTTTCTAGATAGATGCTGTTTATATCCTTTTATATTGTGCCCTAGGACAGGCAGCTTGGTGGCTCAGACATGAAGATTAATGAATACGTGAGCCCCTAGTTGGCTGTAAGTAGACACCAGTCACAATGAAGATGGAGGGATAGCATAAAGCCAAAGCTGAACAAGATTCTGGGGCTAAATAAGGTTAAACGATGGTGCCCAGGAATCGTATTGGCGAATAAACACACAAATTTGCATCTGTACCCAAAACACCAGCAGGTAGCTACCCAATGAAATACATTAGAAGAACAGTATTCTAGGGGATAATCAATGATATTAAAGCAAAGTTAGGCGTGTTTGATGGAGAAGGGACAAATATAAATGCCACACTATAGATAAAAGGATAACTGGACAGAAATGGATTGCCACTCTTTTATGGCATGTCATCAATATACCAATGCCTTTTAGCCGCAACTGCAGCATCTGTGAAGCTAAATCAATTACACATTAAACTTTGTGCTGAACTGCTGTCATTTACTTGTTTTGGCAAGTGCTTAATAGCAAGGCCATAAGTGTTTTAATTCTAAAACAGCTGCAAGTTGATGTTTTGTGTGTCAGGAAATGATTTGCAGCAATCACTTGCCAAGGGGACTCTATGTAATGGGGATTCCTGCTGAGATATTTTTTGTGGGTGAGTTTAGCAAGTATTTATGGATGGTCGGACAAGGTGATCATAGCAACAAAAGGGATGTGGGCGTATCCCAAGGCGAATAAAAGAACACTAACACCAAAAAATGAGAGTGTTTTAAAGTAATTAAAATATAATGTACTGTTGCCCTGCACTGGTGAAATTGGTGTTTGCTTCAGAAAGTATACTATAGTTTATATAAATAAGCTCCTGTGTAGCCATTTTGTGGTGTTACTGTTCCTTTAGGTATAAGAAAACTATAATAGAAGTGTCACTAATCTGGCCGAGCAGAGTGAATAAAATAAAAGTTCCACAAGCCTAAAGGGGAGTGAGGGTTTAGTCTAATGTCCCCTCTAATTTCTTCTTGGCTGTGAGCACAAAGTGCACAGCTTAAAGAGAACATTGGTTTAGTCCTGTGCTTTTTTATGGATAGATATTTCTCCTGCAGTTTGTCTATGTTGAGCTTTAATGTACTTGTGAAGAGTAATCATGTCCACTCCCAACTCACTACAATGAGATTTTGGCCCTGACAAATTCTTGTATTCTCTCTGCATGTTCCCTTTCCTCCACCTACCTCGATATCCTCGTGTGTTTCCCATTTTGTAATCATGACCCTTTATAAGTCTGTCCCTGACTATTGCACCTTGCTTGGTCATTGCGTTAATTCTGTCATTTTGCCTCTGGTATCCTCTCAGGTCCTTGTTCCTGACCTCCAAGGTTCTGTTTCTGGTTGCTGCCTTCCGATCTTATGTTGCTGGTCCCTACCTTCCGAGCTTCTGTTCCTAGTTCCTACCTTCCGATCTTCTGTTGCTGGTCCCTACCTTCCGAGCTTCTGTTGCTGGTCCCTACCTTCCGAGCTTCTGTTGCTGGTCCCTACCTTCCGAGCTTCTGTTGCTGGTCCCTACCTTCCGAGCTTCTGTTGCTGGTCCCTACCTTCCGAGATTCTGTTCCTGGTCCCTGTCTTCTGAGGTTCTGTTCCTGGTCCCTGTCTTCTGAGGTTCTGCTCCTGGTCCCTGCCTTCCAAGCTTCTGTTGCTGGTCCCTACCTTCCGAGCTTCTGTTGCTGGTCCCTACCTTCCGAGTTTCTGTTCCTGGTCCCTGCCTTCTGAGGTTCTGCTCCTGGTCCCTGCCGTCCGAGGTTCTGTTCCTGATCCCTGCCTTCTGAGGTTCTGTTGCTGGTCCCTGCCTTCTGAGGTTCTGCTCCTGGTCCCTGTCTTCCGAGGTTCTGTTCCTGATCCCTGCCTTCTGAGGTTCTGTTGCTGGTCCCTACCTTCCGAGCTTCTGTTGCTGGTCCCTACCTTTCAAGTTTCTGCTCCTGGTCCCTGCCTTCCAAGCTTCTGTTGCTGGTCCCTACCTTCCGAGCTTCTGTTGCTGGTCCCTACCTTCCGAGTTTCTGTTCCTGGTCCCTGCCTTCTGAGGTTCTGTTCCTGGTCCCTGCCTTCCGAGGTTCTGTTCCTGATCCCTGCCTTCTGAGGTTCTGTTCCTGGTCCCTACCTTCTGAGGTTCTGCTCCTGATCCCTGCCTTGTTCCTTCACTCCTGGTCCCTCTTTGTCCTGTTCTTTGGATTCCCCAGTACTGACCCTTGGCCTGTCCACCACTTTGTTTATTGCTGCCAGCCCCAACTTTTGGCCTGATTCTGGATTGTGCCTCTGCCTGCTGATTTCTACTATTCAAGTCTGTATTTCAGTTATTTGCACTTTTACTAATCACTTTGTTAGTTAATGTTCTCTTTCATTGGCCTCTGACATCAGTTCCGTGGTATATGCTTACACTCTGGATTACCCAGTCTTTAGGCTCCCAACTTCCTGGTACTCCACAGCGTCTCCTCAGGGACAGAGTGAAATATTGTCAGTAAACAAAACAGGTGCACAACTGAAGCAATAGGTATTCTGTCCTCTACCCTTCCAGACACTAAGCATCAGCCCCTTCCAGAAACTGCAGACCTGGTACCGCAACAAAATATACAGAAGGGGTACAGACAAGCAATATATGACTGCTTTTATTTCTGGCCCGGTGTGCCCTTCTTAAGTCTGTGAAGCTAGTTCTCCAACTTTACTTGGGACCCTTGCCCTGCTGCAAGAACAGCGGGAAAACTCCAAATCTGCTAAAAGACAATAAGAAGAACTTAAATGTCCCACGTTTAACATTAAGAAAAATGAATTAAATAACAAAAGAATTATTAGAATTTATCTACCATCTATCTATCTATTTATCTATCTATCTATTTAATGTGTTTGTGGGTTTATTCTTATATCTATGAAAATTGTTCATTAAGTTTCCAGGTCTCTGCCAAAGACAGCAGTGCCACTATGCGTAAGTGCATGATTGACTGCAGTTCCTATGTCCTGATGCAGCACTACACGAATTAATACTATTTGCAATGGTAGCATTTCTCTTGTTAAATTTCTGAATCTAATGATTTGACAGCAGCGTCCATCCAGTGATGGATAGGCTTGTATAAAGCAGAGTCCCCGTGGCTTCGGCTGAGTTAGATGATTGTCTGCCAGTGCTTGGCACATTAACCAACAGAAAAGCTGAAAATAAGGATTTCTTTTCAAAACAAGTAATACAGGGTTCATAGTCGTAGTGAGTATTGAGTTTTCAAATTCAAAGATAATCAAATAAGACAGATAACAGATAAAATAAGCACATTTTAGGGGTTAATTAGAGATGTTGCAGTAACCATACGTCTATGGAATAGAACTGGAATACTGAACAACATATAACATTCTCGTATGGAAAATATATAACTGTTTCCCAGACTCTAAGGCCACCTACACACACTTGTGCAAAATTTTTGGGAGACAACAGCATCATTGTGAATGGTTCTACCAGTGGCGGGCCGGGCTTGCACAGGCGCAAAGATGGAAGTAGAGGCACAATAACGAGCAGGCAGCGGGGGTTAAAGGCCCAGACCAGGGGTAGATGATAGATAAGGTACATGCCCCCACCATTCCCCCCCAGGCACGTGCCTCTTCTAAATACCCCTAGTTCGAGCCCTGAGTGTTACATTATAATGTGATGATTTAAAAAACACTCCAATGGTTATCAGTTCTTCACACAGAGAAAGATGCCAATTTAACGGCAAAGTAGTATTTAGAATAGTAGAATAGTTTTAGCATCAACATTTCACATAGTAGCTCTTGGATTTCCGTACTAATGAGTGCCATTCAGTTGCTTTATAGCTTCACTAGCTTTACTCCTAAAGATAAACCTGACTCTAGCTGGCTTTGGGGCAGGGACCTCATCCCAAATCATGTAATGAAACACCTAGCACTGAAGTAATTCCTTTTATTGTCTCATTCATGATAATTATACCCCTGTTTGTGTTTATGCCTTGTAAAGCTCCACATACATTTGAGGTGCTATATAAATAAACAAATACATGTGGGCAATTTCCCACAAGGATTAGGCTGTTATTGAGGCCTCCGGAAACTTGACTTAATCTTCCCATGATCCTCCCTCCTCAAGCTTTTTTCTAGAGCAAATTGTTTTGAGGGTTTACATTACCTTTAACACTAGACCCTGCAGGTACAAGTGCTTAATGTATAATTTCTTATTTAGAGGCCAGAATGTGCCCCTGTATATATACAGAGTGACGTGACCACTATTTGAGAATAAAACTCATATACTTTTCGTAGACACTGCAGAGCAGTCACCAACCCAAAGTCAATGATCCACTCCAGGCCTTTTTGAGACCTTATTTCATCTTATCATTTAGTGTGAAGAGGAATTCAGACCTCATAACATGGGGGTTGGTTGACAGCTCTGACACTGATGTTCAAATACAACCTTCCTCCTTAAATTACATAAAAAAGTCAAATGAACTGAGGTATTTTTTGTTCATGGCTATTTGCAATTCCTAACTATAAGTGCCTATACTGAATGAGAGCCATAATCACTGTGCTATATAATATTATCTGTGGTAACATTATAACATTAATGTATAACACAGTGGTTCTTGGAAGAGGCCTTGATATGTCTGCTAAACTACAAATTTGTTTGTTTGAGGAAAGTTTAATCTTTTAAAAATTATGTAAAGGTATAGACTACATATACAGTATATTATCATATAATGAGACCCTGACGCGTTGACTGTAAGTTTCGCGCTCAGGGGAGAACATCGGGCGGGTGGTGGGGGCCTCTGTGGGAGGATAGGGGGCGCAGCAGGGGCCCCTATGGGGAGTGCGGAGGACACGGCAGGGGCACCTTGGGGGGTTCGGGGCCCTTGGGGCAGTAGCCCCGGTGGGCCCTGCACCCTCCACTCTGACCCTGGGTGCCATTAAGGCACAGTACAGGTCTGATATGGAAGCAAAGACCAAGGTATCTTTTAGACTGGTAGAATTTTATAGAATATAATTCTATACATAAGAGAAAGGATGCTTAAGGATGTTAAAGACTGAGATGACCCCAGACGTCTATTTTATGCTCAGAAAAATGTCATCTTCAATTGGATTTCTTCTAATCCCTTATCCAGAGAGCAATAGATCAGGTCGATTAGTAGTATTTTATATTCAATATTTGGGTAAGGAGTTTAATATGTGGACAGTATTAAGGTAGGGGTACAGATAGTAGCACAGAAGTTGATGCTCAGGGGAAAGCAAATCTATGGTCTAAAAAGAAAATAGAAATAAAAAAATAAATAGTTTAGTTTAATAGTTTAATTAGACTATATATATATAGAAATAGGTAAGTTTAATATTGATACAATAACCCATGAGTGGGTTTTTGAAGGGGTTTAACTTTCTTTTTTCATGAATTGTTTTCTGTAACTATTTAATTCTTTGTTATTCTTCCACTCTGCATGGACAAATAAATCCATATTGTGCATTATTTGTACCAAATGCTGTGCTTAAAACTCCCATAACTTAAAATGGTTCTGCGTTTCTGACGTTTTAATGTTGCAGTGGCCTATTTTCCTTTCTACATCCCACAAACCTAATGCAAAGTCTGATGTGTTTATATGAAACAAGCCTTTATATAAACTCATGAAGCGTGACAGTGACAAATGGCACAAGCAGTAAATAGGACATCCCCTCTAGAAAAGTTCATGGTAACCTAAAATGCATTAGGGGTATTTATAAAAATCCTAAAGAGAAATATTAAACCCTACAAAAAGGCTGTTTAAGGGCTTTACCAGACACTCTGAATAATGCAATAAAACACTTAGGTGCTGCATACACATTGTATTATTCATGCCAACCTGTACACCTGTAAATATTAACAAACAGCAAAGCTTAAACAGACGGATTATGATGGAAAAGAACATCTACTGGAATTTAGTGCAGCTCCATTGGACGCACAGAAAGCCATTTATCAAGGTGAAGCAGAAGCCATTTTCAGCCTGTTCCCATCTTAGACAAAATCCCCAAATGTTCTCTCAACCGATATACAGTATATTTTTTGTATATTTTTGTCTTTTTGCCTATTTCTTCCTGTTGAAAATAACACTAGTGACTACCAGAGAACCTTCACTTATGTACAATTAGTTCAAAGCTTGGAAAATGGGCACCAATAAGTTTTGAGCTTAAAGATGGGCATTAACTAGCACCTACAGTAAGGAGATTAGACTGAGTGTGGATCCTTTCTTAGGGGCAGATTTACTAATTCACGAACGGACCGAAAGCGTCAGAACGCGTTTTTTCGTAATGATCGGTATTTTTGCGACTTTTTCGTCGCCGTCACAACTTTTTCGTATGTCAGCAATTTTTTTGGCACCGTTACGACTTTATCATATATTTTCCGCGACTTTTACGTCGCCGTCGCGAAAAAATCGGATTGCTTTTTCCGCCGTTTACAATTGCTCAATACGAAAAAAATTGCGACGGCAACGAAAAAGTCGTGCAAAATATGATAAAGTCGTGACGGCGACGAAAAAATTGTGCAAAATACGAAAAAAACGAAATGGCGACGAAAAAGTCGCAAAATTTTCGTTTCCAATCCGATTTTTTCCCATTCGGGATTCGGATTCATGGATTAGTAAATGTGCCCCTTAGAGTTTGAGATGGTTTGGCATGGTTAGGTTTTGGCTGATAAATTAAATGGAGACCAAATGGAAGGTTATGTGGGCAACTAAAGGCCCGTGTATGGGGAGAGCAGAGCGGCCTGGCCGACCGATATCTGGCCTGAAATTGGCCATATCTCGATCGGCCAGGTTAGAAAATCCGGTCGGATCGGGGACCGCATCGGCTCGTTGATGCGGTCCCCGATCCAACTGCCCCATTGCCGCCCACATAATCCGATCGTTTGGCCCCAGGGCCAAACGACCGGATTATTTTTTTTTTTACCTAAATGCTCCCCGATATCGCCCACCCGTAGGTGGGGATATCGGGGGAAGATCCGCTCGCTTGGCGACATCGCCAAGCGAGCGGATCTGCTCGTGTATGGGGACCTTTAGAGTGACCTATTTTTCAAATGTTACCTGTGGTTTCTATTCTTTTAGATAACAACTACAGATATATAAGGTGCAATATAGAGAAGCAAAGTCCGAGTACTGGATACTTACGCCAGTTGGCTAGATGTTCAAAAAGGCTGGCATAGGCAAAATATATTTTCCTTTCTCTTTCTCTTGAGGGACTGCGTTTCTTTTGCTCCAGTATGTGGCAAATGAGCAGAGGGATTTACAGTAGCCCGGCTGTTGGTTTGTGACTATTTTCCATAACCAGGTTACTTTAGCTGTAGTGGCTGTTTTCTCCTTGAAAGAATCCCAGGTTAAATGTGCAGGAGATGCATTTCCATTAATAATAAAGAATATAATAATGGCCTTTTTAATCCCCTCATCTTACCATATTGGATTTAAAGGGAAGTTCATCTATAAAACAACAATTGTAAAGTGACATTTTTTAACTCAATCTTAGTTTATTTATTTATTTTTATTGTTCTACCCATTTCTAGGCTGCAAATGAAGAAGCTTGTTGTTGTGTCACTGCGAATGTGAGGGTTCAGTTTTATTGTTATTCATGTTTTTTATTGCCCATTTTTTCTGAACCAGTCCTATTGGACTGCCAATTCAAAAACACTACTTCATTAGTCAGATCAAGCCCTAGCAATCACTTATTCCACTTAAAGCCCTTCCTGGGGCAGTCAGATTGGCTTCATCCCATGCCCCAGTTTGAGTGGAACTTTCACTGCAACTAACAAATATACCTATAGACCAATGAAATTATAGGGGAGAAGGATAAAAGAGATAGAAAGACAATATTTTGTGTAGAATGGGACCCCCTAAAGCAGTGATCCCCAACCAGTGGCTTGGGGGCAACATGTTGCTCGCCAATCCCTTGGATGTTGCTCCCAGTGGCCTCAAAGTAGGCGTTCATTTTTTAATTTCTGGCTTGGAGGTAAGAGTTGGTTGCATAAAACCCAGTGTAAAGCCAAACAGAGCCTTCTATAGGCTGATAGTCCACATATGGGCTACCAAATAGCCAATTATAGCTCTTATTTGCACCCCCAAGAACTTTTTCCATGCTTGTGTTGCTCCCCAACACTTTTTCTATTTGATTGTGGCTCATGGGTATAAAAGGTTGGGGATCCCTGCCCTAAAGTATACATTGTCCTTAGTATGGTATTGAGTTTAGAGTTTATCAATTTAGCTAGATGTGGACTATGTCTACTGGGTTATTGCATAGTCAGCAGTATTGTTAGTATGTTAAGAGGTTGGATCAGGTGGTTAGGGATATGTTATAAACATTCAATATCTGTTCGGCGATGAACTGCATGTTTCTACTTGCAAAATGCTCAGTGTTCCTGTGTGTTTTTTGGGATTACAACAGTAGAGCCACATCCCACATCCATGTGTAGGCTAGAAATGTAGACCATACTTACCCTAACCTGGCATATCAAAGATATGGTTCCTACTTACATGGTTACCTATCTGCTGTAGCACTACATATCTGAATAAATAGAATGAATGGGGCACAATCCAGTTTGCAAGCAATAAAATGCATAAATAATTTTACTTCAACACTAATATATTTTATAAAGAAAAAACAGAGGAAATCCCTCAGCATAATTTATGATTAAAATGAATAATAAACGATGAAGAACATGAGAAGGTAATATTGCTCTTTTTAAATATTAAGTAGTTGAAATGACTTTGGGCTCATGTGCTCGGCATGTGAGTGGTTTATACAATTCATTGTACTGACAGAGGAGTTCAGCATTAGTTCTAGCCATGCCTTTTAGAACTATCTAGAAACCATGTACTGTGTTTATCTGACAACAATGTGTAGCAGGCTGTTATGGTCAAGCTTTCTGCATTGTTAATAAAGCTTTATATAAACTCATGAAGCGTGACAGTGACAAATGGCACAAGCAGTAAATAGGACATCCCCTCTAGAAAAGTTCATGGTAACCTAAAATGCATTAGGTATTAGTATTTATAGAAATCCTAAAGAGAAGTATTAAACAAAGAGCCTTTTTGAGGGGCTTTACCAGACACTCTGAATAATGCAATAAAACACTTAGGTGCTGCATACACATTGTATTATTCATGCCAACCTGTACACCTGTAAATATTAACAAACAGCAAAGCTTAAACAGATGGATTATAATGAAAAAGAACATCTACTGGAATTTAGTGCAGCTCCATTGGATACACAGAAGCCCTCTTATCAAGGTGAAGCAGAAGCCATTTTCAGCCTGTTCCCATTTTAGACAAAATCCCCAAATGTTCTCCCCATTGATGTATATTTTTTGAATATTTTTGTCTTCTTATTTATTTTTCCTGACGAAAATACCACTAGTGATTACCAGAGAACCTTTACTCAAGTACAATTGGTTCAAAATCTTCAATAAGTTTTGAAGGGAAAAGATAGGCATTGCCTAGTGCCTACGGTAAGTAGAAATGATCCTGCCAATGGAAGCAAATTCCACCGAAAATGTTCTGACATCTAGTGGAAAGCCTTTCAGGAAGAGTAGATGAAAAAGACTTGGTTTCTGAAATGAGATGCTGGACAAATGATTGTCTACATACTTTAGCCTGTTTATTGAAATTCATATTTGTGTAATTTTCATTTAAAAAAAAAAAAAAACAACTTGAATGTTAGCTTATTTATAAAAAAATGATAATGTTAAAAAAAACATGATTAACTATGAACAAAACTAGAAAAAACTTGAATAAACATACATTTGCCTAATCCATTGCCATTGACTTCTACATAACCACAAAAGTTTTTTTTAGCACAAAAGAATACACGCTTTTCAATAACCCCATAGTGTGTGAACTAAACCTTTAGTCAGGCACAATGGGAACCTTACATTCAGGTTTTAGTAGTGGGGAAATGTACAGGTATGGGATCCCTTATCCAGAAACCTGTTATCCAGAAAGCTCCGAATTATGGAAAGCACTTCTCCCTTAAGGAGAAGATATGGACTTTAGGTATGGAGATCCAAATTACAGAAAGACCCTTTATCCGGAATACCCTTGGTCCAGAGCATTCTGGATAACGGGTCATTTACCTGTACCTTGTACTTGATCCCAGCTAAGCTATAAATAATCCTTATTGGTAGCAAAACAATCCCATTGGGTTTAATTAATGTTTTATTGATTTTTTAGTAGACTTAAGGTATGGCGATCCAAATTACATAAAGACCCCTTATCCGGAATACCCTTGGTACCAAGCATTCTGGATAACGGGTCCTATACCTGTACCAATATTTTTCATTGTGATAATGTTTACTCATACTTAGTACACAGTATGCCAGGGTCGGACTGGGCTAGCGGGGCACCAGGTATGTATGGGGGGCACCCAGACCCATCCCAGTAACCGCTTACCTCCCTCCCCTGATGGTAAGGTAAGTTTCAGATATGTGCGCTCAAAGGTAGGGGCAGGGTGTGAGCAAGAATGGGGGCCCTGGGGTGGCAGCCTTGGCCAAAGGTGAGTTTTGTTGCTTTAAAAATGGATATGTAGGAAAATAACATGAAGCTCATACAGTGGATTTTAAGAGTGCTCTGTGTGCCCCAAGTTAATTTCTAATTACTGCTTTTTTGGTCAGGAAGTACTTTGCCCCCTAAAGGCAAACCTAAAGGCAACCTGGCAAGTGCTGTATTGTCTTCTTCTATACCAAGAGAACCAAGGGAATTTTATGTTCTTAACATACAGGCAACAAGGGACACTTTTAATTTGAGCTATTTAGTTGCTTTTTCCCCACTAATGTTTTCTTCATGCAGAGAGCTGAGCATTATACAACAAATTGAGATTTGGTAATTAAAGTTTCACGTTGAAACTGCCAAATCCCACTGCCAGGGACTCTCAGCCAAAGCAAATCACTGTAAAGCAGCATCGCTACGGAATGAAGGTGAAAACAAGGTGTTTAAATCTGTACCCTCATGTAGCACAAATACATCGAATGAAATATACACTTTCTTCATTGTAGTTATGTGCACAATACAGACAGGAAGAGCATTTTTCCTATAACAATAACTAAAGGACTACTAACATCTTTCATTTTAATGGACATTCGTGTCTTTGATAATGAAAAAAAAAATGTTCCATTTGGTTTCAAAGTTCCGATTTCTTAAATGTATGTGTTTACTTTTATGTTCTGATGTCTGCAGATATCTTTGAGCTGATGCATATACACCTATGGTAGGCACTGGTTTTAATTAAACCACAGACAAGATCTTACTATTCTATTTTGAACTTTTTTTATATTTTTTTCCTAAATATTTTATATTTCTGCCCCAGATCAAATACAAATTAGTCACCAACTCTGAGCAGGTTATATGCCTCCCGATGCAATTGTCCATAGTGTGTGTGGATGTTATAGGGAATTTAAATTGTAAGATCCACTGGGGCAGGAATTAATGGGAATGATGTATAATCTCTGTAAAGCACTGCAGAATATGTTGTTCTTTATGAATAAAGAATAATAATAATAATTAGTAGATTTTGTATAAATGTCCATTTAGGATATTGTCACACCTTCCAATGACTGGAAGGAAGAATATTTGATGATGAATGACTTTCGTTCTTTCATGGTTGTATATTGCATGAGAATCAAGTTGACAGAATCTTCCAGATAATCTGTGTAAACCTGCCTGTGAATTATCTAATGGCCATTACTTGTCTATCCTGAAAGATAATGCTCAGCATAGCTGCCTTGCATCCCAACCAGGCAATGCCCAATGCAGAAGCTGCAATGGTAATACAGGTATAGGAGCCGTTATCCAGAATGCTCGGGACCAAAGGTATTCTGGATAAGGGGTCTTTCCAGTCTTTCCAAGTCCTACTAAAAAATCAATAAAACATTAATTAAACCCAATAGGGTTTTGCCTCCAATAAAGATTATTTATATCTTGGTTGGGATCAAGTACAGGTACTGTTTTATTATTACAGAGAAAAGGGAATCATTTAACCATGAAATAAACCCAATAGGACTGTTCTGCCCCCAGTAAGGGGCAATTATATCTTAGTTGGGATCAAGTACAAGGTACTGTTTTATTATTACAGAGAAAAGGGAATCATTTAACCATTAAATAAACCCAATAGGGCTGTTCTGCCCCCAATAAGGGGTAATTATATCTTACCTGGGATCAAGTACAAGGTACTGTTTTATTATTACAGAGAAAAAGGAAATCATTTAACCATGAAATAAACCCAATAGGGCTGTTCTGCCCCCAATAAGGGGTAATTATATCTTACTTGGGATCAAGTACAAGGTACTGTTTTATTATTACAGAGAAAAAGGAAATCAGTTTAAAAATTCGGAATTATTTGATTAAAATGGAGTCTATGGGAGATGGGCATATCATAATTCGGAGCTTTCTGGATACTGGGTTTCCAGATAAGGGATCCCATACCTGTACATGTTCACATAAAAACTTTAGCATTAGATTCACAGTCATTTTCTAGCAGAAGGAGAGGGAAGTGACAGTGACCATAAGCTTTGTTTCAGGCAATATACAGTATGTCTATTTGCCTAAAAAAAACATTTTCAGGTATTTTCTGTGTTTGTATTTTTTTGAGAAGGAGGATATTTTTGAAGATCAAATAAATGGACAGAGCTAGATAAATGTTTTGAATATACTTTGAACATAGGTGTAAATTGTATAATGAAGCAGTAGAATTCTTAATGAATCAGAGTGAGTGAGAGTAGGACTGGGCAGGCCGGGGATGATGCAGTTGGCCAGCTTGTATATATTGCAATATATGGACAAACAATCCCTGTTTTGTTTAAAGGGGAGGGCATTGCTTGGTTGCTTAATGCACAGAATGTCTTAATGTCCTATATACATTGATAATAGGAGAGTGCTGAGACCTTCTGGTCTCTGTCGGTATAGGTGTTCAGTAGTGATGAGCGAATTTTTTTGGCACGCATCGATTCACAGCACAATTCCACATTTCGCCACTGGCAATTTTTTTTCATCAAATAACTGCAAAATTTGCAGTCACATCAAAAAAAGTTGTGGTCACATCAAAAAAAGTTTTAGTCGCGTCAACAAAAAAGTTGCATGCATCAAAAAAAATGTGCATGTCAGAGAGTCGCGTTTCACCAATTTTCCACTGCACATTTTTCTGCACAATGGGTCAGATCACTAGTGTTCAGTATATATAAGGATCTGAGGTGGAAACTAATACACAAACGTTAATACCCAGAGGTCTTAGAATCTCATTGTTTCCCAAAATAGATTGAACACAAAACAATGGGAAAGACTGACAGAATTTACAGTAAATACAACTATATAGATGGAAAAAAGGTGGTTAACTGCATATAGCTAGCCAGGCCCAAACTGGTAATCTATAGATTGTGGCAAATGCCAGAGGGGCTGCTGTAAGGTTCCATAGACAGTTACTATTTATTGGGCTGGTGGGGGGGCTGTTTGGGCCTCTGTGTACTTGATATTCCTGGACCTGTTCGGAATTTTATTTTGGACCTAGTTGGGGTGCACATCCCCACACATAAACATTCAGAGCAAGGAATTTATCTCAATACACACTGTCACAGGCACCGCATAAGGGATTCAGTTCTGCTCCCAGCGGTACGTGATAAATTTGACACCATTAAATATAATTATTTATTTTGATAAAAAAATGTTATTAAAAATCATTTTGAAATATTCATTTAATTCCAGTATAAGTGGTGGTTTTGACAGGGGGGATTTTAATAATAAAAACATTATTAGATTTATGGCAGAAATGTGAAGGCATATGAGTGATTAATCAGGATGAAAGCACACAGCAGGTTATACAGTTATGGTTGGAGAATGAGGACACGGTGTTGAACAGCCAATGATGTGTTCTTAAAAACATAATGGTACATTACCCAAAGCAATTCATTTGGCACATCATGATGGAAGGGGAGGAGACCTTGACAGAATCCTACTACAACTTGAAAATCAATGGATACAGAGGCCAAATACCATCTCTATATCCCATGGACTAAACAGGGATAAAAAAAATATAAAATATATCTATACATTAGCACAGTTTTTTGCCCAGGTTTGGTTCAGATGCCAGTGTAAAAGTAACCCAGAAACCCATTATCCATAAAGCTCCAAATTATGGGAAGGCCATCTACCACAGACTTAATTTTAATAAAATAATTCATATTTTTAAAATATATACTTGATCCCAAGTACATAGCACAGTGGTGCAATGGTTAGTACTGCTGCCCATCCATGGAGCCCTGTGATCCACCATCAGGAATCACGGTGCTCTATACTACTAACTTAACAGGGCTCTTCACCCCCAATAGAGCCCCAAATATTAACCCATTGGCCTTCTGGGCTCCGTGGTGGATGGCCCTGCCAACTAGTAGAATGATAACATTTATTATAGTGTGTGTAAATGTGATAAGCACTTTAGACTGTAAGCTCCACTGGGGCAGGGAATGATATCTGTAAAGCAGAATGCTATATAGAGTTTGTTTCATGGTAGTAATCCCAAGTCTCTGCCATGGCAAGATATACAGCATGTTAAGGTGGCTATACACTATAAGATGAAAACAGCATCAGTAAGCCAATGTGGTCTTTGATCCTACTGGAAAATCAAACCTGCCCAATGTACATCTGCCCAATATTCAGCCAGATATCGGCCAGGCAGGCCTTTCATGGGTCATACACAGGTAGGAGTCAGTCTCAAAGACCTGAATATGCAGCTTAAATCTGCTCCTGTATGGCCTTTAATAAGGTGAGGTTTTTTTTTCATTTTTAAATTAGGAACTCATATTCCACTAGGTTACTATTTTCAGTTGGGTGTTCCTATTTATGTGTATTCATTTATTTTTTTCTCTTATTGAAAATAGAGAATTGGTTGTATATTTGTATTTTTATATACATATTTATATTTCTTAGATCTCTGCAATTATTTTTTCATATAAGGAAATTCTCTGGAAATGATTGTGTGGGTAATGCAGGCTATAATAAGAGTCATGCTGTCCTTCTGATGCAATAAATCTACCTTCACTCCAGTAAATGCACTTTCCTTGTGCTCCTCACATACAAACCTAATTGGCTGCAAACACATAAGATGTAGTAGCTGTCATATACATCATTTGCTGTCATCTTTATGTTAATGCCAGGGAGAGACATCTGCTGACAGCATCAGCATTTCTAACACACAGCAGGTTATCTAAAGAAATGGATGTACATACTTGCAGAGATATACTGGCACCGACAAACGCTGCTTTTGTTTGTTTTCTCTACATTCTTCCCAATGGAGTTTTATTGTAAAGTGAAGGGACAGGCAAGCAGGAATTAGTAAAACTCCAGAATTATAAATACTGAGGTTTAAGGGAGCTCCTTTCTATTTTCTCCCATGCTAAAAAGGCCTCTAGATCTTTCTTAAATCTATCTAATGTATCTGCCAGTACAACCACCTCTGGGAGAGAATTACACAGCTTCACAGCTCATTGTGATAAACCCCTTTTGCACCTTAAAATCTCAACCCCCAGGTGCATTATATTATATTTAACAACAATGAATCTCATCTGCCACTTAGCTGCCCAGACTGCCAGTTTGTCCAGATCCCCCTGCAAGGATGCCGCATCCTGGATAGAATTGACTGGTCTGCTGCCTCCTACTTCTATTGGTTCTCCAGCCATCTATACATCTCTGCTTTCAGTCTCTTAATTTCATGCATTTTTCATCAATCAGTGTGTATTATGAATTCATATATTGTGAATTGGTGGCACCTTGATTACATATTAGCACTGCAGCACTTGGGTTCATTTTATCAGTTGATATAAATACATTTAAAAATATCTCATTTTATTTTTGAATAGATTTGGATTGATTTGGATTGAACTTGACACGTTCGTTAAATTATTGCAGTTCTCAGATGTGACGTGTCAGTTCTATTGGAGGGGCGGCCTTTCAGTTTTTGTTATAGAATATTTTGCTTAAATGTATTAGTGAACCCGGGTTACAAACTTAAAGAAAAATCTTAAAAAATTATCATTATCATAATTACTGTATGCCTGATAGTGATGCAGAATACTCAAAAAGCACCGTCTAAGTTAACTGTTTATATAAATAGGCTTATGGTGACTGACTACAGTGGCTAGCACTAGTGACGAGTATATCTGCCACGGTTGCGTTTGGGCAAAAGTGTGCGAAAAAATGGGGGTATCTGCCATTTGATGCGACCGTGCCTTTTTTAACATGACCATGCCCTTTTTTGCTGCAACCACATTTTTTTTTTTGTTTTCATGAAACAATTCGCCAATGACAAAATGAGGAATTTCGCTGTGAATCTGTGCCTGCCGAAAAAATTCACTCATCACTAGCTACCATTTCTGCCTTGCAGCCAGGGTCGGACTGGGCTGCCGGGACACTGGGAAAAATCCCGGTGGGCCCCGGCTCTAGTGGGCCCCAGTGGCCCAGACCCGACCCTTGCGGCGATCCCCCCTGCCCGACCGCTCCTGCCCCAACGCATTAAATTTACGCACTCGGGGAAGGACGTCGGGTGGGGGCCCTGCGAGGGGGGTTGGGGGGGGAGGCCCCCCAGTCCGACCCTTGATTCCAGCCTGGGCACTATCTGGAATTCGTATGTTGCTTAGGTGCTTCAGTTTCCTATAGGTGATTTAGGTTTCCTCCCACACAGCATAAAACATACAGGCAGGTTAATTGGATCCTGATAAAATCGCCTGTACTTTGTGGCAGGGGCTAATGTGAACAGTCTATGTTAAGCACTGTAATTAAATGACATTTTTAAAAAATATATATTTCTAAATATATATATTCATATTCGTCTTATTTTTAATACAATAATTTTGTAAGGTATTAACTTAATATATTTTATTTTGAGGACAGCGTCTCTTGAAACCTTTATACCTTTTTCTTTCTTTCAAAAAAACGAAACGATTGGTTTGTACACAGGGTTCCGGCAGCAGTTTCCCAGCGGGGCTGCGTTTGGTGGCATTTGCGTTAATGATACCATGGGCATTTATTGAGTATAAACCCACTACAGCTGAAAACAATATATAATCTCTCTCTATATATATATTCCTGGCCAGTAATTCTCACAGCTGCAGGCCTAGCCTGTGAAACCTTTGCTATGTCTTCATGGAAAGATAACAAAATCCAGGCGACTGGAATCACCACATGAAAAGTTATCTCTTCTGTTCCCTCACGGGGAGGGTTCCCGCCCAATTGTCATCTATTGACATGGTAAAAGTCAGATCTCAGCACAAGCAGGGGTGTGAATTGGTTCCCAGCATGCTATGGGTTTAGTTTCACTTAAACACTTCACACTAGGATGCTTCATACAGTAGTCAGGAAAATAATGTCAAAAAAACAAAAGAGTCATTCATAATGTCAGCAATAATATCCACTGTCAGGGCTAGCTACCATCAGGGAACAGGTGCCAGAGCTGAAGATATACAAACACTGTGTGCATGATGTATTTGAGTAGATTGAAACATATATACTATATGCTATGAATGCATTATTTGGTTGCTAGGATTCAAATTAACTTAGCAACCAGGGAGTGGTTTGAATAGGAGAGGACTTCAATAGGAAAATAAGCATTAAAAAAGTAACAATAACAATAAAATTGTAGCTTTACAGAGCAATCGGTTTTTGGCTCAGGGGTCAGTGACCCCTGTTTGAAAGCTCAGAATATTCCATAAATATATGAATTAATCAGAAAGATTGTTTCTAATCAAGCATTTTTGTTTGTTTGTTTCATAAAACTCTTTTTAGTGCAGTGATTTTTATAGAGTAAAGTAGAACCATGGGCAAAAGTGCCACATTGTGTAGCCAATAACCACCAGATAAGGGTTTTTTTCTGTAATTTCCAAATCTTAACTCTACTAAAAAAATATTTAAACATAAATTACCATTAAAGGGGTTGTTCACCTTTGAGTTAACGTTTAGTATGATGTAGAGAGTAATATTCTGAGACAATTTGCAATTGGTCTTCATTTGTTGTTATTTGTAGCTTTTTTGTTATTTCAGTTTTTGTTCAGCAGTTCTCCTGTTTGGAGTTTTAGCATCTATTTGGTTGCTAGGATCCAAATTATCTTAGCAACCAGGGAGTGGTTGAATGAAACACTGATATATGAATAGGAGAGAACTTCAATAGAAAAATAAGGTAAAAATATAGGTATCGGACCCCTTATCCGGAAACCCATTATCCAGAAAGTTCAGAATTACAGAAAGGCTATCTCCCATAGACTGCATTTTAATCAAATAATTCACATTTTTAAAAATGATTTCCTTTTTCTCTGTAATAATAAAACAGTACCTGTAGTTGATCCCAACTAAGATATAATTACCCCTTATTGGGGGCAGAACAGCCCTATTGGGTTTATTTAATGGTTAAATTATTCCCTTTTCTCTGTAATAATAAAACAGTACCTGTACTTGATCCCAACTAAGATATAATTACCCCTTATTGGGGGCAGAACAGCCCTATTGGGTTTATTTAATGGTTAAATGATTCTCTTTTCTCTGTAATAATAAAACAGTACCTGTACTTGATCCCAACTAAGATATAATTACCCCTTATTGGGGGCAGAACAGTCCTATTGGGTTTATTTAATGGTTAAATGATTCCCTTTTCTCTGTAATAATAAAACAGTCCCTGTACTTGATCCCAACTAAGATATAATTACCCCTTATTGGGGGCAGAACAGCCCTATTGGGTTTATTTAATGGTTAAATGATTCCCTTTTCTCTGTAATAATAAAACAGTACCTGTACTTGATCCCAACTAAGATATAATTACCCCTTATTGGGGGCAGAACAGCCCTATTGGGTTTATTTAATGGTTAAATGATTCCCTTTTCTCTGTAATAATAAAACAGTACCTGTACTTGATCCCAACTAAGATATAATTACCCCTTGTTGGGGGCAGAACAGTCCTATTGGGTTTATTTAATGGTTAAATGATTCCCTTTTTCTCTGTAATAATAAAACAGTACCTGTACTTGATCCCAACTAAGATATAATTACCCCTTATTGGGGGCAGGACAGTCCTATTGGGTTTAATTACTGTTTAAATAATGTTTTTAGCAGACTTAAGGTAGGAGATCTGAACCCCAGGTCCTGAGCATTCTGGATAACGGGTCCCATACCTGTACAGGAAGGTATAAAACCCAATAGGATTGTTTTGCATCCAATAAGGGGTAATTATATCTTAGTTGGGATCAATTACAAGGTACTGTTTTATTACTACAGAGAAAAAAGAAATCTGTTGTAAAATTCTGAATTATTTGATTAAAATGGAGTCTATGGGAGACAGGCTTTCCGTAATTCGGAGTTTTCTGGATAATGGGTTTCCGGATAAGGGGTCCAATACCTGTACTAAAAAGTAACAATAAAATTGGAGCTTTGCAGAGCAATAGTTTTTTGGCTCAGGGGTCAGTGACCCCCGTTTGAAAGCTTCAAAGAGTTAGAAGAGGAAGGCAAATAATTCAAAAACTATAACAAATAAATAATGACCAATTGAAAAGTTGCTTCTATAAAATACTTCCCATAATTTGGAGCTTTCTGGATAACAGTTTTTTGGATAACGGATCCAATACCTGTAACTGTGATGAGATTTATTTTCCCCTTGCCTTATCCAGTATCTCAGAAACAGGACTTTGTTTAGAGATTCGCTGAAACACGTTTTGTGGTGACATTGGCAGGAGCCGCACATTTGCATTCGGCTGATGAATACATACATTTTTTATCATTACTATACATTGTTCATCTGTTTCACTGTTGAATTTTAATGCTTCTCCAGGTTTTATCATTTTATTCACAGAAGGCTTGACTATCAAGCAAGCTCATTTGTCTAGAAAATACATTATTGGCACCAGAAAGGATTCCAAGGTCTTTCAACGATTTCACCACAGTCGGATGTACTTTAGAAAGAAAATGTTAATAACTTTAGGCTTTATTTTTTTCTTTTCTTTCCCTTATTTAACAGAAAAAAAATAAGAGCTGGGAGCTTTACTTGAACATGGAACATTCTAAAAAGAATGATTGTGGCCAGCTATATGCTGAGAAATGAATATTCGTATATTTTATGTTTTGCTCAGACCTACAAAATATTTGTTGTCAGTTGATATTTACACATAAAATATAATTACAAAAGACCTTTGGTGTTTTAATACCATGGTTACCAGTTATCCATTTAGTGTAGTACAGGTATGGGATCCGTTATCCGGAAACCATTATCCAGAAAGTTCAGAATTACGGGAAGGCGTCTCCCATAGACTCCATTATAAGCAAATAATTTTGATTTTTAAAAATGATTTCTTTTTTCTCTGAAATAATAAAACAGTACCTGTACTTGATCCCAACTAAGATATAATTACCCCTTATTGGGGGCAGAACAGCCCTATTGGGTTTATTTCATGGTTAAATGATTCCCTTTTCTCTGTAATAATAAAACAGTACCTGTACTTGATCCCAACTAAGATATAATTACCCCTTATTGGGGCAGAACAGCCCTATTGGGTTTATTTCATGGTTAAATGATTCCCTTTTCTCTGTAATAATAAAACAGTACCTGTACTTGATCCCAACTAAGATATAATTACCCCTTATTGGGGGCAGAACAGCCCTATTGGGTTTATTTCATGGTTAAATGATTCCCTTTTCTCTGTAATAATAAAACAGTACCTGTACTTGATCCCAACTAAGATATAATTACCCCTTATTGGGGCAGAACAGCCCTATTGGGTTTATTTAATGGTTAAATGATTCCCTTTTCTCTGTAATAATAAAACAGTACCTTGTAATTGATCCAAAGATATAATTAATCTTTATTGGAGGCAAAACAATTCTATTGGGTTTAATAATGTTTAAATGATTTTTCAGTGGAGATCCAAATTGCGGAAAGACCCCTTATCCGGAAAACCCCAGATCCAAGCATTCTGGATAACGGGTCCCATACCTGTATTGGTTTCTAAAACCCGAAAAAGTTACAGACAGGTAACAAACATAGCAAACATAGCATACCAAACTTGGCAGTGATGAACATAAAGGTCTTTTCACCAGGTGTAATTTCACTATTGTAAAACTTCATGAACAAAATATTCCCTAGTAGAATGGTCACAGAACAACAGTAAAGATAGCTTAACACAATGGTAGGGAAGGACAGGTCAGACTGAGCCAACAGGACACCAGGAGAAAACCCAGTTGGCCCCCGCAACCCAGACCAATCCCCACTAGGAAGCATCACCTCCCCCCCCCATACGTAAGTATGAGCTATGTGCACTGGGGTGGGGGGGATGGAGCCAGAGACCCCTGGGGTTATAAGGAGCATTACAGGACGCACATGGCTGATAACAATAAAGATATGAATTCACAGTACAGATATGGGATCCTTTATCCGGAAAGGCCATCTCTCATAGACTCCATTATAAGAAAATAATTCTTATTCTAAAATAATTTCCTTTTTCTCTGTAATAATAAAACAGTACCTGTACTTGATCCCAACTAAGATATAATTAATCCTTACTGAAGGCTAAACAATCCCATTGGGTTTAAATGATGTTTAAATGATTTTTTAGTAGACTTAAGGTATGGAGATCCAAATTACAGAAAGATCCCTTATCCAGAAAGTCCTGGGTCCCGAGCATTCTGGATAACAGGTCCCATACCTGTACAATATAAAAAACCATAGACAGTAGAAATACTACTTACACTTTTCCCCCTTGCATACAAAGAGTCTGTATTCCTTTTCATGGCGGTGATAATTTAGAGCACTATTTCAGAAGCAGCCAATCAGCACCCTGACATTCAGCAATCTGAAAAAACATGATTAACAGTTACAGATTCACATTGGAGAGAAATAAAATACTCACAAATGTCTGTGGCAATAGAAACAATGCACACACATGTATTTTATATCACATAGGTAGGATAGAATAATGTTTCTAATGTTCATAGTATATGGTGCTTTTATATCATACTTTATCATATTCATATATTTTGTACATGTTAATATCATTATAAATAAATAATAATAATAATAATAGACCCTATAAAAGCAAACATAAAACTGAGTTCACTTGAATGTCCAGACATGAGAAGAGTAGTGATGAGCGAATTTTTTACACCAGACAGGGATTCATAGTGCAATTCTGCATTTAGCCACTGGCGAATTGTTTCGTGGAACTTCCGCAAAATTTTGCAACAAAAAATTTGCAGCCACATAAAAAAAGGTGCGGTTGTGTCAAAAAAGCTGCATGCATGAAAAAAATACGCTGCGAATTTCCACGTTTCACCATTGCCAGATTGTTTTCACGAAACAGGAGTCAAAATTCGCTGTGTGATCAAAAATTGTTGCCTGTGCCAAAAAAAAAATTATCGTACACATCAAAAAAATTGTTGCACACGTTTTTTCGCCGTTTTGTGCATCTTTTGAAATATTGGCGAATTTTGCGGTGAAGCCAAACAGATCCGCTGATCACTAAGGATCTCCTATAAAGTACATATGGCCTGAAAGATTCCAGTGAAATAGTTAATACTACTGCATTCTCCTCTTGTTTAGTACACATGGAATCACACCTAACCCCCTCCTGTTCTCATTGTCTGAGGTTCAGCGTGACCTGCTGGGGCGCTGAAATTTTAATAAATGGGTCAGTGAATTTCATAAACACATCTGTGTAATAGATCACAAATGGCACGGCACACAATCAGCAAACCGCCTGTATTTCTATCATGCACGGGAAATAAATATCTATGTAGTGCAAATGCAGCAGTGTATGCTATTACTTGGCTCACTGACCCATACATTTAGCATTAAGAATTGTAACTATTGCTATATCTGTGCAAGCAAATTCACTAATGTCTCTTCCATGCATCCCCTAAGAGCAGGTAACACACGTGTGTTTTAAAATAAATGCATGTATTGCTTCTACACTATTTCAATTATTCATGTGTTTTTAACATAATCGAAACCTTGCATGGATACAAAAATGAATATAAGGTAGAATAGTTACATAGCTAAAAAATACAATAGTCCCCCTCCAAATGACCCCAGTACAGGGGCCTAATTACAGAGGAAGCAGACCCTGCTGCTGAACAAAACACTATAGAACTGAAAAATGCCAAATAATATCATCTGAAACCCAGTTGCAAATTGTCTTAAACTATCATTGTCTTCATATCGAAACTAAATGTAAAGGTGAACTTCCCATTTAAGGTTTATTATGCCCCTCATGAAGGAACAGATCAGAGAATCTAGTTTGGCAAATAGTCTGTATGGAAGAGACACTTGTTAATTATGGAAAATGTAGAGTAGCTTGGGGAGCACAAGAATTTTTATTAGGTTGATACACCCCAATAAGTTAGGCGGTACCCAAAAAGACTTAAATAGTTACACAAATGTCACCTTAGTAATGGGGTGGATGTGGAGAGAGGATGTGCCTGTTTAATGGCATAAGGTTAGACTTCTAACTAGGAACCCCTGGATATCTTCTTCTACCAGTGGCACGTCTCTGCACTCTTTTCAGCTCATAAAATATTCTACGAAATAAAATTATGTTACCCTTTTTTATGCAAGACGGTATTTTTAGCCCCTGGCTGACACTGCCTAGAGTTGCACAGTCTGTTATTCACAATAATCCACAAATACTTCTTAATTAATGAACCCCCCCAACACTCTGCCATTTAGTGTATAACTAGCATTTATGCCATTTCTGCCCAGGTTCATAACCTTGTATTTATTACCACTGAACCTCACGTTTATCTTGGACCACTGTGGCCAAAATCCTCTCTGCAATAAAGATGACAAGCCCTTAAGCATAACAGAACTGCTACGGAAACACAGAAAATTGCTTTCAGGGTCAAATGAAAAGGTTATGTGCTTATGACTGTGTCTCTTCAAATACACCATAACAGCATGCAGTTCTTTCATCTTCTTTGAGATTTGGGATTTTCACAATGACAAATGTGGATATAAACTAAAAATAAGTTTGTTACAGTGATTGATATTATATTGGCCCTTCATTGTTTCTTATAATAACTGAGTAGTACACCGCTGTAACTCAATATTGGTTTAGCCTTATAACTTTAGCTGCCAGATTAGAGTAATATTACTGACTGTGCGATGACTGAAAATACAATAAGACCAGTCACATACAGTTAGGTGGAATGTTTTTTGCCATAAATAAAGTGTATCCTTCAAACACCTATGACCATAAACCCTCTCCTTATGTCACGGTAGCAGTGGTATATTCAGCTCTTGGTTGCTAACTAATTATCTACCTCCTCTTTTTTCAATTTGAATTGAACAGGATATGTTTGGTGAATTGAGCCATCTGGATTCTGAGAGCCATCATCTATAGTTTGTGTAAAATTATTGCTCAAGGGAGCACAGGTTTATTTCCATTGCCTATTGCTTTACTGACAACACTGTAGAGTTTAATGTCTGGCCCACTAATACAGTACCGAAGCAAAATAAACACGTGAAGGAATGAAAACTAACAGCATGAAAACAAGGTGCAATCCCTCCGTAGGGAACACTCACCCACTCTCTTTAAGATAAAATTCAGCTGCTACCTTCTCGAGCACTAAAACATTATTTTGCCCATTCCTGCGCTTAAGGGCAAATAGTACCTAGTGCACTCTTACCTTCCAGTTTGTGCCTGTATGTTACCCAACCACTTAGATTGTAAGCTCTACGGGGCAGGGACCTTCCTACTGTGTCTCATACCACATGGCACTTATTCCCTGTGTATTTATATTATTGTATTTATTATAACACTTGTCCTTTCTGTGTGTAATTTTGTATATTGTAAGATTGTACAGCGCTGTGTACCCTTGTGGCGCTTTATACATAAAGTTATACATACATACATACATACATCCAGGCCCTCAATGAGTCCACCACAAGGGCTGCAAATGTCAGAATAAAAAAACAAAATGTTTATTAAAAATTCATTAAAATATAAATAACTCCAGTGGCCCTATGAGGGCACAAAATGCATAGTGCCAGCGGAGATATTGATCTTTTAATACATTTTCTGAGGTGGGCCTGTGAGTATAAAGACTGAGCAGTAGTGATGAGCGAATCTGTTCCGTTTCGCTTCGCCGAAAAATTCGCGAATGTTTAAAAAGATCTGCGAAACGGCGAAAAATTCGCGAAACGGCGAAAATGTCGTGCGACAAAAAAAATTTGTCACCCGCGGCTATTATTTTGTCACGCAGCTATTGTTTCGCTGCCCGCAGCTATTGTTTCGTCGCCCGTGGCTATTGTTTCGTCGCGCGGCTATTGTTTCGTCGCCCGTGGCTATTGTTTCGTCGCGCGGCTATTGTTTCGTCACCCGCGGCTATTGTTTTGTCGCGCGGCTATTGTTTCGTCGCCCGCGGCTATTATTTTGTCGCGCGGCTATTGTTTCGTCGCACGCGGCTATTGTTTTGTCACGCGGCTATTATTTTGTCGCCCGGCTATTCTTTTGACGCCCGCGACAATTCTTTTTTGACGCCGGCGACAATTTTTGGACGTGCGGCGAATTTTTCCGCGGCAAATTTTTTCATCCGTTTCGTGAAACAATCCGCCAATGGCGAAACGCGGAAATTCGCCGCGAATCCATGCCTGGCGAAACATTTCGCCCATCACTACTGAGCAGCACGGAGAAGGCAAGGAAAGGGAGCTGATTTATAGGGTGCACCTGGACCACCTTTTCTCATACAGAGGTCTCCAGCGCTACTATTTCTTTTTGTATTAAAGAATGAAAACTCCAAAATTTAACCTAAACACTTGCTTGTTTCACTTGATTTGGTGTCATTAGGAGAGGTACACAAAAAAAATGCCATTCACTGCAGTGCATTTGGAGCGAGAAAAAGCTTGAGGAAAAAATGTGCGGGAGTTTGGTTAAATAAGACCTAAAATACCAAGTGCAGCAGCGCAGTCCTTCAGGGAAAACGTGTTTCATAGCTTCATACAAAAGGTAATATTGGGGGGAAATTCTCTGACTTTAAGCCGTTTCTGGCTTCATAAACTTGAGTTTTCTGTGATTTCGTGTCCAACTGAGATATGGCTTAATAAGACTCAACAACCGCAGGGACAGGATGAAAAAAACAAATCTTCCATCTCTGTGAAAAACCCCAAGGACGACAATATAACCGACATCGGAGACAATAAAAGCCGTACTAAACTCTTTTCCCAACTTTGGTAAATGGAGCTGTTTTTCTGTCCTTTTTATATATTACAATGTATGTTTTATATATACATCTCTTTCAGTTTAGATTTATTTATACATCCTGAACTATGTATGTGAAAATTTTAGATCTGGCGACAGATGTTAGCAGTGATGCAATGTGAGCTTGTACTGATGGGGTCAAACCTCATACCGTTCCAATCTTCTTTACTGGCAAATAATCATTTCACATTTTGTGGTGTAGCCCCCTATGTATAAGCACATTAAGCAGAGACATAAAAGAACATGTATAAAAAAACCACAAAAGAGAATGGTTTATTGAAAGCTGCAAATAAATAAACAGGCTTTTGTGGGAAATATGAATACATAGCAAATAAGCCAGTGTAGCCTGCTTGTTAAATATGTATATTCAATATGGTTTGCTTTTTTTTTTAAAGAAAATAAATTTTACTTTTATACACTAAATAATGTATTGATCCCATACATAGTTTATATAATGTACTGCATCTTCTGGAACTCTACCCAGTATACAGTGGAATTAGGGTTGCCACCATTTTTTTCCCAGAGAAAGAGCTTATAGCTTGAAACATGTTGTTTTAAATCAGTGATCCCCAACCAGTGGCTCAGGGGCAACATGTTGCTTCCCAACCCCTTGGATGTTGCACCCAGTAACCTCAAAGTAGGTGCTCATTGTTGAATTCCTGCCTTGGAGGCAAGTGTTGATTGTATAAAAACCAGTGTAAAGCCAAACAAAGCCTTCTATAGGGCTGCCAGTCCACATAAAGGCTACCAAATAGCCAATTATAGCTCTTATTGGCACCCCCAAGAACTTTTTCCATGCTTGTGTTGCTCCCCAACACTTTTTCCATTTGAATATGGCTCGTGGGTATAAAAGGTTGGGGATCCCTGTTTTAAATAAAGAAGACAGCAGCACAGTTTCTGCATACGTTTCTACTTTGCATTGTGGTAGAACCTAAAGTTAAGGAAACAGGAACCATCATTATTGACCACAACCTGGTCCACAATATTTTTTTTCCATAAAACCGGCCTTCAGCGTGCCATGATGTCATTTAGGGGGGGATGCTATGATGTAAGGAAAATGGGCAGACCAAGTGGAGAAAGGGTGAATGTGACTGGTAAGTAGGTGGGGAAATGGAAAAAGTGGGCAGGGAACTGGGCAGGGCAGAGGTGGGCTGTGAGTATAAAGACTGACCAGCACGGAGAAGGCAAGGAAAGGGAGCTGATAGGGTATTACAAATTACAAAGTATTTATGGGTTAGGCTGGAATCCAAAAATTTAATTCCACAACCAAGAACTGTGTCTATTTCTGTCTATAGGAGTCATTTACTAACCCAGGGTATGCAAGTGCTAGAGCAAAGAAGTGCAAGACTGTGCCCCTGGGGTTATTGCCTTCTAACGCAGTGGTCCCCAACCTTTTTAGCTCCAAGGCCCGTTGTCAAGCCAAAATTGTTTTCCATGGACAATAAGTAGGGGCCAGCAGTACTGACATTTCCCCGTTGGAGATAGAAATGTATTCAAATAAATTAAAATGATGCAATTTAAGTTAATGTAGGGGTCACCTGAGTAATTGTGCATAAAACATGGTGGTGGAAGAACTCATGCATTGGGATATTTTTCAGATTCTGGAGTTTGGGCCTTGCATATTATCAACTAAACACTGACCAGACAGAAGGGCCATTCTGTTCTGCATAGGAATGTCTTCACCTTGGGTTTAAACTTGAGGATCATGGTTTTTTTTCTGTTTTCTGTTCTACACAAGAAAAGGTTTTGAAGCTATAGACCTGAAATGACGAATATGTCAGAACAAAAATAATATCAGAAGTTCTATAAAAAGTGACAGTTTAATAGAGTAGCAGGTACAGAAAAAAATGAGGATTTCCTGGAGTTTATTAGGCCATGAGTGACAGAATGAACACCGGGGTATTGATCGGCTTATAGAGCAAGATTTATAAATCAAAGTAGCAAAACCTGACCGGACTGTTTCCCAAGTAAATAATCACTTAACTCAAATGAAAAGGTGGCTTTTTCAATATAAGCTGGGTTACAAGCTATCTTTGGTGGGGACTATCTTCATCCTGGAGGCTAATAGTGAAACGCTCTGATGCTGATCCCTACATCAGGTTTAGTTGGCTTCACTGCAAAATAACCAGTATAATATCCTGCAGAAAGAATTCCCATGTACTGTAGTACTAATGGCACAATGTAGCACCAATGGTTCTACTACTACTATTACAGTTGTTCTCTGTGCAATGCAGTCCCCATTATGCCAAGTTAACATTTTGCATGATCAAAACTAATTGGAGGCATTTGCATAAAATGTACCGCATAGGGGACTAGGGGGATAGATAGGTTAAGGAAGTGGGCACGTATGAACTTCTGATTGGGTTGAAGAGAACTAGGTCAGAGCAATATTTGGCCACTCACATGTAGTATATGGCTGAAGAGCATATAATGAAACCATAGATCACACAAATGTTTGTTCAAGTGCAGGTATGGGATCCCTTATACTGAAACCCAGTAGAATTGTTATTATTAAAAACGTTTTTTGGGGGGGATTACATATTGCTTTAGAGGGGCAGTGTAACACCTTGTTCAACATGAGCTCAATGAATATAACTTGTGCTGAGTATACGTTTCGCCTATTATGGAAACTGAAGTTACTCCATGTCTGGTCCTTATGAGGTTGATAATCAACCAGTACACAGATAATTCCCATGCATAGACTTCTTCTAACAAAACAGGTACAACAAAGAGTGGAAAGCTGCATAAGCAGCCTTAAGTCTTAAGTCATTTCTTGATCCTTGATTCAGGCTATGCACCCCAGCTTCTAAGAAGCAAATATATATGATTGTATTAAGTATCTGCTAGAATATTCAGTAATGCCTTCATACAGGCCAACATAAATAGTATATATATATATATATATATATATATATATATATATATATATAATTACTATTTACTATTTCAGTTTAGTAAATACAAAGAAAAAAACATTTAAAGGGGAACTCCTTCCAAATTATTGTATAGATATGGATAATTATTTAAACATTAAATAAACCAATAGGATTGTTTTGCCTCCAATATGGATTAATAATATCTTAGTTGGGATCAAGTACAAGGTACGATTTTACTATTACAGGTATAGGATTCATTATCTGGAAACCCATTATCCAGAAAGCTCTAAATTATGGAAAAATTTTAATTTTTAAAAATGATTTCCTTTTTCTCTGTAATAATAAAACAGAACCTTTTACTTAATCCCAACTAAGATATAATTACCCCTTATTGGGGGCAGAACAGCCCTATTGGGTTTATTTCATGGTTAAATGATTACCTTTTTCTCTGTAATAATAAAACAGTACCTGTACTTGATCCCAACTAAGATATAATTACCCCTTATTGGAGCAGAACAGCCCTATTGGGTTTATTTAATGGTTAAATGATTCCTTTTTCTCTGTAATAATAAAACAATACCTGTACTTGATCCCAACTAAGATATAATTACCCCTTATTGGAGGCCAAACAATACTATTGGGTTTATTTAATGGTTAAATGATTCCCTTTTCTCTGTAATAATAAAACAGTACCTGTACTTGATCCCAACTAAGATATAATTACCCCTTATTGGGGGCAGAACAGCCCTATTGGGTTTATTTCATGGTTAAATGATTCCCTTTTCTCTGTAATAATAAAACAGTACCTGTACTTGATCCCAACTAAGATATAATTACCGCTTATTGGAGGCCAAACAATACTATTGGGTTTATTTCATGTTTGAATGTTTTTGAGCAGACTTGTGGTATGGAGATCCAAGTTACAGAATGATCTGTACAGGGAAAAAGGAAATCATTTTAATCATTTGATTATAATAGACTCTGTGGGAGATAATGGTTCTCCGCATAACAGATCTCATGTTTGTACAATGAAAGAAAATGTAATTCTTTGTTTCTTTCCACTATATATTTTGCAAATAGACAATATTTACAGCCTTGGAAATGCTGTTTGCTGAATAGATTTCCCTTCCCTTGCTGTGTGTGTACGCTAGGGCTAGCAAATGCCATTATTTTCATTGCAGATTTGCCAAAATATTTCACTGGAGCATTTCAAGGATCCGCTCTGACCTAAATGTCAGTGCAGTCATTTTGTCATTCAATTAAACTTGAAATATGGGAAGGAAAACACTGGCATTAAAAAATATATATATATAAATGGTATCATTAAGGGACCTGAAAGAAATATATTTGTTACTCCCACAAAATGTAATAGGAGTGTGGAATTGTCATCTGCACATTCATTTGGCAAAAGGTCACAAGGATCATTTCATTAGGAAGCCGGCATGGCCAAAGGCCTGTAAATGACTCTGAGTTTCTCATTATCTTCCAATAAGATGGCTGTATGTCAGAAGCTACTTGTGAGCCATCCTTCTATTGGGTTAATGTCACAGACAGATATATTTATTCTTATATTTATTCTTACCAGCAGGCTGCAAATATTATGATTGCTTGCTCTCCAAAGCACCAGGGGTATATAATATGGCGGGCAGCAATGTTTATCACTGGTTCCTTCTGATCATAGCATAACCTGCGAGGCTTGCATGGGGTTCCTCTGGGCATTCTGATTTTCTTTCACATTTGAAATCAAATGGGCAGGTTGATTGGCTCCTGATGAAACTGACCCTTCTGATTATGTGAATGTGATAGTGAAATTAAATTGTAAGCTCCTCTGGGGCAGTGGCTGATGAGCAATCTATGAAAATATAAATGTGTCTGGGCTATATAAATAGGGATAGCAATAGAACTTACTGAGACATGAAGGCACAGTCTCTGAGACCCCAGGCGCTGGGCTAAGAGATGTTACCTACTGAGCAGCCCATGCTGTGGATGAGCCATCACTACTCAATGTTCATCTTTGTGCCTAATGACTCCCTCTCAGCCACCACTCAGCGAATAACATCTGTGCTACTCTGCAGCATCCCTGGTTCTCACTACTGCCAACCACATCCCTTTTGTACCCGTGCTGCATCCCTTTCCCTAGGCTTCTTCCTATGGCCAACAATTTGGGGAAAAAAAAATATCTAAAGGGAAGATAGCATTTCTAAAGGAACGTATTATATCTACTTTTATGGGCAGTATCACTTTCGAGTTTTTTCCCATGGATCGTGTTTCTTTATACTACATAGATACTTATCTAATCATGTCTGTAGTTGGGAATCTGATCAGCTATTATCCTGGCCTCTGCTTTAAAAACCCAGTGGGTGAGCTTTAGCCTATAGGAAAAACCCATGTAAATGGGATTTTCTTGCAGTTTGTTCGGAATTCATTCCCAGAATTCCTTTTGTTCATATTGCCAGTCCAAACGATTTCTAGAAATATTAATATGTGTTAATAGATTCTGTATTCTTTTACTAGGTTGAACCTGCAGAAAAACAAATGGAGAAAGTCTCTGGTAATATCCTTGTAAAATGGTGTTTTTACACAGACTCCAGATGAGATTAAAACCATCCTTCTTGGCATGTTTGTCATCCAACGGGAACAAAAATATATTAGAGAAAATGACTTCCATAGAATTATAAGATATCAGCCAATGGCAAGGAGAATCCAAATCCAAAACAAAGAACAAACTGCTGTTCTTACAGGTATTATGGCTACTGCCTAGACAAGAATACCCCCACACCTAACAAAAAAATCAACTTTTAATTAGAATTAGAGTCATTCATTTTTTTTTTTCAAATATATATCTGTATGTATATAAATAGTGATTGTACCTCTTTAAATTAAGCTAAATGTGTCCTTATGCCTGAAACCTTCTTGCAATATTGTATAATGTAGCTACATATTTGGATATATAGTTATACATAATTTATTAAGTTATAGTTATTTTTCTATGCATGTAAAGGGAAATGTACTGCCTGTCATTCATATGTCTTCTTCAACTGTGACAAACAAACAACAGCCCTGGCTTGTCGGCCAGTAGGGAACAATGGAAACGCGTAGATCAGATCTTGCTGAATCATTTTTTTCTTATTTTTGGAACATTTGTAAAACATTAGTTCACATAGGTGTACAGGAAGATTTACACAGGAAACAAGAACACCAGTGGGATACTATCATTAAAAACTAGGCTTGTGCTTGGTAACAAAGAGCAATATTTACAAGAGCAGATTTATGAAAATTATAGTCAGTCTAATATTCTTGCAGGAATTCATGTTGTCAAATTATATTTCTCGCTAAGTAGCATTCAGGTCTTTAGATTCTATCTTTTTTTTCTTTTTATCATGGTACAGGTATGGGATCCCTTATCCGGAAACCTGTTATCCAGAAAGTTTCAAATTAAGTAAAGGCCATCTCCCATAGACTCCATTATAAGCAAATAATTCTAATTTTTAAAAATGATTTTCTTTTTCTCTGTAATAATAAAACAGTACCTGTACTTGATCCCAACTAAGATATAATTACCCCTTATTGGGGGCAGAACAGCCCTATTGGGTTTATTTAATGGTTAAATGATTCCCTTTTCTCTGTAATAATAAAACAGTACCTGTACTTGATCCCAACTAAGATATAATTACCCCTTATTGGGGGCAGAACAGCCCTATTGGGTTTATTTAATGGTTAAATGATTCCCTTTTCTCTGTAATAATAAAACAGTACCTGTACTTGATCCCAACTAAGATATAATTACCCCTTATTGGGGGCAGAACAGCCCTATTGGGTTTATTTAATGGTTAAATGATTCCCTTTTCTCTGTAATAATAAAACAGTACCTGTACTTGATCCCAACTAAGATATAATTACCCCTTATTGGGGGCAGAACAGCCCTATTGGGTTTATTTAATGGTTAAATGATTCCCTTTTCTCTGTAATAATAAAACAGTACCTGTACTTGATCCCAACTAAGATATAATTACCCCTTATTGGGGGCAGAACAACCCTATTGGGTTTATTTAATGGTCAAATGATTCCCTTTTCTCTGTATAAATAAAACAGTACCTGTACTTGATCCCAACTAAGATATAATGAATTCTTATTGGGGCAAAACAATCCTATTGGGTTTAGAAAATATTTAAATGATGTTTCGCACACATAAGTTATGGAGATCCAAATTACAAAAGATCCCTTATCCGGAAAACAGCAGATACTGAGTATTCTGGATAACAGGTCCCATACCTGTATTAGAACTACATTAGATCATAAATAGTGGTGAGTGAATTATTTTGCCAGACATGGATTTGAAGCGAATTTCTGCCATTTGTGATTGGCGAATTGTTTTGCAAAACTAAGTGAAATCTCCCCATCGCGCATCAAACAAATTGTGTGCGTAAAAAAAATGCCCTTTTTAAAAAAGGCGTCCCGCAAATTTTTCCATGGTTTCGCAAATTTATCGCCGAAACAGGACAGATTCACTCGGAAATTCAGTTGGAAATGGATAGTTAACATGATTTTAGGATTTTGAGCCCTTCACTGGATACATTAGCGTAGTGATTGAGATTGAATGAATTTGTTTGGAACTCATTCACAGAAAGGAGAAAGGTGAATAAAAGGTTTGTAATCATGTTTTTTTTCTCCATCACAATTATAATAATATTTATGGAAAAACTTGAATCAAAAAACCTTTAGGCAGCAAAAAAAAGTGCAATAAAAATAGCTTTATCCCATTCATTTTCAATGACTGTAAAAATGGGGACATATTGTGCGAAAAACAAGAATGTGCGAGTGTATTATACTCATAAATATAGAAGGAATGTGCTGTAAAGGGGGTCGGCACTCAGCACACTGCACTGTGGGACAGGAACCAATCAGCTACTAGTTGGACCTGATAGGGAACTGAAGCCTGGCACTGCTGTGTGACTGCATGTAGTCAGCTGAAATATTGTGCTTGTGCGGCACCATATAATAAGAATCAGTGTATATGAAGAAAAAGATTTTCCAACCTAAAAATAACTAGTTTCAATCCACAAAATCTAAGGCTTGTGTGGTACAGTATAGCAACGAATAGTGATGGACAAATCTGTCCTGTTTCACTTCGCCAAAAAAGAAATTCGCAAAATGGTGAAAAATCTGCGAAACGTGTCTTTTTTATTTTGCTGCACCCGAGCCTATTTTGGCACAACTTTTTTTGATGTACAGCAAAATTTTCTGCATGAATTTTTTGCTGAGGTTTCAGGAAAGAATTCCCCAGTGGCGAAAGGTGGAAATTCGCTGCAAATCCGTGCCTGGCGAAAAAATTCACTCATCGCTAATAAGGAACAGATTTATCAAAATGTGAGATTAGAGCTCACTAGCAATGAGCGAATCTGTCCTGTTTTGCTTCGCCAAAAAATTCACGAAGCCGCTAAAAAAATTAGTGAAAATCATTGATGTCAATAAGCACCACAAATTTTTACATCTCAGTGAATTTTTTATTGTAGGCATTTTCGTGATATTTGCGATCTTCAGAAATTATCGTATCCAATCCGAATTTTTCCCATTCGGGATTCGAACTCGGGATTTCATGAATGTGCCCCATAATGTATCATTGTTGATACCATATTGTTTTTGTTGACCCTCCACTTACAGAGCTAGTTTACAGTTTTTCTTTGAAATAAATATTTAAAACCATATACCCCACTGATGCCTCATTTAATGTTATTTTATTGGTATTTATTTTGATTATTAAAACTTAGCAGTAGCGGCTGCATTTCCCACCCTAGGCTTATACTCGAGTCAATAAGTTTTTCCAGTTTTCTTAGGTAAAATTAGGTACCTCGGCTCATATTCGGATCGGATTATACTTAAGTATACGCGGTACACTTCTTAAAATCTCATAGGGCTCATACCCTTAACCACAGAAACTGGCAAAAAGCAAAAGAGGAATATACCCCCACTCTACCAAAACAATAGGCCCCAGGCGCTACAATACTGTTTTTCGTTGTTATTGTATTTTACTTCCCTTATTTACCCTTCTTTTTTTACTTTTTATCTATTTCTTGTTATTTCTATATCTGTATCACTTCTCATGATGCCATCTGATAATAGTTTTGATAACACAGACTACTGCAGTGAACAGTCTGCCAAAGTTCGAATGCACCATGACTAACAAAACCAATAAAAATTGTCAGTTTGAAAAAAAATCTCATAGGGATGAACAGAAAGTAGGTGAATTTTTTTTTTGTGAGTTCTGATCTCGCATTTTGATAAATCTGCCCCCAAGAGTTCAATTTAAAGTATAAGTGAAGAAAAATTAATTTCTAACCTCAAACTTCAAACCTGCAATGCACAAGAAAAGCCCATATGTTTCCAGCAGCTGTTTATTGGATCCTCGGGGAGACAAATGACCTTGTTCAAACCAAGGAGAAAAGCAGATCGTCTTCTTACAGCTGTCAATAGGAGTTAACACAAGGAAATTACATAATGTGTTTTTCTCCTCTTATGGAATAAATAAATCCCTACTGTATATCACTGTGACAACTAACATAATAATACGGGAAAGGGCTTGATTCATATGTAGCACAGGAGACGAGATAGGAGGGGTTTGTCTATTCCAGTCATGTAAAGTCTAGAGAAGGATGCTAAGGAAATGTTTAGCAGCTTAGTATATTTCTTTCTTTCTTTCATTTCCTCCCTTCCTCCTACCTTTCTTTCTTTGTTACTCTTTCTTTCTTCCCTCCTTTCTTTCCTCCTACTTTTCTTTCTTTCTTTCTTTCTTACTTTCTTTCTTCCCTCCTTTCTTTCGTTCTTTCTTTCTTTCTTCCCTCCTTTCTTTCCTTCTTTCTTTCTTTCTTTCTTTCTTTCGTTTTTTCTTCCCTCCTTTCTTTCCTTCTTTTGTTCTTTCTTTCTTCCCTCCTTTCTTTCCTTCTTTCTTTCTTTCGTTCTTTCTTCCTTTCTTTCTTCCCTCCTTTCTTTCCTTCTTTCCTTCTTTCTTTCTTTCTTTCTTTCTTTCTTCCCTCATTTCTTTCTTTCTTTCTTCCCTCCTTTCTTTCCTTCTTTCTTTCTTTCTTCCCTCCTTTCTTTCTTTCCTTCTTTCTTTCTTCTGTCCTTTCTTTCTCTTTCTTTCTTTCTTTCTTTCTTTCCTCCCTTCCTCCTACTTTTCTTTCTTTCTTTTTTTCTTTCTTTCTTACTTTCTTTCTTTCTTCCCTTCTTTCTTCCCTCCTTTCTTTCTTTCTTTCTTTCTTTCTTTCGTTCTCTTTCTTTCTTTCCTTCCATTCTTGCATGGTTGTCTACTAAAAACCAATCACTTTACTGACATGTTTTATACAGTGCTGTAAAAAAATAACTTATCCCTTTTAAGTTATTCCTGATTTTCCCATTAAATCTGCTCAAACATTTTTGTCAGTTGTATAAATATATTATTTGCATCAGAATTGTTTTCTTGTCATTTGCTTGATATTGAAAATAATGAAGTTTGCCATCTCTGGTGTGAAAAAGATGTTGCCTAAAAATGTAATCAACCTAATTAAGGGTTAGATTATGCAAACTAGCTGATGAACATACTGGCAATACAGGCATTCATGTTATTATTTATTCACTGTTTCTAATCCTGGGGGTAGGGACTCCCTCATATCCTGCATCCATATGCTACAACTACAGGGACAACGTTGTTGTGCAAATAGGCATATGTACATAGGGAATAATTGCAGTTAGATTTGAACAGCCATTTACAAGCAGGGGCAGGCCTAGCCGATCGTCCATCACCCCTCTACACTAACAACTACCCCCCCATCATGGCGGGGGGGGGATTCATTGCCCCCGTCTGGGAATTACAAGTGTCTGGGTCAATGGCAAGGGAGTGGGGTAGCCAGGAGAGATACCCGCCTGGTGCCCCCCCAACGCTGCACCCTAAGCAGGTGCCTCCTCTGCCTACTCCTAGTTCCGGCCCTGGTTACAAGTTAGAAAACAAAAGCAGAGATCTAATAGGTTCCTATGGGAAATAACACCAGTGATGTTGGCTTATACACTATAATACTGTAAATATACCCCTAGTTGTGCTATATATAAATATACCCCATATATAAAGGCTGGTTGTAAGCTTTATGAACTCATCTGTGCTTTTTGATTCTTAGCTGTGTTTAAGAGGCAGGTTGCTATGTGGGTGCCACAATGGCTTTCACACAGAATACTTTTTTTTCTTAAACACATACTGAAAACAGTCGAGGTCAAGGTTTGCTTCTTTAAGGAACTTTCTGTAAATGTTTCCAAGACAGGTCTGGTGTGACTGGAACTTTTGGGATAAGAACTTACTAGTAGTGATAAGCGAATCTGTCCCATTTCAGTTTGCCAATAAATTCGCAAATCTTTCAAAAGATTCGCAAAATAGCGAAAATGTCGCACGGAAAAAAACTGCCGCCTGCGACTATTCTTGCGACAATTTTGGCCACGTGACTATTATTGCAAAAATTTTGGCCGCGCGACTATTTTTTTGACACCAGCGACTATTCTTGCGACAATTTTTCGACGCGCGACTATTCTTGCTACAATTTTTGGGCGAGCAACGAATTTTTCCGCAGCGAATTTTATCATCCATTTTGCAAAACAATCCACCAATGGCGAAACGTGGAAATTCGCCGCAAATCCATGCCTGGCGAAACATTTCGCCCATCACTACTTACTAGCATTATGGAATCTACAAAATATGATTGTTTGCAGTCAGACATATTTAAATGCATCAGTAACTCCCATGATACTGAGCTCCCATCCACCTACTCATGTCTTTCTTAGTGAATATTATACAGTTATATTGATAGAAGCTGAGGTATAATGAGGAGGGTGTAGCAAGGGGTTGCACCCCAGTATTCAGAAAGTTACTATAGTAAGTTAGTAAAGGGAGAGGAAAGCCAATAAAGGCAACAGAAATGACAGAGAGTGATGGCTAAAACATACAACAGGCACCTGATCTCAAATGGCGAAATAAATAAGGAGTAATAATGTTTCCTCAATGGTAAAATCAAATGATTAGAAGTCCCAATCATAAATGCGCATAACCACAGGCCAAGTGATTTTGTCAGGAATCTACAATCATCACTGTTATACAAAAACATTATAGCCAGAACAATATGAATGACATTAAAATTTAAAATGTTGGACCTCGTGAAAAGGAGGTTGGCAATTATGATAGTATAGAATATACAGAAGCAGAAATGTACTTGTGCCTGCATGAAAGCAAACACAGCTTTACACCTCCTAATATTCAATGCTTAAACAAAACAAATCTAATCCCTCCAGTGTTAAAAGCAAAATAAAATAAAAAAAACAAATCTATGTATGGGAATCTCTGACATTTTTTGTTCCCCCCCTCCCCCATAAACCACGCTAGGCATGTTTCCTATTTTGGGATATATTTCATGTTCTAACTTTTTGTCCCTACTGTGCTTTTTTCCCAATATCTTTTACAGGCAGATAATATATTGTCTTCCACACTCTGCAGTACTCTGACCAGTCACAACGGAGATGGAATTTCAATGCTGCCAAGTACAGAATATGTTAGTGATAAAACGGAACATTTTGTCTTCCTTTAGAGCCTCGTCTGAAAACAAGTGAATGAAAGAGAAGTATATAAAAAAATACAAATGAAAGGATTTCAGATGTGAGAGGCTCGGGCATTCCAGGCTTTGCTACAGAGCCATGGATTTAGATAACTTCCACTAAACTGGAACATACACAGGATTACAGTGATATCCAGCATATGCATAGGTTATTTCACTCCCCTAACAGCACAATTACATCAACTGTAAGGCATTAACATCTTAACCATGCTAACAGTGTTATCCTATGTAAATAAATTGTTTTATTGTTAAGATATTTGGTTTCATTAACAACCAAAAGTGCAGTGACCAAAGTGCAATATCAAGCGCAACTGCCATTTTTTCCCATAATGCAGCATTGTTGCTGACACCAGGGGACATTGCAGCTGATGCAATTCTTGCTGATGCATACAAATTACTGCAATTATACTTGTCTTGATCAGACACCATTTCATTGACTTTAATTGATTTTGAGCGAGAAAAAAGTCATACAAGTAAAAATTTTTGCATGCATAAAAAGTGGTATCCGCGACAACACATTTCACAAATTTTCCAGCAATTTTTTGCTGAAACGGGTCAGATTCGCTTACCACTACCGCTAAAGGTGCCACTTCTCCTAAAATCAGAACGTTTCACCGTTGCTCATGGAGTCTTATTCCGAATACAGGTATCGGACCCCCTATCCGGAAACCCATTATCCAGAAAGTTCCGAATTACGGAAAGGCCATCTCCCATAGACTCCATTTTAATGAAATAATTCACATTTCCTTTTTCTGTGTAATACATAGTAACATAGTAACATAGTAACATAGTAAGTTGGGTTGAAAAAAGACATACAGCCATCAAGTTCAACCATAATGCCTATATATAACCTGCCTAACTACTAGTAGATCCAGAGGAAGGCAAAAAAAACCCATCAAATAATAATAAAACAGTACCTGTACTTGATCCCAACTAAGATATAATTAATCTTTATTGGAGCCAAAACAATACTTTTGGGTTTAATTACTGTTTAAATACTTTTTTTTAGTAGATTTAAGGTAGGAGATCCAAATTATGGAAAGACCCCTTATCTGGAAAACCCCAGGTCCCATTCTGGATAATGGGTCCCATACCTGTGCTCATAAAACTTATCAGGATATTACATTTATTTCCAAGACACCCTAAAATATGTTTTTTTAAACCTAATTTTTACCTACTCATATATCTACCATTCGCCACAGTTGGAGAATGTCAGGGTTATGGCAGAGTTACATTCATTTTGGCAAAAGAACAGACTGATTCTAAGTGACCTTTATGTTTAAGAAGAAGCCGGCATGGACCCAGTACAACTCTGTTTCAAAACACAAGAACAAAAGTACAGATAAGTCTCCCATCAATCAGTAAAGGACAGAAGTGCGCCTGCCTTATATAGTCATTTATGCTTGAAAGAGCAGCACAAAGCCTGACTCAATAGTAATGTTCTGCTCTTTTAGCAAAAGTGACAAGCCATAACTTATATACAGCTAACTCCATGTAATCATTGGTGGTCCTCCATTATTCACATATAATGAATCCATTTGTGAATTTACTAGTGTTCCTTCATACTCAGACATACTGGTGTTGGAAGCACAGTTGAACTTTTTAATGTTTAGTTCTGTATTTCTGAACAATTGTATTTTTGGCAGAAACTCATACATTTTGGGTTAAAGAATAAATACTGTGAACTTCCAGACACAAGTAGAAATGTAACTTATTTATACAGAATTACCTGATTCCACAGATTGAAAGGAACCCATGATGGTCAGTCTGTGCTTGATGGGACCAGCTTCCCACCCCTCTTGGGCCCACAGTGTAATACAACCCCTCCCTCACCTTGCCCCATAGTGAAATCATAGGTTCTATGAATTAAGAATCTATGCACCACTCACTATGGAAAGCAGATGTAGTCCAGAAGTTCCGGAATCCATCATTTCACAATGATGAGGAAGGGGTTGAATGCAACTGTGGGCACAAGGTATGTTGGGAAATGGTTTGTCATAGTTTCCTTTCAATCAGTGGAATCGGGTATGTCTGTGTAAATAATACATTTATATTTACTTTTTGGAACCCAACTGAATGAGTTTATGTCTAAAAGGACCCCCCCCGTATAATTTCCTTGTATGAAATATTATTGGAGGTTTGGATATATGTATCCTTTGCTGATAATGTTTTATGAATCCTGAAAAAATAGCCAAGGCTTAAGCTGGCTGCACATATATAATCATATGAAACGTAGTTTCGCACATTTTTCTGACCATGTATGGGCTCTGATGAATGTTCTGATAACCATCGTACTAACATTTAGACTGAAATTGTAGGATAAAGGTTGGACTTATTTCTACTAGGTACTGTACATGTAAGATGTAAGATTGTAAGCTCTACAGGGCAGGGACCTCCTTCCTACTGTGTCTCATACCATATGGCACTTATTCCCTGTGCATTTATATATATTTATTTATTTATGTATTTATTTATTATAACACGTCCTTCCTGTGTGTAATTTTGTATTCTGTAAGATTGTACAGCGCTGCGTACCCTTGTGGCGCTTTATAAATAAAGTTATACATACATACATACATACATTATGACCTGGGTGTATGAAAATCTTCATAGATGGGGACCCAGGAGAAGTTTATGGAAAGCTTGCTACAATAAATTCCTAATTTAATTAGAATTCTTAATGACACCATAAAGACTTAATAACAGTCAAATTTTTAATTGTTCTGTATAGAGCACTAAGTACCTTAAAGTACCAAACCTAAAAAAAAATCACAACAATAAAAGCAGATTTGCATAACAATTTCCAGACTAGTTTCCCTTTCTAGATGTCTGGAACAGGGAGCGTATCACTTTGTGGCGATTGCTCGTATTTATTTCTGGGTTTTCTCAGCTCTCGCTCTCTTTCGCCTTAAGCTCATCACTTTGTAGAGCTGAATAAGAAGGAACGTTTAGGTTTCCTAGTCAGAAAATGAGTTTTGGAAAATAATATGTGCGCTGTTTACCTTCCACCATCTCTTAATTTGTTGTGTTTCTTAAGTGCAGAAAGGATCAAACTATACACAGTTCCAGGGTGGGACTGGGCCGCCGGGACAATGGGAAAATCCCGGTGGGCCCGACCGCTCCTCCCCTGACGCGTCAAATTTATGTGCTCGGGGGAGGACGTCGGGTGGGGGGGCCCTGCGAGGGGGCGGGGTTAGGGGGCGCGCCAGCTGGGGGCACCTGCAGGGCCCCTGGGACAGGACCCCCGGTGGGCCCTTCACCCCCCAGTCCGACCCTGCACAGTTCTGCCCTATGCCGCCCCCTATCTTCTTAGAAGTCAGGACTGTCTATGTGCATGCAACTGTTTGTGAGCAAGTAGGTCAGATTCAAAAGCAAACTAACTGAACAGTTATGCCCCATGTGGCCCCCCTAAAGTCACTGACTGACTAAGAGGTTAGAGAGCTGAATGCAGTAAGTAGTGTTCTGGATATTATGTTAGACATCTGCCCACTCCAGCCCTTACTTACTACTACCTTATAGATGACATTTTTGCCTAACTATATTGAAAACATTTGTTATTTTACGCAGTCTATCTATTTTACCCAGTTTCATTTTTACACTTAATTGTTTCTTTGTCGGCTGATAGTAAATGATCATATATAATAGTACAACTGGAATTCCTTTTCATAGATATACTGTAGTAATAAACGTCCTAATATGATTAATCAGCAAGACGAAGCAGACTTTTTGCAGTTATCCTCCCACTGTATTTCCACCGGGAATGTTCCCCATCTGTAGGAAGGCATGCACTTGCATGTAATGAAGGTATAATTGTGCGCTGTCACTTTTGGGACTTATAAGTCTCACAGCAGGCCAAGCTTAAAGATCTCAGTCTCTGCAGGGATGCACGCAGCACACACTGATGTGACCATGGGATATTAGTCACAGGTTATTTTTGAATTTCATATCTACCCAGCTGAGTACTATTCAAACCTTTATTGAATGAAACGTTTGCACTCGTTTTCATTCCCCTGCTTTATGGGCCATTTAACTGCAGCTCTGAAATCGTTTAAAAGGTAATTGAGTTTACAGCAAAGCAAAATACGAATTCTTCTAAACGGGTTCATTATAATGTGTCAAGTGAGAACAGCAGGAAGCTGAGGGAGAAGTGAAAATTAAGGAGGATGAAGAATATCTGGATAATGCAGGGAATGCATCAACGTTGTTTATTATGTCCTGGAAATGTTGTAGGGAATAATGAATCCCCTGCTGCAAAATAAAAGGATATTAGAAGCTACTGAGGCATTCCATGGCTGTATAAAGGGAACACGCAGGAGGCTAAGTGCCTTTATTTAGGCCATGGTACTATGAGTTAACTTCTTATACACTATGGGTATACAATATTGCTTATAATATACAGATTTAAATATGGAGGTTTTGTATGGATGAGAAACCGTGCAACTCTAGGAAATGTTAGTCGGTGTCTTGTAAAGCAAATAAAGTGCTGTCTTGCATAAAACAAGGTCAACTTAAAAAGATAAAAACACAATTTAACCTTTATAGATCCCTAATAAATCCTAATGAAAGCCGAATTTCAAAGGCTGAACAATTGCTCCAGTACTGTTGCTATCTACTGTATTAAGTATATATTAATACCAAGTTGCCCCTAACATTGGTTATCTCAAAATCCTGAGCTCCAAAGCAACAGATAACCAATGGTGCACGACTGCAGCTGCAGCTTATACATTATATAATATGCCCACTGCTAAAGTAGAATTATATAAAGTAGAATTATATGATATTATTGCATTAAATGTGTGTGTTTAAACAATGTAAGTGAACAGGGCATAGTACGGGTAGCAGGGTAAGCAGGGTAGGGTAGGGCTCTGGAAATTAAAAATATAGAGAATAGAGAATAATAGAGAATAGAGAATAATTTACATGGTATTGTAAAGTATAAGAAAATCAGCAGTCACAAAGGAGTTTCACGGCCATATAAAGACATAAGACTTAAATGCAGGTCATGGTATGTATGTATGTATAATTTTATTTATAAAGCGCTACTGTACACCAAGGTGACTTCTAATAACCTCACATCTTACAAAAGAGTTACATTATTTGCTATAATATTCAAGCTTCAGTGTGTCATGTGACACAAATGACATCACTTAGTACCAGTTATAAGTGATGACATCGCAAAGTTGTTTATAAGGATTTATACTTTACGTTACATGATTTCTATTATAGATTGATAAAAGTTTCCCTATAAACAACCCCTCGTGTTTTTTCCTACAGTTGATATGTACAGAATAATAATACAACATATATCTTGTGCAAGGGAAGAAAAATCCCAGCTAAGAAACATATTTTATAAAGAGACAATTACACCATATAGTGGAAATACTTTATGAACAGTTTGTTATATCTGTTTGTCACTATGATATTCACATTTACATCCTGCGACACATCAGCCAGACAAGCTCCCCTTCATCTAACAATGCCTACAATATACCCTTACCATACCTCCTTTCTATCTGCCTATAACCCATTCAAGCATACAGAACTGTGAAACGATTGATGTCAGCCAATCACATATATCACCCATGGGAACACACTTTAGGAAAATATTTGGTTCATGAAATAAAGGGGACCCAATGGGTTCATCTCTCCAGCTTTTCAGACACAGCCTATGGCTTGTGGTCACATCTTAGTTTTCCACTTATTTTTTTTAGTTTTCCACTTTTTAGGATTCCACTCAGTACTAGGGGTGGATGTGCTGGGAGCCTGGAGCATAAGTCCCCAGTACCAAGGTGGGGCAGGGAATAGCTACTTCTGTCGCAGTACACTCATAGGAGCTGTGAGTTAGACAGGGCAGATTAGCATAGCACCACTAAGAAGAAGTGTGGAGTTAGAACTCCCAAGCAATGCATGCCTATGTGTAGGTATCTAGGTGTCTAGAGAGGGCTGTTTTCTTCCCTGAGAAGCTTCCACAGGAGCAGACCCACTTCACTAAAGTGTCTGTCAACTGGTGAAAATAACAATTGACATCCTTCCTGTGTCCTACATGAGTGGTGCCTGATCCTCTGTATTGCTTGACCTTTTCTCTGCCACTACACTCTCATAATTCCTTCCTATACTCAGGAAGCACCTTTGCTAATGGTCAATAAATCACCTTTCTAATTAAGAGCAACTGGCACATAATATTTTCTACATATGTTGCGAATGGGGAGAATGACAATTCAGCAGCATCCAATGTTTCATCCGTCACCTTCCAAGGACCCAACTGAGGGGGGGGGGGCAATAACAGTGTCCTACTGGTCAGCAGCTTAGGTGAGGGAAGAATAAAATAGAATATAGAATCACGGGCTGCTGAAGATACCGGATTGGCACCGCTAACAATACAGATATCTGGAAGCATGATTGGTTCCTAGCAGCGCATTATAGGTATTGTGTTGCTGCTTTTCTTTTTAAAATAGTTATTTTGGGATAATGTCTTAAGTGGTGCAAAGAAAATGCAATTTAATTGCAATGAATGAGCAAAGAAAATCCAGTATTATTTAAAGGAAAAGCCATGTAATTGTTTGACATATACTTTGCTAACGTATCACTTGGTACATATACCTTTGTGTGCTGGCCTCACCCACTCCTGTCTCCACCACTGTGTTATCCAGCCCATAAAGCATTTTTATGGGTAATATTAGGCTGTTTACACAAATAAATGAAACAGACATATTAAAAGGAAAGCCTTAGAGGCTATGTTTGTGTGGATGTGCGGAGCTCTGTAAGTGCAGCATTAGGCATCTCTAAAATGAGTTCATGGCTATAAACTGGCATGATTAACTAGCATTTATGTGTCCATTCGACCAAGGAAAATAGGATATGGCGACATAACTGAAGCAACTCATTATCTTTGCTTACAGCTCTACCTGACATGATAAAAGACAAAGACTCAATGTTAAATAACTTGCATTTTAAATAAGTGTCCTATATATTAGCGCTTCACAAACATTAGATTGGTGTTAAGTGGCGAAACTTTATTGTTAAGGCTGCAAATGGCTTTTGTGTATTCGGTCATGAATTATTCACACTGTGCTTAGTCAGACTAGCCTGTCAGCTAAATGCACAAGCACTCAGGCATTTATACATTCAGGAAAAGTTCACATTATTCTGTGGCATTTAGGCTCCTATAATGCAAGTGGCGTTGGGTTGGGAGAGTCCAGCTCCTATTATTCTCTATATAATTATAAATATTCATTAATTTTGAGTACAAGTAAGTGCAAACAACCAGTGCAAAAGGATATAGGATAGGATTTACTTGCCCATAATCGGAACAATGCGTACCTTTGTTGGGTGGACTTGTCCCACAAAACCTTCTCCTGTGACTGCACTTAATGGCATGTAACAATACAATTCTCCTGCCCAGCCTGCCCATTTCCTGCCCAAGTGATTTCACTGCCCTCCCCCCAACCTAAAGGTTGGTTATAAAAGAAAAAAAGGTGGCAACCCTATTGAGAAAGTCTATTTGAGTTAATTTAGCAGCAGCAAATCTGGAGTGTTGTTGGATAGGAAACATAGTGCACATTGTCGAGATTCAAAAGTTGTGCTTGTTCCCATACATTCTCCTGGCACCTGGGAATACTTACAGCCTGCTCTGGGGAACAGTGCAAAGTGTGTAATTTCACTACTGAGTTGCATCAGTGAGTGCTACTAAATTGAACCAACCAAATCTCACAATTGTTACCATCATTTCCCATTTCAGATGGTCTGACCCTTTTCAGATTCCATGTTCCTTTGGAAAATTGACCCTGGCAAGTGTCCCTAACCTCTTAAAGCTGTCCCCATGGCAACAAAGCACTTCCACACCCAGCCAATCATTGCTACTACAGGACAGGAAGAAGGAAGGCGTGATCTTCTGTCAGCTGAACCCCTTCCCTCCTCCTTCATCCTCCAAATTTCCTGTGCCAGCATTTCTGTGTGTGCATAGGGCAGGCAGAGTCTGGCACATACAGGCAGCATAGTGCAGGCAGAGTATGGCACACACAGGCAGCATAGGGCAGGCAGAGTATGGCACACACAGTCAGCATAGGGCAGGCAGAGTATGGCACACACAGGCAGCATAGGCAGGCAGAGTATGACACACAGAAAACATAGGGCAGGCAGAATATGGCACACACAGGCAGTAGAGGGCAGGCAGAGTATGGCACACACAGGCAGCATAGGGCAGGCAGAGTATGGCAAACACAGGCAGCATAGGGCAGTCAGAGTATGGCACACACAGGCAGCATAGGGCAGGCACAGTATGGCAGACACAGGCAGCATAGGGCAGGCAGTGTATGGCACACACAGGAGGACATTCTGTGTAATAATTATAGCATTGCAATGAAATATAAAGACCAGAATTACATGTCCATTTCCACAACAACCAGGTTTTAAGAGAGTATTGTTACATTAGATCATCTAAACAGCTATTCATGGCTCTGAATGTCCTTGATATCATTCTGTCTGACCACTGTGTTCTCATTTGATCCCAAAGCTTGTTTAGAAACTTGATTCTCAGAACTTTAGAGGCCCTCATTATTGTGTATTTCCACTGGTTTATATCAGTAAAACACTTTTAGATTCTTCACAAGAATTGTAGAGCTTCTTTATCTGTAAAAGGAACACAGGGTGCTAAAAAATCCCAAAAAAGGTGATGATTTCAACTACGTTTTTTTTTTTTCATTTAGAATGAAAAAAAAAAACATTTAAACCACTGATAAATGAACCCTACGATATTAAAATGCCTTTCAATCTTGCAACAGGAAAAGAAAACATAATCTCTACTCCAAGCGATATTGTGATAGTGTCCATCACTAACAGACAACATACTTCCTTATCATGAAAATTACTCCAACAAACCAAAGATTAATGGATTTTCTAACATTAGCCTGACATGTGCCAATCTCCCATTGGTATGTAGTGTATACGAGGGACCACACATGCTATGGCCATCTTTCTCTTGTTCAGATCGTTCCGAGCACATTTATGCACAGGCCGACAACAGTAAACAGTACATGGATATTGATCAGGATCAGCTTACCTTATGCATACACAGATAATCTTACAAAACTTTGTTTTATACAATTTTACCTGTACATGTATGGCCACCTTGTCCAATGGATTAAGAATGTCAAAATACATGTGCAGCAGTGCAGCAATTTCTTGGCTTAAGTAGTTGGCTACTAGACAAGCAAAAACAGTTTGCACTAATTGGATAAGTAATATAGCTGCCTGTTGTACACATAGGTAGAGGGTGATATTTGTCTTTGGGGAGGCTATTTAGACAATGTATGCTAAGATTCTGTTATAGTATTCCAGGGTAAATTTCACATAATCCCCCAAAATATATAGACGGATAAAAACAGTGGCAGTTAACCACATCCCAGAACACACAACAGTATACATACAACTCACAGTTAAAGGTGTCCAGTGGTCCAGTTACAGCTGATAAATACTCAGACTTGCTCCAAAATACTCCTAAAGTACAATCAATCAATAAACGAAGATGGAGGAGGCCTGGAGGCAGAACTATGCTGCAATTACTTTTACTATTCATGCACCTGGGATGTAAAAATATGCAAGCCCCGTATACCCTTAATGGGACTGCACTAGGCAAATCCCTAATGGAGAAGGACCTTGGAGTCCTTGTAGATAATAAACTTGGCTGTAGCAAGCAATGCCAGGCAGCAGCTGCAAGGGCAAACAAGGTTTTGAGCTGTATTAAAAGGGGTATAGATTCACGGGAGGAGGGGGTTATTCTTCCCCTTTACAGAGCGCTGGTAAGGCCCCATCTAGAATATGCTGTTCAGTTTTGGTCTCCAGTGCTCAAACGGGACATTATTGAGTTAGAGAGGGTCCAGAGAAGGGCAACTAAGCTGGTAAAGGGTATGGGAAGTCTCAGTTATGAAGAAAGACTGGCCAAGTTGGGTCTGTTTACACTGGAGAAGAGGCGCTTAAGAGGTGACATGATAACTATGTATAAATATATAAAGGGATCATATAATAACCTTTCTAATGTTTTATTTACCAGTAGGTCCTTCCAACGGACACGAGGGCACCCACTCCGTTTAGAAGAAGGGAGGTTCCATTTAAACATTCGGAAAGGATTTTTTACAGTGAGAGCTGTGAAGTTCTGGAATTCCCTCCCCGAATCAGTCGTGCTGGCTGATACATTATATAACTTTAAGAAGGGGCTGGATGGATTCTTAGCAAGTGAGGGAATACAGGGGTAGGGGAGATAGCTCTCAGTACAAGTGAGGGAATACAGGGGTAGGGGAGATAGCTCTCAGTACAAGTGAGGGAATACAGGGGTAGGGGAGATAGCTCTCAGTACAAGTGAGGGAATACAGGGGTATGGGAGATAGCTCTCAGTACAAGTGAGGGAATACAGGGGTATGGGAGATAGCTCTCAGTACAAGTGAGGGAATACAGGGGTAGGGGGGATAGCTCTCAGTACAAGTGAGGGAATACAGGGGTAGGGGGGATAGCTCTCAGTACAAGTGAGGGAATACAGGGGTAGGGGGGATAGCTCTCAGTACAAGTGAGGGAATACAGGGGTAGGGGGGATAGCTCTCAGTACAAGTGAGGGAATACAGGGGTAGGGGGGATAGCTCTCAGTACAAGTGAGGGAATACAGGGGTAGGGGAGATAGCTCTCAGTACAAGTGAGGGAATACAGGGGTAGGGGGATAGCTCTCAGTACAAGTGAGGGAATACAGGGGTAGGGGAGATAGCTCTCAGTACAAGTGAGGGAATACAGGGGTAGGGGAGATAGCTCTCAGTACAAGTGAGGGAATACAGGGGTAGGGGAGATAGCTCTCAGTACAAGTGAGGGAATACAGGGGTAGGGGGATAGCTCTCAGTACAAGTGAGGGAATACAGGGGTATGGGAGATAGCTCTCAGTACAAGTGAGGGAATACAGGGGTAGGGGAGATAGCTCTCAGTACAAGTGAGGGAATACAGGGGTAGGGGAGATAGCTCTCAGTACAAGTGAGGGAATACAGGGGTAGGGGAGATAGCTCTCAGTACAAGTGAGGGAATACAGGGGTAGGGGGGATAGCTCTCAGTACAAGCGAGGGAATACAGGGTTATGGGAGATAGCTCTTAGTACTAGTTGATCCAGGGACTGGTCCGATTGCCATCTTGGAGTCAGGAAGGAATTTTTTCCCCTCTGCGGCAAATTAGAGAGGCTTCAGATGGGGATTTTTGCCTTCCTCTGGATCAACTAGTAGTTAGGCAGGTTATATATAGGCATTATGGTTGAACTTGATGGACGTATGTCTTTTTTCAACCCAACTTACTATGTTACTATGTTACTATTAAAAAAATGTGCCACTATATGTTTCGGGCCCACAGACTTCTCTTAAAGGAGAATGAAAATCAAAATGTAAAAAGCATAGTGCCCAATAGTCCTCCTATTGTTTAGTAAAAACGCCACACTTTTGGCTCCCCTAATCAATATTTACTCAGTCACACTTACTTCACATTTTCTAGAACAGGCAGCCATCTCTAAAAAGGTATTCTCCCTTCCTTTCCCTCCTTGCTTCATACTGCACATGTGTTTCATTCCCCCCCCCTCCTCTCTGCCAGATCCGCTTCTGATTGGCTGGTGGGCATGTGTAGCTCAGAACAGGAGACAGGATCAAGTTACACACATGCTCAGAGAATAGGAAGGCTGCCGCTGGCACCTACAGGAAGGGGAGAGAGATTTCAGTGATGTCACTGTAGGCTTCACACTGCTGTAGGCTGCCAGCACCATATCTCAGAGAAGCAAGCAGGGATCTGGGAATTTAGATATGCAGTAAATACTTAAAAAGAATGCCTTTAGACTTACATTTAATTTATATTAACCTTTCATTGTCCTTTAAGCCCTACCCATAACCAAAGTCCATTGGTGGGAAGCAAGTCCATATACGGATTCTGAAATCCCAGTGTATAGGGTATCACTGCTCTGGGCTTATATTAGAGACTGACCCAAACACCATCCTTTTGTCCAGTGCAAAGAGGAGAGCATTTTTAAATACCACAGTACATATATACCCTCTGTTGATACTTTTGAATAGGTTGTTGTCTTGGAGGCACAAAAGATATGGGACAAGCAGTTCAATAAGTCATCTATATCCTTCCACAGTCTGCCCAAGTGAGAATGAGGCTTTAAGAGAATGCACTTTGTAGATGATGTACTCATAGTCTGGGATGAAGAACTGGATACATTCCATCAGCTGGTACATAAAGCAAAGCTGCACCACACTATTACATTTATTTATGAAGTAGGTTTTAGAAAGCCCACAGACAGGAATAACCTACTTAATGCTGCCAGCTTACATAACCCTAGAATTATTAGGGCAATACCGAAGGGACAGGTTATGAGAGCCAAAAGAATAACATCACACAAGTTTGGGGGCCTTTGATGATTTACTGCAAAGGTTTAATGAAAAGGGCTACACCACCTTAAACAAACTTTAATAGAATAATAGAAGTAAAAAAAAATCCCCAGAACACAGAAAAAAAAAAACCCAGAACACAGCTTTTACAGCACAGAAGTAACACTAATGAACCAGCAAAGAGCCCGGTTTTTGTGAGTAATTATAGTGCGGTTAGTAGGAAAATGGAGAACCTTATTAGACAATACTGGACCATAGTTCAGCGTGATCCTTTGGAAAATTGTTTACTCAACAGCCAAGATGGGGCTTACTGGATATAGATGGAGATTGGTGGTAGACTGGAGAATTAGACAGATGTCATTGGTTATGGTCACGGTAGATCAGTGTGGAAGAATGAAATCACAAGATGATTAGGAATGAGAATAAGAACATACCCTCTTTGCCCATCACAAACACAATGCTTCCAGCCATACCCTTTCAAAGGACTGTTTATGTCCAAGTCAACCACCCATCTATCTACTCACACAACCGACTGGAAAGAAATAGCAGTGTGAGAGTATTTAACTGGAACACTCACATATGTCTTACTACTAACTAAGCCTGTTACCTTAGCTATTTATAAAAGTAACAAATTAGCACTTAATACAATTACATGTTCAGTCCAATAACAATTAATAAAAAGAATAATCCGTAAGTGAAGTCCTTGACATCTGCTCTCCCCTCCATTGCTGCTTGGATACTCAAAGCATAACGTCTGTTTTCCACTTATGACTCTATCACCCCATTGCTTGTCAATTTGGACTTAAGAATAAACATTTATCCCATGCATATCTTTCACTGACCTGCCAGCTACTCGCTGTTGAGGCGGAGGTTTAATATCGGCGGCACAATATACTTGCTGGGGGGGAATTAGAGTCCTTGGAAAGAAAGTTTTTTTCTTTATCGGAACATATCCCTTTGTTATGATTATTGACTCACTCAGTGCTCACTACCACCAAAAAAATATTCTTCCAGAATGTATAACTGGTCATACTGTATAAATGGAAATGTTTCCAGATGGAGGGAAGGAGGACTGCAAAGGTTAAACTAAAGATAACAGCAATGCTTACTAATGATAGAAACTGACACATAATCGTGTGTATTTTAATGTGAGTGTCAGGACCTGCCTGTACTGGAACTCTGGACTCTATGTTAGGCAGGTTCTGCACTACCTCACTGAGCCACTGGAGACCTTGGGCATCCAACCCTAAACATTCTGTTAACCCCTCTTCACTTTTGTGTTCAGACTCACCTCCTTCTCCCTTAGTAAGCCCATGTGGTTGCAATTGGACAATTAATGGGCTTTATAAGCCAGTTACAAGCAACCCCTGGTTGCTTGATCATTAAGCCCTTTTTGTTATTCAGTGACCTTACCTGCATAATTCCTGCCTGTTCCTGCCCTGTTGCTACCTGACTCCTGCCCGTTTACCTGCCCGATTCCTGCTGGTTCCGTTCACCTTACCCTGTTCTACAACTCCTGTTCCCGACCTCTGTTGGATCTCCCGGTATTGACCTCAGCCCGTTTATTGGACTTTCCCTGTCTTCAGCCTGCCCCTGACCACTGCCTGCTATTCCGGACCCTCCTTGTTTGCTTCCAGTCCAGACCCTCTGCCTGCTTTACGGAATTGTTTTGTCTTCTGCCTGCCTCTGACCACTGGCCTGTTGTAAGGACATCTATTATTTTTATCGCTCATTCTCATTGCTTTACTTAATAAATCATGTTTCAGCATCATAACTTGTTTCCTGCCTATCAACAAGCACAGTACCTCCTTTATCCATATTACACGGCATATAAGCTCCTACCTGCCAGCCACCCACCTGTGGCTGCTCCTGACAGTGAGAGACACACTGGCACGTACAATACCTATTTGGACAAAAACAAGACTCGTCAGAACCAAAACTTGCCCAAAAGCCAGGAATTCAAACATAAGCTCCTCCTCTGAGGCCACTGAAAGCAACACCCAAGGGACTTGTGAGCAACATATTGCCCCCGAGCCACTGGTCGAAATCTTAGTCAATGCACAGGGAAGGAAGATGTTAAATTGATACTGACACAAAAAATAAAAATACTCGAAATATAAATATACATAAAATGTTCCCTATAGGTTGGGTTGATCATTTTTTCATTGATAGGTTTTCTGGACAACTGCCCCACTAATATAGCAGCCCACTCATAAAGGAAATTGGGGGATCTGATAGGTAATATAAAAGCATCAGGAAGTACTTTTATGGGCAAATTATAAAGTTCAGGCAAAGACAATATTATATTTAAAAAACAGTTTAATTTTAGGTGTCAGTATCTTTAAGGGGCCATAAGAGGGCCAATTAGCAGCAACTAATTACTGAACCAACAAATTGCTCCCATTTGTATAGTATATGTGCTACCTGAGTTACCTGTCCCTTTGCAATCAGGACTTTCAGAAATCTGACACTAACGTTACTGAGGATATTATGCAAAAATTCTGTATACTAGACATCAGATTGCATGTAACATAATGTACAAATACCCCTATTTCTACTGTGTCTGCATTGGTTCATATTGGCAAAGAGCAGCATGGACACCGACTCCAAAGCTAAGGAAGGAAAATTAATAGCCCCCAGCAAATTTAGACAGGTCTTTCTACAGTTACACTTGCAATACCTTGCAATCAACCTTTAGACGAAAATAGTACATTTTATATGATGACAGAAAGATAGATAGATAGATATATGATAGATAGATATATGATAGATAGATGATAGATAGATAGATAGATAGATAGATAGATAGATAGATAATAGATAGATAGATAGATAGATAGATAGATGATAGATAGATAGATAGATAGATAGATAGATAGATAGATGATAGATAGATAATAGATGATAGATAGATAATAGATGATAGATAGATGATAGATAGATGATAGATAGATAGATGATAGATAGATGATAGATAGATGATAGATAGATAGATAGATAGATAGATGATAGATAGATAGATGATATATATATGATAGATAGATAGATAGATGATAGATAGATAATAGATGATAGATAGATGATAGATAGATAGATAGATAGATGATAGATAGATAGATAGATAGATAGATAGATAGATAGGTAGGTAGATAGATAGATAGATGATAGATAGATAGATAGATAGATAGATAGATAGATGATAGATAGATAGGTAATAGATGATAGATAGACGATAGATAGATAGATAGATAGATAGATAGATAGATGATAGATAATAGATGATAGATAGGTAATAGATGATAGATGATAGATAGATGATAAATGACATAAATAAATCACCCATTATGTCCATAATGTACCTAGTTAAGGCTGTGATGCTAAAGCAGAGGATTCGTAAAAAAGACCAGAAAGCCTGTTATAGTGATTACAATGCTTGAGCTGCCTATGGTGACAGTGATTGATAGGTTATTATCCAAGCAAAGAACCATTCTCTAAAGCAGCATTAGTAAGCCCCTTAAACTGGAACAAACCTTTATTTGCATTGCTTTATTGCTGAATACGTTATAGGGAACTATATAGAAAATCTAGTCAGTGCTTCAAATGTGACGATTATTTTATGTGAAATTGGGCAAATACAGGCACTGTCTGTGGTTAAACTAGTGAGATGTTATTTAGGTTAGAAGAACGATGAACTGAGCAGTACAAATATAATGTAAATGGCATCTATAAAGCTATTTTAATGGTGGAGGGACACAAAGACTTTGAGAGTGTTTGGTCACTAAGGAGCATCTCTGCTGAAAATACCTGAAAATAAGAATACAGCTTTAACATAGGATGCTCTGAGCAATTAGGGTTATGGTTAGGGTTAATTCGATTATGTACATGTACAGTATATACAAAGTATTATTTTGATGTGGCTGTACAAGATAGTATAGAGCAAATGCCCTTTCAGGCTGGGGAAACCCAAATGCCTTCTCTGCTCTTCCCTAATACTCAGAATCAGGCTCACATGCAGCAACAGCGTTGTATAAATACACCTCCTACTGTCAGTTAGAATTTATCAGCTATCTCATTCATCCGGTTTGTTACTCTGGTTATTAAAGGAGAATGCAAGTCAGAATGTAAAAAGCATACTGCCCAATAGTCCTCCTATTGTTTAGTAAAAACGCCACACTTTTGGCTCCCCTAATCAATATTTACTCAGTCACACTTACTGCACATTTTCTAGAACAGGCAGCCATCTCTAAATAGGTATTCTCCCTTCCTTTCCCTCCTTGCTTCATACTGCACATGTGTTTCATTCCCTCCCCCCCTCCTCTCTGCCAGATCCACTTCTGATTGGCTGGTGGGCATGTGTAGCTCAGAACAGGAGACAGGATCAAGTTACACACATGCTCAGAGAATAGGAAGGCTGCCGCTGGCACCTACAGGAAGGGGAGAGAGATTTCAGTGATGTCACTGTAGGCTTCACACTGCTGTAGGCTGCCAGCACCAAATCTCAGAGAAGCAAGCAGGGATCTGGGAATTTAGATATGCACTAAGTACTTAAAAAGAATGCCTTTAGACTTACTTTTAATTTATATTAACCTTTCCTTGTCCTTTAAGTGTGCAAACACATATTTAGATGGTAATGTACACAATAGGCCTAAAGTTTGGCATTCCTCTTGCACAGCAATATTACATGGGGCACTGTCCCAGAGGTATGCTTATAAGGGGGCAAAGAGCATTTTCTTATATAGTTATGGGATATTGTAATTTACCAAAGCAAGCCCTATTGTTGGGCACAAGAAGCTCCTGGCAGTGTCAGACCGGGTTACCTGGGGTCCAACAGAGAAGCTCACACCAGGGGTCCATAAAACTCATAAGTGCACCCACCACTGTGACCACCGCCGACACACCTCACAGCTTTCGCCCCCCCCCCCCCATTATGTACACACACACAAGCAGGGCTGTGTCTATATTACAAGAATTACATGTACATCACATTACATTACATTAACATTTATTTATAAAGTGCCAACATATCCCGCAGCGCTGTACAATAAGTGGGTTTCATACATTGGACATACAGAGTAACATATAAAGCAATCAGTAACCGATACAAGAGGTGAAGAGAGCCCTGCCCAAAAGAGCTTACAATCTACAAGGAGAAAGGGTTGAGACACAAGGTGTGGGAATGGGCATGACCAGAGTTGTGAGAGGTGTGGCACAGGGTATTGCTAAACTAGATTACGGTAAGCTTCTCTGAATAAATGTGTTTTTAGAGATCTCTTGAAGGCAGAGAGATTGGGAGAAAGGTTGACAGTTTGTGGGAGTGAATTCCAGAGAAGGGGGGAATCACAGATCCCAAGAGGATTGTCAACAGCATGGATGACTCAAGTTTCATCCAGGGGCCTGAGGTGCTGCATGGGTGGCAGCATGGTGATAATGTACTCAGCCAAGACAGTGGGAACACCGGCATCCTTGGGTGGCCCTCAGTAGCCTCTGGCAAATCAGCCTTGAGTTGCAGAATTCACAGTAAGTGCCTGAATCATCCATATTCTTTTCTCATCAACAATGTCTGACCCTGTAACATACACATTCGGTAAATAATGAAGGGTAATGCCCTCATGGTTTTTCCACTACAGATATCCCTAACGAGTCCTAACGAGCAATATATGTGTTCTCAAGAACCCAACACATTGAATTGAAAACAATATTAAAATATATTGCCCCTTTTATTCAGCATTATATTTCCCTTTAAGCCACTCCTGACTCACTAATTAAATGTATACAATTTGTTGCTGACTTGGCAGCAGTGTATTCTTTATTTTGTGCTGCCGAAGCTTTTTATTTCTCTTGAACTAAGGCAGCAAGCATTGCTTGAATCACAAATGTATCCTTGGCCTGTGTGGGAATTGTCATCATCGCAAAGTCCAATGCAGGCAGTTAAAAGCCATAAAAGAAAAGCTGCCATGCTTTAAAATAATTGGAGCCTAGCACAACTGTCAAATATATGTTTAAACATGAGAGTACTACACCTGCCAGCCTTGCCTTGTGTAATTGCTTCCAACCATTAATAACATGATATCCTAGATTCAGAATGGCCTCCTAGTCAAGGTAAATGGTCTATTAAATGACCTCCTAGCCAAGATAAGAGTCTACCTTGCCTGGTTCATTATTGTACTATTTCTAATATGACCAAAGGGGTCTGTAAAGGCCAGTGGCACAGGAAAGGGATCTGCATAGGTTGTGACTGCTACCAACATGCCTAGGGTGCAACCGTGGGGGGCATTAGACACATACCTCTTCTGTAGCCTTACCCTAGTCTGGGCTTCCCCCCCCCCCGCCTGCTCGTCTTTTACCTGAACCCCTGGCTTGGCCGGGTCATATACCATTGTGTCTAATAAACCTGACAAATAAAGGATATCACTCCACCTATTTCAAATATGTAAGAAAGCAAAGAGTACACCCTTTCCTTACTGTATATAGTAATAGCCCTATCCATAGGCTGTATAAGTTAAAGGTTTAGGTAAGAGAAAATGTTCCCTATCCAGATGTGGGCATTATGGGATGGTAGGTGCCAAATCCTGACTGGCACAGGGTTTCAGGTAAGTTCTTGTGGGAAGAGGGAATGCAATTTTAGGTCTCCTTGGACTCCACTTGAGGAGTATTATGGTGCTGGGAACCTTAGGGCAATAAGGACCCTGAGGTAAGGCAGGCACTAACCTGTGTGGACCCTAGCTTCAACACATAGATCACTATGTGTTAGAGTCAGGTTTAGGGTACAGAGAATCAGGAGCTTTCCCAAGGAGACAAGAACATTTAATACATTTCTATGCAAAGAGAATTCCCCTGGAGCACCAATGTGGGAGCTTAATAAAAATCTAAAAGGTAATAACTCAGCCAAGTGTTTCTTTTAGAATGAGACCCAGCCAGGCAGGACTTTACTTGCCCTACCATATAACAATTGGGATCACTTTCCATAAGGATAGAGCCTTTGAAAGGGGGACTTTCCTTGGAAAACAAGGACCAATGCTAACCATAACCATAATGCAACATCGCAGGGCTACAATGATTCATTTACAATTAAAAGTGATCATTCAAAATCTTGTCTTATAGACACCAACAAATTATCTATATTTCTTTTTTTCTAGCCAAGTTGCATCAATTTTAAAATTGTGAATCTGCTGAGAGAAAGCTCCAGATATCCCTGGACTTGCCTGCTCTGTTTCTCTGCTGACTCATATGAATTAAAGCAGCTTAATTGTTATGTGTATCTGTTCTTCATCAGCCCGATAATATGAAGCAGATCAAAGAGTGATGTTGTCATAGCTCTACCAAGTGGCTTTTAGTTAATATAGCAACTTCATTGCATATTTAGGATTTGATTCATAGATACTGTCAAAGAATTTATATACAATTATTATTCATTTTGTGGGAGACTTGAAAGTTTTGGCAGGAACAATCTTTTAATATATAGGTCATATAGGCCCTTAAGGATGGCATCCTTTTAGGGATGGACGTCAGGTGTCTGTATGGTTGGGTGGGTAATAATATGCCTCACCGCCTCTGGGTACTTGCCAGCCAAATCTGGCAGAACTGAGGGGTGGGGGAGCTTTATAAAGCTTCACAATTGGTACAAGCTCAGTATAGCAGGTTCATCTGATCAAGGGCTGAGGTCTGGTGGCTAAGGGGGCACTGGACTGAAATACTGTAGAATTCAGAGAATGCAACACAGTCCAAGGGGCAACTCGGTCTATATTTTTGTTTACAGCTTTATATTCTTGAATATTCCCACATATGGTAACAGAACTCCTTAGGTTTGACCCAGGAGGCACATCATACTATAGAAATATGCATGTGTACTGAGTAGCTGGGAATATATTTCTCAGTGCAAAAATGCAATTCAGACATACATTTCAATTGTGCTTTAGGGCATTATTTTTTGGAGTGGGGAGAGAAAATTTGCAATTGTAGTAAATATTAATGTTTCTCTGTTAGGGAATGTTGTTTAGCTGTGAATATCAAGGTTATAGCAAATAACTTGCCCGTACTTTTTCCAGGATATAGTGTTCAGATGGAGCATAATCCCCCTAAAACCTATGTAAAACTCAGTTTTTTGCAGAAAAAGAAGGATGTATCCATAAAGCTGTAACAACAACTTCTATTTTTAGCAGGTGAATCTCCTGTAGTGTAGTGAGCGCCAGCTCTGTGCTTGTTCCTATACACCCCAGGCACTATAGGAATCCCTCTTGTACAAGTTCTCTGTCTGATCATGTCCTTGACACGCCGCATAATTAGAATGTGATTGCACTTTGAAGCTAAAGCGATGGAATCCATGGAAACAGCTCAGGGCTAGAAGCCTCAAACACCAGTTCTGAAATTTGAACACTTTGAACTAGAGATGTCCAGGCCTTTCAGGAGATGCTGGGAGAGGTTGTTCAACAAGAGATGGCAAGCCTCAGGCTGGGCTCCCTCCCTATGCCCAAATATCACCCACCATTGGCTTTTAAGTAGGACCTGCACCAAGGCTCCCCCACAGAAACAATGTATGGATAGATAAAGTGAAAAAGAGAATGAGTAAGTGTTAACAAAACTTAAAATCGGTATTCTAAAATAGCAATAATGCATGGGATAGATTGGCAACAAATAAAGAAAAAAGGGAAAGAATAAAAGGCAAAACTTAGCATGATATAATGGTGAGAATGCATAGAATAGAATGAAAAAAAGACGGAATAGTATGGTAATAATATACAGGGTAGAACAGTGAGACAAGGCATGGTAACGTAGGGAGAATGTACACAATAATAAATACAAGGTTGGTAAAAATGCACAGGACAGACTGATAAAAATGAATGGGAATAACTGGTAAGAATCCATTAATTAATGCAGTCAAAATTAGTATGACAGATTAGTAAAAATTCATGGATAGGATGGTAAAGAACACCAAAGAGAGAGGTGGAAATAGCCATGATAGGATGGAGAGAAGGCATAGAACAGAAAGTGAGACTCTGCATATTACATTGTATGTGACAGAATGTTGGGAATAGGTGACATGAGATGGATAATAATAACAAAGTGCCCAGATTCACAGCATTCCATCCATGACCTTCATTAAGTGGATATATTAATATCCTTTTTAACAAAACCTTACCTTTTTCTTATCAAAACCCACCCCACACAAATGGTTTTAAAGTTTTAGCAATGTTCCTATTTCATCTTAGATAAAAGTTTAAAATGACAGGACGGGCGAAACTAATTTGATTCACTCCATGTCCCCTGTAACGGAAATGGTTCTTCAATGTCACTTTGAACATCTCGTTTTCTGGCAAAACTAGTTGTGCCAATGAGCTTTGTGCCCGTGCACTGACCCTCTTTGCGAATGACTGATCTCCTGACTGTCACAAAACTTTAATCCCGAAAAAGCATTTCATTCTGTATAAAGCAGTACTGAGAATTTACAGAGCTAATTCCGATGCTGATAGAGTTCCAGGCCGTGCTTTCGCTTTCTTATACACTGTATAAGGGCCCTTGGGGCTCTTTGCTGCATTCTGGGCTGGGTTGCACAATGATTTCTTCTCAGACATCCCAGTGTCCTGGAAATGCAGATTCTATTCACTGGGATAGTTTAATGCTAGGGAAGAAATGGCATTTGCTGCAGAGGGGACCCATTGTTAGATAATGTCTTTCACAGACATAATAACAATGTCGAACATATCAATAACATATCAATAACATCTTAATAAAATCAGCTTGGTACCCCAATAATAGGAAGAATAGACAGGCAATGGGGAATGTTTTTAAGTTTCTATTAAATAATACAATAAAGAAAAATAGATATATTATCAGGATATACCTGAAAATGTGCCTCACCCCCCCCCAGCTTTTATTGACCTCCGCCTGCCTTCTTCCCACAGATCACCCAAGGCTGTTGGAGGGGTGGCTGGGATCTCTGTGTTTATGTGTTCTCCCCACTCCCCCCTTCCTTCCTTCCTTCCCCTGCCTTCCTGCATTGCCAAACCCCTCTCTCTTCTCTAAATACAGCCCTGGGTTTAGAGAATAGGAATACCTATGAAATGATAACTGCAATTAACATCAAGCCATGTTTAAAGAGTTGTTTAACAACATTTGTAGGACATTAAAAACATTTAGGATTTGTCTATATTTAATTTAGTAAGTGCCCATAATGGTTAATCCAGCATAGGGCTCAGCCTGTTCAGAGTTGGTGGAGTTGTTTTAAATTCCAAGGTAGATTTTCCCTAGCAACAGCAATTCTACACCTTGTTCTGCCCCAAGGACGGCTTTTGTCATGCCGACTGCCCTCAGCCCACCCTATGCGCTTACCTTTCAGGGGGTTGGGTTTCAGGGGGGATGAATTGATAGCACTATTGCCCTCTCTGCACTAGAACATTTCAGATTTAATACCTGGAAAAACGTCTCTTAAAATAACCAGAAGTAGCTTTTTGTCACCCCTGGTACCAGCAGGGCACTGCTGCCTGAATGGTTCTCCTCATGGCAGGAGCACCCCTGAGCAGCCTGAGGCTCCAAAGAGAAGGGCAGAAAGGGTAAGTACCCTGAACTTGTCCACTTGAATCATCTGGACTGAAGCGCATAAGCTCAGGAAACTAACCAAGCTAGTTCAGAAGGGAGAATGCAGAATCCTCTGTAGCAAGAGTGGTAGAGCTCCTAAGTAACATTACATATAGATTAAATATAACATTGCATATTACATTATATAGAGATATAAAATATAACAACACTTAAGGGTGAATACACGGAGCTAATAGCAGCAGCTACTTGTCGTGGCTACTAAATTAGACAATGTTGATCATTTACTGATAATTGTCTCTACGTGTGTTTTAGCAGAGGCATTTCTCAGTATTGTCTATGGCAGGGTATTTTCTGGTCTTCAGTAGCGGTGACAAGTAGCTGCTACTAATTAGCTCTGTGTGTCTTCATTCTTACAGTTGTTCCTTTAGGAACAGTGGCTGAGGTACCAGACACAATTCCATGGAGATTATTTGAGTGTGCAATCCCTAGTGAGTAAGAGGTACCAGACACAATTCCATGGAGATTATTTGAGTGTGCAGTACCTAGTGAGTAAGAGGTACCAGACACAATTCCATGGAGATTATTTGAGTGTGCAATCCCTAGTGAGTAAGAGGTACCAGACACAATTCCATGGAGATTATTTGAGTGTGCAATCCCTAGTGAGTAAGAGGTACCAGACACAATTCCATGGAGATTATTTGAGTGTGCAGTACCTAGTGAGTAAGAGGTACCAGACACAATTCCATGGAGATTATTTGAGTGTGCAATCCCTAGTGAGTAAGAGGTACCAGACACAATTCCATGGAGATTATTTGAGTGTGCAATCCCTAGTGAGTAAGAGGTACCAGACACAATTCCATGGAGATTATTTGAGTGTGCAATCCCTAGTGAGTAAGAGGTACCAGAGACAATTCCATGGAGATTATTTGAGTGTGCAGTACCTAGTGAGTAAGAGGTACCAGACACAATTCCATGGAAATTATTTGAGTGTGCAATCCCTAGTGAGTAAGAGGTACCAGACACAATTCCATGGAGATTATTTGAGTGTGCAATCCCTAGTGAGTAAGAGGTACCAGACACAATTCCATGGAGATTATTTGAGTGTGCAATCCCTAGTGAGTAAGAGGTACCAGACACAATTCCATGGAGATTATTTGAGTGTGCAATCCCTAGTGAGTAAGAGGTACCAGACACAATTCCATGGAGATTATTTGAGTGTGCAATCCCTAGTGAGTAAGAGGTACCAGACACAATTCCATGGAGATTATTTGAGTGTGCAATCCCTAGTGAGTAAGAGGTACCAGACACAATTCCATGGAGATTATTTGAGTGTGCAATCCCTAGTGAGTAAGAGGTACCAGACACAATTCCATGGAGATTATTTGAGTGTGCAATCCCTAGTGAGTAAGAGGTACCAGAGACAATTCCATGGAGATTATTTGAGTGTGCAGTACCTAGTGAGTAAGAGGTACCAGACACAATTCCATGGAAATTATTTGAGTGTGCAATCCCTAGTGAGTAAGAGGTACCAGACACAATTCCATGGAGATTATTTGAGTGTGCAATCCCTAGTGAGTAAGAGGTACCAGACACAATTCCATGGAGATTATTTGAGTGTGCAATCCCTAGTGAGTAAGAGGTACCAGACACAATTCCATGGAGATTATTTGAGTGTGCAATCCCTAGTGAGTAAGAGGTACCAGACACAATTCCATGGAGATTATTTGAGTGTGCAATCCCTAGTGAGTAAGAGGTACCAGACACAATTCCATGGAGATTATTTGAGTGTGCAATCCCTAGTGAGTAAGAGGTACCAGACACAATTCCATGGAGATTATTTGAGTGTGCAATCCCTAGTGAGTAAGAGGTACCAGACACAATTCCATGGAGATTATTTGAGTGTGCAATCCCTAGTGAGTAAGAGGTACCAGACACAATTCCATGGAGATTATTTGAGTGTGCAATCCCTAGTGAGTAAGAGGTACCAGACACAATTCCATGGAGATTATTTGAGTGTGCAATCCCTAGTGAGTAAGAGGTACCAGACACAATTCCATGGAGATTATTTGAGTGTGCAATCCTAGTGAGTAAGAGGTACCAGAGACAATTCCATGGAGATTATTTGAGTGTGCAGTACCTAGTGAGTAAGAGGTACCAGACACAATTCCATGGAAATTATTTGAGTGTGCAATCCCTAGTGAGTAAGAGGTACCAGACACAATTCCATGGAGATTATTTGAGTGTGCAATCCCTAGTGAGTAAGAGGTACCAGACACAATTCCATGGAGATTATTTGAGTGTGCAATCCCTAGTGAGTAAGAGGTACCAGACACAATTCCATGGAGATTATTTGAGTGTGCAATCCCTAGTGAGTAAGAGGTACCAGACACAATTCCATGGAGATTATTTGAGTGTGCAATCCCTAGTGAGTAAGAGGTACCAGACACAATTCCATGGAGATTATTTGAGTGTGCAGTACCTAGTGAGTAAGAGGTACCAGACACAATTCCATGGAGATTATTTGAGTGTGCAATCCCTAGTGAGTAAGAGGTACCAGACACAATTCCATGGAGATTATTTGAGTGTGCAATCCCTAGTGAGTAAGAGGTACCAGACACAATTCCATGGAGATTATTTGAGTGTGCAATCCCTAGTGAGTAAGAGGTACCAGAGACAATTCCATGGAGATTATTTGAGTGTGCAGTACCTAGTGAGTAAGAGGTACCAGACACAATTCCATGGAAATTATTTGAGTGTGCAATCCCTAGTGAGTAAGAGGTACCAGACACAATTCCATGGAGATTATTTGAGTGTGCAATCCCTAGTGAGTAAGAGGTACCAGACACAATTCCATGGAGATTATTTGAGTGTGCAATCCCTAGTGAGTAAGAGGTACCAGACACAATTCCATGGAGATTATTTGAGTGTGCAATCCCTAGTGAGTAAGAGGTACCAGACACAATTCCATGGAGATTATTTGAGTGTGCAGTACCTAGTGAGTAAGAGGTACCAGACACAATTCCATGGAGATTATTTGAGTGTGCAATCCCTAGTGAGTAAGAGGTACCAGACACAATTCCATGGAGATTATTTGAGTGTGCAATCCCTAGTGAGTAAGAGGTACCAGACACAATTCCATGGAGATTATTTGAGTGTGCAATCCCTAGTGAGTAAGAGGTACCAGAGACAATTCCATGGAGATTATTTGAGTGTGCAGTACCTAGTGAGTAAGAGGTACCAGACACAATTCCATGGAAATTATTTGAGTGTGCAATCCCTAGTGAGTAAGAGGTACCAGACACAATTCCATGGAGATTATTTGAGTGTGCAATCCCTAGTGAGTAAGAGGTACCAGACACAATTCCATGGAGATTATTTGAGTGTGCAATCCCTAGTGAGTAAGAGGTACCAGACACAATTCCATGGAGATTATTTGAGTGTGCAATCCCTAGTGAGTAAGAGGTACCAGACACAATTCCATGGAGATTATTTGAGTGTGCAATCCCTAGTGAGTAAGAGGTACCAGACACAATTCCATGGAGATTATTTGAGTGTGCAATCCCTAGTGAGTAAGAGGTACCAGACACAATTCCATGGAGATTATTTGAGTGTGCAATCCCTAGTGAGTAAGAGGTACCAGACACAATTCCATGGAGATTATTTGAGTGTGCAATCCCTAGTGAGTAAGAGGTACCAGACACAAGCTGATAAGCAGAGAGCCAACACCCAGTTGCATTTGTGAGACTCAGTAATTACTTCATTCAAGTAATAGGGCATTTTATCATCTTTTCTCTAACATTTTATTCTGGGGCTTTCTACATAACAAAATGGCTGGACGTACAAAGATGCCATTTCAATGTTTACAGGGTGGAACAAAAGCAATGGTCTCCCTAGGGACATCCCTTCATTTCCACCAGTCCTGTATCATCCAGCAATCAGCCTCACACATCAGCTTCTAAGGCAACCTCTGCTCAGCTCCTCTCTATAACCTGGAATCCATTGCTCTCTCTCTGACCTCTTCTCTGTTTATTCTCGCAGCCCAACAGGTTTCTCAGATCTCATCAAATCAATTGGCGTTTACTCACAGGGGTCTGTATCTGAGCTGTAATATTAACATTTTCAACAAATGCTCCTGGTACCATTATTTTGGGTGTAACTTAATTTAAAGGAACAGTGACACCAAAATTTTTTTTTTTAAAATAAGGAAAATATAATGTACTGATGCCCTTCATTGGTAAAACTATAAACTACTATAGTTTATATAAACAAAGCTGCTGTGTAGCTAGAGGGGTAGCTATTTAAATTGATATAGGGCTACATGGCGATGGTTACATAGTAGATAACAGATAAGCACTGTAAAACACCATTGTATTCTACATAACTTATCTGTTATCTGCTATGTAACCTGTGTCCTTTCTCCTTTTTCCCAGATTAAATTGCTATACCCATGGCTACACAGTAGCTTATTTATACACGTATGGAGTCTGTTATCTGTTTTCTAGGAAGCTCCAAATTACGGGAATCTCCTATAAACTCAATTTTAAAAATAATATAAAAATAAAAAAATATTTTCTTTTTCGCCATAATAATAAAACAGTACCTTGTACTTTATCCCAACTAAGATATAATTATCTTTATTGGAGGCAAAACAATCTTATTTGATTTAATTCAGTTTTAAATGATTTTTTAGCAGACAAGTTATGGAGATCCAAATTACGGCAAGACCCTTTCTCCAAAAAAGGTCCCAAGCATTCTGGAAAACAGGTCCCATTGCCATTTTAGAGTCAGGACGGATTTTTTTCTCCCTCTGAGACAAATTGGAGAGGCTCCAGAAAAGGAATTTTGCCTTCCTGTGGATCAGCTAGTGGTTAGGCAGGTTTCATGTGGACGTAAAAGGTTGAACTTGATGGATATATGTCTTTTTTCTACCTAACTTACTATGTTTCTATATAAATTACAGCAAAGCCTCCCTCCTTAACAAAATGTAACAAATACAACATCACAACTAACAAAGGGATAGTGAGACTTTCCATATCTAACAGGACCTCTGCATTATGCCTGTAACAAGCCATCCAGCACTTACAGAATGCCACCTTTGCAGCTCTTATCACTAAACTGATTTTTCTTCTGCATTTCAGATCTATTTGGAGAATGTTGACCAAACAGTTGAGTTTTCTGTCCAGTCACAGAGGGTAGGAAATGTATTTCATTCTATGCACAGTAAATGCAATCTTGTAAATAACATCCCATCATTATTAAGCTCTACGGGGCAGGGACCTCCTTCCTACTGTGTCTCATACCACATGGCACTTATATATATATATTTATTGTATTTATTTATTATAACACTTGTCCTCCCTGTGTGTAAATCTGTATATTGTAAGATGTACAGTGCTGCGTATCCTTGTGACGCTTCATAAATAAAGTTATACATACATACATACATTAACCCAAGTCAAGAATTTTCCTGCTGCCTGCAGCTTGCATTAGCACTATAGCGTGTAATCTACTAATATGACCAACTTTGGTCAGCAGGCAGCTTGTGCCTTGGAGCTATGAGGCGAGGGGTGATTTTGCTGTGCCTCTGATTAGTTGTTCAGGAATTGGCCTTCCAGTTTGGCAGCCAGCCCTGGCAAATGAATTGAGAATAATATACAAGATGGTGCGACTGTTTTTTGCCTTCAAGGCTTTTTAAAGCAGCACAGAGCGAGAGAGGAATAAGAGCGAGAGAGGAATAAATGCTCATTTCAAAGGAAACAGTCATCATAAATTCTCTCAACCACATTGCCAAGAGTTGCTTTTTAATCTCTGTGTCCCATAATATTTAAACCGTAAGAGTAAAATGTTTGGATATTTTTTACAATTTGTTATGTATTTGTTTATTTCAAGTGTCTATTAATTTTAATGTCAGAATAAAGTTGAATTTTCATACTGTAAAAACTAGATCCCAAATAAAACTTAACACCTGCAACAACTCACATAAATGCAGAACAAACAGGTAACATAAACTGTTTCACTTGACGAGCAGTTTGGCTTCTATTAACAGTCCAATTCAATGAAACAGACCTGCACAGAGACTTGCTCTTCCACTGGGCGGGCCCATGTGTTTATTGTTTCTACAGACCCATTCTGTAGATTTTGATTCCCGTATTTAAGAGTGATATAGGCCTATATCTGGTTTAGGTAAGACTATAATAATTGTTCAGAGAAGGAAGGAAGGAGTGAAAAATTTTCCTACGCATACAAAAATGTATCTAAGAGTTTAGGGACAAGTTAACATCCCAAATATATTTCACATAATCACAAAACAGAAGTAACATTATTATTAAAGCTGCCTCTGAATGTGCCATGTCTAGAAGGCAAATATAAGAAGCTTACAGACTAACTGGAAAGTGTCAAATGTTTTGCAGACTATTAGATATGCCCATCATCTTACTAATACACATTCACCAGTTCCAACTAAAAATAGAGCTCTCTGGCATATTTAGAATGTTTTATTTTAACAGATGCAGAAATAAATGATCACAGGGTGGCCTGTATTCATGAGCATTTCCTTTGTTTCAAGCAGATTTGCATTCAAATGTGCCGGAATGATTGTGAAGTCCTGCTGGTACCATGCAAATAATGTGCACAGACCAGTTCTCATAGCAAAGTATTCTGACGTAAATATGAACAAACATATGGTTCTCACACTAAAACATTTCAACATTTACAGGTATGGGACCTGTTATCCAGAATGCTCGGGACCTGGGGCTTTCCAGATAAGGAATCTTTCCGTAATTTGAATCTCCATACCTTAAGTCTGCTAAAAAAAATCATTTAAACATCATTTAAACCCAATAGGATTGTTTTGCCTCCAATAAGGATTAATTATATCTTAGTTGGGATCAAGTACAGGTACTGTTTTATTATTACAGAGAAAAGGGAATCATTTAACCATTAAATAAACCCAATAGGGCTGTTCTGCCCCCAATAAGGGGTAATTATATCTTAGTTGGGATCAAGTACAGGTACTGTTTTATTATTACAGAGAAAAGGGAATCATTTAACCATTAAATAAACCCAATAGGGCTGTTCTGCCCCCAATAAGGGGTAATTATATCTTAGTTGGGATCAAGTACAGGTACTGTTTTATTATTACAGAGAAAAGGGAATCATTTAACCATGAAATAAACCCAATAGGGCTGTTCTGCCCCAATAAGGGGTAATTATATCTTAGTTGGGATCAAGTGCAAGGTTCTGTTTTATTATTACAGAGAAAAGGGAATCATTTAACCATTAAATAAACCCAATAGGGCTGTTCTGCCCCCAATAAGGGGTAATTATATCTTAGTTGGGATCAAGTACAAGGTACTGTTTTATTATTACAGAGAAAAAGGAAATAATTTTAAAAAATTAGAATTATTTGCTTATAATGGAGTCTATGGGAGATGGCCTTTCCGTAATTCGGCCTTTCCGTAATTCTGGATAACAGGTTTCCGGACAAGGGATCCTATACCTGTATATACCTTGTCCATAAATATCAGCTAATAATGTCTCATTGTAAACATGTTTACTAGCAATGGGTTATAGGATTCATTCACACTGATGTGTCAGTCTCAGCTATAGCAAGATACAAATATATTATACACTGTAAATCAACCAAATGTAGGGTTGCCAACTTTGGCGGGTTTCAAACCTGGACAAAGGGGCGCGTGTGATGACGCCATTACATTATGATGTTTCTTGCCATGTGATGATGTCAGGGGCAGGGTTATTGCATCCGTCGGGCGCAATTCAGAGGGTTTGTGCCTGGTTTTCAGAATTTTGAAAACTGCCCGGAAGGTTTTGACCTGGACAACCCCTTGAAAATCTGGACAGGTGGTAATCCTGACCAAATGTGGTTCTAAAGACAGATTGAGTCCCACTGTGATGCAGACTGGTAAGGGTGGAAAGAGCTGCCAATTCCATTCTCCTCCATGACTTATAATATCCTTATATTTTTGAATAGGGTGTGCATTATTCACTATACATACTAAATCAGTCTCCAGGGACTTTTCAAATAAGAGAGCAGGAGAGAAAGGCCAAACTACAGAAACGAGTTGGAATGCATAGTTTAAGCTGAAAAAATGAATATTTTCTTCCCCCAAAATGTTCATATCGAGAAACTTCTTTTTGCAGAAAGAGTGGGGCAAGACCTGTGGGATTCTGTATATTACTGAAAATATTCATCTTTAGTATTTAGACCTACAGTTTAAAGCTTTAGCACTTATAGGAAGCAAAGTGTTTCTGTTCTCCGTCATATCACTACAATTATAGGCAGAGATCTGGGGAGGTGTCGAAATACTGGGTAACTTACGAATGCAGCCACAAGAGCGGTAGTATTAAGATGGATTCAAATGGTGTGCTTATTGACACCACGCATTGAAGGTACTTGTGTCCAAACAAGATTTTGCTCTTCCGTATAGTTGTTCCAAGCACCATGGCGTACGTCCTGCCTCTTCTGCTTCATCAAGCGCAAGTGACCTATTGATGCTGGGAAACCCTGGAGCTACCACAACCCTGAGCAGGGGATGTGCAGCCCCAGAGTGAATACAGCACAGCCTGTGATCTTTCTGCAGTGACTATAGTGGCATGGCTAGGTTTAATATGCTGGTTATCCATTGTATGTAGTAATCATACTGGCTTGTCTGGGGTTAATATGCAGATTAACCATCCATTATCTGTAGTAATTATAGTGGCACATCTCAGGTTAATAAACTGATTATCCATTATCTGTACCAATGATACTGTCACATCTTGGGTTAATATGCAGGTTTCCATTTTCCACAGTAATTATACAGGCATGTCTGGTTAAAATGCCAGTTATCTGTTTTATTTAGTGATTATACGTGGTCTTCTGGGGTTAACATGCTCGTTATCCATTTTCTTGAGTAATTACAATGGCACCTCTGGGGTATGTTTTGGTAAAATGGATATGGTATTTAGGGGGGTCTTCACAAAGTGTATGTGATGAAAAAATGTTCACAGCAGCGTGGCAGATTGTCATGGTTCATAATCTCTACTTAAACAGCTTCTTAGTTATACAATTATGTAAGTTGTGAGCAACTTTATGTGCTTTTGCTGGTCTAGAAAACCAGGTTGCATTTGCTTGATTACTTTCTAAGGCACACACAATAAGCTACTCCATTACCCGCTCACCTTCTCCCTAGAGCAGGACAACATGAGTGACTACATATCCTACTATTGGCCTGCCCACTGTTTGTACTTTGACCACCCATAAGAATTCTGCCCAAGCTCCTCCTTTTAGTCTTTTAATAAACAACCTGCTATTGCCCGTACACTACCATGGAGCACTGCAAACACTCAAGAAAACTAAACCAGGCATAAACAAGCACACATGCATCACGCAACCTGCTCATATGTAGCACAGCATTGGACACTCAACGGCTTGACTGGGAAATATGATTTCTTTCCAAACATACTCATTACTGATTAAAATGTCATCTTTACAGGTTAAAACATGTAGAGTGTGAGACCTCTACAGACCACAGTCCCTATTTATTGCCCTTGAGGAAATTGCCAGCACAAGGAGATTGTACCATTGCGGCTATTTCTGTATCATGCCCCAGGAAACCCAGATTAACATTTAATTTGTTCTTGTCAGCTCTCTCCAGGCCTTCGGTCTAATAATTATCCAAGTCAGTGCTTCAGATCTCACATTATTAGATCAAAGTTGCTAAGTGACCAACAAAAGAAAAGGGCCAAATTGGTCGTTTATCAACCACACACAGTTGTTGGAAGTTATTTTCTAGCCAATGCTGTCTTCGTGCAATTTCAGCCTCACTTCCCCGTCTGTAATTAATGTTTTTTTTCCTCCATTAAAATCCTTTCTAATGTGATTTATAAAATATAATTTCCACTGCTGTGTTGAGTTGCATCTAGTCTGGAGAATACGCCACTATATTTCAGTATATATGTAGCTCTATAACAGACATAGAAATGGGGTTCAACCCTCATGGTGGCAGACTGCAGTGAATATACTCCTGTTATGAAACAGACACCGACACTGGTACACACAAAGGACAAAATGGTGCCAGGGGTTCTTTTACAATACAATACAATATTTTAGTTTCTAGGGGAAATGATGCTGATGGTGTTTATTAAATGATATAAAACTCATGGCACAGCATTCAGAAAATCTCATGTGAAAAGACCTCTCTCTTTCTATCTGGTGTTATACAGATATGATTAGACAATGAATGGAAACAGAGGGAGAAGATGGCACATCAGATGGCAGTTCAGATGTATATACATTTTTTGTGTGTCCTTGTTATATGCTCAGCTGGATAAAAAACATTTCAATCTGTGATCAGTTTTACTGATAGCAATGTAGGAAAGAAAAGCTTCTTGTGGTATATAATATCGAATGAATAGAACAGTAACTGGTGGAATTATATAAATTGCCCCAGGTACTCTCAGCTGATTTTATTATTCTATGTGACCCCCAGGAGAAGGATCCACTTGGCAGGGGTTGGCTGGAAGGCCACTAGGGCAGAAAGAGCCAGGACTTGACAAATTTAATTAAATGGCCTGAGAGCAGGGAAAGCAAGTGGGGCAGTAGGACAGTGGGAGGGTGTCGCTGGGGGCACATTGTGGGTAAGTTACTCCACTGCATATGGGCATACTCCATTCCCCTGCCAAAGCTCCCTAGACACAGGCCGTCGAGTGCCTACATGGCAAATACAGCTCTGCTAAGAGTAAGAGTCTGCCTAAGGGCAGTTAGCAAAGCAGTCAGAAGCCCCACTGAGGAGAGCAAATGGGTAGAATGGGTGGCATTGACCAATGTAGGAACTAAAGGGCAATGGCTGAGAGACATAGAAATGCCAAGAGGACTGGACCCCTGTTAGTGAGCACTGCCTCTGGATATAACAAATACCCATATATAAATAACATAACAAAAAGTAATATTCTGGAAACTGTGAAGTCAGTGTATTTAATACCATGCTGGAGTAATGCCTGAGAACATCTAGCAAATAAACACTTCACTGTTTTTTAAGAACCACTGGCGCCAATGTTACTGAACATAATAATGTGTGGAAAGTCAGTGTGGAAACTCCTATGGCGACGGCCCCCCTAAAAGAGAGAGTTTTATGTAACACATACTCAGCTGGGAGTTCCAGGGAGTTGTGCCGTTCCAGGCTTGTGTGCTAAGCCTCTGTCCCTATTTATGCCACACATGTCCATACATATATGAAATATAATAGATATTATCTTGGACAGCTCTTGATTAAATTGACATTGACAGGGCCACTTGTCTGTATTCCTTGAATGGCGCTTCCTTCAGCACAGGCCATACGCTCGGCAGCATTTTATAGCTGTTCCTAATAATAAACATGTTGGTTCCCTTTGAGGACAATCACATTTGCTGCAGGACATGCCAAGTAAGCAGAAAGCAGTGGGTTTGCTGAGCGCTTATGTCTCATTCTGGGAATGTTTGCCTGCGTTAGACATTGACATATTTACAATGTCAGTCCACTGAAAGAATTCCCTGTGGCCTCCATCGATTTTACTGTCAATCACTGTGCTTTTCCTGCAGATCAGACACTGCCAGATTCAGAAAAATATACATTCTTCATTAGTGCCCTCGGGACTCAAGCTGCAACCCTTGTCGGGCACTGGACTGGCACCCTGCCACAACTGTCCCACTGGTATGTTCCCTATTCAATGTCATGTTCACCTTTATATTAAAGGGGTAGCTCATCTTTGCTTTAACTTTTATTATAGAATGGCCAATTCATTTAGTCTCCATTTTTTATTTTGTGTAGTTTTTAAATTATTTGCCTTCTTTTTCTGATTCTTTCCAGCTTTCAAATGAGAGTCACTGACCCCAGCAGCCAAAAACCTATTGTTACTTTTTACTACTTATGGTTCTGTTTAGGCCCTCTCCTCTTCATATTCCCACCACCGACACAGGGAAAACTGAGAAGATGTTGTTTTATTGTTACTTTATTGTTTTGTCTTTTATGTAATTGCAGTTTCAGTCCCTCTCCTATTGATCTTTCATACTGACTTCCAAAACGTTGCCTGTTTGTTAGGGTAATTAAATCCTAGTAACCAGATTTCCATTCTGAGCCTGAGGGTTGGCATCTGTATCTGCACAGTGCATTAAGTACATACTTTATGTTTATTGGAATCAATCCTTCATAAAGTGCCAGGCATGCCCCTTACACCTGTGCAAGTGTTTTATATGAACTCATCAGAGAGGCACTCAACCCAACATTGTGGCTTCTCGTATTCAGTTAACTAAACCACTCTCTGGCACTAAAGCCTTGCCATTGTCAGTGTCCCCATTCACAAGTACAAAAGGTGCTTGTATAACTTGTATCCTGTAAACCTGCACATATCTATTCCTGCATAGGCACCGAGCCAGTTGAACTTCAAATAACATCAGCTTCTGTCCCTTCAACAAGGCTTTTGTATGTTTGTCCAACAAAGAGCTGATTATTGCCATGTATTCCGTGCTTTTAATTAAGCACCTTGCATCCCTGCAGGATGCCCTCATGCAAACGACCCTGCCAAAGGGCAACGATACCTACATGCAAATATACTTTGGATAGAAATCTGTCATTGTTCCCGATATTTTGGGGGAAACAAAGAGAGTACAGTTTGCACACAATGAGCTACTTTTATTTAATAATGAAACCTTCGTTGTTGTGCCTTCTGGAAAAGTGCAAAATAGCCACATGGCGCAGGCTGTTTATTACAAGAATGGCCTGTTTGAAATACTTTTCTGGTGCTCATTTTTAAGTGGGTTTTTGGCTGCATTTTTCCTGGCATCTCCCTGTGCCACTTATGATTCATGCAGCATACTGAACTTTAGCCATCTAACCACTATGTGAGCCCTGATGCCCCTCTGGCCAGTAGAATTTTCTTTAGGATGTCTATATAGGAGTACCTGTCCTGGGATATGCACATCCTGGGCCTGCAGTGAAGCGCCTGTGGGTAGAAACAATGGGGGATAGCAGCTATAGTAAGGTTCTAAGATGGTGACAGCAGAGCAAGATGGTGCCAGTAAAAGTGGACATTCACAAGCAGCTGATTTGGAAGCTTATCTGCCTTTATATGGGGCCCTCCACTGGGCATAGCTGACCGATATCTGGGCAAAAATTCCCCAGTTGTCAATCTGTCAGGTTTGATTTTCCTGTCGGATTAAGGATGCAGTCCTCACACTGATGCCCTGTATCCCTATTGTTGTGATTCAACCCTAGAGCCAAACGAAAAGGTGAGCCCGATATCCGCTATCGTTCACCTTAGGTTGTTATTTTATGGAAATATCATCTCATTGTGGGCAACCTCACCAAATGTTTAGATCTGATCAGGAAAGGCCAATTTAACACTATTTATCAGTGTTGCCCAATCTGAAGCCCTACATGTATGATTTAGGTTTAAATCCACAAGCACAATGATTCCAAACCACTGGCTCAGGGGCACCATGTTGCTCACCACCCACTTTGATGTTGCTCCCAGTGGCCCCAGAGTAGGTGCCATCCTTACATTTCTGGCTTGGAGACAAGTTTTGGAAGCCCAGAGACACAGTTTTACTCCAAGCAGAGCCTCCTGCAGGCCAGCAGTCCACATGGGGCTACCAAACAGCCAATCACAGCCCTTATTTGGCATACTCAAAGAACTTTTTCATGTTTGTGTGGCTCACCAACACTTTTTACATCTGAGTGTGGCTTAGGAGTAAAAAAGGTTGGGGATCCCTGCTCTAGCAGAAGGCTGTTGGGGGCGACTAAGGGAAAAATGCATTGTGTAGTGCACTTTTGGTTGATTAAAACCGGGCATTTATTTAATTTCATATATATATATATATATATATATATATATATATATAAGTTTAGTGTATAAATGCCAGAACTATTTAGCATTTTGTACAGAGTGTAGAACAGCTGCGGTTTGGAAATTACTGTTTTATCCTATGAGCAGAAATTCTGATTTAACACAAAAAAGACACAGACTCTAATTGTAACTCATCTATTATTCATATGTTCCATGTAATTCTTATGTGCTACATGCAAACAGTTCCATGCACTCCTGCCACTGTGCCACAGCATGAAATCTCATTGACATTTAATGGGAGGAACAGGAGATCTGATAATAGCTTTATTCTACCGTTAATTTCTTAGAATAAGCAGAGTTTATTCAATTTTGAAGACCATATAATTTTATTTGGCCCTACCCTTTGTTGTACAGAAGAGAAATATTTATTGTTTTGCTGGCAACCACCTGTGTATCAAACATTCTACCCAGAGGTTGCACAGCGGAAGGGTGATCACAGGCATGTCATATTGGATGAATGATAAATCATTATAGATACGTAGTTGCTGGTACAATGCTGGATGCCAAAGACTTACTTTTCATATGTTTTTCATATCAGAGTAGCCTGATTACTGAGAAACCCAGCTGCAAGAAGCAACACGCAGACCCAGCTTAGCGACAAGGGAAATAATGCCATTTTATGTGCATTTTAATGACCAGGTGGAAAATAAATCTCCCTGCAACCCCCAGTTTAGAGCACTCGCACTGGGATCTATAGAATACACAGAAGTCCTGGTGTACAGAGACATTTAATAATCCCGCATTAGTCCAAGAGCCAAACTACTCTTGGAACCGCCAATGTTGCATCCCCAAATTTTTAGGGGTCCCACGGAACGTTCTTGTCACTTTGCTTACACTGATGCAATTTCCTCTCTTTGCCAGGCATATTTGTACATACCCTTGGAAAATGACTCGCAGTCATATTATACAGTAAAAGAGATCACACTGAGAGCAATGGTCTTGAAACCCCAAGATCATTATATAAGGCAGTGCTGTCCAACTTCTGTTGTACCGAGGGCCGGAATTTTTCCGACCTACGTGGTGGAGGGCCGATAATGGAAGCCAGTTTTGACCACTCCCCTTTTTGAAACCGCACTCACTTGAAACCACACCCATGTTATCACATGACCATACCCATATTAATGGTTGTAGTACAGCAAAAACCTGCCATACTCTGCCTGCCCTACCCTGCCTGTGTGCCATACTCTGCCTGCCCTACCCTGCCTTTGTGTGTGCCATACTCTGCCTGCCCTACCCTGCCTGTGCGTGCCATACTCTCCCTACCCTGCCTGCGTGCCATACTTTCACTGTGTGTGCCATTTTGGCTGGTTTGTGCCATACTTGGCCTGTGTGTGCCATACTCTGCCTGCCCTACCCTGCCTGTGCGTGCCATACTCTCCCTACCCTGCCTGTGTGTGCCATACTCTGCCTTCCCTACCCTGCCTGCGTGTGCCATACTTTCACTGTGTGTGCCATTCTTGGCTGGTTTGTGCCAAACTTGGCCTGTGTGTGCCATACTCTGCCTGCCCTACTCTGCCTGTATGTGCCATAATCTGCCTTCCCTACCCTGCCTGTGTGTGCCATACTCTGCTTGCCCTATGCTGCCTGTGTGTATGGCACACACAGGCAGCATACAGTGACACAATGCTGGCACTGCTCCTACAGTCTGCACAATAACTATATATTAAAAAACTTTTTAATTGCAGTGGGGTTTCTACTGCTCCTGAGGTGTGAACAGGGGAACAATGTGGGTGATTACAGCTTGAGCCTGAGGTGTGAACACTGCAGGGGGGGAACAATGCAGAGATTAAAAGGTGTGAACAACACAGGGGATTACATATTTAAACAATAAAGCCTGATTACAGCCTGAATCTGAGGTGAGAACCATGCAGGGGGGGGCAGTTAATCACAGTACTGATACCATTTAAAGCTTACACAAGAGTAAGCCATCAAAGCAGCCAGACAGGTGGGGGCCACACAGAGGGGGGTCGCGGGCCGCCAGTTGGACAGCACTGAGGAATAACAGTGAGTGCTAACTCCCCAACAGTGGGAGGCCATGGGCAATGCCCACCCCTAGACACATTATATACAGTGAGAAGCTGGGGTACTGGCACCCCAAATACATTAAATACAGTGAGAGGCAAGAGCAGCCCAAGTATAATACATACAGTCAGAGGCAGAGGCACTGGCACCCAAAGTACAATACATACAGTCAGAGGCAGAGGCACTGGCACCCAAAGTACAATATATACAGTCAGAGGCAGGAGCACTGGCACCCAAAGTACAATATATACAGTCAGAGGCAGGAGCACTGGCACCCAAAGTACAATATATACAGTCAGAGGCAGGGGCACTGGCACCCCAAGTACAATACATAGAGTCAGGGGCACTGGCACCACAAGTACAATAGATACAGTCAGAGGCAGGGGCACTGGCACCCCAAGTACAATACATACAGACAGAGGCAGGGGCACTGGCACCCCAAGTACAATACATACAGTCATAGGCAGGGGCACTGGCACCCCAAGTACAATACATACAGTCAGGGGCACTGGCACCACAAGTACAATAGATACAGTCAGAGGCAGGGGCACTGGCACCCCAAGTACAATACATAGAGTCAGGGGCACTGTCACCACAAGTACAATAGATACAGTCAGAGGCAGGGGCACTGGCACCCCAAGTACAATACATAGAGTCAGGGGCACTGGCACCCCAAGTACAATACATAGAGTCAGGGGCACTGGCACCCCAAGTACAATACATAGAGTCAGGGGCACTGGCACCCCAAGTACAATACATAGAGGCAGGGGCACTGGAACCACAAGTACAATAGATACAGTCAGAGGCAGGGGCACTGGCACCCCAAGTACAATACATAGAGTCAGGGGCACTGTCACCACAAGTACAATAGATACAGTCAGAGGCAGGGGCACTGGCACCCCAAGTACAATACATAGAGTCAGGGGCACTGGCACCCCAAGTACAATACATAGAGTCAGGGGCACTGGCACCCCAAGTACAATACATAGAGTCAGGGGCACTGGCACCCCAAGTACAATACATACAGACAGAGGCAGGGGCACTGGCAACCCAAGTACAATACATACAGTCATAGGCAGGGGCACTGGCACCCCAAGTACAATACATAGAGTCAGGGGCACTGGCACCCAAAGTACAATATATACAGTCAGAGGCAGGGGCACTGGCACCCCAAGTACAATACATAGAGTCAGGGGCACTGGCACCACAAGTACAATAGATACAGTCAGAGGCAGGGGCACTGGCACCCCAAGTACAATACATAGAGTCAGGGGCACTGGCACCACAAGTACAATAGATACAGTCAGAGGCAGGGGCACTGGCACCCCAAGTACAATACATAGAGTCAGGGGCACTGGCACCACAAGTACAATAGATACAGTCAGAGGCAGGGGCACTGGCACCCCAAGTACAATACATACAGACAGAGGCAGGGGCACTGGCACCCCAAGTACAATACATACAGTCATAGGCAGGGGCACTGGCACCCCAAGTACAATACATACAGTCAGAGGCAGGGGCACTGGCACCCCAAGTACAATACATAGACAGTTAATGGAGTGCTTTAATTGGCCACTTAAGTCATGCTTAGGAAGGTAGGAAGGAGAGCTGCTCTGCATTGATAAAGTTCAAATACACCATGTGGTTCTCCCAAAATGCTCTGTAAGGCAGGGCAAAATTCACTAAGGCTAAAAGCAAGTACAGGTGCTAGGACTCTTTGGTGCTCAAATGAGGGGGGAAGTTTTGCCTTCTTCTGGATCAACTAGCAGTTAGGCAGGTTTTCATTATAATATACAGTGTATAAACATAAAAGGTTGAACTCTATGGACTTGAGTCTTTTTTCAATCTAAGTAACCTTGTTCCTGTGTAAATGTGTGGTGTGAGCCTGCCCTGGCACTGAGCCAAGCTGGGGCAGCTGGGAGAGCAGAGGAGAAAATACAAATACTGTCAGTGAAATATTTTCATTTACCAGACTGAGTTTCCATAATAGTAGCCAAGGCACTTATAAAGAGCAGGTTTCCAAGGGATTCTGACTGCCAAGGAACTAATCTGCTCTGGCTCCATTTATTTGTTTGTTTGCATATATTGTGGACAATTGAAAAGCGCCCTGTCTTGTGCAAAACCCTGCTGTGCATACCTGCGTGTAGTTACATGAGGCGCCATTGTTCTCTCTACTCAAGCAGAAAATGCTGCTCTGGCAGCTCTGAAAATGAATCCCCTCCATACTTACTTTTAATTGTTATCATACCCTCTAGGGGCTACACACTTTCATTCAGGCTGTGTACTTAGGGCAGAAGTAGTTCTACTGTGTTGAGCAGGGGCGGGCCAAGCCGACTGGGCGCCCTAGGCAACCCGGTCGGCCAACTCCGCCTACCTCCCGGCGGGGCGATTAGATCGGTCATTGCCTCCACCGCTAATGACAAGCGACTGAGGCAATGACAAAGTAGCACTAGGGGTAGGCAGGAGAGGTACCTGCCTGGTGCCCCCCAATCGTTGCGCCCTAGGCAGCTGCCTCTTCTGCCTACCCCTAGTTCTGGCCCTGGTGTTGAGCTACACACACACACATATATATATGTATATATATAGAAAGAGGGGGTGTTACAGTACAGTTGCCCCTGTAAAGGTGAAGTCACACGGAGCTACTAGTAGCAGCTACTTGTCTACTAAAATAGACAGTGCTGATCATTTACTGATAACTGTCTGTAGGTGTATTTTAGCAGAGGAAATTCTTAGTATTGTCTATGTCAGGGTATTTTCTGGAGTTTAGTAACCATGAAAAAGTAGTTGCTACTAGTAGCTCTGTGTGTCTTCACCCTAAGGGGCTGATTCACTAAAGGTCCTTAACATTTATCGCATAGTTTTTTGCGTTAAAAAGTGTGCGATAATTAAGTACAGAAGTCATTTCCCATGCGTTAATACTCATATCACATGCGCAAAAAACGCATTATCGCAAAGCGTTATTTTTAATGCATTGCGGTAATTATCGCATAGAAATAATACTAACGCATTCACAAACACATATGAAGCATTAAATGCGTGAAATATTGCCATAATCTGTGCTAATATTAGCACCTACTTGGGGGAGGTGGTACTCAAAAAACATTGCGGTTCGTGAGCGTTTGGCAAGACGGATTTTTGTTGACTTGTGAAGAAGAGGATCAGGTATGTGTTGGCCCTAGAGTGATGCATCCTAGAGTTTTCAGGGAAATGGTCATTTTCATAATGCTAGTGTTCTGAACGTGCGCTAATATTGCGTGCGGCGAAATATATCGCAGAAAATAATGCTTGAAAATCGGTCATTGCCAGATAAATAACGACAAGAACATTGCTTCTTAATTCAGACAAGTGTCCTTTTTAGTGAATCGATTGTTAAAAAAATAAGAAGTGATAATATTTTTAAAGCATGCAATAAATAGCACTCGTTTTTTCAACCTTTAGTGAATCGGCCCCTAAGTATCATAAACCTTATGGCAGAGCTCTCTCTTTTACATAATGATATTAGCTGCAATATATACACATTAACCCCTCATTATACTTCTAGCTTTGGGGTTAGGACTATTTGGACAGGCTGCTTGTTAGTCTCATTGATTATTTCCTTGCTGTGACTGTAGTCACTCAGGCTGCATGGAAGTCAGCCTGGACCTGATGGATATCCTCTGTATTATATTATATAGAAATTCAGGTTGTAACACTGAGCTGCAGCTACTGCAACTAATTAGAGTATACAGAGAGCTTTAGTTGGAGTATATAGAGAGGGCGTTGGGGCTTAGTCGGGAATAGGGCAAAGCCTGAATACAGTAACTTTCCCAGGCTTTGCTTTAATAAGTCTGGTTTTATTGAGTCACAGATTTCAGCTTGTGCCCAGAGTACAGTCTGCTGCTACTGTGGATGGAACCGACATATAGTATAATCCCCTGTCTAGTAGGTTTCCAGATATCGTTGGGTGCATATAAAAAAAAACGAGCCTGCATATTGTAGCGTGGATGTAGTTTTACTGCATTTATGGGTGTGTGATATATATATACTGTATATATGTATGTGTGTATAGCATACAGCATCAACCCTTGGAAGAAGCGGTTGGGTGGACAGCAAGTCAGGAAGGCAGATGGTGATTATTGGCAAGCATTCCCTCTGGGAAAAGGGGATTTCCTTCATGCTTGCAGATTGTATAAAACCCACAGCACCTGCGAAAATACCGTACTAGCACAATGTCGCTTGCAGTTTCACAGCACTCAGCTTGCATATCAGTTGGGGGTAGAAGCAATCTCATCATCTGTGCAATTATATAGAATTAGCAACCCCCCCCAAGATTATATAATATGAGCCTGCTTTTTGTATCTTCCCTTTGTACACTGGGGGTAGAGGTAGGTTTACTATTTTTATATATTTAAGCTCATCACTTATCTCTCCAGCACAGTGTTAGCCTTTATTTCTTAGAACTTGATTTAGATTTTGTCAGCAGAAAGTAGTTCCCCAGTGTCAATATAACATTTGATGATCACCTGGGGGGGGGGGGTGATCAAGGAGTAAGGGTACAAGCAAGCAAGAAGCTAATAGTCCCCATCCCAGTCACAACAAGGTTATCAGTTATTTCTTTCTGTGGCTAGTTGTCACTACAGTGACCATATTATCAAAACCTAAGGAAAAGTGATTGGTTTTGAAGGAGGTTCTCTTCTGTGACTGCACGGTGGGTTGATTGATACAGACGCTACTGCTGCTTGTGCTAGGTTACAGCCTGCTTGGATTTCCTATCATTGCAACTCTGCAGATTCAGGACCGGCAGCAGGGCTGCTGAACTTCTCTCATGGTTGGTGGTGCAGCTCCTGCTTGGGGCCATCCTCTTTGTAGGTAGAGGCAGCCTAATACTCATTGGTGGATATAATAACATAGTGCTCAACTCAAGTCTTCAGTGAGGAACAGCAGAGCATAGTAGCGATCTCTTATGGAATTCTGGCTTTGAATATTGCCTTGGGGTGAGCCTGGCAAGGTTGTATTTATTTGATAAAATATGAATAAATGCTGTGGTCATTTTACCTATTTATGGCTCCTGGTATTTTATTGAGGTAAGTAACAATGAGGTTCAAAGCGAAGGGTCAATTGAGGAATCCCCTTGTTATGATTCCAATAACACTGCACTCATTTTCTAACCTTAAATAAGAAATAAAATACAAATTCAGGAAATCGCTGCAGGCCTATGAGGACATTAATCCGGCACGAAAAACATGAAACTTGGGTTTTTGCAAGGACATTTATCAGCCTAGCCGCCCCTGTTGAGACTAAAGGCCCCAGGCAAATGCCTTCAGTGCCCCGGCCTGAAACTGTCCCTGGGACAGAGCAGATGAAACGAATGTTAAAGCCACACAGCGATTCAAGAACTTCTCTTTGCTCATGCCTGTGAATAGCACAAAATGCTGAAAAAAAGCCTTTCTGTAACAGACAGAAGAATTTCGACTGAACAAGCGGATTGCTCATCTCTATCAGCTCTTTGTAACGAACGGCAGGGGGAAATAAATGAGCTCAGCACCGGAAGATAATTACATTATCACACTGCGAAAATTAAAGAAGACAAGTTTTCCAGATCAATGCTTTCCATTGGGTCCAGCGCTACGTAAAATATTCTGGGGATAACTCGTTCATTATTCATGAGACGATCAGTTGTAACACGTTTGCTAAGTGATGCAAATGAAATAATTGTCTGTTTCAGTTACAGCACTTGGACACTTTGCTTTGTGGCATCAATAAATCATTATCCAAAAATTCTACTAGTTAAAATTAGAGCATGTGTATGTCATGATACATGGATGTGGCGCGAGGCGTATGTAGCACACAAGCATGGGCAACTGGATTTAGAATACAGCCCAAATGGGCCGCTCCAATTACATTTCCCTTTCCCCCCTTCTTGTATAAATGTCCTGTTTAGTATAATGATAACATTTTATATATGAAATCTTTATGCAAGAGAGATGCTGTAGAGACTAGCTGACATTTGATTGTATAGCGTGTATAATATATGCTTCATACCAGCATTAACCAATACAAGGTGATTTCCACATTTGTCTCTTTTAGAAAAGGGACAGGCATTGCACTGAGGTGGGAAATTATAACAGATCACTTACCACCTGGTTAGGAATTGTGAATTAGTTCCTGCCCGGCACCAAAGTGGTTAATGAAGGTGCCTGGGACTGTGGGTATTGGTTTTCTTGCAGGGTAAGTGGTTTTCTTGCAGGGAAGCCAGTGTACCGTATATACTCGAGTTTAAGCCGATCCGAATATAAGCCGAGGTACATAATTTTACCTAAGAAAACTGGAAAAACTTATTGACCCGAGTATAAGCCTAGGGTGGGAAATGCAGCAGCTACTGCTAAGTTTCAATAATCAAATAAATAACAGATAAATAAATAGATAACTTTAGGGAAAGAGAAAGGCTACAGAAGCAGACAAAAGCAAGTTTGGGAACGCTAAGGAAGCTGCCATACTAATTATCAAGTACTTGGACCCCAGTGTACAAGTCCCACCACAGTACTATAATAGTAGTTACAAGGGCAAAATAATTCTTGATGCTGGACTTAATACAAATTAAATTTTTGTAAATAACAAGTTATTGTACCAATTACTTACTCTGGCTCGTTGTGCAGATGGATGTGCAGATCTAACATAGGGGGGAGGTATACTCGAGTATAAGCCGAGGGTTACTTTTTGAGCACATTTTTAGGGCTGAAAAACTCAGCTTATACACGAGTATATACGGTAATTAGGATTTTAGGATTAATCACCTAAAGCAGGGGAGGGTTAATAATTAAGATTGGGGGCACTGGAACGCTGGCCTGATCCCTCTCCCACCCACCCCCTAGGTTGCAGGTATTGCATGTTGTTTAAGCACTTCTCGTGCTTTGTGTGTTACTTTACACCAGGACTCATTTCTCAATTTCTGATTTAAGCATTAGTTTTGTTTGTAAACTTGCAATATTTCTTAACTGGATGCGACAGTGGTTGGCAGTTATCTAATTATGTCCTTGCCATTTGATATAGGTTACCATGGTTAACTCTACAGACAGAAGAGGTACGTGCCCCCCCCCCCCCCAGTTCCGTCCCTGCCTAGCAGTGCAACTGACTGTAAGTAGGTAAGAGTTCTTGCCCCCTGCACAGGTTAAGGGTCTATAGGTACTCACATGGCTTTGGTTATAATCCCTGCATAGCACTAGGCACAGGGCATGACACCAGTGGGGTACATGGGACCCCCCCCTCATGTAGCTAAAGAAGATGACATAGATTATTAAGCACAAGGTGCCCATGGCTATTGAATTAATACAGACGGTGGTGAACACGCTTATGGGTGTCAGTGAATCACAATAGAATGAAAAGAACAATACAATAACCTGTTTTAATCAGTTAAAAATAACAAGATGGAAAGAAGGCTGACAAGGCAGCTGTCAAAGTGCTGCTAAATAGAAAGCAAGTGTCTGTGCCCTAGAGGAGATGAGGAGCTGGACACACATTTCGAGGCTTCTTCTGAGAGTGAATATGCATGGACTGGCAACGACTTCTGGGAAAAACTAACCTACACATACAGAACAAGCTGAGCCGGAGGACAATTTGGCCCAATTTAAGAAGAAAATGGAACGTAGGACATATATAGGCACCCAAAGGCCTATGTATAGGGTGGCAGCCTTAGGGGGATGGGCCTTGGATGCCTATTTAATCAATAAAATTAAAAAAAATGTAAAAATAAAAACCCACCCCAGCTGCCACCAGAGCATGTGATGTCTGGGATTGCCCCACCAATCAATAAAATGTTATACCTACACATGCAACCAACTTGCGCTTAATGGTTCACACACTAAAGATGTTCCTGTCATCGGCCACATCCCTATGATGGAACTGAAACAATCTCCACCCACACTGATGCGATTTGCAAGATAAAACATGGCAGACTGTGTGTAAATTTTTGCACATTACACCTGCTTTGTAATTTAGCCCTCATTAATGAGTTAAGCTCAGATTGCGGAATCAGTTGGGCTCCTATGAAATTGGGATTTAAGTTTCGTAAATTGTACAACTGATGATTTATAGTTCACAGTTCTGCCAAAGGCAGAGGGATACCTGATGTTCTCTTGTTAGTATTCATGCCCCTATGCTACTTTTACTTTTACCAAAAGGCACAAAATGAGATGAAGTCTTCAGGCCCACCTTGGGCCTAGGGTGAGCAGCTTTATCCCTGACCTTCCTGGCCAGAAGGCATACAGGAGGCAAGAGTCTTGAGACCCCCTTCACCGCAAAGCTAGGGGCAGGGGCGCTGCTGCCATGAGGCAATTTGAAAAAACTCACCTCAAGCGGCAGTGAACAGCAGGTTACATGGGGTGGCAAAAAGGCACTCCTGGTAAGTTAAAAAATTCAATTTTTGGAATTTTGGCTCTTCTAGTGCAAAGCGCGCAATAGCACTTTCTACACCTCGCCCTCCTCTGACATGGAAAATGTAGTGCGGGGGGGGGGAGCAGTATCAACTTGGCCGCCACAGGTGGCCAGGACTCCTGAGTCGCTGGCATGGGGGGGCCCCTTTATCCATCTCCCTACAGCCAGAAGGCATATGAGGTTTAGGAGCACAACTGGACCTCTGAAGAATTCCCAAAAAATTCCTTTTTGCGCCCTTGGTAGGTCTGGGTTTCAGGGTTAAAAAGAGCCTAATGGCCACACATTGTCCCCAGATAAGTGCATAGACCCAAACTGGTGTAATTGCAGGTGAGTAAAAAATAAAAACAGATAAAACAAGTTAAATCTATATAAAAAGTGGCTCTGAAGAACAGATATTACACTTGCTCTGAGCCAAAAGTTCAAGTTTACCAATGGTTTACCTGTGTGCCTGGGTAGACGGCAGGCAGATGCATTGACACTAGGCACTCAGGGGCCTAAATAAAAACCCATGTGGCAAAATTTGGGCTTAGGATGTAAGGTCATGGATACAGGTGGAACAAACTTGGTTCTAACAGCATTTGGCACATCATTATGCAAGACGTCTGCCCCATCTGTATTCTGTCAGTTTCTCCATCTCTTTCTGTCTATCCTTTAGCCTTTGTATGGGATAATGTGCATTGCCCTCTACCCTCGGCAGAACCAAGAGACAGAAGTAGGACAGGCAGCAGAGAATATGAATGGCAAAAGCGGTTTGGCAGCCTGGGATGAATACAGTTGCTACTACAGAATAGTCGGATTTATCCCAATTGTCTTGGTTGGAAATTAACATATTTTGTGCGTTTGGTGCCAGTATATTCAGCTGCCTCTCACTGGCAAGAATACAAATGAGGGAGATTAGAAAATAGCTCAGATTTGCAATGCTCTTCATGTCATTTTAAAATAGGCTCACAAATAGGGGGATGTTCTATGGATTTGGTGATTAGAGGCAGTAGCAGAAATGGAATAAAGCATAAAGGCTTCAATACATGACCCTGATCCCTCAGTGGGGTTTGGTTTATACAACATACACTTTATTCACCTTACTTTCCCCAATTAGTTTTAATTCCATTTACCTGTGTACTTCTAATCAGAGCCTGGTAATTTATATTAAACCAGCAATGTTTAAACCATTTTTTTACCCAATTTATTATGTCACTGCAAATAAGATACAATATTAGGTTGGAAAATAGAATTAACATGGGACTTCCTTTACACTACAGGACAGAGATTCCATTACATTGTAGCTCTCTATAATGCCATTCATAGTGCCAGAATAGTGTGGCTTTCTGGGAAAGCAGCAGGCAGCAGGCTAATAAAATATACTATATATATATATAAGGCATAAAGATCTGAATGAAAACTATAAACTAATAAATGCAAAGGGAGGAAACCTTAGGTGACCTGTTGCCTGGATGTAAATGTCAGCAGCTACATCTGCTCAGCAGGGATATAGAGGAATGGGTCGTGCAAAACTGCTGACTCTGACTCACTTCTCAGCTCATTTGCCCTTTAAAGTAATTATAGTGAGAATCTGTGTGTTTGAGCAATGGCAGATGGCAATCAATTGGCAAGCTAAATGCCAGCCAGAACTCTCCCTGTGGCAGAAAAGGACAAGCTGTCCACCAGGGTCCTGAGAAAGGTACCAGAGGAGTAAAGGGTATATTTGTGAGGCCTGTGGAATGTAAATAATAACAATGCAAATTTAGTCTCCCTTGGTACTTCTATTTTTTTTGCTCGTCTCTATCTCCCCTACTACCAATAGCATTTCAGGTTGCAGATTGGGGAAAACAGATTATAAAGGCAAATAAAAGAAATGTTATACTAAAAGGTAAGTTTAATTCTCAAGTTATCCTTTAAAGGGCTGTTTTTATCAGGATATAAAAGTTTAAAAAGCAGGGTGAGTATCAGAGGGTGTTATAGCTCTGTAGCACTACCAGGGAAAGACCTGTAGAATTTCAGGAAAAACAGAGTAGACTGATTAGTTAAAAAGCTGGTGAACAAGTGAAGATCAGTGGGCAAAGTGGTTGTTACCGATTAGTTAGCTTACAGGCCAGTGCAGAAGTACAGAGGGTAAACTAGAGGCAAACTAGGGCAAACTGGTGGACAAGTGTAGGGGCATAAATATAGATCTGAGGGCAAAATAGAGGAGACTGGTTAGCCTATAGGCTCAGGGAAAGTGTAGATTTGGGTGCATACAAGACACTAAAAGGGCAAAACAAAATTCTGTGACAACTGCAAAGACCTGTATCATTACTACTATAAAGTGCAATCAGTTTAATACATAAAATATGGCATTTCAATCCATTTTCCTTTTTAGGGTTTAGTTCTCCTTTAAATACTGCATGTCTGGCTCTGAAAGTTATGCAGCCCTGCCTAATATTCCTGTGTCCCTTATGAAAGATGATTTGCAGACATAATAGCAATTTCCTGTATATCTGTCATATTGAGAGGAGTAGTTAGATGGATACAGAGTAACCCTATAATGTCAGTAACATACTGCACTGCTGGCATGTACTGTATGTATGGTAGCTCTGTATTCAGGTTATGAAACAACCCTGCTATAGAAGTCTTTTTAGGTGGACACAACAGAAGGCCTATGAGAGGTGTTTAAGGCAATAGAGGCAATTTAGCTGTTCCACTGATAGTACATTGCATTACATGACATTAAATTATAGTGGAAGGATGTAAAAATGCACCTTTGGACTAGTGCATGTTAGTGTGGTGGGATAAGGCCAGACACTTGCCCCTTAGCTAATGAGCATTCCCACCAATGGCCTTGCATCGGTTCACTAACTTTACTACGTGTTGTGTTTGTTAAAGGAGTCCCGTCACTCTCTGTAAGCCTCAACACAGCGGCTTCTGTTTATAAGAAGGCAGAGGAGTAGGAGAAGGTAAGCAGAGAGAGGAGGAATAGAGTATTTTGGTTAGAGGGTTTAATCAAGGTACACAATACATGAATCAACAGAATGTAAGCTCTTTGGTAAAGATGTTAAGTAAATGGAAGTCTGGGGCCCACAGAGAAATCTTCTAGGGCCCTTAAACCTTGAGCAAGATGACTAGTTTACCATTAATGTATGGGAATTGTGGGTTAGGTACCCACAGGGAGCCCCAAAATACACTTTTCCTTAGACACTTCTCCTGGGCCCCAAAAGACACTTCCCTTATTTCATTTGTTGTGCCCCTGAACATGAGCTATATTCATAGGGAATGAAAAAAAGAAAAGGATGTGAGCCTGTTCATGCAGAGAGCCTTACCTTCCAGAAAACGTGCTTAGTTATTATAATGGTTGGTTAAGTGGTTAAGTGGGCATATCAGGGAAAAGATCTGCTCGTTTGGTGACCAAACAAGCAGATCTCAAGGAGCATGGCCACCTTAAGTTTTATGTCTTGTAACCCATAGCAATCGATAAAATGTTTTCAAATGTTTGACTCTGTTTGGTTCTAAACATGTTTGTCTGAAAATAGCATTCTTCTGATTCTACCATCATGGAAGATACACTCCAGGAAGAAGGTCCAACTGATGTTCTACAGCTGTGTCTCAGCAGGCTGTAACACTGGCTTATAAATATTTATAATACTTGATAGACAGAACTTGATATTACTGCCTAAGCTGCTGTTATTTGAGATGTTCTTACCTATCCCACATAGCCCCTACTGACTCTGGAAATGACCTCATGGCTAAACATGAACAGCCTGGGACACAAGGCTCCACAGTAAAGAATTGTGCCCTGTAGGACCCATCTCTTAAGTGTAAGTCAAGGAACAGGAACAATGTGAAAGAGGTAATTGGACAGTGATACAAATAGCAACTGTAATAGTACACTCTAGGAGTGTAAGACAGACGGAACAGTTAGAGCAGCACTGAGCTCCAACCCAGGGCTGATAGATTGTAGGTATTCCCCCAGTTTTTGCCTGAAGTGAAGCAGTGTACCACTGCTCTGTGTATTACTTAAATTTACTTCAATTGATCCAATATACTAGTCGAGTACTACTCCATGAATGTCAAATATACCTGTGCTCATGGTTACGATCATCTGGTGTCCTAATATCCTGATTAGTCACAGTATGAAAGGTTTATCCTAATAAAACCTCTCCCTTTCTCATCATAAGGGCCCAGCTAAGAGAGAGAGTCACAGACTAACTTTGCTGTAGTAGATAGAAACCTTGTTTTGGGCTTAGAGAGGGTTCCATATACATTTTAAGATTATTTATTTCTGACCTACATGAAAAATGAATATCTTGGCAGGAACAGCTCTTCTTTTCAATAGAAAGGTGACCAAGTATCCATCTAGAGTACCAAAGAGTATCAGCCAGTGCATGGCCACACTTTGCTATAAAGCTGACCATTACAACTGTTTGCCCTCTAAAAATATATCTTTCTTTGCACATAATTCACCCTCCATGTATTGTGTTTCAATATAAAGATACCTTATCAGCACAGAATGAATGAGCTGAGAAACCTGACCTTGTATAACCTGTAGTAGGGGAAAAAAAGCAGGAATAACATACGCAGGTGTATTTACTATAGAATAAAAATAGTTCGCTGGTTACACACACACACACACATTGTGCCTCACTCCCCTTAGTCTCTAGACATATTATAGTTTATAATAATGATGAAGCTGGTTTGGTTTGTGTTCTTGTATTTTAGCTCCTTACACTGTTGCAGACAATGGTGCTGATAAATAATAATTATAGAGTGCAGCACTTGGGGTGGGGGCTGCAGAAAATACTGTATATTAAATATTTTTAAAATGATCAGGATTTCAAGAGCACCAAGAGCACTTCATGGTGATTAGAACTTGCAAGAAATAGTGCAAAATTTAAAGAGATACTGACACCAGAAATTAAATCTTTTTTTACATCTAACATAACACTGACTTAGCAGGAGCTTTATCATTTCCCCCATGTTCCTCTATGAGGGGACGGCCATATTTGTGCAGCTGTAGGCTGTTAGCATTAGAAGCTATAACTGACAGGTTGGGAAGGGACAGTCAGGTTTAGGGACTCCAAGTAACAATTACTTACAAAAGAATCACTATCAGTAAAAAACATGACCTATAAGTAACTTTTAAAGGAGAATGCAAGTCAAAAATTAAAAAGCATACTGCCCAATAGTCCTCCTGTTGTTTAGTAAAAACGCCACACTTTTGGCTCACCTAATCAAATATTTACTCAGTCACACTTACTTCACATTTTCTAGAATAGGCAGCCATCTCTAAAAAGGTATTCTCCCTTCCTTTCCCTGTGTAGCTCAGAACAGCAGACAGGATCAAGTTACACACATGCTCAGAGAATAGGAAGGCTGCCGCTGGCACCTACAGGAAGGGGAGAGAGATTTCAGTGATGTCACTGTAGGCTTCACACTGCTGTAGGCTGCCAGCACCATCTCAGAGAAGCAAGCAGGGATTTGGGAATTTAGATATGCACTAAGTACTTAAAAAGAATGCCTTTAGACTTACTTTTAATTTATATTAACCTTTCATTGTCCTTTAATGTACATTCATATTTTGAAGAGTAGTTTTTTAGAGTCAGTATCACTTTAAATATTGCTTTAGAGAGTCTAATGAATGAGAACCAATTATTGCAGCTAATAGGAAACAGACCAGTGGGCAGGCAAAGTTGAAGGCATACACGGATGGGGCCCTGCAGCAAGCCCACTCTATACATTTGCACCAAAAGAGTAACAGCAATGTGACCCCCTGGCAGTGAGCCCTGCTGGAGAGTTGACCCAAGGAAGGTTGCAGCTCAAGAGGTGGTAAATAGTATGTAGCTTTCAAGATGCTGTGAGAGGATCATGTGAGATTTCCCTAGAGCTGCTATAACAACTGTAGTTTGTGAAGGCCTTAAATCAATATAATAAGTATTGATATGTAGATTTTTGAAGAATTTAAAAGAAAACTATAACCCTGGCATAAACCAGCTCATATGTAAAACCCTGCTTCATCTAAATAAACTATTTTCATAAAAGTATAATATTTTATTAGTATGTGCCATTGGGTAATCCTAAATAGAAACTGTCATTTAAAAATTTGGGGCCACCCCTTGGGATCCTACAGCTTATGGTGCACACAAACAAACCAAGGCACACATACATGTTGGGCCTCACCAGCCAATGAATGGACAGAGTTCTGCCTTTTACCCCCACACTACTTCCTGTTACAGTCAGAGCTGCATTATTTCCTGTCAGCTGATCTCTGAGGGAACACACAGCCCATCACTAAATGGCGGCTCAAGGGAAAGGATGTTAAAGGGCAATATTTACTGATATATATATATTCCAGTTTGGTAAGATTCCTTAATAGGTCACTTATTATCATATAAACTCTGTTGGTTAAGTATATAAGTATATATTCTTTAACTGTAAATGTGCCTGTCTTGTGAGTTGCTCTTTAAGAACAGTCCTGTGGCTCTGTTATCTAAAGTGTGACTTTCAGAACTGTCTTTAGTTATTGAGCTAGGGCTTTATAGATAGGCCCCTGTTAGGTGTGGAATATTTATGATGGCCATGATTCTTTAGATAGCAGCATGGTTTACAGTCAATTATATGTATTAATGTTACATGTAGCAGGGCCACCTTTTGGTGTCTTCCCAGTTCCTACTAGGTTTTTACCTGGGACAGTACCAGTTTGGGGACTATCAGTTGGACTGTCCCACAGAACCAGGGACAAATAGGCAATGGTAACTGCAATCTGTAGGTAAGTACTGCCTTGGTCATGCTTCAGGCTGCTTTGGGTTAACAATAGCATAATGCATATATATCAAGGATGTCCAACCTGCAGCCCTTCAGATATTGCTGAAGAACAACTCCCAGAATGCTGCTGACATCTGAATAGTATGTTGCTATCAGAGTTCCAGTTCAGTATTGCTATGAGCTGTAGTGCCTGACTAATGCAATCACTGGTTAGTCTGCCAGATTGCACTCCAGTATAGTTCATTCTATTACAGTGTGTTCTGCCCGGCGGTGCCAGCATGGCAGGATGCGCTTCCTAAAGACACTTATGTGCCTACAGATTCTAGAAAGTGTTAATGTATTATGCAGATTTCACTTCCTAGCCTGAGTTCAGTAATTAAAGCAGAGATACAGTAATTAAAGTGTGTTTTATTAAATCTGTTAAGACAATCGCAGCAGTCACTGCATATTTTAATTTTAGCCCATTGCGGAAAAGCAATCAGTCTCGGCAGTAAGGGAAATTCAGAGTATGTTCTCATTAGCTGCAGTACAAGAAAGGCAATGTGACCCTCTAGATGGGCAGAATAACTCTGCTGCTACCGCGGCTGCATAATGAGCCCAACATGTAGCTGTAGGTAACGACTCAGCACGCAAGACAATGTGCATAAAAACCAGGTTAATGGCACAAAGCTTTGAACAACTTTGCTGATTGTGCAGCTGTTCCAGAAGCCAATTGTCTAACAGCCTAGAGGAGCTACAGGGCCATGTTAATGCAGTTCTGACCCAACTGGAATTATCTGTGCTGCCCAATAGTCATTTTTGACCAGATTTGATTTTTGCCCAGATATCAGGCAGGCAGACCCATGGTAGGCCCCTTACACGGGTCAATAAGCTGCCAACTTGGTCTGGAGAAAACATTAAGGATCATAGTTCAGTTTAGAAACCCTCCGATATTCTGTGAGAGGACCCAACTAATAGATAGAGAGTAACATGTGGAAATGCAGGCAAGTGAGAACAAAATATCACCATGTTCCTAGTGCTACAGTCCTTTCATTTTCTATCAGGGATGAAATCAATACAAGATTTTGGGAAAAAATTAATAAATGGTACAACATTTGCCACTGCAATAATCACCTATAACAACCAATCAGCGGAGAGTGTTTGCCGGCCACCTGTTTGAAAGCAAACATCTTTTTGGTTGCTAAGGGTCACTATACCTGGGCAAACTTGCTGCCTTTTATTGCATATGGGGGTTGTTTCGGAATTTTCTGTTTCCTTGTTTTTTTAATTTTCGGGAGTCAGTTTTTATGAAAAGCATCTTCCCATGCAACATTTAACGGCCTAGGGAATGCTGGACCCCCTTTGCCTCTCCAATTTAAAAATTGTAATTTCAGATCTTAAAGTTACCAGAAGTGGCTTTATTCCATCCCTTTCTTAAAGACATTAACCATATGATGCAGGCTGCACTGGTTTCTATGCAGATGTTCAGTGTAGATATGAGCTCATTATAGTTATCAATCTTTCAGCATGTTGATTTTATAGGTGATCTATACTGATAAACAAACAGGCCTTCAATGTGGGTATTATATACTGTGTATATAAATATATATATATTGTGCCTGAAAATGAATAATATACCAGGAGGTGAAGGTTTCTCCCGTTTGATCTGTTTGATCCATCTTCTTCTATTGCATGACTATGATCCAGATAGAACCTGAGACTGGCAAGCTAGAATTTCATTGCCATCAGCATTTACTTGTATGTACCCTATAAAATCCACTTAAACTGGTTTCTCACACCTTGGCAAACCACATGCCTGTTTTAAAACTATTTACGACTATTTAAATAGTGATCACTATTTACATCATTACAATGGGACTTTGTGCTGTGACAGTGGTATTTTTCCATTGAGGCGTAAGTGTAGCACTTCCTCCAGTGATAACACTTCATAGTCGTTTGTAAGCAAATAATTCAAATTTTTATAAATTATTTCCTTTTCTCTGCAATAATAGCACAGATCCCAACTAACCTGCATATATCCATATTGGTGGCAAAACAATCCTACTGGGTTAATGAATGTTTAACATGCAGACTCAGGGTATGGGGATTCAAGTTATGGGCAGCTCTCTTATCCAGAACCATGGTCCCAAGCATTCCAAATAATAGATCCTATACCTAGAGATGTAGCAAACTGTTCGCCGGAGAACTAATTCGCGCAAACATCGGGTGTTCGCGAGTTCGCAAGTTCGCGAACTTTTCGCGTATGTTCGCAATTTGGGTTCGCGTGGCGTTTTTCCGCTGCATTTTTTCTCGGCCTAAAAACACCGCACAAGCCACACATGGCGTTTTTCAGCAAATCCCGTTTCCATGGTGCTAATAGTGCGAAATAGCAAAAAACGCCGCGTATTTCCGCTAGGTCTGCCAGCTGCCTTTGCGGTTTTACGCAACGCTGTGTCAACAAAGTATTTTTCAGATAAATTTTTGCCCTTGATCCCCCTCCGGCATGCCACTGTCCAGGTCGTGGCACCCTTTAAACAACTTTAAAATCAGTTTTCTGGCCAGAAATGGCTTTTCTAGGTTTTAAAGTTTGCCTTCCCATTGAAGTCTATGGGGTTCGCAAAGTTCGCGAATATTCGCACTTTTTGGCGGTTTTTGAGGTTCGCTTCATCCCTACCTATACCCATAACATGAATATCTGGGGATAATTTGGTTTATAGAGGAAACACTGAAAGTGGCAGTTCTTGATTGCTGCTCACAAGGAAATAATTCTGCACTTAAAGACAGAGAGTTCAGCTGCCCCCCCCAGAAATTATAGAATTTTAGATCCAAATATCCCAGATGAGTTATATGTATAATATTGACCAGAAGCTGGTGTTTTAGAAACCATTGTGGAGAAGAAACAAAGAATTGCTGTAAAACCTCAACCACTGCTAAATATTATTCATTTCAATTGAGTGCCTTGGACTCTGCAGTTATGAAAGCTATGAAAGCTAAAATACCAGCGGAACTTAATAACCATCCCTGAAAAATAACCGTCAGAATAGTAAATGTTTTTGTTTTATTGTTTGTTTTTTGTTTCTTTAATTATTTTATTTCATTAGTAAGTGAAGAAAAGTTAAAATACTTTTCAGCATTGAACGCAGCAGAGAATTGCTTATATTTGTGAAGAATGTGCTTTCTTATACCTGTATTTTTTATTCTAAGAAAAGGAAACTAATTTAATTTTCTATCCAATTGGGACTTTTTCTAAATGCACTTTGGGAGTTCTACTGACCTTGATTTATATGCTAAGGAGCAATATTATTCCATGCATGTTAATGAACCACTTTATTTTCATTCCCCATTTGGCTTTTATATCAAAGTTGCTGTTTTACTGCTGTATTGCCACCCATAGCCCCCTTATTGTTCTTTCATCCCCTAACAGGAAGCTAGCAGGGGTTATAGTCTAGTTTGGTTTAATATAATGATGATTTGGAAGACAGAGCAGGTTTGAACAAGTTCAACAAATAACAATATAACAAATAATTAGTCTAGTTATGTCAAACTATTGGTAGCCCAAGCCCAATATAGCCAAGATCTGTGCCTCAAAAAAATGTCAGAAACAATTCATGTTCTTTCTGCCGATTCCCTGCCCATGCTCTGTGCTGCTGTCACTTACTGGAGCTTAGGAACCCACTCACATTATAGTGTGTGTATATATATATATATATAGACCTTGATACCCCCTGAAATGACCGAAACGTTGGAACGCACGGAGAATAAATAGAACTGATGTGAAATGGTGTTTATTGGTTTTGAGTGTGGACACACAGCTTGACTTTATATATATTTATATATAACCTTTCTTACCACTGCTATATAATAATGTTCTGTTACAGAAAAACAAACAGTAAAAAAGAACAAACAGTTTGAGACAAGAGTCGCTGACCTCAAGGGCGCCCATGCCCAGGGCTCAACATGAATGGAGGGCACCATTAGCCAGTGCCTATGGGAGTGGAATGGGAGCAGGGCAATGGTGTATGTGAGCTATCAGGGGTTTAGTTAGGGAGCAAGCTTACAGCACAAGTTAAACTAAGTTGCCACAAAAGACAGATGAGCCCAGAGCCCATCAGGACACGGGTGCAACAGTATTTTTTCCAGTACACCTGTGGGCCAGTCCAACCCTGGAAAAAAGTATTCAAAATGAATTGGTGATCATGAACGGCAAAATTGAAATGCAAGGAAAAAGAAAGACTGACACCTTTTACTGAACTTTACTGATTATTAACCTGCCCTGGGTAAAAGTGATATCATTATGATGCACTTAGAGAGGGTGACAAGTGGGTCACTAATTCGGCTGTTGTAAGAAATGAAGAGCAAATACACATTTAGCAATCTAATATATACACAAGCTCATGGCCAAAGCCAAATCCCATTAACAATGGGATCCATAGAAAAACAGAAAGGGATAAACATGAACTAAATGGAATCTTTATGGGACTGCTTATGTACTAACTGCCAAGTACAAACACCCGTTAAGTGCATTACACAAAAGGTTTACCAATCCAACCTACAGTTTGTTAGTACTCCAGGCTTTTACGCTAACCCAGCAACCACAATGTACGCCCAGAAATGCACTCCCCAAAAGCTAACAAACATCACTGAGCTATGAAAATGTGAATGCAATAGTGCTACCATAATGACATTAGTACTGACATGTGTAGCTCAGGGCCAGATGGGGCTTTTTCCTGAGATTTTCCATAACAGAAATAAAATGTTTAATTCAGCAATATCTACTGCCAATGTTCCTCGGGGCAGTGTGCCATTAGAAGTGAATGTATGGGCCAATTAGTGCTAATTAGCCCATTACGTGGAAAGGCAGGACACCAGTGACTTACTGGGGCTCAGCACACATCAACAGCTTGCCAGTTAGAGGAAGCCCCTTGCCTGAGTGTGGGCGAAGTGCCACCCAACGTAGCTCAGAATCCAAGAGAGGGATATACAAGACATTCTTTCCTTGCAACTTTTTGGACTTTGTAATGTCCATTATTTGTCACTATGGGTATCCACTTACAAATAATATACAATGGTGTTCTCAAACCTTAGCCATCTGCGCATTTGTCTTTATCCATATCGGTGGGAGTTACCTTATCGGTTTCCCGCAGTCAGCAATAGTCACAGCACAACCTATACATGAAAACTATAGGTGTTATGGAGGAGATGTCAAGAAGTACAAATGCACCTTTTGGTCATGTAAACAGCCCTTATAACTATTGGTATTGGCTATTTTAACCAACACAGGTGCCGCTACATCATACAATGACATTCATGATATTTCCGTGCTTCCTTCTATTTGGCACAAATGTTTAGTCTGCAGAATAATAACACTGTGCACAGTGTTAGGCCCATACAGAAATGGAAGTCAAAAAAATATTTCAACCCAACTAAACATACTTTTGGCCATCTACTGTATGTATATAGGCAATATAGGTAGGATACACTATGCATTAGCCTCATACTTCCTGTTTAGAATTGAGGGCTCATTTACGCCGCAAATGCAGTTCACTATAAAATTGCTGCAGTCGCTCCCCGAATTGACAGCATTAGCCATAGACACATGCGTCCATTTGCTCCTTGTATAAGCACATTTTGGCAGCAAGTGTCAATGCGCCCTGCCAGTCAGTTCAGATGAATCATGCCCACTTTGCCGTCCTGAAGCTATCGCCACCTTGATGGTGGCAGTCCCTTATAGGTCCTCCACTGCGGCAAGTGTAAAAACATGCGGTGCCTAAAGCAACACGTGCAGATGTTATTTTTACATCAAACACCTAAAATGACAAAATCCCAACTCTCCAATTCCCAACAAAATTTTTCAGTTCAATGGTGTCTGATACAACAACACACACACAAGCAAGTGCATGCGTTGGAGACATAGATAGAAGTGTGGCAAGAGCAGCTCCCTCTTGTGGCCACAATTATGCCATTCTGGAAAAACCACTGCACTGTGGGTAAAAAACAGCAAATTGCACTTTCTACACTGCACTTGCAGTTGTATTTGGCTGTTAAGGTGTATTTTCTTTTACTGGACTGGAAGCTAAAGGATGCCACATTCATTTCTCTGAGGGCAGTATAACTGACTGGTCTCACTCATTCCAGATTTCCATTTTGCTTTAGAAATTTGAATATTTTTTTTCAAATCCTTCTTAGAACAATAGAGTTGTTTAATATGCTCTGTAATAAGGAAACATAGGGGCTTGGGAAACCCAGTTATTACTATGCCCTTTGCTTCTGATTAATTCCATTGCCCTTATTGGCATTTAAAGGTTATTCTTAGTTGATACTTCTGCCAAAACTTTAAAAATGAATTCCCTTTATTAAACACAAACACATTTTATGCATAAGAGAATATTGCATTCCTTGGCTCTGCATTATTAAAAGGAGCACAGTATGAAGAGCTAATTAAAAACATATATATATTTATACTCAAGTAACAAAGGAGCTCCAGGATGTTCTTTCAGGGAACACAATGCTGTGTATACAACTCTCACACGGCTCGGTAATTTATTAATCAGCCATAGGAATGCAGTTTCATGTAGTTTGGGGAGGGGGGGCTCCAGGTCTATGAGAACTACAACTCTCACATCTTGTATGATAGGAAGTTGGGGACTAAAGATGTTTATTCTCAATTTAAACAGTAGATTAACCAAATAACTGCTAGACAGTGTGTCAGAATATGTGTTCTAATGATGCACCTAGGCAAAACTGCCTGCATCTAGCCTAATCCTGGCCCAATGCACAGTGCCGGGGCTATGGTAGCCAGCTGGGCTGCCTAGGGAGCCTGGATGGCTAGGCCTGACACTGCCACTACAGTACAATGGTTTATATACCCAGGCCCTACCCAGGCTGTTGCCAGTGGAAGTTGCAAGCCCACTGAAGAAGCAATTTGTTTTTGGGCAGAACCACACAGCACTAATGTGTTGGTTGAAGATGAGCTATGTAAAGTTAATGACCAAAACATTTGCATAGGCCTCGATCTCATAAAGGGCCATTTATAAAGTGCAGGGCAGGGTGCGGAATGCAAAAAAGGATGCAAACTACGGTGTTTTCTGCACTTTGAGCCCTTCCCTACACTTACAAAAACTGACACAGTTCTACCTTCTGGCACTGAGGTGCACTCAATTCATGATGGTGTCTAAATCTGCACCTCCTCAGCAGGCACCGGCCACAACAGAGCCCTGTCGTTACACTGCGCTCTGCGTCTCACAGCAACTACACCCTTGATGCAAGTGCAATTTAAAAGCACTAGGGGCAAGTGGGGGCGGCCGCACTGTGCTTGCAACAGTGCCAAGCCTGAGGCTGTGAATGAAATCAATTGAGGTGTGCTACACGGTGGACAAAATGGCTTATTGTAGCCCTGTGCACTTGAGTAAAAGTCACTTTTTTTCAACATAAACAGTGTGCTGCTGTTTTTTCTTCATCATTAAGCCTAAGGTTGTGGACATCCAAGACAAGCCCCTGGATTCCATTTCCTTGGGGAAATTCTGCATGGAGTCCTACAGCAGTTTAAAAAAGAAAGGTGTTCAAAAACATAGTGGATTCTTCCAGTTTTTGCATTTAGTAAATGACACCAGATAGAGTTAGGTGGGAAATCCCTCTCATGTGCAGATATATAGACTAAAGGTGCTGCAGGGAGGAGCCTTGGGGGGGCATTAGCAGGTAGCATGTACGCAGAGATAAAGTTCAGAACTTTAGGGTTCATTGTCATAAAATATATAAGTGGAATACAACTGATAAATTCAAGAACTGGACCTTTTGTTGATTGATTGTTGTACAAGTATTGCATTGTATATTTTCATTACACATAGAGTTAATGATTCAAACTCATTAATCCAAAGAATGATGCCGAAGAGTAATGCGTTACCTGCAGATGTAGCACAGTAATAAGAATCAGGGAACATGCAGGCTGTGTCCCCATTGCCGGCCCTAGCAGGTACAGGCAGTACAAGCAGCACAGAGAGAGGTGCTATGAGTTACATTGCTAATTGTTATGGTTCCTGAGCCGGTGAAGGCTCTGCTGAGCAGCTTATAATGTTATTGTGGTGCTAAGTAACTGCTTGTGTTCTGCTACTAAAGCAAGCAACCTGGTACCCAGATGAACAAATATCAATTCCCCAGAGCTACTTGCTCTAAACAACAATATATTGCATCTAATATTTTAGTTCTGTGATGGGAGCAGTTTAGATGGAGCAGGACTCTTTCAAGGGTAATGTAATAAATGTCCCAAAGTTTGCCGCAGGTCTAGTGACCCATAGCAACCATTCAGAAGTTTACAATCAAACAGGAAACCAACTCTGATCAACCACAGCAAGGGTCACCTACAAATGCAGTGAAGTGTGCAATGTATGACACAAATCTGCATTTTTTTTATCAACAATGCAGCATTCTTACCCATAAGTCCAGCAAAATTAGGACTGGAAAGTTTCACAAAGGTTGTGTTACTTTTCATAAATTGTTTGGCTTTGGTACATTGCACATAGGATGAATTTGGGAACTTCAGAAAGTGAAAGAGTTGGCTTATAAGTTATGAGACACGAGAGGGGCACAACATACATTATACCATTGCCCCCTCAGGCCTGTGTGCCACCCATATTATACAATGGAATCTATGGGAAATGATAGCACTGCCTGGAGCGTGTGGGGCTCATAATAGGATATTTATGCCTAAAGGAATGTTAGAGACACAATGTCTGTGCCCTGCGGAAATATTTCATCACCCGCCAAATACATAATTAAAAGGAAGTATTAGCAGTTACTTAAAGTTAAATTCAACAGTATCATTCTCAGGACCTAATATTTTGGGGCCGGTACTTTTTTCCAAAATACTCTTCCAAATTTCCAGGCCCTTAGGCACTATTAAGCACCACAAGTTGGGCTGCTGCTGGTTGTTCCTATCAATGGGAGGGCTCAGAAACCTGCTGTAGCCCAGAAAAATGCCACACAAGGATATTAGGTCAAAATTCTGTCAGTTACTAGGGGAAAGCAAGGTGGTGCATGTGGTTGTTGGTTGTAGGCATAAGTGCCCAGGGCAACAATACTACTTGGCCCATCTCTAAGGGGTCTATTCATCAAAGTACGAGTTTGAATCCCGAATTGGGAAAAATTCGGATTAAATACAATAATTTCTGATGATCGCAAATATCACAAAAATGCTTACAAAAAAAACGTATTAGTCACAATAATATTGTATTGGCGATCCGAAAGTCACAAAATTTTCATATCCGAACGATCGTAAACTGCGGGAAAACCTTTTCTGACTTTGATCCTTCAGTGCATGATTTTGGAATCCTCCCATAGGACTAAATGGCACTCTGCAGCTCCAACCCGGCCCAAGGAAAGTCTCCCATAGGGCTCAATGGCACTCTGCAGCTCCAACCCGGCCCAAGGAAAGTCTCCCATAGGGCTCAATGGCACTCTGCAGCTCCAACCCGGCCCAAGGAAAGTCTCCCATAGGGCTCAATGGCACTCTGCAGCTCCAACCCGGCCCAAGGAAAGTCTCCCATAGGGCTCAATGGCACTCTGCAGCTCCAACCCGGCCCAAGGAAAGTCTCCCATAGGGCTCAATGGCACTCTGCAGCTCCAACCCGGCCCAAGGAAAGTCTCCCATAGGGCTCAATGGCACTCTGCAGCTCCAACCCGGCCCAAGGAAAGTCTCCCATAGGGCTCAATGGCACTCTGCAGCTCCAACCTGGCCCAAGGAAAGTCTCCCATAGGGCTCAATGGCACTCTGCAGCTCCAACCCGGCCCAAGGAAAGTCTCCCATAGGGCTCAATGGCACTCTGCAGCTCCAACCTGGCCCAAGGAAAGTCTCCCATAGGGCTCAATGGCACTCTGCAGCTCCAACCCGGCCCAAGGAAAGTCACGATACCGAAGCTTGAATGAATCCGAAACTTTCGTACTTGTCGCGACAATACGATTTTGCTGCACAAATTTTGTCACAAAGTATGAAAAAGTCGCGCAATATACAGAAAATGTTGCAGAAAATACGCACAGTACGATCAAATAAAAAATTTTTTGTCATTCGTACCTGTCGTACTTTAATAAACAGGCCCGTTAGTATTCCTTTTAATTCTGCAGAATCCAATAAGCCCTTTATCCAGGCTCATAAATTCATATCCAAAGTCATAAATCAGAAGCTAAAGGCTCTTCTGATCATCGGGAGAATGTGACTATGAAATCTCTTGTTTACAGAACATTATTACACAATTATGTTTCTCAGGCACAACCATAATATTATGTTTTGATAACAATATCCTCTAAAGATTCCAAGCTTTGTGTAGTAGGAAGGGCCGCAGAGGAGCACAGCACTGCTATTCTTTAAAGATTTTGAATAAAAACAGAAGGTGAATGAAAAAAAACAGGGAGGTTAATTGGCTTGTGCTGATGTTGATCCAAGCGTGAATGTCAGTGGCACCATAGATTGTAAGCTCCACTGGGGAAGGAACAGAATTATCTCTGTAAAGAGCTGCATTACTTACAGATGAACAGGCCAGAGGCCATAGTCATTGGGAAAATACCTTTAATTTTTAATCCAAGAGCAAAAATGTAATGTAAATTGCAAAAGTGCTTAGATTAACCCTCTAAGCAATGTTACATTCAGTTTTATAATGTTTACAAGCCTTATAGGTGAATTCATCTCTATTTAACTTGTGTCTTGCCAGTGTTATTGTGAACAAATCATTTTCTAATACAGTATGTGGTTTGCCTTGAGAGCACACAAATAGTACACAGTGCAGCACTACACAACCGATGTTACATCAGAAAGAACTTATTGGTGTGAACAGTGCAGTCCTGGTGCTCAGCCCAGACAGAGAGCCCTCTCAGGGAAGTGGTGTAGAAGTAATGGCAGGTACTCTGAATACGCTCCATATAGAGTTGGTTCAGCTGGGAGCCAATGGTTGATAGATAAATAATCAATGGTCTGTAGTCACATCAGTCACACTGGGTTGCGGGTGGCACCATCCTTCCACAGGCTAATTACACATGAAAACAGTATTCTGGCCTATGGGCAAGGGCACACTAAGCGGAGTGACTGCTTTCCTTCTTGTCTGTTTTATAGACATAGAGGAAAGCGGATATGCTCTTTGCGCTCACCTTTGTATCACCATTAACAGGCCTGGAGTTGGCCTGGGTGGAGCTACACAGAGTGGATATTGGCACAAAAATGCATACATTGCGGTCTGTGCCGATATGCGCTCCATGTACTGTAGCTCCACACAGGCTGATACTGGGCCAGTCAATGGAGCTGTGTGTGTGTAAGAGTGGCTTCACCTCTGGAGGAAAGCGGTCTATTCACATAAAGACAGATCGAAATGCAAGTTCAGAGGTTAATACATAAAAACTCACCCACGTTCTAATCATTCCTATGGGATTTTTAGAAGCGTATTTACCAAATGGTGAGTTTTAACTTTCAAATATTAGTAACTATGCTTCTAAAAAGCCCATAGGATTGAATAGAACATCAGTGAGTTTTTATATATTAAACTCTAAACTCGCAATTTGATAACTTTGCCCCTTAGTGCGGCCTTGCCTTATGGATGGGTTCCGCCACACCCTGCCCACTGTGACTGACACAACTGTGAATAAGCCTTTACCCATGTCGGCTCAGGAACGTATTGCTGGGTGAGGTTTGGGGGGACTTTGGCTACAAAGATCTTCATGCCACAACTCCTTACTAATGCTGATATGTTCCTATGTATTTTCATAGAAAAATGTCAATATCACTTTAAGCAGTGATACTTTTTATGGTGATCCAAATTACAGAATGATCTCTTATCCAGAAAACCCCATATCCCAAGTGTATAAGAGCAGAGGTGCTATATTTGTTCAGTGCAGCCTAACTTATTAAGGAATGCTTATCTGCAGGTTACTGTGCCCTGGGTTTCTCTGCCAGCATTTGGGAGAATTCGACTCTCTCGGGCCTGAGGCAAAGGCAAAAGAACCATGTCTTAAAGCAGCATTGCAGCCCATGAACATACAGCCGCTATCCCTGGGATGATTTCTTCGACATCAGATCTACAGCTGCTCAGCTTTGCTTTATAGTGATATCTATAGCAGGCACAGCTCCAGCCATCTGTAATTAGAAGGGAGCAGAAATCCTAGGTGCACTTATCAGCTTTTTGCTCCTTTGAGCATATTTATATAAACTGATTTTATCACAGCCAATAGCCTGCTGTTTTCAATCAGTCTCCCTTTAATGACAATTTATCCGGCCAGTCTAGGGAAAAGGATCTTTCAGAATGTCCGGATTGCTGTTTAATTAACAGCGATAGGATGGCGTTTAAACAGGGTAATATTTACAATATCCTTGCGGTCTGCTTCTGATATGAACAATGGTCATTAAATATTTGCAATGCACTTATAATTGACTGAAATTCAATGAATAATATCAGGGACATTTATGAGCATGGTTATCATGAGCCTTCATTTTGTTTTATAACTGATATAGGGCATTAGATGATCAAATGCTTTAATTCTGTAGTTAAAGGGAATGTAAACCCTCAACAAATAAATGTATAATTGACTCCTCTTCTGAGTACTTTAGAAACTGACATTTTTTTCCTAGCTTTTAAGATGTTAGCAGTTTTTGTACTGCTGATATAATAAAGGTGAAACTACAGCTCCACCTACTGTTCACTTCAGCTATCTGGAAACAGTTGGTAGAAAATGAAATTAGTGAGTAAAGGAAAGCCTTGTGATGTCACCAGAGAAATGTCACATGACTCTTATAATTTTCTGAGCAAAGCAGCATCATAAGACTTTCCTTTTTCCCACAACCTTAGTTTTCTACAGACAGCAACAAGAGCCCCTCTGCACTCACCCATTATCAATATATATAGGGTATTAAGACATTCTGTGCATTAAGCTACCAAGCAATGCCCTCCCTATAAAGCAAAACAGGGATTGTTTGTCCATATATTGCAAAATACTTCCAGCTGGCCAATTACGTCATCCCCGGTCTGGCCAGTCCTTCACTCACTTTTATCTGATTCATTAAAAATCCTACTGCTTCACATACATTTAACAAAGGGACAGACTTTTACCTGCAACTTACTCGCTTGCAAGTTAAAACCCCCAAATGGTTGCTATTTTATTGGCCCATTGGGATCACCTGACTGTAGCTGGGAAGAGTGGGAGCTACAGCATGGAGCTGGCTGCTGCTCATGTATAAACTATAGCCAAAAGGGAAAGATCCTTTGCACTCACCCAGTATTTATATATAATATAATAATATATATATATATACTGTATATACAAAGGGTTTTCTACCAACTGTATCCAGTAACCTGAAATGAACAACCAGTTACACAGTTGTTTCAGACTGATGATATTGGCAGTGCAGAAACTGTTAGCTACAAAACGACAGACCAAAGCAAGATTCTGATTAATTTGTTGTGTTTTGTGATTGCCTCCAACTGGTGGACACAACCATCAAACCCAGGGGCAGATCTAATAAATCATTACAAGGAGGCCCAAGAGCCTGTGTGAGTAGGCTTTGCGTATAAATTGGAGATGGATTTATTCTTGGTACGGCAAACATTTTTATCTTTATTGCGGAATTTTATCAGTAAACCAACAGAGCAATTTAATGGGTCTTTTATCTCAAACTGAAGAGTTTTGAGTCTGATTTCATGTGATATATTGGCAGCCGTTTGCTGGGGATTGGGAGCTCCAGCCCTCATTCTTCCCCTGCTGAGAGCTGTTGACATTAAATATATGCAGCTGGTATAGGTAATGTAGAAGTCAGTGTCAGACTGGAGTACTTTGGGTCTTCCCCTCCCCGAAAGTGGACCTATAGGCCTGCCCCCCTGTGCCAAACATTGCTCCCACCTCCTACAGGCTGCTGCTACCATTCTAGCTAACAATTGGGTTAGCTAGGGTAGCCACCTGCCCGGTTTTGACCCGGACAGCCTAGTTTTTCGGAAGCCAAAACCTCCTTCCCTCTTTCCCAAATTAGAAAAATCAGGCAGGATTTACTGACATTGACACGGTGATTGGGCAATCGCAGATTGTCGAGTCATAGCCCAGCCGCCTGTGATGTCACGGCCCCGCCTCTTCCCCTGTGACATCATGCTCCCGCCTCTTCCCCGACCCCCATGACGTCACCCCCACCCCCTGCCCGAAGAAGAAAATAATTCATAGCACCCAAGCACTCAGTAGATAAAGCAATTCTGGTTTGTTGCTGGGTGTTAAACTGGTCTTACACAGGAAGATCCGATTGTCTAGTTGCCAAACAAGCAGACCTTTAGCCACTTACTGCTACGGTGGAAGCTTAATGTACATAACATACTTTTTAACATTCCCCTTTGAAAGGCACACAAAATGTATGGCTGCTTAAAAATCAGTGTATTCTGCAGCAGATCGACTCAACTTGTGCCTAGTGTTAAGGAGGTGCCCTAATCTTGTAGGCCAAGCAAAGGTTCTTGTAGTATATAAGATTTAGCTGTGCATCACCTGGATTTTGTGTTTCTGGTTTAAACCTATGGTTCCATGGAATTCTCATTCAGAAGTGATTAAAACTAGTTTACATAGCAACATAGTACCTTAGGCTGAAAAAAGACACGTCCATTAAGTTCAACATTATGTTTAGGCATAAGCTGCATGGCTGTACAGAAACCAGTGTGCCACTAAGAGGTTAAGCCCTAAGCTTTGCATGCTGGGTATTTTATAGGTTTGTTTTTAAGAAAGAATGAGGAAGTTTCCTGAGGCTTCTGCCTATATGTTCCCATACATCCCTATCTGCACAGCAACATGTCCCACAGCTTTAGATAATGAATCAGATCAACCATTTAACTTAAACCACTGTAACTTTCCAGAAGGGATTTTATTAAAGGCACATCACGAGGTATGAGCACGTTTTTCTGTCAGAATTCAAGTTTTTGCCAGTGGCCACTCATATTGCCTTGCTGGAAAGGCAACCCAACCGGCCACCTAGCACCTCCTCTGTGCAAGGGAATGAGAGCGAGCACACACAGCAATGATCCAGGGAGAGTGTGTGGGGAGGTAAAGTGCCCTGTGGCAGTGGGGGGACGAGGGTCTGGTCTAGGTTTATGCAGAAAGTAAAGGTGCCTAGAGCCCCCACTGTTGCACCCTAGATATGTACCTGCCTACCCCTAGTTCTGGCCAGGACAATGTGATTTAAATGTTTTATCTGCACTAATTCTCACAATTCCCAGTGATAAGAAACTTTCAGGCACTTTGTTGCCCGCAGTGGAACCCAGCACCCCATGTGCCATCATCCTAAAACATAACACCCTCCTTCTTCATTTGTACAAGTTACTTGTACCTACTGATAGAGTATAAATACTATTTCATGGTAAAGCTGGCACACATGCAGTTACTGTCATTTCAACCATCTGGACATGTATCCCAAGTTGGGGGCAGATTTTGACAAATTGTCCTGCAACCATATCAGATCACAGATGATTAGGCAGGTTTGAAAACATCCTAACCCAATGCAAAATGTTGGCCAGTGACTTGGTACATGTTGAATGCACCTACATTCATGCATATAAATAGACATGCAATCAACCCCTGAGTGTAAGAGCTCCTATTGGTCAAACCCCTGATGGCTCATTATCTGGTGATACTCATGCCTCGTGCCGAAGACGTGGATATTCAACTGATTAAAAAGAAAAGCCATTGTAGAAAATTCTTTATATTATGTCCCAAGTCTGACAGAAGACTTAAGCAAAAATGAACTGTATTGGATATTAACTTGACAGTGTGTCACAGCCACAGCTACAAATTGGCAGGAATTGTCACAGTGAGAATGGCACGTGGGCACCGCTACCCCCTGAAAATTCATTTATCTGCAATTTTTGCCAATATCACACACAATGATCAGATTGCTTATAAAGCTACATGCACAGGAGTGCCTACGGGCTACCCATATCACTGCAGGTACTGACTAATCATTTCTTTGCATTCTGCATACATGGTAAGCAAAAAATGAAGGGAACACAAAAATAAGACATCCTAGATCTAAATGAATGAAATATTCTTATTAAATACTTCGTTCTTTACATAGTTGAATGTGCTGACAACAAAATCACACAAAAATTATCAATGGAAATCAAATTTATCAACCCATGGAGGTCTGGATTTGGAGTCACACTCGAAATTAAAGTGGAAAAAAACACTACAGTCAAAAGTGACCAAAACATCAGCCAGATAACATAGGAACTGAGAAGTGGTCTGTGGTCGCCACCTGCACAACCACTCCTTTATTGGGATGTCTTGCTAATTGCCTATAATTTCCACCTGTTGTCTATTCCATTTGCACAACAGCATGTGAAATTGATTGGCAATCAGTGTTGCTACCTAAGTGAACAGTTTGATTTCACAAACTGAAATCAAACTGAAATAAGCTCCCGCGCAACTTCCAAAAGCTCCCGCGCAACTTCCATAAACTCCCGCGCAACTTCCATTTGCTCCCGCGCAACTTCCATATGCTCCCGCGCAACTTTCATAAGCTCCCGCGCAACTTCCATATGCTCCCGCGCAACTTCCATTTGCTCCCCCGCAACTTCCATAAGCTCCCGCGCAACTTCCATATGCTCCCGCGCAACTTCCATATGCTCCCGCGCAACTTCCATAAGCTCCCGCGTAACTTCCATATGCTCCCGCGCAACTTCCATTTGCTCCCGCGCAACTTCCATTTGCTCCCGCGCAACTTCCATAAGCTCCCGCGCAACTTCCATATGCTCCCGCGCAACTTCCATTTGCTCCTGCGCAACTTCCATATGCTCCCGCGCAACTTCCATTTGCTCCATTTGCGCGGGAGCATATGGAAGTTGCGCGGGAGCAAATGGAAGTTGCGCTGGAGCATATGGAAGTTGCGCGGGGGCATATGGAAGTTGCACGGGAGCTTATAGAAGTTGCGCGGGAGCATATGGAAGTTGCACGGGGGCATATGGAAGTTGCACAGGGGCATATGGAAGTTGCACGGGAGCATATAGAAATTGATCTGCTTCTCTGCAAAACACAGAGAAGCGGACAGCATGGTATTTAGTTAGTCAAGCTGGTTAAATAAAGTAAAATTAAGAGTAGTGCTGTTACTATAAGAAACATATCTACTTTTCTTTACAATTATTGGAGTTTAGCACCAAAAATTCTGCTGTTTGGCTCTTTTTACTAACTGCCCCCACTCTATTCGTAGATATACCAATTGTTTTTTCTCACTCCCAAATCTAACACTTCCTGTCTGGCAGTGAGCAGGGAATTATGGGAGGATAGTAGGGTTGCTACCTGGCCTGGGGGGTGGCATTTAGCACACTGCACTGTAGTATAGGAACCAATCAGCAGCTAGGCTGACCTGATAGGGGACTGAAGCCTGTCTGTGCTTATGTGACTGCAGGGCTGTGATTGGCTATTCCCCACCTACTGTGCTTCTGGCAGGGACCATTAGGACACAGCCATTCCTCATTTGAAACACAGACAGGGACCATAGCAGATCTATTGGGAGCTCCAATAAAGGGGAAGTTTTTAAAGTTTATATTAATTTTTAGTGAAACTAGCACCATATATTATTTATTATTGCCTACATGGGGTTTTAGTTATGCTATATGTCTCCTTTAAACCTTCACATCTACCTCAAACCATGTCCATCTCCTGGCTTCCATCCCCAATCTGCCCAGTCTCCATCCCGACACATCAAAGTGCTGTACTTTTTAAGTCAATTAATGGAACAATAAGGTAACTCTAGAGTAAAGTTTTACAACCACATACAGTAATAGCATTTCTATCTGGTTCTAATAGTTCCCCACAATGCCCCTCTCTTTAGGGCTGGGGTATGTGTTAAACTGTCCAGATTGTTTCAGAAAGGCACAATTCCAATTTACCCTCTGGGCATGAAATATTTGTCAACTGGGAAGTGCTACGCCGCTAAACACATTCCTCCTCCTCCTCATTTCCTCCGATAGTAACCCTTTCACTCCACAGCAGTAGGTGCAATGTATTGTGATGCAAAGGATACAGAAGAGTATGTATATTATAAACATACTGTCTGTGCATTGCCCCACAGCTCAATAATCCCACTGTTTCACTCCGTCAGTGCTGTAAAGCATCTCAACCTTAGCAACCCCCATTCCACTTTTTGTTTATATTTATTCTCACTGCTCTGCTATTTTCATACAATGACAAATGCAATAATTTTCCAGATGAACTACCAGTAGTATTTGCCAGCTAAAAGAAGGGGGTTACAGGTTACCCTGAAAGACTGATGCATTGTGGGTCCCCGTATTTTATGTTTTAACACATTGTCTGTCAGTTATTGTTAAAATGCAAGTTCCAGCACCCCTGGGAGTAACAGTTCATCATCAATTCTTGTGTTGATAGGACGCAATGACATAAAGTGTCACCACCATGCTGTACTATACCTATTAACTCCTACAGCTATAGGCATCCTCTCTATATCTGCCGTCCTGCATGCTACAGTCTCTTCTCACTGCTACTATAGGCACCATCTCTCCCTACTATACCTGCTATCCCACAGCCACAGTCCCTTCCCAGAGGCTATTATCCCACTGCTACTATAGGCACCATCTCTCCCTACTATACCTGCTATCCCACAGCCACAGTCCCTTCCCAGAGGCTATTATCCCACTGCTACTATAGGCACCATCTCTCCCTACTATACCTGCTATCCCACAGCCCTAGTCCCTTACCAGAGGCTATTATCCCATTGCTACTATAGGCACCATCTCTCCCTACTATACCTGCTATCCCACAGCCCCAGTCCCTTCCCAGAGGCTATTATCCCATTGCTACTATAGGCACCATCTCTCCCTACTATACCTGCTATCCCACAGCCACAGTCCCTTCCCAGAGGCTATTATCCCACTGCTACTATAGGCACCATCTCTCCCTACCATACCTGCTATCCCACAGCCCCAGTCCCTTCCCAGAGGCTATTATCCCACTGCTACTATAGGCACCATCTCTCCCTACCATACCTGCTATCCCACAGGCACAGTCCCTTCCCAGAGGCTATTATCCCATTGCTACTATAGGCACCATCTCTCCCTACTATACCTGCTATCCCACAGCCCCAGTCCCTTCCCAGAGGCTATTATCCCCCCACTGCTACTATAGGCACCATCTCTCCCTACTATACCTGCTATCCCACAGCCCCAGTTCCTTCCCAGAGGCTATTATCCCCCACTGCTACTATAGGCACCATCTCTCCCTACTATACCTGCTATCCCACAGTCACAGTCCCTTCCCAGAGGCTATTATCCCCCCACTGCTACTATAGGCACCATCTCTCCCTACTATACCTGCTATCCCACAGCCCCAGTCCCTTCCAAGAGGCTATTATCCCCCCACTGCTACTATAGGCACCATCTCTCCCTACTATACCTGCTATCCCACAGCCCCAGTCCCTTCCCAGAGGCTATTATCCCCCCACTGCTACTATAGGCACCATCTCTCCCTACTATACCTGCTATCCCACAGCCACAGTCCCTTCCCAGAGGCTATTATCCCCACACTGCTACTATAGGCACCATCTCTCCCTACTATTCCTGCTATCCCACAGTCACAGTCCCTTCCCAGAGGCTATTATCCCCCCACTGCTACTATAGGCACCATCTCTCCCTACTATACCTGCTATCCCACAGCCCCAGTCCCTTCCCAGAGACTATTATCCCACTGCTACTATAGGCACCATCTCTCCCTACTATACCTGCTATCCCACAGTCACAGTCCCTTCCCAGAGGCTATTATCCCCCCACTGCTACTATAGGCACCATCTCTCCCTACTATACCTGCTATCCCACAGCCACAGTCCCTTCCCAGAGCCTGTTATCCCACTGCTACAATAGATGCTACTATGTTGCTTCAAGAGGTTGTATATGACTGAGTTTCCAGCACTGTTCCTACCTACAAATACTGCTCTGTGGGGCCCCATAGTGTGCAGAGCCCAGCGGCAGTCATCCTGCTTGGACAGGGAATACTACAAAACATAATCTAGTCTGTTCCGCTGATGTTACACACATGTTACTTTTCTTAATCGGAAAGAGCCAGACAAGCAGTTAACAGAAAATGTTACAGTTACTTACCCAGCCTTGAAGATGTGGGTGCCAAGCTGGACAAGGGTGATAAATCCAAGAATATGTTATTAAGCACCACCCAATAAGCACCCCATGCAGACAGACAGTGACGGGCCCTGGGACTCACTCCTTGCATTCATGCTGCTACAAGCTGGGATATCATTTCTGAAATCGAGCTCCAGGTTCCACCAATCAGGTGGCTCTCCAGCAACTAGTTTAACAGGCTGCAGGGAATTGAAAGGGCAGCGCTAGAACAACAGAGATATCCCTACACGTCTTTAATCAGCTTATGTGTAACCTCTTACTGCCAGGTAGTGAGAGAAAGCTGGCCGGCCCAGTGTCACCTTATTGTTTATTGTGAGGGAGCCCAGGTGATTTATAGGGCTGTGCTGCGTGCCAGAAGGCAGCTTATTGCTTCTAACTTTCCATTCTGTGCATAAGGCAATGAGGGAAAGAATCCCAGTACAATAACAAAAGTTTACAAGTGACAGAGTAAGGATTTCAAGGCATGTGAGTAAATCATATTCCTATAAAGAAGTATGCCCTGTTTACCCTTACCCTATCAACCCACTAAAGAGTAACTGTCTATGGAACCTTACAGCAGCCCCTCTGGCATTTGCCAGAACCCACAGATTGTCAGTCTGGCCCAGGATGCAATAGTTAGCAGGTATGGAAACTTAATAAATAAATGTTCTGGTGAGTAGAATTATTAAGAGTCAGAAGGTCTGGACTAGTGTTCAAAATAGGCCCTGGCATTTCCAGTACACAGAGCCCCAAACAGCCCCCCAGCAGCCCAATAAATAGTGACTGTCTATGGCACCTTACAGCAGCCCCTCTGGCATTTGCCAGAACCCACAGATTGCCAGTCTGGGCCTGGGTGTAGGTTGCTCATGGGGGCATCTTCACTGCGTAGCTACAAATTCTATGACTGGGGCATACTCCAGAGACTCCATGGCCACTAGGGGTGCAGTTCTAATGCTGAGGAACATGAGAAGCTCTTTACCTCCTGTTTTGGTCACTATTTATATGTAAACTATATTTTCATTATATACACCCTATTGTACAGCACTGTGGAATCATAATGGCATAGCAAGGGAAGCAACATGGCAATTCCTCCTCCGTACAAGTAGGAAAGAAATTAGTATAAGCAGTGGCTTATTGTATTTAAAGCTGGTTGTCCTACTTGTCTCTATGGGAAGTAAAAGTTGGGTGGGTGGTGGAAAGGTTTTGAAGGTCGGCCTGCTAGCTTGATGCTGCACCGTTAGGTCCCATTGTGGGATGAATTGGGTCTCTGCCTGCAGGGAAAACTATATTTTTTCATAGCCTGTACAAAAGATACTAAAAAACAGAGACAGCATTCACAAGAACCAATCACAATGGAAGAGTTTAAAACACTATAATAAGAGATGATAATAGGGTTCCCTGTTCCCCTCTTTCATTTTTCTGTGGTTTATATAAGTTATATAAGTTGCCATACAATCTGCTCTACTTCAATTTATTTTAATGTAGTTAAATTAATGTAGTTATTCATTTAAAGTAAAGTTTTCTAACAATCAGGAAAGAGTTTAAATGAACTGGTGCATTTAATAGAGCAGTGCTGTCCAACTGGCGGCCAAAACTGGCTTCCATTAGTGGCCCTCCACCATGTATTCCTGCCCTCGGCACCGCAGAAGTTGGACAGCACTGTAATAGAGCCTTTTTGGTTTGGCTTTTTAAATGTGCCAATTTGTTGGGATTGATTCACCTGGGATCAGTAGGGCTGCCATTAATGCCTGGACAAGGGGACTCCACCTATGCAGTGCAATAAAGGTTATACTTCATAAAATATATACAAGATGGCAGCCAGTTTAGCAATTTTTTTGCCTCTGTAAGGCTCTTTATGTCCCAATAAAAGCCTAATTTTTATATAACTGGGTGCCATGTCATTCTATAAATATTTGTGTGAGGTATCACCATTGCATGGTATAGGTTGGGCTTGCCTGTAGGCACAAAACGTTTTATATAATTGGTTGCCATCCTGTATATATTTTTGTGTGGCATGACCATTATTGCAAGCAATACGTTGGACAGTTACTCAATATCTGAGGGCTTCAGGAGATCCATGCACTGGATTTATACAGTATCACCTGAATTCTTTGAAAGGGTTAGTTTACCTTTACACCTAATAAGTTATAAACTATTAGTATATTATAAAATGGTCTATAATTACCAGCCTTTCAATTGGTTTTCATTCTATATTTATTATAGTTTTTGAGTTACTGGCATTGCCTCTCTGCCTCTGTCCAGTTTTTAAATGGAGGTCACTGTCTCCCGGTAGCCAAAAAACTATTGTTCTGTGAGTCTACAGAGCAGGAGGACATGTTTTTACTAAAATTATTGGAATTTTACTATTCACTGGTTTGTACCATGGGTACCAGAGGTGGTGCCTTCCTTTCTCAGGACCAACATAGGCCTTTGCTGGGAACAGTAGTCATGACCTCAACAAAATTGAACAAGAACTGACTTTACTGCAGGCTTCTCAGTATGCAGAGCCAGACAGACTGGAGTATACCAACCAGGAAACTTCTCTATGAGCTTCACGAGTATGAGCACAATTCACACTGCGTATTTCCCTTGAAGCCTCCAAGACCCCTGTCTCCTTACAGTGCCCAAGCTTCACCCAAGCCGTCTCTCTACAGCTCCTCTTTAAAGCTGCTACCCTAATCCTACACACTCACAATCCCTATCTACTGTACAATCATCTCTGGGGCTCTATCCCAAAAGCTGACTCCTCGTGGGGACCCAAGCTGTCCTTACTAGCTAACCTGTCCAGTTCTCGATCCCATAATGGTTCCTAGTCAGTGACGGTGGTGTGAAGATCTTATCATGCCGAAAAAAGGAAGTGCGCAGCTAATGCTCTGCCTTATAGAGCCCATGCAGGTAGAATTGGCACCACCGCTGGCTGGCCCTGCACATAGCTAACTATTTACACTTATAATAAAACAAAGTCTTTGCTTTATCCCTTTACGGGTTTACATTTTCAGTATCAGTAAATCATTAATAAGGATTGCAAACGGGAACAGATGGCCCATTAAGATTAGGTGTTAATATAACACGTTCCCAAACCTTAATGACTAAATGTACATTCCATGTTCACAACTGTTACTACTAAAAGCAGTATATGTTTGTTCCTTGCTATTCTCTGCACTGCTGGTTCTGACTCTTGAGACAATGTAGCAGAATTCATGTCTGGAAGCATGCTAACTTCAGAACTAGCACGGCATAGAGGGACATATACTGCTTTCTCTTAGATTTACTAATAACTTTTAATATTGATGCATATTGGTTGGTTAGAATAACATTTTCTTATATTATGACACACAATTTGGGTTGGATTATTTTGTCCAGGCCTCTCGTACCTAAGGGCAGCCCTGTCTCCCCATGTGCCATAGGCCTTACATATCAGTGAATCATGGAAAGTCCAATAGCTGATAACCATTCCTACTATTTATATAAGTACAGGTATGGGATCCCTTATCCGGAAACCCATTATCCAGAAAGCTCCAAATTACGGAAAGCCTGTCTCCAATAGATTCCATTTAATCAAATAATACAGAATTTTAAAACTGATTTCCTTTTTTCCTGTAATAATAAAACAGTACCTTGTAATTGATCCCAACTAAGATATAATTACCCCTTATTGGGGGCAGAACAATCTTATTGGGTTTAATTAATATTTTATTGATTTTTTAGTAGAGATCCAAATTATGGAAAGACCCCTTATCTGGAATACCCTTGGTCCCTAGCATTCTGGATAACAGGTCCTATACCTGTATTAAAAATAGGGCCTAATGTCAAGGGAGAAGCAGCATGTAATTCAGAGATAAAACACAGCAACCTGAACAGGCTTCTTGTATAATAGAAAGATTCATTTCATATTTATTTATCAGGCCCTGGGTTTGCCCACTAAGGCTGGAGCTGGGTGAATGCGTGGCATTAGAGCACAGAACAAATACTTGTGTTTTCATTGGCCTTATCTGCTCTGGCTTCTGCGGGCAGTGTTTGACAATGAATTTACATATGATTCAACTTGCCAATGAACTGCCCATATGTTATTAAAGGGGAAATATACCCCCCCCCCCCATTCAGTTGGGCTTGTGTAGAAAATGTGCATAAACATCTGAACTTTCAAAAAACATTTTTTTACACAAACATACCTGAATTTGCAAATTTGAAAGTAAACCATGTTATACATGTGAACATTTTCCCAACCTCCCATAGGTTTAAAGTGTCACACAACCGCTCCCTCACCTTGTTCCTTTGTAAAGTGATGGACTCTGGGACTGAAATCCCCTCTGCTTTCCAGAGAATCTGTGCACCACCTGCTAAGGGAAACCAAGGGGCTTAAAGTCCCAGAATCCATCACTTCACAATGGAACCAGATGAGGAAGGGGTTGTATTACACTGTGAGCCTAAGGAGTGTTGGGAAAATAATCACATGAGTATCATATTTTCCTTTTTCTTTTCTGGCAGATAGTGTTAATACCAGCATATCAGTAGGGATGTAGCGAACCTCAAAAAAAAAGTTCGCAAAAAAGTGCGAAAGTTCGCGAACTTTGCGAACCCCATAGACTTCAATGGGAAGGCGAACTTTAAAACCTAGAAAAGCCATTTCTGGCCAGAAAACTGATTTTAAAGTTGTTTAAAGGGTGCCACGACCTGGACAGGGGCATGCAGGAGGGGGATCAAGGGCAAAAATTTCTCTGAAAAATACGTTGTTGACACAGCGTTGCGTAAAAACGCAAGCTATTCCTATGTATACGCAAAGGCAGCTGGCAGACCTAGCGGAAATACGCAGGGTTTTTTGCTATTTCGCACTATTAGCACCATGGAAACGGGATTTGCTGAAAAACGCCATGTGTGGCTTGTGCGACGTTTTTAGGCCGAGAAAAAACGCAGCGGAAAAACGCCACGCGAACCCAAATTGCGAACATACGCAAAAAGTTCGCAAACTTGCGAACACCCGATGTTCGCGCGAATTAGTTTGCCGACGAACAGTTCGCTATATCTCTACATATCAGTGTTCTTGCATAGAAAACATGCAAACTTAGGGGCAGATTTATCAAAATATGAGTTTAGAGCTTGATACATAAAAACTCACCCGTGTTCTATTCATTCCTATGGGACTTTTAGAAGTGTATTTATCAATGGGTGAAAGTCAGAGGTCACCATTTGAGAAATACGCTTCTAAAAACCCCATAGGTTATATGAAGCTCTAAGCTCACATTTTGATAAATCTGCCCTTTAGTATTAAAATATAAAGAGGCTGCGCAGAAGTGGTCTGTCTCTTATCTACACCTGGCCAGGCTGGCACGGGGCTGCGAGGCAGTGTCTCTCTCTCCATTACTCAGTAGAAGAATAGGCCACTAACAAAAGGTAATTGGGCCCTTTCTTGTATGGTAACCAAACTACTGGTTTCTATCGGGAAGGAATGATCATTAAATACTGTATTTATCATTGCCATTGGCCTGAGGGGGAAGCAACATTCAGGCTCAGAGAGAGTTAATAAATTCACATATTCTTCTACAAATGAGGTTTTCGCTTGTCTTTTATTTTAGATGATAGAAAATGATATGGCTTTAAAGGGAACACTTTCCTTGCGTATAAGAACATGACATTCCAACTACTTTACACAATGTTGTCAATAATAGTAAATAGCTGAACATTTTATACCTAACATTTTTTTCCAATAAACAAGAAATAGTGAGACAATTTACCAATTGTGATAAATAAGCCTCTAATTTAATCCTTCTATACCAGCTCAGTAAAATAGTGGAATATGTTGTGCTGCGTGTGATAAGGACAATGGCCCTCAACTGAGCAGGCAGCTGGATCTTTCCCATAGACTCCAGTGAAACACTAGGCTTTTGTAATGAAACTGTTATAGACAGAATGCTTGCTCTGGTTTAGCAAGGAGGCACTTACCCACAGAGCACTGAGGGTTAGATGATACCAGAGCACAACAATTGAACTTAAAAAGGTTCTAACAAGGGGGCCCCAAGGATATACTCACAGTTATATCTTCCCACATTACTCTGCCCCTCATGGTCAATCAATGAACAGGGATTAGATCAATAGAAATGGTCACCCCCAGCTTTCAGAATCTTTTCTCAAGTGGAGCCTAGGTGAATTCAAAATGTAAGTACATAAAAACTCAACTATGTTCTATTCATTCCTATGAGAATTTTAGAAGTGTATTTATCAAACGGTGAACTCTAACTTTCACCCATTGATGAATACGCTTTTGAAAATCCCATAGGAATGAATAGAACGTGAGTGAGTTTTTATGTATTAGGCTCTAAACTTACATTTTGATAAATCTGCCCCATAGTCTCTGTTCCGGGCAGTAGTGCACCCGGGATATTAATCCCACTAATTCTCCTCAGTGGAGCTCAGGCTGCTCAACTAGCTAGCTCTGATCCTATTTGTCACACCTAGGGGGAGATTTACTAATCCACGAACGGTCCGAAGGCGTCCAAATGCGGTTTTTCGTAATGATCTGTATTTTTGCGACTTTTTTGTCGCCATCGCGATTTTTTCATATGTCCCGCGATTTTTTCATCGCGTTGCAAAAAATCGGATTGGTTTTCCCGCAGTTTACTATCGCTCAATACGAAAAAATTGCGACAGCGACGAAACAGTCGCGCAAAATACGATTAAGTCGCGACATCGACGAAAAAGTCGCGACAAATACGAAAAATCGAGATGGCGACAAAAAGTCGCAAAATTTTCATTTTCAATACGATTTTTTCCCATTCGGGATTCGGATTCGCGGATTAGTATATGTGCCTCCTAGTGTGACCTATTGCAGGGTACATCCTAACACTTATTAGGCCTCTACTTAACTTAGGATCCAATTCTCTTCAACCTGCCTGCTAAGGTGGAATCTTGCTAAAATGGACCCAGAGCACATGGGTGCTCCTGTCTATATTCTTTATTTTGGCCAAACTAGAGAACTACAAGGCTCGTTCCCAGAAAGAGGAGCTTGTTTCCCTTCTAAACTATGGACCAAGATTTAGGGGACTGCCTGAGAAAAAGAGAAGTCACACTTGCTAGGGTAAATGAGACCCTAGCAACCATATAGCTTCTGAAATACCAAATGGAGAGCTGCTGAACAAAAAGCTAAATAAATGGAAAGCCATTAAAAATAAAAGAGTATCAGCTGCAAATTGTCTCCGAATATCAATGTCTACATCATATTAAAAGTTAATTTAAAGGTGAACTACCCCTTGAAGCTAACTGATCACAAACACAAATGTATGGAGAACCCCTCGCAGAAGTGCCTGTATGGATACTTTTACATCTTAAGCATTTTAGGGTTAAAAAAAAAAAGCACCCCCACCTGCACTTTTGTACAGTATCCCTGGGAGTCAGTGGGAACGGCAAGAGGTAGTTGGAAGGTTATTTTTTTACATCAGCAGCGAATCCACTAAGTGTCACATTAGCTTTAGGTCAATCTATGTATGACCCATATTTAGCCTCCCCAAACAAAAAAGTCACACTCCGCCTATGCTGGCAGGTCTGGCTTTTATTTTACCAAATTGCCCATGAACTGTGCTTGTGTATTTTGTGTATTTTGCTTGTGTATTTTGGCCAACAACATGAAGCAGGGCTCAGTCATTTGGGCTGATGGCCCAAACTAGCAGATAAAATGGAAAGTGACAGTAGAGCAGGATTATCAAAATCAGCCAAACTACCTGACCAAATGTATGTTGTGAATATTATCATGTTTGTTATTGAGAATGCTTTGGGCCTGAATGTTTCTGGACAAGAAATTGATCCATTATGTGGAGCGCTATGCCTTAATCCAGTTAAAACAGTTCAATATCCTCTTGGATGTTCAACATTTGGTCAGGATGCCCTTGGATCATAACAAAGTGATAGATACAGGAAAACATTTGAGTGTTCCAAGAATAGCTGGGACAACAAATCACCCCAAATCTCAGGCTGAGCCCCCCCACCAATACACAACACCATTTGTGGCTCATAAATGAAGTAGCTGCAACTACTTCCCAATAGAGACTTCTCATTGTAGTGCAAAAATAGCACCTTTATTGTGGTTACTGTTATTCCTTCACTTCCCTCGACACCACCGCTCCAAGCAGAATGAGTAAGAGCACAAAGAACCTGTTCCCATGTGTGATGTTTAATACAAGGAATAAAAAACAATTGTTTTTTGCAAACATATGTGCACAACACCCTGTGAATGATGAGCACAGACGTTGTTTTAGAGATTTACTAATATTCCTCGTAACCATTAACTGCGTTGGAATATAATATTGCTCAGTTTTCCTTCTATGTTGATAGAATTGTCTTCTGGGTCTTAGCCTGCACATGGTACCTTTTATAGAAATAACCATTACTCATTCCTCCTACCCACACTCTTAACAGAGACAAGCAGCTTGAACCATTATACCCTTTGCACGTAATGAACCCAGAATGGGCAGTTTGAGACCATAATTCCAATGGCAGAAGTTGGAACATCATAAAGAAGGCAGAAATGTGCAATGGAAGAGTAAGATAGCACAAAGATGGTGAATTGGTTGGAATGGATAAGTGCAAGGTGCCCATCTCTACACACTCATGACAAAGAAGGAACTACGGTCCTAACAGGTGAATAAACCAAATACTTCATTATTTGGCACATAAATAGACTTGCCAGCTGCAAGCATGCTATGTTGGCCATTCCCTGAATAGAAGCTGAACCTCTTCTGCTGCTGTAGCATTCCAAACCAAACATGTCTCAGGTTCAGAACCTGCATGAAATATTTACACCTGTAGCAGATAAAGGAACTGTTCTTTGAATAATGATTTGGAATCAGTGCCATCTGGGTTAGCATTTCCCTCTTGGCCTAACAAACACAGCTTTGATGTTATTGTTAATATCACCTCCCTTTTGTCTTTCCTGCTCCTCTGTACTTGGAGCAGAATAAAGTCTTTTCCTCTCAAACATTCAACTTGAGTATTTTCTTTATATATATATTGCAGTGTATTGCCCTTTGCCTGTGCCATGAGGAAGAAAGGCAAAAGTAAGGCACACTCCTATTTCTAATGGAAAACTGGGGACAGTGCCGGGCTGCTACACATTCAACCCTATACTAAGCTGCCTGGCAGCTGAATTTGAAAACAGCCTGTAGTGTTAAAGCTGGAATTAGAGTCCTGACATGGGTCAGGTACCCATGGGTACCTAAAGAATACACACAAAGTGGTTAGGATTCAGATGGAAAAGTCTTGATGTCCTGATTGTGTGGGCTCTCCATGGGTACTGTGGTGGCTAGGGTGGAAAAAAACCTTCAGCTCCCTGACGATTGGCGATGTCATTTCCCGGCCCCCAGTCCATCCTACACCAAAATATGATGCCGCTTCTGGCTTGCAGAGGGTTTTGGCCAGGGTTGGTTTAGGAAGGCACTTGTTTAGGTGGGTTCGGGCAGGGAGAAGCACCGCTGGCAATGTGGGTGCATGGGTCAGGTGCAGATCTTCTAAAACAAACCCATGCAGGACTCTAGCTGCCATCTTTTATGGTAAGCTCTTTCCTTCGTATACTCCCCTTTTTTATGTGCAAAAAGTTGGATTCTTATGTTCATCCTTAGAATAGCCCCATCAGTGCCAGATAGAACGCTATATTTATTCTGTAGAAAGCTTTACCATTCCTGAGTAAACAGTCCTAGAAGTACCCTCTGTTTGCTTAATATAGCAGCTGCCATTTTAGCTCGGTCTCAGTAGCTTCCGTGCTGCTGGTAGCATAGATCACACATTCTGATGGGAGAGGGAGTGAATTCTTATGGGAGGTGAGAGCAGGAGAAGAGAGAGAGGGAGAAGGGAGAGAGGTGCTCAGACTCAGATTTTTCTGAGATATACCGAAGAACATGTTTACACAAAGGAAGACAAGAAATCCTGTGTTTCTTTTGAGAGCTCAGTGCTGTGTTTCTGTGAGTGCTTATGGCTGTATTTACATAAATCTTTCTGATAAAGCTTACTTAGTTTTTGCCTTTACTTCTCCTTTACTGGTGTTTCTTGTGTTGAAAAATTATGCTGACAAAAGCTGAGTCTGAGTATTCACACACTTGCAATGCTTCTGTAAGATTACTTGTCCTTAGACTCAGCATTGGTTGTCACAGTTTCAACCTGGTGGTGTTGTGTTTGCCGGCACTGAAAACTGCAAAATCTGCTTCAGTGCAGGGCTGAGAGAAGCGATCTACATTTACCCTAAAGGAAAAGGGACACCAATGTGCATATTTTGGATCAAGACGTTGAAGTGTGAAGAAAGCCTTTATGCCAAGCTGGTCTCTTAGTCCTAATATCCTGTGTCTTACTAGTCTGACTATTCATTCTGTGCAAACAGGAAACCAACTTTGGGCACATTAGTAGCACTATATATAATTTAAAAGGCCAGGCAGCAGCCACAGGGCACCACTCCAGCCTGTGCCCACCGGCACTCTCTATCATGCATGTCTTACAGACGAGTCAGGGAGGAAGGGAGGACAACTCATGTTAATGAGCCCTAATAAATAACCGAGAAATAATATCAATTCTAATTAAAAAGAAACCAATGCTAATAAAAAATAGTGTACCCATTGGCATTAGAAAACATATTCAGTTAAACATTGGTTCCCCTTTAGTTTTCCACTCCACCGATCAGGATTTAGGCACAATTTGAGGCTTGTGTTAAGCATTTGTTAAGCACCTGTGCTTTCTTTGAGATCAGATCAAACTAGAAAATATCCTGAGTAAGCAGCAGGCTGTGTAAGTAGCGCGAGAGGGAAAAGCCTTAATCTTCTTCTGCCTGCTGTAAGTAACAAATAATCCCCCCAAAATGCAGGCTAATGCAGATATAATTAACTTGCTCCAATTGGGCACATGTTGCCATTTCTGGCCTCCCAGAGGAAGCTGTCGGCGTGAGGAGCCGTGTGTGTCTTGTTAATCTGTTGTATCTGGAGTAGAGGGTGGTCCTCTCCCCTGTGCTCATAGACAAAAACAATCCATATAAGTACGCAGGGAAAGACTATGCTAATTAATAATATCTACTAATGGGGTGGGATGAATAGAACAGGTGCATCATTATATTATAAGCACCATCTGCTGCATCTGCTGTATCTGAATATCCATGCTTTGGGCTCCTTGCCACGAGTTCTGATACATCTCCAAATGAGCACGATCCAATCACCAAATTTATTTTGTACCCAACCCTTTCTCCTTGTAGATTGTGAGCTCTTTTGGGCAGGGCTCTCTTCACCTCTTGTACCGGTTATTGATTGCTTTATATGTTACTCTGTATGTCCAATGTATGAAACCCACTTATTGTACAGCGCTGCGGGATATGTTGGCGCTTTATAAATAAATGTTAATAATAATAATACATTAACAGGGGGTCTTGTTAACACTAGCGCCCGTCCTTCAATCGATATATAGCACGCTTCACTTTCTAAGATTCCAAGATTTCTAATTACACACAGCAGATCTCCATCACTCACGGTCTCTAGGTGTTTTATAGCTTTTTCAATCAAGCCAACACTCTTCCAGTTAAGCACAATTACCAGGGGGAGCTTGCCATGTATGAATGCCCACTAGGCATCTTCCTAAGTATATAAGTAAACACGGCAGAAATGAATGAGGTGGAATTAGATATAGATCTGCTGATGCTGCTGCAGAACCTCTTGGGATGGTGAGCAGCTAATCTCCAACTGGGTTGTATTATTGATTCTGCCTGCATGTATTGATGTATTTCAGTAATATGGAAGATGTATCTGGCTGGCAGCAAGGTAAGGATCCTTGCTAGTTGTTTTCAAAGTCAATTTTAGAGTTCCTTTAATGAACTCTATTTCATCATGTTGCAGAATTTAGCTCCATTTAAAGCAATGATCCCCAACCAGTGGCTCAGGGGCAACATGTTGCTCCCCAACCCCTTGGATGTTGCTCCCAGGGGCCTCAAAGCAGGTGCTTATTTTTTATTTCCTTGCTTTAGTTGCATAAAAACCTGGCATAATGCCAAACAGAGCCTTCTATAGGGCTGCCAGTCCACATAGGAGCTACCAAATAGCCAATTATAGCTCTTATTTGCACCCCCAGGAACTTTTTTCATTCTTGTGTTGCTCCCCAAAACTTTTTCCATTTGAATGTGGCTCATGGGTATAAAAGGTTGGGGATCCCTGATTTAAAGCAAGCAAAAAGTGAAACTCTCAGCGTACATACAGTGGTGTGAAAAACTATTTGCCCCCTTCCTGATTTCTTATTCTTTTGCATGTTTGTCACACAAAATGTTTCTGATCATCAAACAAATTTAACTATTAGTCAAAGATAACACAAGTAAACACAAAATGCAGTTTTTAAATGAGGGTTTTTATTATTTAGGGAGAAAAAAAATCCAAACCTACATGGCCCTGTGTGAAAAAGTAATTGCTCCCTGAACCTAATAACTGGTTGGGCCACCCTTAGCAGCAATAACTGCAATCAAGCATTTGCGATAACTTGCAACGAGTCTTTTACAGCGCTCTGGAGGAATTTTGGCCCACTCATCTTTGCAGAATTGTTGTAATTCAGCTTTATTTGAGGGTTTTCTAGCATGAACCGCCTTTTTAAGGTCATGCCACAACATCTCAATAGGATTCAGGTCAGGACTTTGACTAGGCCACTCCAAAGTCTTCATTTTGTTTTTCTTCAGCCATTCAGAGGTGGATTTGCTGGTGTGTTTTGGGTCATTGTCCTGCTGCAGCACCCAAGATCGCTTCAGCTTGAGTTGACGAACAGATGGCCGGACATTCTCCTTCAGGATTTTTTGGTAGACAGTAGAATTCATGGTTCCATCTATCACAGCAAGCCTTCCAGGTCCTGAAGCAGCAAAACAACCCCAGACCATCACACTACCACCACCATATTTTACTGTTGGTATGATGTTCTTTTTCTGAAATGCTGTGTTATTTTTACGCCAGATGTAACGGGACACGCACCTTCCAAAAATTTCAACTTTTGTCTCGTCGGTCCACAAGGTATTTTCTCAAAAGTCTTGGCAATCATTGAGATGTTTTTTAACAAAATTGAGACGAGCCATAATGTTCTTTTTGCTTAAAAGTGGTTTGCGCCTTTTTTGCCCAGTGTCTTTCTTATGGTGGAGTCGTGAACACTGACCTTAATTGAGGCAAGTGAGGCCTGCAGTTCTTTAGATGTTGTCCTGGGGTTTTTTGTGGCCTCTCAGATGAGTTGTCTTTGCGCTCTTGGGGGAATTTTGGTCGGCCGGCCACTCCTGGGAAGGTTCACCACTGTTCCATGTTTTTGCCATTTGTGGATAATGGCTCTCACTGTGGTTCGCTGGAGTCCCAAAGCTTTAGAAATGGCTTTATAACCTTTACCAGACTGATAGATCTCAATTACTTTTGTTCTCATTTGTTCCTGAATTTCTTTGGATCTTGGCATGATGTCTAGCTTTTGAGGTGCTTTTGGGCTACTTCTCTGTGTCAGGTAGCTCCTATTTAAGTGCTTTCTTGATTGAAACAGGTGTGGCAGTAATCAGGCCTGGGGGTGACTACAGAAATTGATATTGAAATTGAAAATTGAAATTGATAAACCACAGTTAAGTTATTTTTTAACAAGGGGGGCAATCACTTTTTCACACAGGGCCATGTAGATTTGGAGTTTTTTTTCTCCCTTAATAACGTAAACCTTCATTTAAAAACTGCATTTTGTGTTCAATTATGTTATCTTTGACTAATAGTTAACGGTTTTTGATGAGCAGAAACATTTAAGTGTGACAAACATGCAAAAGAATAAGAAATCAGGAAGGGGGCAAATAGTTTTTCACACCACTGTATATACATGGATGTATTTAGCTAATGAAACTAACCACTGGCACAGGTTATCGTCATAATTGGCTAGTGGAGACGGTATGCGCTGATTGTAAGTCAAGGAGAGGATGGACAGTGTGGATGGAATGGTGCAGTTACAAGTATAACTGTTTGGTCATTTTCAAAAGTTGGATGTTTATCGATGCATCAGGCGGGAGTGTAAAGCAACAAATAGGGTTATAGCCCAGCTGAAAGAACTTGGTGGGGCTAGTTGCCTATCAGCGATTGTTAACGACAGTTAGTGAATCTGTGTAATCATACGAAATCTGTGGGAATGTGAATCAAAGTGACTATCAAGTATAGCATTTCCTAAGTCTCCTTTCCAGTGCTATATAAATAGCAGTCTGTTTTATATGGAACATATCTAACCTTCTCCATTGTGTGAAAGGGTGTTCATGTGAGTATTCCATGGAGAATGTGAACTTTGGGAATCATTGGAGGCAAACACCTACACTGTGAAGTGTTTATGATATATCATTGATTGGGGAGGAAAAACAACACCTGTAGACTTATTGCAGATGTGGTAAATTTGAAATGTAATAATGGTGTACCTTATATTTTATGAAATCCATGCAAGTTGTTATCTCTGCAAAGGGGGAATTTGAAATGGCAGTGTAGGGGATCAGAGAACCATTTCCCCATGTTTTTATGTAACATCATCGAACCTCGTAGCAGAGAAATCTGATTGGCTGGGAGCCCCAGTGCACCTCTGGGAAAAGAGGAGGAGCTTTGCTTTGGAGCCAAATTGATAAGTTGGACCAGCAGGGTATAAAGGAACCGTGCTGCAGGGCCACACAACGACAGAGCAGGAAAAAGTGAAAGAGCTGCCAGCAACACTTAGGGCTGCAGTGTACTCAGCTTGGGACAGCATTGAGTTTCAGCCCTAGAGAGACATTATTCTAAGTTGTGTTTAGTTGCTGTAGATGCCTATTGTCATCCATGTGTGTCCCCTGTGTGAGGACAGCTCTTAATCATAACCCTGCTAAATGGGAGCTGCCTGATCCAAACGGAGAGGTACTTTGGGGCAGGTAGTGCTACCTGGGGTATAAGAGCTTTTGTGAAGGGACAATTTGCAATGAACTGAAATGTTTATCATTTTAACCTTTCCAGAGTAAAGTGTGGGACTGTGGCATTAAAAAGGACTGTGATAGGTAGACAGTCAGTGTGTTTTATTTGCTAGCGAGACAGATAGATCCCCATGTGTCCCCAGGGCAGGATTGGTAATTGTATTAGATGCCCGCTACATATCTTTACTTTTACATAAAGTTAATCTTGTTGCTGCAAACTGTGTGTGTTTCATTTTCCCTTGTGGGCTTCCCTTGGGGTGTACTCCTTAGTGCCCACTAGGTGGAGGCACTGCGCTGTAAATCCCAGTTCCAAGTACCTTTCATGCAAAGAGGGCTCAGGCTACTGGATTGATAGTAATTAATAGCCAAGAAAAGAGAGTGTGATCTGATTCTACAGGAGTGCTTTTGTCTTTTTAGTTGAAATATACATATATGTATGTAGCAAGCCCATACACATCAAGAACTCTTCTCCTTCTCAACATACATGTTCCCATGCATTTCCAGCTGGTCCCTACAACACATATTGGGTCTCTCCAGAGCCTTCTCACACCCAGGGCCTCCTCTCAAAGTGTTCATAACAGCCATACTAATAAAATGGCCAAACCACCTCTATTGTCTCCTCAACGTAAAGGAGCAGTAACGCTTCTCCAAGTCACTCGTAGATCACAAAGCTCCACTACCCATCATGAAGATTGGCCCCAGCAACAAAGAAAACTAATTTCAGCCATTTCTACATATGACCTTGTTCTTTTGGTCATGTAGACTGACCAGTATACAGGAAGCTTTGTCTGATAATTTATCTCTTTCTTCACTACCTGCTTGATGAAACCCCCACAGTGCTATGGAAGCCGACCCATTTAACATACCAATGTCACGCTCCCATGCTCCCATGTTCCAGAGCCTATGCTATGTGTCAAAGTAACACCATCTATATCTAGCTGATTGATTCCACCTCTTGCACCAATGCAGGCTCCTTCCCAACAGAGTAGTAACATTTTAGGTACACCCAGCCCATTTCCCAGGTCTATATTTTTTAATGTAGATACAGCTTGCATGCCACTTGCACCCATGTATCACCTTGTAGGTAGTAGGATCCCATGATGACACAATATTTTGGGCTAAGGCCAGCACATTACACTGGTTGCCTTTCTTTTTGTCACTCACTGGCACTGGCTTTAGCGATCAGTCCCCTATTCAATACCACACAAGAGGGTCATTTTGTGGATCTGCCTGACCTCCCTCCCCCATACCTTCTTATAAAGAGAGACAGACCAGCCTCTCTTTTGAGAGAAGGTGCTGATTCTGTGGGGGAAATCCACCTCTACCTGCCATTTAAATATAGAAGGGCTGATTTACTACATGAGAAAAGAGCACAAAATGAACACAGCTTGCTTTCTTTGCACACTATGCAACATCTTTTCCTAGAACTTTAGCGTACTTGAAAAAGCTGTAAACTGGTTTATCCTTTTACAGAAGACACAAAGATTTAGTGAATTACACATGGTTATATATTTTAGAGTAAAATGCCATTGGTGGAAATGCCCTATTTATCTTTACAAACTGCTGTTGATCCTATGGATACGTGACCCCCATTGTTTGCCAGTAAGTGAGACAATTCCTGCTTAAAATCACATAGAGGCTCCCTGCGAGGACATTTGAGTTCCTGTGTGTGTTCAGGCTTTGCACAACACCATTTAAAACCATTAGCAATAAAGCACAACTCTTAGGAATACACTTTGTACTCAGTCTTAATTACAGAGCCATTGATTTGCTTGTCTCTGATCTGTTTGTATTGATAGGGAGAAACATGGCCTGCTCGGTGGAAGCTAAATTCAATACAGGAACACTCTAGTGAGATCCTTGCGCTCCGGTACATACACTGCGGCTCTATGGACAGGACAGATTTGCTTTCACTGACCTCTGTACTGGAGGCACACAGTTTCCAAGGCTGATAATGTATACAGTCACTTTACTTTTTAAAGGACAGGGAAAGTTAAACATACAATCTGTTAAGCATTCACCGCTATGTTGCAGTGAGAAACATTGCCAACCTTCTCCCCCAAAACGGTGCCCTTTTTCCTGTAAAAATTAAACAGACTCTTTACAACAAAGACCAACAGTAGCATTTTTTTTATTTCTTTAAAAAAATTGGTGTTACTGTTCCTTTAAAGGCAAACTATACCTACAGAATAATAACTTACCAACAGACAGTTTATGTCATATAAAATGGCCTATTATAGAATCTTACCAATTGGAATATATATCAGTAAACAGCGATGAGAAAAATGTTCCGCCAGGCCCCTGCCTGCCTCCGCACTTCCAGGGCTGTGGAGTCGGAGTCGGCAAAAAATGAACCGACTCCGACTCCTACTAATTTAAATGGGAATAAAAAAAAAAATAAAGCAAGTTTAAATCCCATAATCATAATTAATTACTTCTCTGCTATAAGAATAAAGCCCAATGCACTCAGTGCATAAACGAACACGTTGAGTGACCATGAAGCATGCTTTTCATTGACTGTATGAATGTATAAAATACATTAGCATTTTAAAAACAGAGGAGTCGGAGTCGTGGAGTCGGAGTCAGAAACTCAGAAACTGAGGAGTCGGAGAATTTATCTACCGACTCCACAGCCCTGCGCACTTCAGCAATTTTTTCTCGAAAAGGCCACAAAAATTTGGTGCAACAAAAATTTGCAGAGCGAGGAAAACAGTTGAGGTCATGTCAACAAAGTCACAGTTGTGTCAAAAAAGTTGCAGCCGTCTGAAATAAATTGCAGTCACGTTACAAAAAGTTTTTCTCCGCTTCATGGATTTTTGACCAGTTTTTCAGCGATGTGAAACTGGACAGATCACTATCAGTAAATATTGCCCATTAACATCCTTTCCCTTGAGCCGCCATTTAGTGATGGGCTGTGTGCTCCCTCAGAGATCAGCTGACAGGAAATAATGCAGCTCTGACTGTAACAGGAAGTAGTGTGGGAACAAAAGGCAGAACTCTGTCCATTAATTGGCTGATGGGGCCCAACATGTATGTGTGCCTTGGTTTGTTTGTGTGCACTGTGAATCCTATGATCCCAGGGGGCGGCCCTTAGTACTTACAAAGGCAATTTTCTATTTAGAATTGCCTAATGGCACATACTGCTAAAAAGTATATTTTTATGAAAATGGTTTATTCAGATGAAGCAGGGTTTTACATATGAGCATGTTTATGAAAAATATTTTTATAGAGACCTACGTTGTTTGCGGGTATAGTTTTCCTTTAAAAGTTATTTTCAGGGTCCCACTGGGACCTTACACCCAACATCAAGTTGAGTAAAAATGGATTTCTTCTCCGTATCACAACGCTCCCGTGCTATGAAAATTCCACCGTGATTTATAGTCGGCCACATAATTCGCTTACACGTAAATGCATTATTTTTAATTGTCACCAGAGTTTTGAGATGCAATGATCTCCTGCCAAATGAATCTTCATTTACAAGTTAATGAAAGCAAAAATGTGAATTGGTGGAGTGCGCGCCGGGGGCCCCTGTGGGTAATTCATATTTGATTTCACTTTCAGCTCATTTATCAAACCCTGTTATTTCCACTTAGGATCTCGCACTGAGCATTCCGTTGCCAGAAATAAAATAGAAAAGGCTAAACATAGCAATAGGACTTTTTTGTATTCACTCCAGGCAACGTCTGGCAATTACTGTTCAGCTGCACAGTTATTAAGGGGAGAAATTCCCCGCGTCAGAGTAAGAACTACAGAACTAAAAACCCGAATCCGCTCAGACGGTCAAATGGATAATGAAACATATGTATTTAGTGATGAATATTGCCAGCCCGTGGCACAGGGGATAACAAATTTGGTTTTACTAATAGCTTGCTCGTTTCCTCTGTCGTTTCCATGCGTTCGCCTGCCCAAGCGCAGATTTATAAAGCAACTGTGCAAAAGTTACTATGATGCCTGCTGTTACAGGTATCGGATCCGTTATCCGGAAAGCCTGTCTCCCATAGACTCCTTTTTAATCAAATAATTCAGATTTTTTAAATCGATTTCCTTTTTCTCTGTAATAATAAAACAGTACCTTGTACTTGATCCCAACTAAGATATAATTACCCCTTATTGGGGGCAGAACAGCCCTATTGGGTTTATTTAATGGTTAAATGATTCCCTTTTCTCTGTAATAATAAAACAGTACCTTGTACTTGATCCCAACTAAGATATAATTACCCCTTATTGGGGGCAGAACAGCCCTTTCGGGTTTATTTAATGGTTAAATGATTCCCTTTTCTCTGTAATAATAAAACAGTACCTGTACTTGATCCCAACTAAGATATAATTACCCCTTATTGGGGCAGAACAGGCCTATTGGGTTTATTTAATGGTTAAATGATTCCCTTTTCTCTGTAATAATAAAACAGTACCTGTACTTGATCCCAACTAAGATATAATTACCCCTTATTGGGGGCAGAACAGCCCTATTGGGTTTATTTAATGGTTAAATGATTCCCTTTTCTCTGTAATAATAAAACAGTACCTGTACTTGATCCCAACTAAGATATAATTACCCCTTATTGGGGGCAGAACAGCCCTATTGGGTTTATTTAATGGTTAAATGATTCCATTTTCTCTGTAATAATAAAACAGTACCTGTACTTGATCCCAACTAAGATATAATTACCCATTATTGGGGGCAGATATAATTAATCCTTATTGAATGTAAAACAATCCTATTGGGTTTATTAATGTTTTACTGATTTTTTTAGTAGATTTAAGGTATGGAGATCCAAAATACAGGAAGGCCCCTTATCCGGAATACCCATAGTCTCAAGCATTCTGGATAACGGGTCCCATACCTGTACAGCATAGAGACCCCCAAACAGAAACCCACCAGGTCAGGGCAACCAGAGGTCCAAAACAAATCCAATAAATACTCGTTACTCACAGGATGAAATATGTTACCTTTGTAAAGACCCCAAAGAATTGGGCCCCTCCAGGATTAGTTCCCCTTTAGACAGGCACCATGAGGGTGGCCTTATGAGATTTGGACACCTAAAGGTGGTCCTGGGTGTTTATGTGTGAAAAGGGAGTTTCCCTGCAAGTTAACAGCCACCACTAGATGTCGCTGTGCTAAAAGTATAAAAGGGAATGACTCCCAGTTTCAGCAGGTCTTCGTCCTGGGACTGCTTCTTGTAAAGAAGCGTATAACAGGCTTGTGTTCTAGTACAGGAGGTACTGTAACAGGTCACTCTAGGAGTGACAGGCAGGCTAGAGAGAAAGGGCAGTGATAGCCCCGACAGGAGAGAGAGGGGTTAAGACCCCCCAGCACTCATGGCTGGAGTTAAGGGCCTGTAGTGTGTAGTAAGAGGAGCCAAGTCAGCACCTGGGAGTGTTCCCAGTGAAGGGGCCCTACGCGTGGACCGGGGTGAGTTCCTAGGTGGAAGCATCCGACGGGAGTACCGGGGGTAGCCCAAAGAGAGAGTGTGTGACTTGAGCCGTCTGTGTGACATCCTCTGAAGTGTTCTGCCTGCATCAATAAACAAGTTCATCTGGTTCACCATTTTTTTTTTTTGTAACTTATATTTTTATTTTTCAATTATACAGAATCTGGTTCACCATTTTAACCAGTGTCTTGGTGGTTCATATACTGAGGATCCTCAACTGCCTGGTAAGCAGCTACCCCAAGGGAGGGGCAAGGTACCGGGAGTTGCTGGGAGTCCGGGTCCAAGGAGGACCTCATAGAGTTTTCCCAGGGAGGAGACATATAGTTCTACCTATACCTACCCTGGGTGGAGGCACGCCATTCATTTATATTACACCTGTCCCCCATAATAAGCGGGGGCTCAGGGCTCCTGTAGCGCCACACGCAGGTGATTGCATGTTAAAAATACAACCGTAGGCAAAATAGGGTTACACCTTGCAATGTGACTTTTGGAGGGCACAGTACCGATACCCCTAAGAATTCTTGGCTGACCCGTAGACAGGGATTCTGTCATGATTTTATGGTCTAGTTTTGAATACTAAATTCTTGAATTTTATTCTTGAACCAACAAATGTATTTTTAGCTGTAATACTGGTGTGTAGGCGCCATCTCAGTGCATTGTGCCTGAGCTTTCAGAAGGAGCCAGCGTTACACATTAGAACTGCTTTCAGGTAACGTATTGTTTCTCCTACTCCCATGTAACTGGAGGAGTCATGGGCTGACTTGGGTGTTTTACTATTGAGTGCTATTCTCTTATCTACCACTAGAGGCATGGGAGCATTTTTTTTTTCAATACAGGTGTCTGTTAATAGGCTGCTATGTGGCATCACCCCATCTTGCTCAACAGTAAAGAGTGACTGGACTTTATCAGAGCACAAGTCACATGGCTGAGGGCACCTGGGAAACCAACATGTCTAGCCCCATGCAAAATTCAAAATTAAATATAAAAAAAAAATCTTTGTTCTTTTGGAAAATGGACTTTAGCGCAGGATTCTGCTGATGCATGTTGACACATGCTATCCCATGACAAAATCTCTTTCAGTGGGCCATGCACTAAAAGATTTCCATTTGGCAAGGTTGCAAATGAGTGGATCTTTCCCTGATATGCCCACCTTGAGGGCCAAACAACTGGATCACAGCAACAGGAATGCATGCCATTGGGCAAAGACTGCATTAATAAACCAATGCAGCCCTAGTGCCAGTGGAATTGTTAAACCTGCCCTATTTGGCTGATCAGACCAGATATCGGTCAGGCAGGCCTGTCAGAGGGCAGATAAGCTGAGTATTGGTTGGTTACTACAGATATAATATCACACTCCTCTGAAGTGTTAGCCTGCTCCCCCTATAGCTTCTGCTATGGAAATTATAACAAAATAGGAGGCCTGTGGGTCTATAGCGCATCTATACCATTTAACACCGTCACATTATAGGTGAGAGTTGGCCCTGTATATCAGAGTCTCTGGTGAAACTTTGGAGGCCCGACACTGCTTGCTTACATACATGAAGTTATATAGTTAGCCAATCAGATCTAAGGGTTGCAGTCCCAGACATACACAGATTCTCTGAAAGCATCGTTACATGCGTCCATATGTGCACATTCATGTTATAGGCTTATATGCCGGTATAAATACACCATTCTTAATAATAATGGGCTCCATCAGGATGGATTGTTGGTTTAAGGCCAGAAGGGGTTAATAAAAAGGCGCTTGTGTTTGTTACTAATTAAAGTTACGGCAGAGTTTAATGTCCTTGTGATTTATTCATAACATGACACCATTTTGCCGGCATCTTGGGGAAACAGAGCACAAAGATTTGTGCCAACACAAAGGTAATTGCTTTGGAACGACCTGATGGACTGCTCCCCGGAGCTTACAGTATTTACTGGGTATGGGGAGGATTGGAGCAATGGGCATCTCTCTTACACGCACACACATGGTTTTCATTATAGGCACTGAAATTATGCATCCAATATTGGCAATATTAGTAAAATGTCATTATGCAAAGGTGGGGGGCGTAGTAGGGGGGTCAGTTAGGGTGAATTATTTGCTATCAATTATACACCTAAAAGTCCAACATAATGGGAAATTAGGGTGAGATTTGGTCGATTAAAGTTCTAGATATTGCTGGAACTATAGCTAAATGAGTAATTTATCTCACTTATAAACGATACAACATTCTCTGGAATTGTTGGCACTAAATGTGAAGATTGCGAATGCCCCATAGATGTGTTGCTTTGCAGGGATGGAGATCAGTAATGGATTTATATGGCAATACCTTACTGTTCCATTATGTGTGTACATGGCCCCCATCACATACGCCAACACTCTAAGGCAGCAATTCCTAAACTGGGAGGCTCGGAAAAGTGGTGGGGGGGGTCTCAGACTGAATGCCAGTTTAGGGAGGACACATATTTGCCAGGGGGCCCAGACCACAGGGTCTACTTTCTTTATGCCACTCTATTTCCTGAAATGTTATGCATCCTCTGCAAACTATCAGCAGCAGGCAGGGGTGCAAACAGGCAGTGGCAGGGCAGGTTGGTTGCTGTGCACCCTGGGCCCCTTCAAAGCTGGTATTTGCTGTGCCAGATGCATTCAAAAGCCCAGCTTGATGGTGAGAGATGGGATAAAAACATATTTGATGTCCCAGAGGTTTTTGAAACTGAAGCTCAATGGCTGTGATCTTTTTATTTTACCTTTATATCAGTCAAGTTTTGTCCTGATCAAGGTTCGGCCCCCACCCCCCCACCAAGGGGGGTATCAACTGAATAAGTCCAACTGGTTCTAGGCTAATGTGTGTTAGGGGGTGTTGCTCCTTCTTTTCCATATCTCCATACATTTCAGACTGGGTAATAAATGTAATTTAGCTGCAGAGAGGAGAATTTCCTTGGGATTCCCTCTACATCAAGGGCAGGATCAGATTTGCAGGAGTCCCAGTTTCCCTGTACTCAGTATATGAATTCTAGCCAGCTTCTGAGCACTACTGGGAGATGGCTGGGGTTGTAATATGGGGCCTGTGGGGTGAGGGTTAGCCAAGGTACTTCGATTGTAAGCTCTATGGGGCAGGGACCTCCTCCACATTGTGTCTCATACCACATAGTACTTGAACTTATAAATTGTATTTATAGTAACATTTGTCCTCCCTGTGTGTAACTGTATATATTGTAAGATTGTACAGTGCTGTGTATTCTTGTAGTGCTTTATAAGTAAAGTTATACATACATACAGTGGCTTGCAAAAGTATTCAGCCCCCTTGAACTTTTCCACATTTTGTCACATTACAGCCGCAAACATGAATCAATTTCATTGGAATTCCACGTGAAAGACCAATACAAAGTGGTGTACACGTAAAAAGTGGAACGAAAATCATACATGATTCCAAACATTTCTTACAAATAAATAACTGCAAAGTGGGGTGTGCGTAATTATTCAGCCCCCTGAGTCAATACTTTGTAGAAGCACCTTTTGCTGCAATTCCAGCTGCCAGGCTTTTAGGGTATGTCTCTACCAGCTTTGCCCATCTACAGACTGAAATCCTTGCCCATTCTTCTTTGCAAAACAGCTCCAGCTCAGTCAGATTAGATGGACAGTGTTTGGGAACAGCAGTTTTCAGATCTTGCCACAGATTCTCCATTGGATTTAGATCTGGACTGTGACTGGGCCATTCTAACACATGGATATGTTTTGTTTTAAACCATTCCATTGTAGCCCTGGCTTTATGTTTAGGGTCGTTGTCCTGCTGGAAGGGGAACCTCCGCCCCAGTCTCAAGTCTTTTGCAGACTCCAAGAGGTTTTCTTCCAAGATTGCCCTGTATTTGGCTCCATCCATCTTCCCATCAACTCTGACCAGCTTCCCTGTCCCTGCTGAAGAGAAGCCCCCCCAGAGCATGATGCTGCCACCACCATATTTGACAGTGGGGATGGTGTGTTCAGAGTGATGCGCAGTGTTAGTTTTCCGCCACACATAGCGTTTTGCATTTTGGCCAAAAAGTTCAATTTTGGTCTCATCTGACCAGAGCACCTTCTTCCACATGTTTGCTGTGTCCCCCACATGGCTTGTGGCAAACTGCAAACGGGACATCTTATGGTACTCTGTTAACAATGGCTTTCTTCTTGCCACTCTTCCATAAAGGCCAACTTTGTGCAGTGCACGACTAATAGTTGTCCTATGGACAGATTCCCCCACCTGAGCTGTAGATCTCTGCAGCTCCCCCAGAGTCACCATGGGCCTCTTGGCTGCATTTCTGATCAGCGCTCTCCTTGTTCGGCCTGTGAGTTTAGGTGGACGGCCTTGTCTTGGTAGGTTTACAGTTGTGCCATACTCCTTCCATTTCTGAATGATCGGTGGAACAGTGCTCCGTGGGATGTTCAAGGCTTTGGAAATCTTTTTGTAGCCTAAGCCTGCTTTAAATTTCTCAATAACTTTATCCCTGACCTGTCTGGTGTGTTCTTTGGACTTCATGGTGTTGTTGCTCCCAATATTCTCTTAGACAACCTCTGAGGCCGTCACAGAGCAGCTGTATTTGTACTGACATTAGATTACACACAGGTGCACTCTATTTAGTCATTAGCACTCATCAGGCAATGTTTATGGGCAACTGACTGCACTCAGACCAAAGGGGGCTGAATAATTACGCACACCCCACTTTGCAGTTATTTATTTGTAAAAAATGTTTGGAATCATGTATGATTTTTGTTCCACTTCTCACGTGTACACCACTTTGTATTGGTCTTTCACGTGGAATTCCAATAAAATTGATTCATGTTTGTGGCTGTAATGTGACAAAATGTGGAAAAGTTCAAGGGGGCCGAATACTTCTGCAAGCCACTGTACATACATACATACCACAGGGGAGAACAGGTTTGTGTGATTGCACCTCTGCTCAGGTCACATCACAGCAGCCAATGGGGAAAGGGGGAATGCAATAGCAGTTTAGCCCTATTAAAACAAAAAGCTGCAACCTGTCAATCAGTTCACTGAATATTACGGTTTAGATATTTTTCCCCCCCACATATTTTTCCCCCAAATTAAGCCACTGATTTGCCTCTCATGTAAGAGATCTATTTACGGATTTCAGTAAGAAGATATATTTTTGGAAAGGGCATACATGAAATATCTAACAGTTTCAGTACTCTTAATATTCTATGAAATATTCCTGCTCCTAACCTACTTGCATTGGCTTGAAAAAAAAAAAAAATGAGTGACATTAGAAGCTAAAAAGATGAGCAATGCTGCCCCCTGCTGGAGAATCAGCAAACACTCAGAAGATAATTCTGCACTGAAAACAGACTATTGCATGATGGGGGCAATTTATATCCAGATGCTAATGAATTACAGTTATTTTGCTGTAAGTACGATTGCTTCCCATGCATCCCATCAAAACGCAGAAAGCTACATGGCCCTGAAACTACAAGTTAAGCCGACAATACCATCATGGAATTCATGGAAGTACAGCGCTGCAGAATATGTTGGCGCTTTATAAATAAATGTTAATGTAATGTAATAATGAGCGAATAAAAGCACCTAGAAAATACTTCCATTAATGGAAAAAAGGTTAAAAAGTGACCCTTTAAAAAGAAATTTCACCTTATGAGTGTGACGTAGGAAGGAACATTTTCAAACAGTTTGCCATTGGTCTTAAATTTTTTATATTTATTTAGAAAATCATACCATTTATTCTAACATGAAGCAAGAACAATGAGATCTCTGGCACAAATAAGCAGGCCAGTACAGTGGTATTGGTTGATTAGAAATAAGGAGGAGGAGCCAGTTGGTTGCTACATGATCAGGTTTAAAGGAGAAGTAAATCAGTGGGGTGATAACATGTTAGGCAAGGCTCAGCGAGTGAAATTGCTAACCTTTCCCATGTATCTGTGCATGTCTTATTAAAGCAGCACCAGCCTAGGGGATACTTTCTTGGAAAGCACCATGGCACTAATTTGTTTCCACTTTTCTAAGGAACCCCTCTGCATATGTGCAGTATAGCAAACTCGCCAAAAGTGCCATACCGCACAGTGGGTGCAGGGGGTATATCTGGATAAACATTGGCAAGATGGCAGCCTAGTGCTTTTCAAGAAAGTATTCCAGGACGGTGTGACTTTTATAGGGGATGCACATCAGCTCAGGGTACAAGATTTGCAATTTCATTTACTGGGGGAACCCAACACATTGGCTCCCCCACCAGTAATTATATATGGACTTCTCATTTAATAAGTGCATTTAGGGAAACACTCTACAACAGGAATTATTAAGGCAATGCACTAGAGTGGCCACATTCATATACAGGCGATACCAAAGTGTATTCAGATTTACAATCACAGGGACTGTAAATCTGAATGTGAAACACACAACAATGTAAATGTTGTAGGAGAAAGACAGGAATATCAATGGACCGATAAAGGGGAAACGCAGGAAGGCCAATACACAGCAGTGTGTACATACAGCACAATAATAGTAGCCCCTGGTTTCCTATGAAATGCTTTGTTCATATTAACTAAGAAACAATGTTAAAGGATAAGTAAACCCTTAAAATAAGTGAATGTTAAACTGATAAAGACTGCTACTCTAAGGATTTTTCATTCCAAGATATTAAGGGATATATGTACTGTTAACATAAATGAATTATGTTACAACAGCACCACCTGCTGGTCAGTTTCAGACAATAATGTAGTTGAGGAAGCCGTCAGGAGAAACACAGAGGGCTGATATGATGTTCATCGGTTTAGGAAAAACATTAGAAACCTCAGATAACTTCTTACATTTTTCCTAATAAGGAGAGGATCAGGCCAAGTTTCCCGATTGGTCACGGTCCAGAAACTGATCAGCCAGTGGTGCCGTTGTATAAAAACTCATTCAAAGGAACAGTACATATTTCCCTTAATATCTTGTAATTAAAAATAATGAAATGTAAACTGGAAAAGTGCTTAGAATAGCGCACTCAATCAATTTTACATTCACTTAATTTAAAGGTTTACTTATCCTTTAAAGTGCAAGCTCCTAAGAATATGTACAGCCTCTCCAAGGCAGCCAATACACAAGGATGCACCAATGGCTAGACTGGTGAAAATCAGGACGAATACTTGCCTATTAAGGCTAATGGCACACACAGATTAGTAGCCCGCAGTTTCCTTGCAAGGAAACTTTTGTCGACTTCGGAAAAAATAGCACTGTGTATGTTTTCCCACTGGCAATTCACTTTATTGTTGGTGGGAAAGCATTTTGGGGAGATATCTCAATCGCGACAGTGCAGATTTAACCGAAGGTGACAATTCTCCATGTGCCCTCACCTTAAAGTCAAGGACATTTAGCTGCCACCTATCTCAATGTAAACAGTTTTTTTGTCCCCAGAGGGAAAGGAGGGACACGGGGCCAGTGTTAGAGTAGGACAGAGTTAGCATTTGTCCTTAAACCCCAACCACACAGGGACCTTTTGGGGGAAAACAATGCTAAAAACTTTTATATATACATACATACACAGATCTTAGAGGTGACCAGCCTGCAGACCTCCAGTGGTTGCAACTCCCAGAATCCTATCTATGGGGTGGAATGCAAATTACTTGGATCAGAAGATATTAAGACAAACTGCATATAAAAAAGCTAATTACATTTCCTTATTTGTCAACAACCCATCATTGATAATCAATTATACTCTACTCATTAAAAAAATAATTTCCATAAAAAAAAAGCCTACAGTAAGACAAATGTCCCATTCTGACACAGGAAAGTAGAACGCTACAAACATAGAATTTCCAGTGTACCGACATAATTCAAGTATGTACAAGATTAAAACCATACACGTATGATCTGAAATGTTCCAAATTCATGTTCCTCACGCACACGTAAACGCCACAGCACAGGCACCCAATGGGTTCCACACATACATCTCCAAACATAGCTGACCTATTACAAACATATGTGCACAATACTGATAAAGGTTTGGGGTAAAATCCAGTGTCTCCGTGCTTGTCCAGGAACTTCCATCCAGCAGCCGACATTCATTGTCATCCTGTGTATGTGACAAGTTCAAGTCTCGATAAGGGCAAATAACCGCGGCTACATGCGAAAGCTCCGGGTCCTCTGAAATGATTGGAAAGGTCGCTTCAGTGTGAAAAATGAGAGTTGTGACTTTAAGCTTGGTCTCTCTGGAAAAAGTGCTGCTTCGCTGTCAGGTGTTGGAAAGCGTTGCTTGTATATCTCTGGGTGGCATCTCTGGAACTAAAGTAGAAACAAAGCCAGGTTAGCACTACAGATAACACAAGTCTGATAAACAGATGTACAAAGGGCCCAACAAGTAAGTTGCCCCCCCATAAGCTTGTGTGGTTGTACCAAGATAATCTGTATGAAAACAAACTTTACTGGGTTAATGTAATCAGAGAAGCACCGTTTGCTAGGTCTACTCACTAACAGTAATGTGCCAGTATTGCTTTAATGGAAGCTTGAAGTTCATCCACTTCAGCCACGGTTGCCATACACGGGCAGATATAAGCTGCCAATTCGACCCCTTCAGACCGAGTCAGCAGCTTATTTGCCTGTGTATGGGGCCATCTTCTGACAGATATCTGGGCGAAAATCAGGCAGATACAGTATCAATCGGGTAGGTCTCAAAATCATCTTATTAATGCTGCCATGATGGCCGATATCGACCAGACCTGGTTTTAGGACAGGGCAGGTATTTTCTGATGAGACCCATACAGAGCCAAACCTGATAAAACCATCTGAAAAAACCTATGCCGACTTGGGCCAATAAGCTGCCATATTTGTCTGGAGGTGCTATGTATAAAGCTTTCCCAATGGTTGGGTAACTTGCCTCTCCTGCAGAGTTTCACTAGGTACCCATTATGATCTCATTATTGGCCTTGGGGCCAAATAATTAAATCACCCTGATTTTGGACAGAGCATTAATGGCTAATTTGGGTAAAGATCTGTTATTTGATCATCTCACCTAGTGCATCTTACAGAGTATGACAAGCTTTAGGGGGGGGAAAGTGCCTGAAGGTCCAAATGTCCATTGCTCCATATTCATTTATACCTCAGGGATGTCCAGCTCCAAGCATCCTACTGGCAGCCAGAGAGGAGCTAATAGATTTATTTCAACTCCATCTGGAGCATTTATTTGGATACACATGACTACGTAGGATTATTTTTTCCAACTCCTGCCCTAAGATGACCTGTGGTGGTTTACAACCTAGATACAAAATGAGGCTAAATTCCAATCCCTGCTTGTATTTTAGGTATGGCTTTTGTTTAACGTAAAAGAACCTGTTTGAGTCGCTTCTTCTTTTCCTTTGCAGAGATTTGCTTATTTGATAGAATTTCCTCCAGCAGAATTTTCGCTGGATCTTCAGGTCGGCTTAACTTCTGGTATTCATAATCATGAGCCGGGGCCTGGGGTTGGACAAAGGTGGGATTGAGTGTGGTCTCCATATCAGATCCTGGGTACTTGATCTGAAAAGGAAGGAAATGCCCCATTAAAAAGGTGCAATGCAATATGTACCATATCTAGGGATGACCATGGAAGGATATAAATAACATGGCAAGAAGATGGTTGAGGCAAGTCACTTCAAGCAACCGATTTCTTATGTTTACCTGAACTCTTCGCTGATGGGCAACATAATCTTCTATGTTGTTCTTTAAGGTTATGGGCACAGTGAGAATATCTGGAGCATTATCCATCATGAAAGTCACCAGTTTGGTGGAGAGAAGTTCATCTAAATCCACTTCGTCCTTAGAACGAAGGATACAGCGGGAAAAGGTCTGTACCATCTGTAAAAAGAAAAAAAAAAAAAATGGGTGCTGTTATATTGAAGAACCTGGGCCATACTTTTTCAAGGCAGCTGAACTCCAGAAAATAAACTGCCATAGACATAGAAAATTATCAGTAAATGATCAGCATTGTCTTTTTTAGTAGCCACGACAAGTAGCTGCTACTAGTAGCTCTGTGTGTCTTTTTTAGTAGCCACGACAAGTAGCTACTAGTAGCTCTATGTGTCTTCACCCATGCCCCACCTAGTGGTAGATACCAGAATAGCACTCAACAGTAAAAAATCCAGCTCATGACTCCTTCAGTTACACCGAGAAGGAGAATGCTTGAAAGCAGTTCTAATGTGTAGTGCTGGCTCAGACTCAGGCACAATGCACTGATGTGGCACCTACACTAATATTACAGCTTAAAAAAATTAATTTGTTGGTTCAAGAATACAATTTCAAATGCAAGAGTGAATTATTTGCTATGTAAGCAGTGTTATTTAGAAATAAAAATTACACCATAAAAATCATGACAGAATCCCTTCAAGGATTACATTTTAATTTAAGTCTGAACCAATTATGCAGCTAATGTATCCCTTATGCAGAATGCTCTATATCAGTACTAATGAAATGTTACAATGACAGTTAATGCTTTGCATGGATTTTCATTATTAGTTTATTTAGTTTGTGTCCAAGATGTTACTCACAGTTTCATTGGAAATGGTTAAGGATATTTTCTCTTTTCACAGCTCCACTTGCATAAAGCAAGACAAATTTGATATTATATATAATATATGTTCACACATAAACCCTACTCATAAATTGTTTTATTTGCCATTTAAAACAGCTCTATGGTAAGAACTGTAGAAAAAGAGAAAATGTGCAGAGATTTAAAACAGAGGAAACTATGTAATGATGATCTTTTGTTACAGAGATAAAGCTGCCTTTTCTGAGAGGGACACCCGTAGGGAAAGGCGCAGCAGTTGAGGAAAGTTCAATTATCTGGAGAGCGTTTAATAACATACCAGCGCCCGGTTACCGGTGGAATCCCGCAGAGGTGGCATTTCTCTGTTCAGGCTTATTTTTGCCATCATCCTCATTAGGAGCTGCAGCTTCCTTCGATTTTCTGGAGGCAGGAGCAGGCAGCAGAGCTGAAGTGCTTCAATTGCAACGCGCTTTTTCTGCAGAAGGCCTGCGGTGGCATTACAATGAATTATAGATTGCAAGGGAATAAAGTAGCAGTTCCGAATAAAAGGCCATTTAACAGATGACAGAAAATATACACTTTTCAATGAAGTGACTGAATCCTGAGACTTCCGAGGCTAGCATAATTACTTGTTACTTGTATCTATAAAACAGTGGTGCCCAACAGTTTGTATGCAGTGTGGCAAACTACTTTTCTAAATATTAATTTAAATAAAAAGGTAATTTTTTTGCCAATAGGGCTGCTTTTGTAAGTAATGGTTACTTGGAGTCCCTAAACCTGACTGTTGTGCCAACCTGACCGTCCCTTTTCAGCTTCTAATGCGAACGGACTCCTACTGCACAAACATGGCAGCCTCCTCATAGAGGAACATGGGGGTTCAGATAGGGAATGTAAAAGCACCAGGCAAATACTTTTATAAACAACATGCAGATATAATATTGTAACAGATGTAAAAAAAAAACTGTAATTTCTGGTGTCAGTATCTCTATACAACATGCATTGCAAGTTCTTAGGTCAACAAAGAAATTAAAAAAGGAATTGGAAACGGTTATATCTAATGGGCTCCACTGGCAATCGATCTTCATTTCTTCTTGTTCCTCTCTTTCCCTTTGCTTTTTTCTCTCTTTATTGTTCAATTTAAAAATGCAAAAAAGAAAAAGCATTGGGCATGCTTAGGGCCACAATATATCTTGAAGGCCTGATCTGGGCCTTTTGCCTCCAGCTGGACTGTTGGACTAAACCAGGCTTATCCAATCATTTGGCTCCTGGGCCAATTATGGGATCATGATGCTGGCCTATGCAGACTTATCACGAAAGGATCGCATCAATGGGCCAATGTGGTACTCTTCCAATGGCATTTTACAAATGCCAATAGCTATCTGCCCAGATAATAGCATACAGGCCAATCAAACTGCCAACTCAGTCTTGGAGGGGCCATGTCTGTAGCTTGTATTGGCCTGTGTATGACCAGCTATACACTCAGACCCTTTCCTCTCAGGTTCTGCATTCAAAACCAATTTCTGGGATATTCTGCTTTAGTGATGTGCAGGTTGACCTGCAACCTGTGGGTTTAAAATTAGGACTGGCGGGTTAGGGTTGAAATTTGGGAGACCATTGCGGGTTCAGGTTGGGTGCGGGTTAGACTGGGGAAGTACACTCTTCCTCTGCTCCCAAAGTTTCCCTGTTTTGTAACATAAGGCATGCGCAGAAGCAGCTTACAGAGTAGAAAGACATGGCTATGGGTTGGGTGCGGGTCCTACAATGGCAACATTTTGTGGTTTAGGGTCAGGTGCAGGTAAAGGTTTTGTGGGTTAGCGTCAGGTGTAGGTTGAGTTTTTCCTGAACTGCACATCACGATTCTGCATACCTGCAGGCCATAATCTTTAAACATATAGCCTCACAGCATTTTAGTCATTGGCTTACCCAGAGCATTTACAAAAACATCGAAAAGATGGAAAGTGAGAAGTGGCTCCTTCAGGAAACTGTGATAATCTGTGATTGTTCTGAAAACATCTCTCTCAAACCCCAAATACATTGGCTGGTTCCAGTCTGAACAGTTCGGCCCTATAAGCATAAGAAAGTATGCATGGTGGGACAGACACTATGGTGCATTTATTGTATTAAAGTGTGAAATTACAGCTCTCTACATTATGTTCTGATCATTTAAACACTTACAGTTTGCCAAGCATTTCATGGCTGAGAGCAGCCAGTGAGGGAGCTCTTCTGTAAAGAGAGGAACATGGTTTTAATGGCAGTTTAGCGCATCTTTAAGAAAAAAAAAAAAAAAGTATTTGCAACCAGCTTCTTTTCATTTCAACCATAAATCCTTCCTGCATAAATGTTTCTATTTAAAATAAGACATTAAATATACATATGTGGTTATTCAATTATAGGTATATAGGAAGGCAACCTTTGAATCACCATACATGCTGCAGATAAGATCCTTGCTTTCATCTTCTAGTAAATCAAAACTTAGATCAATAAGCAGTGTTTATCCTCCATTTTTTCTGCTCTTAGTGCTATGGCACACAATAGGAAAAACAGTGTTTGCTGCCCTTGCAATTTTAAAGACTTACATAGTAATCACTCTGATCCTGCCAGTGCCACCATGTAAGTATATGGAGGGGCAGTTGTGAGCGTTTTGTCACCCATCGTTGGGCATAGTTTAATACTAGACACCAGGTTCTGGTGGGTACAGAATATTTGTTCTTTGCATGCTTGCATCTATTTAATTTGGTTAAGATGTGCTATTTTGCCTATCCCAGCTACTGAATTTTTTGATGGTGAAGTCTCCATAGTTGAACAATATGAAGAAAGCCAAGATGACAGCTGCTGCTCAGATAAAATGCTAATACTTATATAATTATCTGTGCACACAAGCCATTGTGCTTTCATATTTTGCTGCATAGCTAAAAATAATATATAATATACTCTGAATAAACCAGGTATACCTCCCTTTAATTTGGTGGCTAATATAAATGACAAGGTATGGTTCTGACTGACCAGTTAGGTTAACTGTAAGGTTCCCTTTAAATGCAAAAAGGGACAAAGGAATGCATCCCAGCTCTAGACAGAAGATATGTGAACAGTTAAATATATTCACCTCTATGGCGGCACTTACTGACTACATTATTTTAGAAAAACCAAAATATTTTTGAAACAGTTACTCCAGACAGCAGTAGCATATAGGCAGCACCTACTTGATCTGTCATCTAATACAACAATCCCCTGCTTATTGGTGTTATGGATGTTGTGCAATATGTGCTTTGCCTCCACCCATTTTGTATCCATCACGTCATTCAGGGAATCGAGCCCTAGGATTTTCTTTAGCCTGTGAAAAGCAATAAAAACACATGTAAATATAAGCGGTTTATTGGACAGTGCCAAATATCATATTAAGCCCAACTAGAACTTGATACATGTATAGGAGCAGAGAATAAAGCTGGGAACACATAGGAAGATTAGATAATTTTGTATCTCTACAGATCTTTGCCCAGCCTGGTCACCCAAGTGCTGGGCCTAATCATATTGACATGATTTTTGTAACCTGCAATATAGATATCTGTCTCCTTAAAAACATATTGTGCACATACAGAAAGGACCACACGCTTGACTTAAAAAATAAAGATAAAGTTTTTTTAACAGCAGTGTTGGATTGCTCAGTACAAATCCTTTTATCGTTTGGTGATTTTCCGTCTGGGTTCCGGCATGGACGTAGAGTACACACTGACTGTCCGGTAAGTGCTCCCGTGATAAAAAATATGTCACAGGTATGTTTATCAACTGGACTCTCCTACAATACGTTAAATGCCAGAGCCAGCAGTGCAGCGGATAGGAAGGGACAGTCAGTAATTTCAATACTAATAAGCCATTATGCTTATATAGAACTTTAAAACCAATAAAATGTAGAATTAACATATTTGACATCAGACAACATTATATTTTGGATTTACTTGGCATTTTTCTGTGCAAAAACCTTTAAGGGGATGTAAACTGTAATTTTAATTAAAAAAAAATTAATGAATGAACAGGAGTGTTACAATGATGATTTCAAACAATCATGTCAACCAATGTGGGCAGAACTTCTAGACATTCAGGTATGCACCCATAATCTGCTCAGCATTTATTAGCTAGAATTATGTTTCAGTGTTACCAGTAAGAAAAGCTTCATGGACTTTGTATACAGACTGCAACTTTATTATAATGAAACACTTTTGGGCCCCCACAAGCACAAATCCTATATGTGTCACTGTAGCCAGAGCCCAAGCCCTGTGCTGGCCCTCACTGAAATACTTACTGGAGCAGAGTTCTTGATTTCCATATTTCCTCAACATGAGCTGCCGTTAATTCCCTCCGCTTAACCAGACGGCACATAGGCACCTCCCCGATTGCTATGCTGTGACGCTTGTACCATGCTTCAGAGTTCTGTAATGGGAGCAAAATACACCATGAAGGGGGTGATTAATCTAAAAGAACAACCCCTTCCCTGCTGCTGTGTGGATTGCTAGTAAACTTGCAGGGAGCAGAGGACAAGCGTAAATCTGTAAAATATAAGGTGCACATTCAGTTAAAGTATCAGTAAGAACTTGTTTTTTTTCTTTTACACTTTTATAGGAGGAACATTTTCATAAAGAAAACCCCATAGAATAAGATCCCTTTCTCCCTGCAGCCAATTCAACTACAGCTCTTTTTGTTATTTCCTTGTCTCACGTAGCAGTGAGCATGTTCAGTAGTAACCTCTTTGAGGTCTTCATAGTCGGAGAGGAGGAGTGCTCAGATAGCAAAAGGGGGGGCGGAGCTTCACACTTGACAAGGAAGTAACTAAAAGAACTGCTCTTTAACTCCTTGTAATAGAGAAACAAAATAAATCTGCATGCAGGGAGAAAGGTGTGTTATTCTGGGGGGTGTACATTTTAGGGGATTTTAAAATAAAAGGCTTACTTATCGTTTAAGATTTTATGTTTCAGTATTCAGATTTTCCAGTATACTCATTGTGAGCTAGAAAAGGATTAATGTAATCCCCCACTTTCCCATTTATAATGGGCTCATCCACTTCTTATCTAATTCTCTACCTGCACTATTCAACTAAAGATTGTTTATATAGGGAATGAGGTATTTCCTGTTGTAAAATACAAGGGTAGTTGTAATCGCCAAGTGTTTACAAGGCTGTGTTTGTACACAGGTCACAGAACTCTGAAGAAATATCCAATATCCTTACATTTTACAACATACGACATAAGTGATATCACTATGCACATGGAGATATATTTTACAAGCTATTCAAGGTTTGTGTTTATTAGTGCCACCTATTCAGTCTCTCTTTGCTGTGCGGTTTGTCCTATACATTTTATCATTATACCACATATAATAATAACTCTTATGACTTACCATATCAATGGACTTCCCATGTATTTGCACCCGAGATGTCAGTGACCCCTGGTCACTCCACTGTGGAAAAGGAATGGGTTCAACTCTGCAGGGGGGTCTTTTTGGGTAGGGCTTCAGTGGGGACGTTGGTGGAAATCTGTATAAAATCAGAATTAGTATAAAACATACTTCAACAACAAATTCATAACAATAGCAGTCATTTGGAAGGCAAAGGCAACAAAACCATGCCACTAAACTTCTATGGCTGTGCCAAAATGCCTGTGACAAAGTTACTAATATTTTCTATAGCGCAATAGTTTCTGTAAAGTTGTGACTACCAATACATGCTATATTAATGATGTTACTTTGGAGACTGGCAACAAACATACTTTCTGATGCTGCTGAAATACAATTACACAGTTTCTCAGGCTTGTGGCCTGGGAGCTGCGGTTCCAGACAAGGATAATGGGTGCCATGTCTCATATGGTGTCTATGTCAATTACATATCTGAGTGTGCATAGCTGCTTTGTGTGTTCATACATACTACAGCCCAGAGCAATAACTGAAAAGTTCCTCAAGCACCTTTCTCCCCAATGGGATAACACAATCATAACAGCTGAGTGCTTCTCATCACATTATACCCCTATACCAACAAAACATTCATATAACCCATAACAACCAGCCATTTAGTTCCTAATTATCTATTGAAGTTTGAATTATGAATAAAAATCCATCTGTGTAGGCGATATGGGTTACAGTACCAACATTAGCCTAATTACAGCATAATCCTGTCACCAAGACAACCAAAAAAATTTAAGATGTAGCAGTGCTACAAAGCTTTGGTTTATTAATAAAAAAAAATGTTCTCCTAAAAGGTTTCCCCTACATATGTCCCGAGTGCTGTTCTGTTCATTCTTGCTAGTAAGTAGACTTAAAGAAGGAAAGGTTCAATCACTTGGGGGTGCCAAATGTTAGGTCCAAAGTTGACTGTTGAAGAAGCTTCGGGCAACTTTGGAAACATGAAGTGCTGTGTATGTTTTCCCACTGGCAATTTACATTTTGGGAAAAGTGTTTCTGGGGCAGGATGTCACCCTTGGTAGCAAAGATTTATCATGGGCGACTAATCTTACCATGGGATAGTAACCTTAAAGTATGGCGAACTAAGTTACTAAAAGCTCTCGTCCAAAAACCTTAGCTACCGAGCATTCTGGATAACAAGTTTCATAACTGTACATTACTTCTGTTAGCCTAATAGGTGGCTAGAGAGTAAGCAGAATAAGCACAAAAATGTATTTTGTCTAAATAAACTCCACCTGTAAAGGCAGCCGTTATCTTCAAAGTCTTCCTTGCCCCATCTCCCTTTTACATCCTCAATGACGTGATTCTTCTGGAACTTTTTCAGCAGCTGGATGGTTTGGGTGCGGGTAACCTCAGGCCCAAAGTTCTGGTTGCACTGCAGCAGTTCATGCAGGAAGTCCACAGCCTCTGTGGCACTAAAGCATCGGTCGTGTATTTTGAAATGGACCCGGTGCCTTTTCTGTGGCATTCCGGCACGAAACAGCTCAATCGTTTCATTCCACTTTTATGAGAAACAAAGAGACAGTGGGGGAAATGAGTTCTTAGGCACCGTGTTTATAATACATTTGTTAATATAAACCACCAGACCAGTCCTCCGTTTCACTTACCCACATGCTATTACTAAAACCTTAGGATAATGCACCACTATAATGAGTTTACATAAAAGCTTGTATAACAATGTAAAAAAACTTTTTTTTTCCAGAATGCTTCTCCAGTCAAATCCTGCATTTTTCAAAAACAGATTTTTATTTTTTTTATATTTAATTTTGAAATTTCACATGGGGTAGCCATATTCTTTATTACCCAGGGTGCCACAACCATGTGACCTCTGCAAACTAATCAGATGGTTTCCAATACCACCTTTTCTATCTCGTGGCTCTTCCTGCCTGTCTGCTATCTCTGCTTGGGTGCCCCAATATTACCTTCAATTAAACCTCTCTAAGACAGAATTGGTTCTTTTTCCCCATCCAACACACATAATGCCCCTGAGGTAACTATCACAGTTAACATTTTTACTATCACCCCATCTTTCCAGGCCTGGCGCCTTAAGCCGGATATACATGTACCAATAAAATCGTACAAAACCTAGTTTTGTACAATTTTCGGACGGTGTATCGGACAATATCCCTGGGGGACCTACAATGGAAGTCACTTTTATACAATTGGCGTCTGCCACACCTCTTACATTGCTTAATTCTGGCCATGCTCATTCCTACACCTTGTGTCTCAACCCCTTATCCTTATAGACTGTAAGCTCTTTTTGGGCAGGGCCCTTTTTACCTCTTGTATAGGTTATTGGTTGCTTTGTATGTAATTCTGTATGTATAATGTATAATTGTACAGCACTGTGGATATGTTAGCATTTAATTAATAAGTTAATAATAAATATGTTCAAGAGCACAATAACATGATACTGATACAATGAGCCCGCACTCGGTTATGCTTAACATCACAAAACAAAATTGCAAAAACACTAAAGGTGGCCATACACGTGGCGATCCGACGATGTTTCGTACGACCATCGGTCGCACGAAACATCGTAAGATCCGCCACACACCATTCAGGGCTGAATCGGCAGGTAAGGAGGTAGAAACAATAGGATTTCTACCTCCTTCTGCCGATTCAGCTCTGAAGGGAGAATTTTGGTCAGGCGCCTTCTATGGCGCCCGATCAAAATTTTCAAACTTGTCCGATCGGCGAGTCGTCCGATATCGGCAGCTTCCTGCGATTTCGGTCGACTCGCCGACATGCCATACACGCACCGATTATCGTACGAAACGAGGTTTCGTACGATAATATCGGTGCGTGTATGGCCACCTTAAGGCTTTAACCTTGTGCAGAGATTGGGAAATACTTCACATCTTTCCAATGTGCATGAGACTAGAAGAGGAAGCATCACAGCAGGAAGTCACAAGCCGCTGAATAGAGAGCACTTGCCCTCTAACTCTCATGTGACAGTCGTGACCTGCTGCTGGGCTGTAAGGTACCAAGCTGTGCAGTGAAACTGCCCCTGAGAGTAATTATATGCTAATCACTTGGCGCCATTCATAGCACTATATATACTCTGGCCTGAAACCTGCACTCTGCTGCTACCAAATGCTGAACCTTCCTTAGCATATCACACATTGGCAAGGGAAAGATCGCTGCATTTGATACCAGGGGGGCCCACAGCGATTATGCCCTCAATTTGTCCTCACACTTGAGGTGCTTGCTAGGTGCCACAAGCCACCATGAGGGATAAAATAACAAAACACATCTCAGTTACCAATATGGGACTAAAATTGAGGCTGAAAACCCAGTTTGCATGTAGTGCCAATGTATCACCTACCCTGGCTGATATCATGTATGGCTGGGGCACATTTTTGTTTTTGGATCTACAGCAGTGATCCCCAACTAGTGGCTTCAGGGGCAGCGTGTTATTCACCAATCTGTTGGCATTGCTTCCAGTGACCTAAAAGCAGGTGCCCATTTTTACGTTTCTGGCTTGGAGGCAAGTTTTGGCAGCACAGAGACACAGTTTTACTCCAAGCAGAGCCTCCTGCAGGCCACCCAATAGCCAATCACAGCCCTTATTTGGCATCCCCAAAGAACACTTTCATGCTTGTGTTGCTCACCAACACTTTTTACATCTGTGTGTGGCACCTGAGTATTTATCTGAGTATATAACTAAACAAAGTTTAAAGAGCACAGTGTATTTTTATTTTGTCAGCCCCAAACCTGTGAGCCTTGGGTGGCTGCAGAACAGGGGGAGGAATACAGCCTTAAAAGTGCCATGTGGTACGAGACACAGTAGGAAGGAGGTCCCTGCCCCGTAGAGCTTACAATCTAATCTTATATATCCCATAAGCTGAAGCAGCTGAGACTGCCCAAAGGCATGTCTTGACAGGGCTTCCTTCTCCATTGAGCTGCGGTATGTGGAAACACAGTCTGGCATGCAGCAGGAGCAGCCACTACATATAGCTGCCAGGTACAAAATACCATTACTTGAGTCAGTTCATGATGCTGCCCCCTACAGGCACAACACAATAAACACATGAACAAACAGTACAGGTAACCAAACACAAGCAGCTATAATGCTAGCCATCTCACCATGCATGTTAGCCATTATCCTGGGATACCACTAAATCCCCACAGGTCAGCAGTCAAACATTACACAGCAATACAGCTAAGTGCAGCCCAACATCAATCTTCTTTAACCAACACAGAACTCTTTGCTCTTACATTTAGGATCTACTTGCCTTTTGCAATCCATCATGCCCATAATTTATTTAAAAAAAAAGGGGGGGGGGGGGGGGAGACCATACACAGAGCAATATTAGTTGCCAACTTGGCCACTGACTTTGGTCAGGCTCAGACCCCTTTTACCTGGGGAGATACAATTCAGAGAAGTGCAAAGTGCACCTATCCAACTGTTGCTGGGCAACAACTCCCAACACCTACAGGCTGGAATTGTGAGAGTTGCAGTTCATCAACAGCTGCAGGTCAGCAAGTTAAACATGCCTGATGTGTACAGTAAAAATACTGACCGATTTACTCAAAGGCCGCCCTATGAATGAGTCAATAACCCAGCCTACTGTAATACATCTCAGAGTCGCAGCGGCCATGGGCACCTTCAGGTTCTGTGGTGTGAAACTTTGCTGAGCGCCCGTACAGGCATAAAGCTGCGGGGGATGCTGGGAGTTGTAGTTCACAAGAGTTCACAAAGGCCTAGGGAAAAGCTGATACAGAGGTTGGGGCTAAATGTGCCCACATGGTTCAAACTCACCAGTTTGGTGGCCCTGTATGGTCCCGGTCCGATGATGCGGTGCTCCATGTTGCGGGCACTGCCCTGAGGGGATCCCCAGTGAGAGTATGCTCCGGGGGGGGGGGTTCCCCGCTCCCCAAGTCGGAATGTGCTGCGGGGCCTCCCAGCCCAGTGTCTGTACGTCTCCTGGCGACGACTAGAGTTTGAATCGCGTACCTGCTGCCTGCGCACTTGCAATTGGCTGCCGCCTGGATCATGTGACCAGAGTGCGGAGAGACAGTGGGCTGTGCAGCAATGTAAATAATGACAGACAAGCAGCTCTCTGTGGGGGAGGGGTGGCATGGCGCTGAGGGGACTTAGGGTGCTGTGGAGCTGCAACGACTGGCACGTTTCCTCAGGATAACTAATACTCAGAGCCCCTAGTGTGCCAGGGGCCCCGCTTGTAATGGTTTATGTAAGAAATCAGGAGCATGATGGTATTTGCACTGATTACATTCACATTAAAGGGAGACTCCACTACGAAACATGTTTTCAACACCTAAAGGTTGTTCTTAGCTACTTTAATGTTTTGTAGTAACATAGGTTGAAAAAAGACGTACGTCAATCACGTTCAACCATAATGCCTATATAATTGGAACCACAAGAGGCGCAAAGTGACAAAATGCCTATGAGAGGGAAGCTGGGTTCCCTGTGCTGTGATTGGATGTGTTCATTGGCCTGCTGTCTGACTTAAGCTGGCCATACACGCACTGATACTATCGTACGAAAACTCGTTTCGTACGATATTCGGTGCGTGTATGGCATGTCGGCGAGTCGACCGATATCGCAGGAAGCTGCTGATATCGGACGACTCGCCGATCGGCCAGATTAGAAAATTTTGATCGGGCGCCATAGAAGGCGCCTGACCAAAATCTGCCGTCAGGGCTGAATCGGCAGAAGGAGGTAGAAATCCTATTGTTTCTACCTCCTTATCTGCTGTTTCAGCCCTGACTGTGTGTGGCGGATCTCCCCAGACGGGAGACTGGGGGAGTGCCTCCACAATCTGGAAACTTTTAGTATGATGTAGAGAATGATATTTAGAGACAATTTGCAATTGGTCTTCATTTTCTATTTTTTGACATTTTTTAATTATTTCACTTTTTGTTTAACTGCTCTCCATTGTGGAATTTCTGGAGCTATCTTGTTGCTAGGGTCCAATTTAACCTAGTAACCAGGGAGTGATTTAAAAGAGAGACAGACATATGAACAGAGGAGGTCCTAAATAGAAAGATACGTAATTAAAAGTAGCAATAACAGTAGAATTGTAGGCTCGCAGAGCAATAGGTATTTAGGTGCCGGCGTCAGTGACCCCCATCTGAAAGCTGGAAAGAGAAGAGAAAGGCAAATAATTCAAAAACTATAACAAATAAAAAATGAAGACCAACTGAAGAGTTGCTAAGAATAGGCCATTCTATAACATATGACAAATCAACCTGAAGGTGAAACAGCCCTTTAAAAATTGTTTAGGGGTGCATAGGGTTCCTGTCGATTCTCGGGAAAAAATACTGACCTGCCTATAATTTTTATGTTTTTCCCTATTAATAACATTGGCCTCAAGCAACATATTTACTGGCCAGGGCAAAAAAATACCAACCAGGTGGCAACCCTAGGAGCACATTGTCCTTTATATTTTACAAGTGTTATTTTTTAAACCATGTTCACTTTTTGCAACAACTTTGAGAGCTTTTAGTCTCATGTACAAATCCCAACACATACTCCCTCCCGTGTCTCTCCAAAGGGTTTCACTGTTCCGCTGCTTCTCCATCTGGCACTAAGGACATGGCAGCAGCTTTACTCCAGCACTGCTCTTGTTTCTCTAAAATCTGAAATGCTTGTATTGCTGACCCACCATCTAACACCCTGGGCAACCAACTAGTTACTTCTAGCCCCTTCAGCCTCATACAGAACTCTCAGCACTGGGATTCCCTACTTACACTGCCTGCTCTCACTCTTCCACCCCTGATATCCATTGAGCTGCCTTGACAGAATTTTTGCGTCACATACAACTCCCTGCAGCTTTATCTTGTGTAACGTGCATATCTATATATGGGAAGGAGTCTCTCTGTATTGCAGAAATGTGGAAGCTCCAGCCTCTTATGAACTAACAATCACAGCAGTCCCTGAGAGTAAAAAGGTGCACAAAGTAGTAATTGTACTGGAGCTGGAGGTCCATGCACTCCCTGACTTCCCTTCCATATACACATGTAGCCCACTTTTGTGTCAGTGCTGCTACATGTAGTACTTTTGGCGCTACAGGAGTCCTGAGCCCCCGCTTACAAGGGGGAACAGGTTTACCTTGCAGTATGGCGTGCCTCCACCCAGGGTAGGTATAGGTGAAACTATAATTCCCCTCCCTGGGAAACTGGATGTTAGGCTGTACTCCTGGGTTAGGGACTTCCTGCAACTCCCGGTACCTTGCCCCTTACCTTGGGGTAACCGCTTACCAAACAGTTGAGGATCCCCTCTTGCAGGAAGAGACCAGGACACGTGTATGATGTGAAACCAGCGGAATTTATTTTATTTCAGGCAGACAGGATATCCAGGAGCAACACACGTACTATTCAGGGTACACTGGTACACTCTCCATCTGGGAGAACCTCTCTCCTTGGGGTTACTCATGGTATTCCCGCCAAGTGACCCTTGGGAGTTCCCCCCGGTACTCTCGCCAGGAGACCCTCTCTAGGGCTCTCCCCAGTACTCTCGCCAGGCTGACACCCCCTTGAGGCCTCACCCCGGTACTCACGCCTGGGCACCCCTGGATTAGGAATCTCCACCTTACTGACCCCTATTCCCCCTGACTCCAGCGATGTAATGCTGGGGGTCTTAACCCCTCTGGCTCCTGTTGGGGCTATCTCTGCCCGACTAATCTATCCTATCTGTCACTCCTAGAATGACCTTTTATTGTCCACTACTAACTAAACACTAGCCTGTTGTGTGCCTCTTCACAGAGGGAGGTCCCAGGCTAGAAAACCTACTGAACTTGGCAGCATTCCCTTTTTATACCTAACACACCACCCAGTGGTTGCCGCCTGAACTACAGGGAACTCCCTTTTAACTTTTTATTTTGTTAGTTATATACCCCATAACACATTCACACAGCACTTTACAGAGATTATACATCATTCAAATTAGTCCCTGCTCCAGTGGAGCTTAAATTCTAAGGTCCTTATCACAGTCACACATGCTAGGGTGAGTTTTGTCAGGAGACAATAAACCTTCCTTTATGTTTTTAGAAAAATTGGCTATGTGTAAACTAACCCGACCCCCTTTACTAAAGGCAACTAGAAATAAACATTATTTACACAAAGAAGCAGTGGATACCAATATACAAGTAAACTGCATACAGTGAGTATCACTAAGTACATTACATACAGTGAGAAGCAGTGAATACCCATATCCCAAGTACATTATATATAGTGAGAAGCAGTGAATACCCATATCCCAAGTACATTATATATAGTGAGAAGCAGTGAATACCCATATCCCAAGTACAGTATATATAGTGAGAAGCAGTGAATACCCATATCCCAAGTACATTATATATAGTGAGAAGCAGTGAATACCCATATCCCAAGTCCATTACATACTGTGAGAGGCATTGGATACCCATATCCCAAGTACATTATATACAGTGAAAGGCATTGGATACCTACAGTGGTGTGAAAAACTATTTGCCCCCTTCCTGATTTCTTATTCTTTTGCATGTTTGTCACACTTAAATGTTTCTGCTCATCAAAAACCGTTAACTATTAGTCAAAGATAACATAATTGAACACAAAATGCAGTTTTTAAATGAAGGTTTACGTTATTAAGGGAGAAAAAAAACTCCAAATCTACATGGCCCTGTGTGAAAAAGTGATTGCCCCCCTTGTTAAAAAATAACTTAACTGTGGTTTATCAATTTCAATATCAATTTCTGTAGTCACCCCCAGGCCTGATTACTGCCACACCTGTTTCAATCAAGAAATCACTTAAATAGGAGCTACCTGACACAGAGAAGTAGCCCAAAAGCACCTCAAAAGCTAGACATCATGCCAAGATCCAAAGAAATTCAGGAACAAATGAGAACAAAAGTAATTGAGATCTATCAGTCTGGTAAAGGTTATAAAGCCATTTCTAAAGCTTTGGGACTCCAGCGAACCACAGTGAGAGCCATTAACCACAAATGGCAAAAACATGGAACAGTGGTGAACCTTCCCAGGAGTGGCCGGCCGACCAAAATTACCCCAAGAGCGCAGAGACAACTCATCCGAGAGGCCACAAAAGACCCCAGGACAACATCTAAAGAACTGCAGGCCTCACTTGCCTCAATTAAGGTCAGTGTTCACGACTCCACCATAAGAAAGAGACTGGGCAAAAACAGCCTGCATGGCAGATTTCCAAGGCGCAAACCACTTTTAAGCAAAAAGAACATTATGGCTCGTCTCAATTTTGCTAAAAAACATCTCAATGATTGCCAAGACTTTTGAGAAAATACCTTGTGGACCGACGAGGTGCGTGTCCCGTTACATCTGGCGTAAAAGTAACACAGCATTTCAGAAAAAGAACATCATACCAACAGTAAAATATGGTGGTGGTAGTGTGATGGTCTGGGGTTGTTTTGCTGCTTCAGGACCTGGAAGGCTTGCTGTGATAGATGGAACCATGAATTCTACTGTCTACCAAAAAATCCTGAAGGAGAATGTCCGGCCATCTGTTCGTCAACTCAAGCTGAAGCGATCTTGGGTGCTGCAGCAGGACAATGACCCAAAACACACCAGCAAATCCACCTCTGAATGGCTGAAGAAAAACAAAATGAAGACTTTGGAGTAGCCTAGTCAAAGTCCTGACCTGAATCCTATTAAGATGTTGTGGCATGACCTTAAAAAGGCGGTTCATGCTAGAAAACCCTCAAATAAAGCTGAATTACAACAATTCTGCAAAGATGAGTGGGCCAAAATTCCTCCAGAGCGCTGTAAAAGACTCGTTGCAAGTTATCACAAACGCTTGATTGCAGTTATTGCTGCTAAGGGTGGCCCAACCAGTTATTAGGTTCAGGGGGCAATTACTTTTTCACACAGGGCCATGTAGGTTTGGATTTTTTTTCTCCCTAAATAATAAAAACCCTCATTTAAAAACTGCATTTTGTGTTTACTTGTGTTATCTTTGACTAATAGTTAAATGTGTTTGATGATCAGAAACATTTTGTGTGACAAACATGCAAAAGAATAAGAAATCAGGAAGGGGGCAAATAGTTTTTCACACCACTGTATATCTCAAGTACATTATATACTGTGAGAGGCAGTAGATTCCCATATCCCAAGTACATTATATACAGTATATGTACAGCAATGTAATGTTCTCAGCAAATAGTCACACTGCCACCGAGAGTGAATTTGCTCTGTGCTCTGGGCCTAATAATAAAATCATTCTAGGGTAGAACTAAAATATCAGGGGAAATATACATTAAAATTGCTGAGACTCGTGTCCCCCACCTTAACTCCCTTTTCTTGCAGCCAATTACTGATGCCAATATTTCCACACCAGATCCTTAAAAAATACACAAATGATATTCTTGAGAAGCAATATTTTTTATTTGTATTATTGTAACAAACCAGTTATGTATGAAATAAACTTTATATATAGGAGCCTGAAACTGGCAGGGAATAACCTCTTAAGTAAGGCAGGAGAGCCCTGCCGACCCCGGTGTTCACCGACGCCCTTTTGGGGCCCCGGGCTTTCTGCGGCGGGATAGACAGGGATCCTACTTACGGCCAAGGTTATTTTTCAAAAAGCGGTACAGGAGGGATCAGACGGAATCAAAGTCGAAGTCAGGCAAAGTTCAGCGTCAGGCAGCAAGAAGCGGCGTGCATAGAGATAAGAACTCGCGCCGGACGCCTGGGCCTCCTTACTTGGTGCCTATTAGGGGAGGCAAAGTGGGCAGCTCTTGGCAGGTGGGGTACAGTCTTCTTTCTTCTCAAGGACTACAATCAGTGTTTGACTGTTGCCACTCCATCTCACATCTGAAAATCAAAATCATAAAAGGATTTACATCTAAAGGGCAACTAAACGTATGCATTGATTATAAATAAATAAGCAGCCCGATGAATTATTCAACATTGTAGATGATTTTATTATATACTTCATATTTAATATTGCAAATTAACCAGTTACCCACATGGGAGGGTGCAAATGGTGTGCAAAAACCAAATCTAACAGATAAGGAATGCTCATTACCCTCCCACAGTGAGATCCCAATATTTAGTATGTGTTTGAGTCTTACAGTGCCCCGTACTCTCAGGGAACTCTGACAGAGAAAGTATTAAACCTTTATCATATGATTTCCTAATACCCAGTTAAGGCAAAATGATTTCCATGTAGCATAGGGAAGAATGCCTCTTGCTGTATCAAATACCCCACATTATACCCCTCATTCCAACTGTTTAGGAATAAACCTACTTTTCATACCTTGGGGTGAATAAACATGGAAACCTTCTTCATCTTCTTCTTTAGATCTCCCAAGGTGGCCAACTGCAACCTAACCAGGAAGCAAATAAAAACAAGGTGAGGTAGTGACAACTGTTGGTTTGTTTCTTACCGAGGTAAGATTTTACCTGATTTTACCAGCCGGTAAGGACAGAATGTATTGTGGAGCAAATTGAACCAAGCACCTAGTTATCCGCTTACATAGAGCAGAGTCATAACAGACTGCATAGTAACCTGCAGGGTGCTGGTTCAAATCCAGGCAGGATGTTACAGTTATTTGTGTCTTACCTTCTACTAGATCTTACTTGCCTGTTATACAGGTGAGGTTTTTAATATTTTACAGTGCATGAGAAGACTATTCCTACATTAGCCTTCTCAATCAGAACTTATTGAGGTGGGACACTTGATAATCATTTTATATGAATGGACTTCTTATATGGATATGGACTGGCCCTCCACCCTCCCCATCTATTCCGTCTACTTAGCCGATGTTCATTTAGGTGTATGTGATGTTCTCTCAGAATCCTCTGAATGCCTCTTGCAGCTCTGATGGAATCCTTGCAGCAGATGGTGGCAGTGCTGGAGCTTGGCATCCAGGGTTCTCTTGGCTCTCCTGGTGGTCTTCATTGTCCAGTAAATAAGGAGCCGTTATTCGTCTCTGCAACAGATGGTCCCAGTCCATATCCTAAAAGACAGGTGATATTTCACAATAAGTATCTGGTCCAAACACTAGAATAGCTGGAAAAATAAATTATAATGCATTACGAGGCTACGGAAAAGTGAAGCTGAAATTACATTAAACGTGAAGAATTTATCAAACTTCATTAGTGCTTTTCTGTCTGTAAATTAAAATAGATAGAAACCTACTTTGAAGAAGGGGTGCTCTTTAACCATTTCAGCCCCGGCGTCACCCGAACCGAGGCGAAATTCTGGATCTTTTTCTAACAGCTACAAAAAAAGAAAACAAACGTTGTTAAATCATTCATGTTTTTAATGCTTATGTCTATTTTATAATTCTACTGGGAAAGTATCCACCCAGGAAATACAAGCAATTTTCCAATCCCAGTAACCATATGCATATGTAACTGATCTGCTTGGATGGCCTTACAATTAAGTTCATATTTAACTGAAGCTCACTATTAACTGAAGGGGCTCACTGGGGTAATACATATTGTAAATTTCAGTGAAAGCCTGAAACTGCCACTAAAGGAAACTAAAGGCCACATGTTATATCCTGGTAATAATAATAACTATACAACATTTATGGCCCTTAGTATAACAAGTGACTAAAGGCACATGATACTGATTTGCTGGGGCCAACTTACTTCTTTTATTAGTGTTGAGGCATCCTCTGAAAGGTCTTCTGGTAAGCTGATGTCATCATAAAGGATGCTCATCATTTGCTCGACTGGATCTTCATGGTTGAATGGTAACTGAAAAAGTGAATAATTATTTTTTTAGCGAAACAACCTTCCTAAGAGATTTGTTGCAATATGAACTTAATGCAGACTCTGTACGGAACAACATCTCTCATGTGCAGCTGGTCATACAGATACCGTCTCTTAGTACAGCACCATGGGGGTATTTCTTATTTAAATGATAAAGGGCAGCCAAACACAGTAATATTCATGCTATATTATTTCTGAGAGAATAGAAAGTTATTCTTGTAAATATGGAGATTATAATATGTATTATACTTATATATTAATCATATATTCCTCAATATGTTTAGTCACATTATAAAACACCAATGGCAATTATTCCCCAATGTAAGTTGATAATATAGGAATTGTGCTTACCTCATACAGGAGCATAATATAAACGGTGATTCCTAGGGCCCACCAGTCAGCGGCCATGCCGTATCCAAGTTTTAGATATATTTCCGGGGCCATGTATGTTTTTGTACCGCATATGGTCTTTGTGCGGTCGCTGTATCCAAATCCTTAAACACAAGAAACACTGTGAGGAAACTGCAGATCTGGGGCCCTAATGTAAAGTAATGAGGGACTTTCCTTAACTGCTTGCTTCCTAACTACACACCCACTCAGATCTGTTTTATCTAAATATAACAATACCTAATAATTTAATCTAATCCCTTGTATGCTCCAGAATTATAAGCAGCACTTACTGTCTTTGCTGAGGCCGAAGTCTACGATCTTAAGGTAGCCATCCCGGTCCAACAGCAAATTCTCAAGCTTTAGATCTCTGAATTAAAACCAAGTCAATAGTTTAGTAGGTATACATATATAATCCTTATAATAACATCAAGCAAATTATTCCAGTGCTACAAGATAGATTAGAAGTGTTCTTAGTAGTAGTTCTCAGTAGCTCCTTCTGGAAATATAGATGATTTTAGTGTTATTAATGCTTACCTATGGACAATGCCAAGCTGATGTAATGCCTCCAGGCCAAGAACAATGCATGCGGTGTAAAACCTGAATAGAGAAAAAATAAAATTCAGTTACTTTAATATTTTTTTATTGATATATAAACTATGTGTGAGAATTAAGGTAATCATAGTGAGAAGAAAAGCAGTTACCTGTATCATAGGTATACCTTGCTTGTATTACATTACATTTTAAAAATATATACTGTGGTGATGCTACACTGAAAGTACCCCCTTGATAACCTCCCCCCAGTCCCATTCTACTTACATGACATCAGGCTCTTCTAGTTCCACAGATCGTATAAATTCAAACATGTCACCTCCAGGGAGATATTCCATCACATAAAACAGGTGAGATGCCGTCTGGAAGGTTCCATGCAATGACACCAGGAACGGGTGTTCAGCAGAGCTTACCCTCTGAAGGATTTCCTTCTCATGGAAGACACTGTAAGGGTAAATCATCCCATTATCACCATGTAAAGCCCACACAAGGGAACATTACACTTACCCTTTAGCCTTATGAACAGACACAGGGCAACACAGCAGTTAATAACCAAATGGAAATATAAACATATACTACATATAAAGCTGAATATAACAAGAAAAACCTGACACAGACATGGCCAGTATTAATCTCTACCCTATCACTGACCTGTCCAAATTGCCCTTTTCCAAAACATGATCTTTTTTCAGGGCCTTGATGGCATATAGCACTTCGGTGTTCTTGTGCTGGGCTAGGAATACCTGGAGTCAGAAGAAAGAAAGTTTAATCACACTGGGTAAATCAGTAGTAACTAAAACCTAATTGTGCAATGAGTCACTCACCTTCCCAAATCCTCCTTCTCCCAACACTTGTCCCAGGTTGAAATGGTCAAGTGAGGGAGATCTGGGCTCAACAGGGCTGAAAAATAAAAAAAAATAAATAAAAGGTAAAATATGTTTTGTTCATGTTCACAGTCAAGATTAATCTAATACACAGTTTATTTCATGACTTTTCTGTAGTATCCAATCACCAGAGGGTACTGGCCAGTTACTGATAATACCCCTTTGCACAAAAATAGGCAATACTAAAATTTTAATATATAAGCAACTTACAATTCTAAACCAAAACAAGAGAATAAGTCCCAAATCAGATACCTGATCGATGGTCCTTCTGCGCCCTGTATTTTGTTGTCAAAATCTGAGCCCAATTCAGGAATTTGGAGCTGCAAACAAAGGATGAATGAGTATTATATACAGGATGAATATTGCATGAATTTCATATGTGCTTTTCTAAGAATGAATGAGAACCATGAAGAAAAGTTTTTCTCATCCAGTTGCACACACTGGCTTTTGTTAAACTTAAGACGGCTCATAAGCTCCTGTGCCTGTTAAAGAATAATATCCGTAGAATCTACTTACTACTGATGGAAGAGCGGAAGAGGTGGAATTGTCATCTTCCTTTGGGTCAGAATGTTGCTCCTGACTGTGTCCGTTGTTATTGGATGTGCCAGCAAAACAATCAGGAGCTTCTGAATCTGCAGAAATGGAACAATATAGTCTCAATATGATGATACACAGTATATTACTACCATAAGTACAACCTATTTATAAAAAGTATAAATACTCTCCTATATAAATATATATATCCTATTACTGATTTATACAATTCACATAAATGCACAAAGAATAATATGATTAACCATATCATAAATGTCAAGAAGTCAGTGGATGATCCTACTTACCCAATAAAAATGGCATCGCTGGTGGTTTATAAGGTGGTACGTATTCATTTGCTGTCACGCAAATGCTCACCGGTGCCTCTGAAATAATCCCTATCCCAGGGACCTCCACCTTGGCATCCTACAGAGATAAAGCATAGTAAGAATCCAACAATTACATGCATGTGTGTGTTTGTATATATTTCACACCCATACAATGTACTTACAAATAAAAGCCAGTTGATATTGGTGGGGCTGGCTGTATCCCTGGTGATAGCCTCTGCTGGCTCTGAGCCCTTGGGCTCATGAAGAGGAATGGCCCCTCCGATGTTGTGGGAAGAGCCAGGGTCCTCCTCATACTCAGCAGGAAGTGGAGATTCTACAAGAATAAAAACACAACAGATGTCATTATTATCTAGCTGTTCCAGATGTGCAACTCTAATTTTGGAATTAAAATGTGCTTTTTAGTATTGATCACACTTACCTAGGAAAGATGGCTGTGCCAGGTGGTCGGGCAGCTCTAAGGTGGCAGTAAACTCCACCAAAGAGTCAAGCACATCTGTAATCTCTACGATCTCCACGAAAGCATCTTCATGCTTAATAGAAAGAACTACGTTCTGTAGAAAAAAAATTATATTTAAATATAATTATAATACTTACACTCCCCCACCAGTTCAGATGATTGTTTCTCATATATTGATTGTGGTAAAAAAATATTCTGCCATTATACTGAAAAAATGTATTTTGTGGGCATTAATTAAGACTGAAAGTGCCAATTGCATAGGATTTGTTGTATCAGTACAATGTGTGTGTGTAATTATCTGTGGAAGTACAAAAAGCAAAATGGCACTCAGGGCTAGAGGAAAATAATTCCTTTTAAAAAATCTTTATTTGCGAAAAATGCAACGTTTCGAGGCAAAACAGCCCCTTTATCAAGCATGCTTGATAAAGGGGCTGTTTTGCCTCGAAACGTTGCATTTTTCGCAAATAAAGATTTTTTAAAAGGAATTATTTTCCTCTAGCCCTGAGTGCCATTTTGCTTTTTGTACTTCCACTGGTTTTTGGGAGGGTGCCGATCCCTCCAGCAGTGTGCACCGGGCGTTCAAATTTGGAGAGGTAAAGGCCTCTGTTGTACTTGTGTAATTATCTGTCTCATATATGTAAGTAGAGCTCCATGGACCCAGGTGTTTAATCCTGGCCCTCCATCCATTTTGCCCTGAACTTTCACACCCTCCAATGCCAGTGCCCCCATATTCTTTATCCCAAGTAACAGGACAAAAGGAAACGTGAGCAGCCTTACCTCGACTTTGCTTTTCCTGCAACCCATCACTTTTTCTCCTGTAATAGAGAAGAGAGATTGGTATCTTTCACAGCTAATATGGAGGAAGAATAAAAGCTGCAGAATATAACTATGGCCCCGCTACAAAGTGACAGACACAGAGACAAAAACAGATCAAAGTGATACTGACAGATCCCTGTACATTTGTGTTGCTATACTTTAATTAACTGCCAGCCTTACTCTTTAGTACTGTCAGTGGCACAGGGAATATGCAGAAAGCTCTGCCTGAGACTCACCTGAGGCTAAAGCAGGCTTAGGGGTGGGACAATGCACCTGATTGGTGGAAGACACTGTTTACATCAGTGTTACCCCAAAACCAGGGGGCACATTTACTAACCCACGAACGGGTCGAAATGAGTCCGATTGCGTTTTTTTCGTAAAGATCGGTATTTTGCGATTTTTTCGGCGTCTTTACGAATTTTTCGTTACCAATACGATTTTTGCGTAAAAACGCGAGTTTTTCGTAGCCATTACGAAAGTTGCGTAAAATCTTGCGATTTTTCGTAGCGTTAAAACTTGCGCAAAAAGTTGCGCTTTTTTCGTAGCGTTAAAACTTACGCGAAACTTCGCACCTTTTAAGTTTTAACGCTACGAAAAAGGCGCAACTTTTCGCGTAAGTTTTAACGCTACGGAAAAAGCGCAAGATTTTACGCAACTTTCGTAAAGGCTACGAAAAACTCGCGTTTTTACGCAAAAATCGTATTGGTAACGAAAAATTCGTAAAGACGCCGAAAAAATCGCAAAACATATGAAAAAGTCGCAAAATGTTCGTTTTCAAGTCGGAACTTTTCCAATTCGGGTCGGATTCGTGGGTTAGTAAATCAGCCCCCAGGTGTCAGAGCTGCAGTAGCCAGGCATAGGTTTAGTAATAAACAGTTGGGTTTGTGCCAGAAAAGCTTTTATTGTGATGGATCTTATAGGGAAGGTAAATCCCTATAAGATCCATAATAACTGTAGTCACATCAAAGCCCAGATATATCCCATGTTCCTGTATTTGTAGGTAGGAGAAGCCAAAGGGAAACTGTTGATATGGTGTAAAAGTACCAATAACATAACATTAGATTTTAAAATTAATGTAAGATTTATTCGTTTCCATTTGGGCTCCAACCTGTGGCCCTGCAGTGGATTTCCAACTCCCAGAATCCCCAAATAGACATTTTTACAAATATAAATAAATGCAATTTTCAGTGTATGCTCCTCACTTCAGATACCTCGTGTCCCAGGTCAAAATAAAGTCCAATAAATTACACCAAAGTGCCCTCTTCTGCTTTAGACTTAGCGATGAGGTCTTATGAGGAAAAGAAAAAAGAAAGAAAAAAAGAAAGAAAAAAAAATATAGTAACAGTATTACACTATATTTTTTTTTTTCTTTTTCTTTCTTTTTTTCTTTTTTTCTCTTTTTTCTTTTCCTCATAAGACCTCATCGCTAAGTCTAAAGCAGAAGAGGGCACTTTGGAGTAATTTATTGGACCCCAAATAGACAACCAGTCTCTTCTTTGCTTTTGTTTTCTAAATTGTAGGTAACAGTTCAAATTCAATTGCTGATTGGTTGCTATGGGCAACATCACTGGTGATTTTGGCTTAAACACTATAAATAAATATGCCCCTGAGTGTAGGTGTGTGAGAAAATACACATTATAAGCAGCACTTGTTGCCCTGCAGCTGTTACTAAACTACAACTCCCGGCATCATCCAACAGAATATGGCAGTTGGCTAGACACCCCCCTAAATGAGTATAGAATCTGGCACTGCCACTTCAGAAGGACAGACAAACAGACACAACTAATCAAAGTGATACTGACAGATCCCTACACATTTGTGTTGCTATATTTTAATATGTTCATCCATAAAGCTGCTGCCCAACTGCCATTAACTGCCATCATCCAACAGAGTTTGGCAGTTGGCTAGACACCCCCCTAAACAAGTATAGAATATGGCACTGCCACTTCAGAAGGAAAGACAAACAGACACAACTAATCAAAGTGATACTGACAGATCCCTACACATTTGTGTTGCTATATTTTAATATGTTCATCCATAAGCTGCCCAACTGCCATTAACTGCCATCATCCAACAGAGTTTGGCAGTTGGCTAGACACCCCCCTAAACAAGTATAGAATATGGCACTGCCACTTCAGAAGGAAAGACAAACAGACACAACTAATCAAAGTGATACTGACAGATCCCTACACATTTGTGTTGCTATATTTTAATATGTTCATCCATAAAGCTGCTGCCCAACTGCCATTAACTGCCAGTCTGACTCTTTAGCACTGTCAGTGGCACAGGGAATGGGCAGAAATCTCTGCCTGCTACTAAATAAATAATGCTACAAGATGTACAATTCCTCCCTATTTATGAATGCTAACCATAAAGTTGTAATATTTAGCTGAAAAATGTACTTACAGAGAGAGCAGGTAATGAGCTGCGATCACTAGCAATAATGCTAAGCATCTGACAGGAGGCAGCCAATCACCTGAGGCTAAAGCAGGCTTAGGGGTGGGACAATGCACCTGATTGGTGGAAGACACTGTTTACATCAGTGTTACCCCAAAACCAGGTTTCAGAGCTGCAGCAGCCAGGAATAGGTTTAGTAATAAACAGTTGGGTTTGTGCCAGAAAAGCTTTTATTGTGATACAGATACATCCCTATAAGATCCATAATAACTGTAGTGACACCAAAGCCCAGATATATCCCATGTTCCTGTATTTGTAGGTAGGAAAAGCCAAAGGGAAACTGTGGATATGGTGTAAAAGCACCAATGACATTTTTGTAAGATTTTTTGGTTTCCATTTGGGCTCCCAGAATCCCCAAATAGACTTCTGCAGCAAGCTGAACATTTCTGCCTCTTCACAGTCAAAGACACAGAGATCCAAAGCAAAATATTCACTCCCCAGTGTAAATACATAAATATGTGCAAGAAAATGCCTTGTGTGCAGTGTTCATTAACTAAGCCCTAAGACTTGCGATCCCCCACTATAAATGAATACAAAAGATTATTGTTATATACATATATATACGTGAACATGAATCAATGTGAATGTTTGGATTTCTTAATTAGAATGTTCTTAATATGTTTTAACCTTGAGGTATACACCACGATGAAGCCTTGCATCTGATCATTACCTCAAACCATATATAAATGAGTTGTGCATGGTTGTTTAACATGAATATTAAATGCTCTGAGCGTATTGTGAGGAAATAAATTTCTTAGCAACATTTGTCTATGCCCACAGCTGAAACTCCTCTGTCGGTCCTTAGCGTCCACTTTTTCCGGATTCAGCCGGACCCTGAATCCTTCATAAAGGATGAAGGTGCACGCCCCCAACATAAAAAAATACAAAATAAAATCAAACAATACAAAATGAATCAAAAGATGCAATGAGACAATAAGATCTAAGAGATTGTCTTATTGTCTATTGTCTCATTGCATCTTTTGATTCATTTTGTATTGTTTGATTTTATTTTGTATTTTTTGATGTTGGGTGGCGTGCACTTGTGGGGGGAGTATCAATCATGGAATGTATGATGTCATCAGCTGTTTTTGGCGCCATAGTGGGTTTAATTGTAGGGTGGTTTGTACTGTTTGCTCACTTTGAAAAAGGCTGTGGAGACAGCCGAAACGTCGGTTGTATGCTGTGAACAATAAATCATCTTTTTTCTACATTAAGTCCTGTGAGTGCGGTATGCTTCCCGTGACATGTTTCCTGAAATTTTAATACTGCACCCGGGCGTCCAGTGACTTTTAAAACGTGAGTGCCGGATTCTAGAAGACTATTTATATATTTATATATATATATATATATATATTCCAGACAAAGGGTAGCACACCACTTGCCAAGAGTTAAATGCCTGGGTGCTAAATGCAGGTAGAAAATACAAAAATTGCAGAAAAGGCCAGCAATCACAGGACTTTTTACAAACCAAAAGAGAAAATAAAAAAAATTTTTGAAGCAAAAAACTTAAAGCATGGTTTTTTATTTATCCGACGTTTCAGTTCCAAACAGGAACTTTCCCTGATGAAAGTTCCTGTTTGGAACTGAAACGTCGGATAAATAAAAAACCATGCTTTAATTTTTTGCTTCAAAATTTTTTTTTATTTTCTCTTTTGGTTTGTAAAAAGTCCTGTGAGTGCTGGCCTTTTCTGCAATTTATATATATATATATATAGCAGATACACAAGCAGCCGGCACTCACAATACTGTACACAAAATATGCCTGAGTGCAGAGTTCAAAACAATGCACGCAGAAAAAATCAGAAGCCGTACTCTCAGGTCTTATGAAACAAAAACTAGATTTTAATGCACAGAAAAGGAACTAACGTTTGGGCTGTTACGCCAGCCTTTGTCAAAGTTACACACACAAGTGAAAAACAACCATAAATACTGTGTATGGCGGGAAATTCAAACCGTGACGTGAAGCGTGCAAACCAAAAGGACCACCCCAACTTGTTAAAACCCAGTTAGTCATGATGGAATTAAGTATCGATAAGGGTGCAAAGATCGATGTACTAAATGCAACCCAGAGAAAGTAACAGCGAGAATATCAAGAGTGGTCGCATCTGAACAAAAAATAAAATTACATATATACAAAAAACGGGGGAAGGGGAAAGGGGGGATTATGTGCAAGCACGGGTGGGATCGGTGCCAACAAATAAAAATGAAAAATAAAGTATAAAAGGTAAAAAGAAATAATAAGAAATACATAAAGGAAAAAACGTAAAAAGAGCAAAAGAGAGCGCAGAACAGAAAATAAATAAATTACACTCCTTACATCTTGGGTCACATTTTGCCGCTGTGCCCTGTACTACTATATCTACATTCTCATTTGGTACTAGTATGCTCACTCAGTTCTGATACTTACCTTTTCACAAGACTCTGATTAATTTATTTATTTTCTGTTCCGTGCTCCCTTCTGCTCTTTTTATGTTTTTTTCCTCGTCTGTCACGGCCCTTACTGCTCTAAATAAGATCTGTTGGTCTTGGTAATGTTGTTTTAACATGGATAGGGAACTGGCTCTTCCATTGTTCCTGTAAATATAGGTGAACTCCATAGATCATGGAAAATTGCTAAAGAAACTCATTGTATTTATGTACCTGTATTATCATGAGGCCCAGATTTGTGGCAAGGCCACAAAGGCCCGGGCCTAGGGCGGCACAAATTTTAACATTTTACTCCCATACGGAGTATGGACTTCTCCCCACTGCTCCGTATTTAAAATGCCCGCGCATACGTGCTTGCGTCGGCGCGGCACGGGGGAGGGGGGAAGGTTTGTTCGTGTATGCGCAGAGGGCGGGAATGGGGGCGGCCTAGGGGCGACTGGATTTGAAATCTGCCGCTGATTATCATACAGATTTGATTACAGTGTAAGCATACAAATTAACAGCTACCCTATAACATATGGTCTTACTGCTCTAAATAAGATCTGTTTGTGTAATATTGTTTTATAATGGAAAGGGAACTGGCGATGGGATCATGTGTAGAGGGTGGTGGTTAATGGTCAGTTCCCTACCTGGAGTAGAGTTCTTAATGAGGTGCCAGAGGGCTCTGCATTGGGTCTGTTTTTATTCAGTTTATTCAGTAATGACTTAGGGGTTGGCATTGTAAACAATGTATAAGTGTTTGCGGATGAAACAAAACTACGCACACCAGTAGATTAGGGTGACCAGATTACTAGAAAATTCAGGGACATGTCTAGAAAGTCCAGCTGGAAGAGCTTGATTTATTATAATATAATTTAAATGCAATCGGGTTGGCCTTGCAACATGCATTTTTAATAAATGTGCCTGAATTTTCAAATGATCTGGCAGCCTTACAGTAGGTTCCATCCAGAATGTGGCATCTTTGCAGGGGGATCTGGACAAACTGGGTGACTAAATTGCAGATGAGATTGAATACTGATGTACTGTATGCTATATATGCAAGCCACCTACAGTATACCCTTAAATGGACTAAGGACCTGGGGTGCTTGTGGATAATAAGCCGAGCAGAACCAAGCAAATCCAGTCAGCAGCAGTCAGCAATACATTATAGCTCATATACAGTGTGCAGAAAAAGTCCACAATTTGCCATTTTTGCACTTTGTCTACTGCTTGGGGCATTGTGCAGTGAAATAGTTGCTGAATAATGTGCCTTGAATCAAGAGATAAGGCAATTAAGCTGGAAAAGCGTATAGAATGTCACAGAAAGTCTGGCCAAGATGGGATTGCTTACGCTGATGAAAAAGCATATGATAACTATGTATAAATATATAAGGGGATCATATAATAATCTCTCTATTGCTTTATTTGCCAGTAGGTCCTTCCCGCAAAACCATCATTCTGATTAGAAAAAAAGAGATTCCATTTTAAAATGAGAAGAGAGTTTTTCTTTACAGTGATAGCTGTCGTGGAATGTTGTGGAATTCTCTCCGATATTTACTACTCACTTTCTGTTATTAGCATAAAAAGTTTTAGCATGGATCCACTTCTAGATACTTCTAAGGGCTCTGGCACACGGGGAGATTAGTCGCCCGTGACAAAGGGAACTGGCTATGGGATCATGTGTAGAGGGTGTTGGTTAATGGTCAGTTCCCTACCTGGAGTAGAGTTCTTAATGAGGTGCCAGAGGGCTCTGCATTGGGTCCGTTTTTATTCAGTTTATTCAGTAATGACTTAGGGGTTGGCATTGTTACAATGTATAAGTGTTTGCGGATGAAACAAAACTACACACACCAGTAGATTAGGGTGACCAGATTACTAGAAAATTCAGGGACATGTCTAGAAAGTCCAGCTGGAAGAGCTTGATTTATTATAATATAATTTAAATGCAATCGGGTTGGCCTTGCAACATGCATTTTTAATAAATGTGCCTGAATTTTCAAATGATCTGGCAGCCTTACAGTAGGTTCCATCCAGAATGTGGCATCTTTGCAGGGGGAACTGGACAAACTGGGTGACTAAATTGCAGATGAGATTGAATACTGATGTACTGTATGCTATATATGCAAGCCACCTACAGTATACCCTTAAATGGACTAAGGACCTGGGGTGCTTGTGGATAATAAGCCGAGCAACCAAGCAAATCCAGTCAGCAGCAGTCAGCAATACATTATAGCACTCCAATTTCCAATTATTTTCTGCAAGCACCTGGCTTTGTATCAGCGACACTATAAATATTGCTGGGTGGATCTTCAGAGCAGCACCGAAAAAAGCACCGAAAAGCTACATGAGAAAGTAACAAAGTGAAAGAACCCATCCATGGGAGCTGAATTATTTGCATCACTTCTGTGACCATGCTTGAAACCCAGAAAATTGTGTTTTCGGAAGCCCCTAAAATTCTCTGGTACTATTATCCCAGCAGCCAATCAGTAAGAACCCCGCTTGGCACTGGCAGTTGTTTGAGGCGTTCTTCCTGGCACCCTCCCTTTAAGCCTCCCAAAGTGGCTATACCATAAGGGTAATTGCAGCCAGATTCACACTGCATCCCATCTAACACAGGTCTGGGTCCTACCAGTGAGGTGACACTTTCAGATTCAACCTTTTCCTCTGCATTTATGCTACAGCCAGCAGCCAATCTGAGGATGTTTTTGGTAGCAAATGCCAGGATAGGTGGCTATTGATAAAGGGCATATGGTTACTTGAGAGCCATGAAATAAACACCTGCCTTGAGGATTTGTTACTTGTGCCTTTGTATGTATTACCTACATAAGCAAGCAAATTGTTCCTGATAAATTGCTCATGAAAGCAATGCTTCCGGTGCTGCACCCATAGGTGTGCCACAAATACTGTACTTGGCACACACACATTGCCAAAGGAAAGTAAAGGAGAGTGTTGATGAGCTACAAACATCAGTCACCCTTACTGTGGCCTATTTAATTTCTGCCTACCTAGAATGTACGAAGGAGAAATCTCTGGGTTTTCTATGCAGGGGTTACAGCAGGACATAGGGCTCTATTGCAAATCTGATGAGTGGCTCAGTGATGTAAGCAATCAGGGTCAGACTGAATGCTGGGGAAAATTCCAGTGGGCTCTACTGTGCCACCTTGTAGTCAGTCAGGGCACTCAGCCCCCTGGCAAGCCCTGCAGCAATTAAGGCAACATCCACCTGAACAGAGAAAAGCATGGTGCAAGTCAGGGACGGACTGGCAATCTGTAGATTCTGGCAAATGCCAGAGGGGCTGCTGTAAGGTGCCATAGACAGTCACTATTTATTGGGCTGGTGGGGGGCTGTTTGGGCCTCTGTGTACTGGAAATGCCAGGGCCTATTCTGAATCCCAGTCCGGGCCTGGTGCAAGTGGAACAGCATTTTGCAAACAACTATAGGTATGCATTATAGCATTATGGAGCATATTTAGAAACCCATTCAGTCAGTGGAGCAAATACAGGTGGCAAAGGATTTCTGGCATGAGAAGAGGTGTAAAATGCTGTGCAAAAGTTTGTCAGAATTTTACACTCTGCACAATTGCCAAAATAGTTACACGATTTTGCATTGTGTAGCATGACATTAAATTGTGAGCTTTGTTGCATTGCGGTGACATGTATGTACAATTATAATAAAGGTATTTGCCCTTTAATGCTCATATCATCTTACTACAATATCCCACTAGATGGCGCCATTATATCAGATGTACAAGTATTTTTTTTTTTTGCCATTGCTACTTATTCTGCAGTACTGATACAAACTGGAACTTATCTACTTTTCATTATACCTTGGACAATATATTAGGCATTTGCTGTATTATTTTTATTATTTCTCTGATCTTTATTTAGGCAGCAGCAATGCATTATATAGTGCTGTACATTAGGCACTCACTAAGTCTACCATCTAAGCCTAAGGGTTATGCCTTTATACAAAGTTCTGGGGTGATTTTTAATATTCTTTAGGAATTTCATTGAGGGGGTTTATTTTCGTGCATTTCGTATAATATATGAGTTGAAATTTTGAACACAACAAACACTCAAATTCTCTAAGTTGTGTATGAAACCTTTGGGCAGTTTACTTTCTTTCAGGTTTCTGGGTTCCAAAATGCAGGGCCGGAATTGCTCCAGTCCCACTCATGATCCCCATCCTCCTCCAATGCTTGCTTGTCTCTCCATCCTGGCATCATCACTGCGTGCCCGGGGGCTGGGGTGGAGCCAGGTAGCCTAGGCACTAGGCACTGCCAAAATGACTTCAGGGATGTTCTGCCAGCAGCTTTTTATGTGAAGCTGGCTATGATCCAAGGCCAATTTCAGTGGCACAAACAGGGTATTTGCCAAAGGAGGTTGTATGTTCTCCTCGTGCCTGTGTGGGTTTCTTTGTGTACCCGTTTCCTCCCACACTCCAGATACATACAGGCAGGTTAACTGGCTTCTGCCGAAATTGCTCCTACTTGTGTGAATGTAATAGGGACCTTAGATTGTAAGCTCTAGCTAACTAGTCAGCTGGTACAGCCCCACAGGCCAGTCACTTGGATGCCGTATAGCAGGGGTCCCCAACCTTTTATATCCGTGAGTCACATTCAAATGGACAAAGTGTTGGGGAGCAACACAAGCATGGAAATGGTTCCTGGGGGTGCTATAATTGGCTACTTAATAGCCCCTATGTGGACTGGCAGCCTATAGAAGGCTCTGTTTGGATTGACACTGGGTTTTTATGCAGCCAAAACTTGCCTTCAAGCCAGAAATTCAAAAATAAGCACCTGCTTTGAGGCCACTGGGAGCAACATCCAAGAGGTTGGGGAGCAACATGTTGCTCACGAGCCACTGGTTGGGGATCACTGCCATATAGTATCAGCCAGTGTTATTACCAACGAGAAAACTCTCGGGGTGCCAAGGCCACTGCTAAGTGCTGCCAACATTGGTAAAATCCATGGCTGTCAATTATACAAATTAATGCTGCTTGTAAACTCACCCCCTAGTCCTACCCATGTATTGGCCTATTGCAGAGGACCCCGAACTTTTATACCGGAGAGTCACATTCAAATTTACAAAGAGTTGGGAAGCAACAAAAGCATAAAAATATTTGTGCCAAATTAGGTTGTGATTGGCTATTTGGTTGCCCCTATGTGGACTGGCAGCCTACAGAAGGCTCTGTTTGTCCATATACCTGTTTTTATGCAACAAAAAGTTGCCTCCAAGTCAGGAATTCAAGAATAAGCACCTATTTTGAGGCCACAGGGAGCAACATTCAAGGGGATGGGGAGCAACATGTTGCCCCGAGTCACTGGTTGGGGATCACTGCACTATTGCATTGTACATTTCCTAAACTATCCCTTCCTTTTACGACAATAGTGTGTTTAAGTGAGTATGTAAATACTAGGTTACACCACATAGCAAAGATCTGCTGTGGTTGCAACACAATTCCCTTTCTGACATCCTAGCGAGATACTCTGCTGGTCACAAGATCAGTTAATGGATCATGACTGTGCTTTTTGTATAATCATAATACAGTATTGCTCACCTGTGCCTAGCGATGGGCAAGTTAAGCTCCAAAATTAATGGTTTTTTTTATTTACAAATAATTTACTTGATTTTCTATATTTGAAAAAGACTGGCCAGTTAGGAGTGAGCTAACATTGGCCTATCAGAATTCAGTTTACCATTAGCTTGAGGAGAAGCAGAGACAAATATTCTTTTAGCAGGCACCCAGTGGCATAAAGAGGGCCATACACATACAGATGGAATTGCTTTGTGCTGGCCCAACAATCCCAGCTTAGATCTACAGTTTGTACTATGGGTATTGGTTCATCAGTCAGGAAGGGCTGAACATTTATAGCCACTTCATGGAAGGCACTTAGTGGGGGATCTCCTAACATTTACAGGTTACATGATCCGCAAAGACACGGGGAAACATACAAACTCCATGCAGCCAGCGCTATGCAAGGCAGCAGCACGTACCACCAAGCCAACATGTGACTCACTTGGTAGGACTTGTTTGGCTAATATACTTAACTTTAGTACCCAAAATACGGTCAAGTTAAAAAAGACAAGTTTAAATCCATCAGTAGCCGACTCATACACAGAGACGGATCTCCTGGACTGTAATGGGGTTGTGGGACTTGGTTGTCCTGGTTTCAATTACTAGAATGTTTATACCTAGCAACTTTGCAATTGGTCATTTTTTTTTTTTTTATATCGTTTTTCAATTATTTGACTTCTTCTTCTGAAATTTTCCAGCTTTTAAATGGGGGTCACTAACCCCCAGTAGCTAAAATACTATTGCCCTGTAAGCTTACAATGTTATGACTATTGTTACATTTTATTCCTTATCTTTCTATTTAGGCCCCTTCCTACTTATATTCCAGAGCCTCATTCAAACTACTGCCTGGTTGCTAAGGTAAACAAGGCCCTATAGCAACCGGATAGCTGCTGAAATTCCAGGGCTGAACAAAAAAGCTAAACAGAAAAAAAACAAAAAAAATGAAGACCAATTGCAAATTGCTCCAGGATATCAATGTCTAAATCATACCAAAAGTTAATTTAAAGGTGAACACCACCTTTAATATTTTAACATCCGCTTAGTGTATAACAAGAGCTCACTTCAAATGCAACAAACCAAATAGGCAAAAGGTTTTCATTTTATTTTGGCACGACCGGTACAAAACTGCAGGCAAGTAGCCATTCTACAGCAAACGTAGCAGATGCTTTTACAAAACAGTTCATATCTTGAAAGATCCAAGTTTGTTGTGTGACTTTATTCATTACATTAACAAAACATTTAGGGGGAATTTCATAACAGGTACAGCTTTAGCTCTAGGTCTAGTAACTCATAACAACCAATTAGCAGGGAGTGAAGAGAGCAAAGATCTGGTTGGTTGCTACGAGTTACAAGACCTGGGGCAAATTCTGAACCTTTTATTACATTGTCTCGTTAATATTCATCACGGTGTTCAAAGTAATGGTACTTTTCATGCACACCCATGTGTTGATAAGTCTACAAGCCTGCTAGCTTTTCAGGTAACAAAACAGTTGTCTTATTATTTTAGTTAAATATATGTACATTTGTTGGCCAACTCCCCACAGGTCCATGTTCTCTACAGCATATAAACCCCAATAACTTAGAGTAAAAATCCAGGGTTCTGACTAGTTTGGAAAAATATGTACAGTTGACTACTACCCCCAGTATGCTTGATTGTCAAGTAATACTACTGTGGGATACGGCTAGACATCTCTGAGCTTATTCGTACGGTCAATGTTCTTTGTTCTTCAATGCACCGTTTCTCTGGTTCTTACACTGGGCGTTTTCTTGGTTATTGTTCTTGCAGTGACCATTTTGCAAGTTTTTCGGCAGCCTTTGCCCTTTGGTGTAAGCGTGGAACCAGAAGTTGAGGAACAGGAGTAAGAAAACAAACCCGTACAGCCAAATGACATACAAGAAGATGGGATACTGGTACGGGCAGTTCTCCATGAAGAAAAACTGGCCGATGTGAAAAGTAACCATGAGGAACTGGGTCTGCATAGGAAGAAGAAAAGAAAGAACACAAGTGATTAGATTTAATGGCATAATGTAGGAATCCATTTCAATGAGTTCATACAGAATTAAGGTCCCCATACACGGGCCGATTCTAGCTGCCGATATGAGTCCCTTAGACCGATTCGGCAGCTAATCGGCCTGTGTATGGGGACTACAGACGGGCTTGCCCAACCGATATCTGGCCTGAAATCGGCCAGATCTCGATCGGGCAGGTTAGAAAATCTAGTCGGATCGGGGACTGCATAGGCTTGCAGCCCCTGAACAGACTGCCCCATTGCCGCCAATCTTGGGCACCTTTACTTTGAATTGGGTACACCCAGCAGTCAACGGTACTGTCCTTTTACCTAAACTGAGCGATCATATCTAGGGAGCCTACTTTTTTACTTTTTCCTTTTACAGGTATAGGATCTATTATCTAGAATACTCGGGACCTGGGGTTTTCTGGATAAAAGATCTTTCCATAATTTGTATCACCAGTGTATAGTAAACACAATAGTGTAAACATTAAATAAGTAGAATGGTTTTGCCTCCAATATGGGTCAAGTAAAAGCTTGTTTTATTTTTACAGAGAAAAAGGGAAACACTTAAATTCAAGTTATTTGCTTAATATAGAGTGTCTATGGGATACAGCCTTCCTGTAATACACTTTCTGGATAATGAGTAAAGTGAAAGTTCTGTACATTAGGATGCTGAATAGGGTGCAAGCCAGCCACTTGTTCAGACCCTTTTAGTATGTCAGACATAGAATATATAACATACTATAGAATATATAACATACTAATAGCAACTTTGCAATTGGTCTTTTTTTTCTCGTTTTTGAATTATTTGCCTTTTCCCTTCTGCATCTTTAATAGGAGGGGGTCACTGACCCCGGCAGCTAAACGACTATTGCTCTGTGAGCTCTGTAAACTAGACCCCAGCAACAAGATAGCTGCTGAAATTTAAACTGAAGAGCTGCTGAACAAAAAGCTAAATAAATGAAAATAAATGAAAAACCAGCTGTGAATACTGTCTCAGCATAACAGTGTCTATGTCATACTATGTAAAGGCCTCAAAGGGTGAGGTACAGCCACTGCCCCTGACAGCTACACTTTCGGCTTCACTATGTTACAACCATCACAGTGTTCATAACAAGCCTTACTCAGGGAGCTATATGGCTCTGACAGACAGAAGGAATTTCATTTTAAACAGTGGGGAATGCACAACCCAGCAATCTGCAGACCAGCTCTAACAGACTACCATTGCAGGAGAAACTTGATCTTTGGGGGGATATAAACGGGCCCCCATACACACAGGGTAGTATGCCACTGAGATCAATTTTCCACAAGATACAAAGTATAGAATGTAAGAATTCCCTACCAGTTGGATAGACGTCATGTACTTTTTCCACCACAGGTACTTCTGGTAGGCAGGCCCCAAGGCTGACAGCCCGTAGTAGCTGTACATGATAACATGAACCACACAGTTCACCAGTGCATGGAATGTGCCCAAACCACCTGAACAGGAAAATGCTGATTAGATATGTCTGCCAGAGATGGGAGGGAGAAAAGTGCAAATGCTATACAAAGGTGTTACTGTCTGTTGACACTTTCCCAACAGTTCTATTGCTCAATGTGGCAAGAACAGTAGAACTGAGTAGTAAAGTGTCAAGAGGCGCTTCTAGCTTCAGTAAATCAAGCTTTAAACTTCTTTATTAAAGATCTTTCATGCTGCACAATGAACACGGAACTGAGCAGTTATTTCCTGAAGAAGGTGGGAGCTAAAGTTGATGTCTGCTGCCATAAACTTGGAAACCTGTGGTCAAAGTAGCTGGAAATATTTACTTGCTTTTAATACTCTTTATTGTGCAAGACGTGTTAAACTTGCTGCTTTTAATTACATAGCATTTAATTTTAATTACATGGGGATATTTTGCTTAAGCAAGCAAGCGAGTTGTGGCTATGGAAGATTTATTGTTGCAGATTTATTGCCTTGTAGATGAGCTAGGGAGTTCTGGGAACCAATGAAAGGTCAGAAAGTTCAGGCCTGGGAATGATATGGGCATGATCTTACATACGGTACCAGTATAGGAGGTGGGAAATAGGGAGGGCACGTAACCTAGACCTCCAACCCAAAAGGGGCCCCTAAGGTTCTTACTTGGTAAAAATACATTACCTATAATTACACTCAGTGGTAATTGCTAGTAAATTAGTTCCGCCGCCTTCTAGATTCTGGGAGCTGTCATTAATAAACAGATGGGTGCCTACAGGTTGGGCATCCCAGACTTAAACTGGCCATACACGTTTAGCAAGGTCGCCAAATGAGTGGATCTTTCCCCACCTTAAGTGGGGGCAATATCAGATTTATCTGATCATTTGCTCCTTGGGTCGAAAGACTGGATCACTTTGATTGGATGCAGGCTGTTGGGACGAGGTCTGCATTAACGCACAAATGCACTCCTTGTTGGCCAGATATTGGTCAGGCAGACTCATCTGAGGGCCCCATAAACGGGCCAAAAAGCTTCTGACTTGGCAGCTTTGGCCACCTTTATATTATTCAAGCTTAAGGGTGCGGCATTACTGCATTATTCCAGCTGTAAATTACAGCAATGCCACAACACTACTTAAAAAAAGCAAAATCCTGGCAATTACCTGCAGCGAACTTGACTCCAAACCACCACGTCCAAGGCATGATGGAGTGATGATAGACATGCAGGAATGTGATCTGGCTGTTTTTCTTACGTAACACAAAGAAGACCTGAGAACACAAAGAAAGTAGAGCCTACTTATATATGAGTTTAAAAACCATCTTGAAAAAAAATACTTTAAATAACACTTTCCAGCAATAAAACATTTATCATAGAAATGTGCCCCTATTTAAATAAAGTAGGGGGAAGGAGTAGTTTGCTACCCATTACATGTGTCAGTGTGGGACTCGATAAAGATTCTGGAATCCAACTGATTTGCTTTGCAAAGCCGACAGTAACACATATTCCCACAACAAAAGGGTTTGGAGTCAGGGAGAAGCAACCTGTGACCCCCCTAATTAGTAGTACCACCTCCTACAACCTTGGCCTGTAATATCACAGAACAATAGTTCCACATGCTCAGACAGGATGATCGGGCAGGTCACCTTGTGGCCCTATTTGAATCTTAAAAAGAGGAAGGTATTTAACACATTCCACGGGGAAAACTAGCAGGTTTCACTTGTTCATCAAGTTCAGTCTTTGTCACTGTTTTCTTTTCACTCTCTATGTAGTGTATGTCACTTAAAGCAGAAGTTGTGCCATTCAAGAATACTTACAGTGTCTAATAATTCAATGAACTTTGAAAAATAGAATAGCCAGCAGGTCCAAGCCATCTATAAGAAACAAAGATAGACATGCATTACGGGAGACACCAGACCAGGTTACCAAAATGTATTAAATCTATAACTCTGTAGCCAAGTTAAGCCAGTCCCACAGTTATTTTCTTTTAATTTTGAAGGATAAATCCCACTCTACTGCATTAAGGCCTGGCACCAAAGTAAGTCATATTACACACTTCCTAGGCTCTCGACTTTGGTCCCATCGTGTTTTAGGGATCTCTATCATTCATTCAGTGTATTTCTTATTCATAAATGGTACTTGGGACCTCCTGACATTGAATAAGAAGAGGACAGTCTGTGTGCCAAATACCTTCAGTCATCTTGTTATCACACCAGCATTTTCACATGTTTGTACAGTCGGGTGACTTCATGCACCTTATCATATTTCTAACGCACTTTAAACGTACTTACCCTTAACGCCTGAGGTGACTGAGAGTAGTCGACAATGTCACATCTATAGGAATATCCAGCAGCCCAGCCCGACATGAGAAACTTACAAAAGAAAAGAATCAGGAAACACTTAGTAAGTGTATGAAATTAGATCTAATTCCTAGTATTCTCGTACAATGCAAACAGTCGTTTGGTGTCCGTTATTGGAAACAGTAAGTCCACAGCTTAAAGCACACAAATGATCATCTAACACGGCCACCCATGTTTTCTGGTCATAATCAATCCCCTGTGCCACAGAAGCCACCAGGTAACAATAAAGGGAAGAGAGTGCCCATATTTCCAAAGAGAATCAGAGTGCCAGTGCTATAAGTGCTATGGCACACTCAGCCTTGTGATCACTTCTGGGGTTCCTTTCCTCTAGCACAAAGGAAAACAGCCCATGAAAGGTGTCTGGTGCCCCAAAAAAATGCCAAAGTGAACATTATCAACTGCCTGCCAAGAGCAACTGAGATGCTGCAACCAAAATATTTCATGTATCACAGCCCCAAGAGCTTGTGTTTAGAATGAAAGGAAGATATAGAACGAGTTTAAATGTAGAAGATATAAAATGAGTGTTATAAAATGTAAAGTATGTAACTGTATGTCTTTATGTTTACACCACAGGAATATTGGTTTTTAGTTGCAATAGGTCCATTATCTTACAAAAGGAAATCTATCTGGAGCTGCCCTTTGTTTACACAAAATAGATCTAGAGCACCTACCAGAACCTGTGCATACTCACCTCATAGCACATGTACAGAGAGAACAGAACCATGAACAAGTTATAGCATGCCATGATCTCCTTCAGAGCAAACGGCTTCCTATTCTCCATGATCCTGGGGCCCAATGATGTGACAAAGTAGATGTAAGCGCCGATGATGATGGTTTGTGGGATAGGAGTGGACATGAGGGGCCAGTCTTCAACCCTAGGATCTGTTGGAAACACGTCAAGTACAAAAATCCATTTAACAACACTTGCTGGAAGAACAGGGCAAGCCAACAGGAGACCCTTAGGCTTAAAGTATAAGGCATAAATATTTTCATAAAAGTGCAATTAATAGCTTGAAAATATATTCTTATAAATGTTATATAATGATGTAACTTGTGTCATGACCACTGACCTGTGTATTAAGAATGGGGTATTTTTTTTTTTTTTTTATTAAGTATGAGGATATAATTGGAGTTCCATAACGTCCATATAATGAGTCAGCCTGCAGAGTTATGCTTTTAAATGGTCATGGAACTTCTAGTATCCTTATTAGAGTATTGAGTATTCCTAATGTACTTCTGTAATGGTTGCTCTTTGTCCAACCACCAAACATGCGTCCATGGCCCAGAGAAATCTGTTTCCTCTAAGCTCCAAGAGGCCAAACATACCACAAAGCTTGTCTTTATATTTTAGCATTAGCCTAACATATCAAGCTTTGTATCAAAAAAGGTTTTGACAACTGTAAATGATTTGGTTGATTTTTACTAGAAGGCTGAATATGCACCAGGAGTTCTTTCCACTTGCTGCTTTCTCCCTCATTCTGGAAAATCACTGTGGGAGGAGAAGTGCATTACGTATTCCCACTTTTCATCAAGCGGTGGGAAGAAAATGAGCTCCTTCCTGGCCCTCTACCCTTCCAGAGCTCTCATTCATAACAAATATTTTATTACATAGACAATGGATTCCAAGTAACACAGATATTATATTAATCCCAGATATTGGAAGAGCTAGCCCTCATGTAGCAATTGACCCAATACACAGACTTAAGTTAATAGGTTTTTACTGTAAATGCACAGTGTTACAAAACCCATGTCTTTAAATACAGAATATGTGGCAAATTGGATACAAATGTACAACAATGTAGAAACGCCATTTCCCAGAATGCCTTGCACAATACTGTGATCCATGAAGGTGTAGTGCACAAATCACTGCCTAGGCTGGAGAAGAGCTGCCTGCTATATCATCCATAGTACATATAGTCAGGAAATCAGGGCTGGGGAGAACAAAAAGGACTTGGGTATTGCTTTACATTTACAATCACTGGACATTTTAAATTCCTCTATATTGAAAAGTTGCTTAGAACTACTGTTTTTTTATGCAATTTTCTTTTGGTAGGGTTTCTCTTTAAGTAGCCACAACTTAGCTGGTAAATCTCCCTGGTAAGACTAACAATGAGCACAAGTGCAGCAGTTTCATTTAATGACTTTCATTGTGCCATGGGGTAAAAGCCACAGCAGCACTGGTGTTAACGGAGTTTGTAATTATTAACTCATTCTGTTATGCATAAACGGAATCAGATACTGGCCTTAAAAACTTGCTGCCTACAACTACAGAACCATTAAAGGGGGGGGGGGTTAAATCTGCCCCATGAAGACAGGTTATGGTGTCTCATCCTTCAGCTACTTAAAATAAATTTCTGCCTTTCTTTGTGGCAGGTATCAGTAAAAATGCATTATAGGTCAATTATTATCTGCTTTGTCCATAGACAGTGGTGCTGTTCTTTTACAGTCAGTGGCCTTTTGCAGAGCAGCTGTCAATGTGCAAACGTGCATTAAAATATAGGAAGCCCAGTATTTTTTTTTTCCAGAAAAGCTGGCAACCATAATCCCATCACCCAGAGGCATAGGGTAGCTGCTACCTACAGAGTACTGCATATTGGCCAACAGTCCCTTTACAGCCCCAGTACAAGCACAGCTCCTAGATAATATAAGTAGAAACATGAAGCATTGAAAATTTAAGGGGTTTCAGTTGGCACTGTGGCACTCATTTGGGTGCTTGAAGGGTGCACTTTAATTCAGGTCAAGGCAACCTGTGGGTGTTTAAAACAATTCCCAGCATCCCAATGCAAACCAAAGGCTGTCAGAGGGTGCTTGGAGTTGGACTCCAATAGCATCTTGGTGGCCACTCACTGCCCCACACTGGTTTAATCTTTGAAAGACAAACACTAAGCAGTTCAGCTGCATTTCATACAGATCCATCATAAGGAGATACATATTTAGTCCACAACTTACCAGCATCTTTAATCCATTCATCATACAGGAGCACTGCCTGTGATGTGAGTTCCTTGAAGGCCATGTTGACTGCAGTCTGGATGTGCTCTGAAAAAACACAATGGTTGTTATACGGGTGCACCTTTTGTGTGTTATTTGTACAACTGATAACCAGTTAACGACAATAACCAATGAAAATTAGTCAAATGAAAAACCCAGAACTTTCTGTACAAATTTTGCCCACAGAGCGCACAATCCAATTTTTATTTAGTATAAGAACAGTTCCAGCATATTCATAGTTTTAATATGGCACAGACCTAGCGATTCCCAAGTATGCAGCCACAAACGGTGGGATAATAGCCTTTGGGAAGGGACTGTGGTTGTGGTATAGTAGGGAGAGACGGTGCCTATAGTAGCAGTGGGGGGATAATAGCCTCTGGGAAGGGACTGGGGCTGTGGGATAGCAGGTATAGTAGGGAGAGATGGTGCCTATAGTAGCAGTGGGGGGGATAGCAGGTATAGTAGGGAGAGATGATGCCTATAGTGGCAGTGGGGGGATAATAGCCTCTGGGAAGGGACTGGGGCTGTGGGATAGCAGGTATAGTAGGGAGAGATGGTGCCTATAGTAGCAGTGGGGGGATAATAGCCTCTGGGAAGGGACTGTGGCTGTGGGATAGCAGGTATAGTAGGGAGAGATGGTGCCTATAGTAGCAGTGGGATAATAGCCTCTGGGAAGGGACTGTGGCTGTGGGATAGCAGGTATAGTAGGGAGAGATGGTGCCTATACAGTAATAGCAGAGGGGATAATAGCCTCTAGGAAGAGATAACTGGCATGTATACCAGGCTGATTTGTGTGGGCATTTAGAACTGTCACAGTAACAGCTTATCCTGTACAGGATAAGCATGCAAAAGATCAATGACAGAGCCACAGTGTTTAAAAGTCCCTACTAAACATGTCTGACACGTCTGATCTGTACCCTATAGTAGTGGCTCCTTTAGATCTAATACTGCCCATATGCATACCTAAGTACACTCACATACACCTGTAAATACTCCTTTGCATCATGCCTTTATCTAATCTTTATCCCTATGAAATCCGGCAGCACCTGATTTTCTGGTCAGAACAGGAACCATGAGGACATGGTAAGAAACAAGCTTGGGTAACCATGGATACTGCCCCTTAACCAAATATCCCACCTGACCAGTCACAAACACTAGGGTGCGGGGTGTAATGTCAGTTTAGCAGGAAAGAGGGAAGAATTCTCTTAAACCCATATTCCAGAGCAGCAATTTTACCTTTATGTTTCCCCTGAATCTATTCTGTTGTGACTTTTTAGCATTTAGGGACAATACCAGAGATAGAGCCACAGATAGAAACACAAAATATTTAATGTGGAATAAGTGTAAAATATATACACCAGAAATGTCCAACCTGCAGCCCCACCAGCACCGCAAGAGCCTAAGGCCAAAGTTTTATGTCTGAATTATATCATAAAAACCGCTGCTCCTCCAGCCTGGAAAATAGCGCAAAGGAGAATTAAAAAATGTGCAAATATAGAATCTAACCTATTCCTGAGGGAACACTGACCTAGAACACCATGGTTATCTAGGCTTACTATCTCCACATATTTATATAAAGATGTTTGAAGACCATACTTGAATAAAATGTTAATGTTATACACAAAGCCAGTAGAGTGCATAGCCAGGTAGGGTCAGTATGGAATTTAATCATAATGAAGGACACACAGCAGGAGATGATGGGCAGACAGACACTTCCTACGGGCTTGCTTGCCCTACAATGTCAGACCCTACTTCATTGCATCTTTCCCTGGACTGCAACAAGCTACAGGTCTTATTCATATTCATATTCCAAACTGGAGAGCTGCTGAACAAAAGCTAAATAATTCAAAAACCACAAATAATAAAAATTGAAGACCAATTGCTGTTTGTCTCAGAATAGCACTCTCCGAGTCATACTAAAAGTTAATATTAGGGTGAACAAACCCTTTAACCAAAGTCCCATGGCACATGCGTCAGATGGATTCCATTTAAGTAAATGACAGGCTGGAATGGTGTGGCTGAACACCAGCAGGAAAAACAAGTACTACTGCATATGGCAGATAGAACCCCCCTCACACACACAATAGTGTGTATGCAGTCTTATGATTTCCACTTTAGGATATCACATACTCCATCATGACCCCAATATAGGGCACCTAGAGTGTTCCACACACACAGCCCGAGAATGCAATTCCGCTACCCTGGTATAACAGTTTAGGAACTGGAATCTCTGCATGCCAGAGTGCAAGCCATGTTGGTTTATCCTACAGAATGTCGCAATTCCACATTCTAACACACAAACACACATCTAGATACAGGAGGGTTCGGACCTATGGCAATTTGGCAATGCAGAAACATACAGGACAATACCCAAAGCACAAAAATAGGATTTCACCTTTGAACATGCAAAGGAACCCTTCATGAAGTGATAGGATTCTGAGGAGTGGAGAAAACATGGGGACAGGGAAAACCGTGTACAAAAGCCATTTATGGGGTAAATTGAGCACCCAACTCTGATACACAAAAAGTCAAATACAAATAATGCCCATTGTTGCATATAATCTACACAAGGAATTGCTTCCATGTGCCACTCATGAGCATCATTCTGGTCAGCACGGCAAGCCCCCCAAGTATCGGTGTCAGATGCACAAACTAACAAGTACCTGCCTGGTCGCAAGTTTCCTTTGTTCTGCACCAGCCGTATACTTTCCATTATAATATACCCAGCGCCACCATAAGAAATCTTGGCTCCCCACACTCCCATACAACTAAATGTGTGTCCCCCCATCCCAGTCTCCTGCATGTGACCAGCACAGTGGGCCATCTGTAACTTCCATGCCTGCCTGGGAGTAGGAACCCAAACCCTACATGCTGCTATGGCACTGCTGTTTATGTATTAATGAGTTGACACACACCCAGTATCGTATTTAATAAATGTAAATAAGATTTCTCAATCTACAGTATGGGATGGAGAATTTGACTAAGATACTGTCATATTTAAGCCACCTTTGCTTTAATGCTATGTGTGGGCCACTTGGGATCATATGTGCAAGTGTGTGAGCCTGAGCCAATGGACCCCTATCTGCCACACTTGATAAATGCCAGCATTCCTTAGCTGATTCTTCCTACTATAAATATTTCACATTCCACTGCATTATTTCACAGAGCACCACTACAGACCAGTGCCGCTTCAGCCTATCCTCCCAGCTCAGGGCCCACTAATTCACAGTCAACCAGCACTTCTTAACCAGTATCCTGTGCACTGAAACACCATGTCTATCACTTTCATAAGCAGATCTGAGACATTTACAAGGTAGAAAAGAAATAAAGGTGGTGGCATTTAGGGAGCACATGCGGGTGCCCATGCCGGTGAGAGCAGAACTTGCCGGACCAGTTACACAGAACAAACCTCTTTCCTTGTTCTCTCAGGTGACAGTGAGGCTTCCCCTCTGTACACAGAGCACATTTAACACGCAGCCTGGCTTGAATCCAATACAATGGCAGATGCCAGGTGAATGCACAACCTCATCTGAATTTCAAATGGCATTAAAGGGCAAGGGAAAAAAAATGGTTGCCTTTACCAATCGAGAAAAAGGGCAAGAGAAGCAAAGGCTCCCAAAGAGCAGAAACTCAGTGTTCCAGATGGCTTGTGCCTACTTGCAATTATCTATACTAGCGTTACCTATTTAGACACCTAAGTAGGCAAGACTGGCAATTGGCATACAACGCTAGTGTGGCACAAAGTGCTGCTTGCTGCTGCCCAAGGGAGCCCTGTATCTGGCCCAGGTACTTAGTAGATACTTTCATGTGTGATGGCTCTATAGGGAATGTATGTGGGGCTGGCTAATTCACATTCAAATGAATGGTGTTCATTGGATTCAACATCCTGGCCCTCATTACACTTAAATGGGTTGTTCACTTTTAAATTAACTTTTACTATGATGTAAAGAAGGCTATTCTGAGAAAACTTGCAACTGGTTTTCATTATTTATGGTTTTGAATAGTTTAGCTTTATGTTCAGCAGCTATGTGGTTGCCAGGGCCCAGTTTAACCTAGCAACCAGGCAGCTGTTTGTAAAAGGAACATGAACAGAGAAGGGCCTACATAGAAAGGTAAGTAATATAAAGTAACAATAAAACTGTAGCCTCACAGAGCAATAGTTTTTAGCTGCTGGGGTCAGTGACCCCCATTTAAAAGCTGGAAAGACTCTGAAGAAGACAAACAATTTAAAAACTATTATATAAAAAACTGACCAATTGAAAAGTTACCTGAAAGTGAACCACCCCTTTAAGCACACTACACATTTTCTTTCTCTTTAACATAAAAGGGCCCCTATAGATTTGAATGGAGCCTGCTGTAACCTATAGCAACCAATCAGCAGTTGGCTTCCATCACCGTGGCAGAGACAGACTAAAAGTAAATAACTAATTGGTTGCTGGGGGTTACAACACTAATACAAAGTTGCACCTATGTTTGTGGTTCCCCAGCTCCACAGTAGAATTTGCATGAGGGATCAGCTACATGTAAACAAGCGCGGAGTCAACCTGGCAACATATAATCTACATTGGCAGCAAGACTGCCTTTTATGCAGGTGCAATTCACATTATTTTTTTGTTTCTTTAATCTACATGATATTAGCAGTTTTACACTGCCAATATCATGACATTGTAACAAGCTCACCTTCTGCTGTTATGTCCCCTCATTCATTAGAACAGTAACACATGGGGTGATTATAAACTTAAAAATTGCACTTTTAAGCATTTTGTCTCCAACGACACTGTTACAAATCATTGTAGGGACAAAACACTAAAAAGTAAAAAGTTGCCACATGTTCCTGGTTAAGATAGAAATAGCTTCTCATTTCTGTTTCCCTTTAATAGAAACAGATGGTACAGCCGATACCATGCATAGAACATACTGCAATACCTGTCTGCATATAGTGTTATATATGTGGGAGCTGGGAGAATACTCTTTCTACATGCTAAACATTATCATTATTATACTTCACTGTCTAAATTAGACAACCCCCAATTGTGCAGACATGCAGCATGGCTGGTTAGTAGCATTGCTGCATGGAAACCAGTGCAGTATGCAGCCTACTTTGAACAAAATAACTTGGAATCTTCTCACACAGTGACTCTGTGCTCTGTTTAATAACTGCACCAACACCCCAAATGTAATCAGCAGCCCTAATCCTGCAAGCCTAACGCTGGCATTCCTCAAGTCAGTGTGGAATAAATCTGTGCTCCCAGTTTGCCGTCGGGTTGCATGGGAAGGGTATAGCCTGCTGATAAGGGCTGGGATAAGCTACTTAGCTGCTGGTACAGTCACTACTAGTGAAAGCCCTGCCAATACTGCATGTCACAAGACTAAAAGTACAGCAACGTGTATTTAATATATCAGCATTTAATGAGCCATAATTATTAACTAATAACATTTAAAACCAATACAAGGGCATTGCTTGACTCAAGAAATCTTTGTGGCACTCCTATGGGATGTGCCTGGCACTCCTTGTGGGAACTACTGCCCATTTCCTATTCTGATCCACACAAATTGCTCAGGTGTTCCACATTGCACTCAGGTGGGAGGGCAGCCAAAGTGCCAACAAGTGAAATGAATGATGCAGTTCATAACATCCATGTGCTTGGAAACCCTTTATTATCTATGGCCTAAAGGGGAAGCTGCAAACAATTGCTTACACAGGAACTTTAGCTCTATTTTATTTAGCTCATAGGTACAAATCTGCTCATATCTTGCAATCAGGACCACCAAAAATAATCCAAACATTAACAGTGAATCCTTCATTGTGAGGCCCACAGCAGTGCTGGGTCAGACTAAGGGTGAAGACACACGGAGCTACTAGTAGCAGCTACTTGTCATGGCTACTAAAACAGACAATGCTGATCATTTACTGATAATTGTCTCTACATGTGTTTTAGCAGAGGCAATTCTCAGTATTGTCTATGGCAAGATATTTTCTGGAATTTAGTAGCTGTGACAAGTAGCTGCTACTAAGTAGCTCCATGTGTCTTCACCCTAATGGCCAGTTACTGTAAGTTACCGGTAGCAATGCCTAATACTTATCTCCTCTCCTAGATATGCCTTGAAGGTCAATGAGGGTGAAACTTGGAGAAGAAATGTAATTTCTTACCTAATTATCCTTAAAATTGTGGCATATATACACACATACCTTGGCCTGACCAAAGTGTTAAATCATAAGCATAAAAGATCCAAAAACATACTAAACATTATGACTATGAAGATTTTCATTCATCCAGGTCATGGTATATCTAGTATAAATAAATCTAAAGCAACTGGATTAACAAGTCCAGTTGCTTTAGATTTATTTATACTAGATATACTAAACAAACCACTTCGCTAAAGAGTAGGGATTTTGTGAAGCCAACACACCCCCCCATTACTAAACATGCCGGGGTGCTGGCTCAGGGATATACAGGCAGGGTAGGGTTCCTCTGTGAAGTTGTATTTGGCAGAGACCCATAGAGAATAAAGAGAAGCCAGACACAGTCAGGGAACTGAGATCCATTCAGAAACAGGGGCTCAGCCCCCCAGGTTAATACAAATCTGCCCCAACAAGAATATGCAGCCCCACCAGCCGGTATCCCAGCTCCGACCCAGCCACACCCGATCATCGCACAACTAGCAACTTATCTGCCTCCGACAGAGCGATATTAATCTCCTTTCCCTTTAAACTAGTCCGGAATTACAAAGGGTAAGTAGGAAAGTGACTCACCTGCCAAGCGCTACCCCTGTGCCCCCCACACAGCGCGGCTCACTCCCAGGGAAGGAAGGGCTGGAGGTGCCACTGATTACTGCTCATAGAGCGAGGGGCGGGGCAAGAGCGGCCCCTCCCATGGTATTCACCGGTAAGGGGCGTGGCTGCTGCACCTGGGGCTGGAGGGGAGCTGAGTACCTGTTGCTACTGAGCGCAGATATAATGTGTAACTTACTGTGGCTGCTGAACTATAGCTCCCTCTGTAGTGTTAGCTGCTTAAAACTAAGAGTTAATTTGTAAAGAAAAGGAGGGAATCAGGTTGTCTAATCAAGCTCCTCTTAATTATATCAGCTAATAAATTATTTTTAACTGCTACTATAGGCACCATCTCTCCCTACTGTACCTGCTATCCCACAGCCCCAGTCCCTTCCCAGAGGCTATTATCCCCCCACTGCTACTATAGGCACCATCTCTCCCTACTATACCTGCTATCCCACAGCCACAGTCCCTTCCCAGAGGCTATTATCCCCCCACTGCTACTATAGGCACCATCTCTCCCTACTATACCTGCTATCCCACAGCCACAGTCCCTTCCCAGAGGCTATTATCCCCCCACTGCTACTATAGGCACCATCTCTTCCTACTATACCTGCTATCCCACAGCCACAGTCCCTTCCCAGAGGCTATTATTCCCCCATTGCTACTATAGGCACCATCTCTTCCTACTATACCTGCTATCCCACAGCCACAGTCCCTTCCCAGAGGCTATTATCCCCCCACTGCTACTATAGGCACCATCTCTCCCTACTATACCTGCTATCCCACAGCTACAGTCCCTTCCCAGAGGCTATTATCCCACTGCTACTATAGGCACCATCTCTCCCTACTATACCTGCTATCCCACAGCCACAGTCCCTTCCCAGAGGCTATTATCCCACTGCTACTATAGGCACCATCTCTCCCTACTATACCTGCTATCCCACAGCCACAGTCCCTTCCCAGAGGCTATTATCCCCCCACTGCTACTATAGGCACCATCTCTCCCTACTATACCTGCTATCCCACAGCCCCAGTCCCTTCCCAGAGGCTATTATCCCCCACTGCTACTATAGGCACCATCTCTCCCTACTATACCTGCTATCCCACAGCCCCAGTTCCTTCCCAGAGGCTATTATCCCCCCCACTGCTACTATAGGCACCATCTCTCCCTACTATACCTGCTATCCCACAGCCACAGTCCCTTCCCAGAGGCTATTATCCCCACTGCTACTATAGGCGCCATCTCTCCCTACTATACCTGCTATCCCACAGCCCCAGTTCCTTCCCAGAGGCTATTATCCCCCCACTGCTACTATAGGCACCATCTCTCCCTACTATACCTGCTATCCCACAGCCCCAGTCCCTTCCCAGAGGCTATTATCCCCCCACTGCTACTATAGGCACCATCTCTCCCTACTATACCTGCTATCCCACAGCCACCATCCCTTCCCAGAGGCTATTATCCCCCCACTGCTACTATAGGCACCATCTCTCCCTACTATACCTGCTATCCCACAGCCCCAGTTCCTTCCCAGAGGCTATTATCCCCCCACTGCTACTATAGGCACCATCTCTCCCTACTATACCTGCTATCCCACAGCCACCATCCCTTCCCAGAGGCTATTATCCCACTGCTACTATAGGCACCATCTCTCCCTACTATACCTGCTATCCCACAGTCCCTTCCCAGTGGCTATTATCCCCCCACTGCTACTATAGGCACCATCTCTCCCTACTATACCTGCTATCAAACCCTACTATACCTACTCAGACACTTACCTTTCTTTAGAATTATGTTTCTTAAACCATGTTTGCCCTGCCACTCTATGGATACCAGCAACTAATCCAACTAATGCTTAGTGCAGTGTCTGAGTTCAAGCATATGAAAGTGACAATGGAAATTGACGTTTCAGTTAAGATGACCTGGAGCAGTCTATGCAATTACATACCTTATGTTTAATCTGATGGGTTTACAATACAAGGGTGGGGTGGAGCGATACCTCAGGTCGCAGGAGTCACTAAGCAGTGACTAAGGATCCTGTTACGCAAGAAGGGCCGCTCTCTGCATTCAAATGGAAAGCATTATGTTACTCACAGGTTTCATAGTAAAACAATCATTAGAGATACAATCACTTGCTACTCTTTAAAGGTGTAATCTGGAAATTCCCATTTACCTTGTAAAAAGAAAGTTCTTGTGTTGTTATACAAACAGTACAAGAGAAGATGCTGACATTTTTTTTCTGTGTTTATTTTGGGTGCAGTCATTTCATTTTGTATTGTTACCTTTTTAGTCCACCCAGCACTTGGGATTAAATTAAGTGAAGGCACTTTGCCATTGCACAAATAATGTTGTATAAGATGAGGTTTAATTTTGCCACCTAAAGGGAAATGTTGCTACTGAAGGTGAGTAGGTGCTTCACACAAGCATGGGACTGCCCTTGACTAATAAGTGCCGATTTATTTTCAAGCTCTGGACTTAATATATAAGTTAAACCAAAATTACACTGGGCTTTATAACAAACACAAATGTGTAGGTGATTGTATCTCTGGCTCCAAGCCTTCTTAGAAGTTGTTTGATCTCTTAGTGGCAATTTAGGGCTCAACCAGAGAGTTGTATCATTTTGCCTGTAAGCAGGATTAAGATGGCACCACGCTGGCCAAATTCTGGCATTCTGTCTACTCCAGCTGTCGCCCTGCCAACCTGCAGTAGGATGATTCTCTGCTCCTTCACAGAATTCCAAATTACACTGATCTTTTGTTGTAGTCATTACTGACTGAGGAGCCCCTATCTGTCCCATTTGTCCAGTGACCTCCTGCTGTACATGAGTTGTATGGATTTATTTTACAAAATTTGATGAATTTGTGTTGAAAAACACAGTAGAAATGTGATTGCTCAAACATTTAATGAATACACAAAGTCAGCAGAGTTTCTTTAAGATCTCCAAACCACCCCATTATGACGTATGTATGGGTGTGCTAGCACACGTGCGTCACATTCCCCTCATTCAGCAAGTATTTCCTATCCAGAATGCCTGTTTAATTTTTTTAAGGTGGTATACTCTTGATCTAGGGTATGCAGAACCCTTTAAGATTTTATGCCTTAAATAATATGTGTTGGTCTTGAAGATCTATTACCATAAGAAGCAACAGTTGGAGGAGACTTAAAGTGGCTACACTTGTAGCAATTTTCAATCTTTCGTGCCACCACTGGTAGCACAAAAGATCGTTCCCACCCTCCATAGACGTTCAGGGCTGAAACGCCAGATATGGAGGTAGAAACAATAGAAATTCTACCTCCTTCCGCCGATTCAGCCCTGAACGTAGATTTTGCTCTGGCGCCTTCAATGGCGCCCGATCAAAATCTTTTAACCTGGCCGATCAACGAGTCGACCGATATCTGCAGCCTTTTGCGATATCAGTTGCCTCGTCGAGCCACCATGCACACAGAAAATATCTTACGAAACGAGGTTTCATACAATATTATTGGTGCGTGTATGGCCAGCTTTAGGCAGATGGAGCAATATATTGGTCAGAAGACACTTTGCCATGGAGGTTCCATATGGGGCGAAGGGGCACCAGACAGGGACATGCAACTCACAACCCACATTTTTCCCCACTTGGATCTTCTACATGAACCATCTCCAGCACCTTTGCCTGCAACCCAACCAGATTCACGCCGCCACATCTTTAACACATGGAAGTGACATAATTAGCACAGAGGTTAATATGAACACAGCTCCAATACAAAACTCAATCACGTACTAGGTCATTAAAGGGGTTCACCTTTAATTTAACTTTTAGTATGTTGCAGAATGAACAATTCGAAGCAACTTTTCAATTGGTCTTCATTATTTAGTTCTTATAGTTTCTGAATTATTTGCCTTTTTCCTCAAACTCTTTGTATTTTTATGGGTAAGTAGGGCAGTGGATGTGGAACTCTTAGATTTTGCCTTGGACTTTTGAAATAGCGCCACATAAATATTTGCTTTCTAAAATGAATGTTGATCTTGGTGATGCTGTTTGTTCCTGGATAGAGAACAGCCTGATAGATGTTTATATAGAGTCGTTATTAATGTTGTTCTCTTATAGCAGGGGTCTCAAACTCGCGGCCCGCGGGCCATTTGCCGCCCTCGGTACAGTATTTTGTGGCCCGCACCAACGCCTTCTCAAAAGCAATGAATGGATCGCGATTTTTATTGCGATTCAAGGGATAATGCAAGGCATTAGCTGCTAAGGAGCTAATTTTGCACACAGAACGTCTTCCCATAATAACTGTTATGATGGCATAACGTCATTTCCGCAATCAGCAGCTCCTGCCCGCCGTGCCTTGCATTATCCCTTGAAAGCCAATTTTTTTCTGAAATCCCTTATGCGGCCCAGCCTCATCCTGACTTTGCCTCCTGCGGCCCCCAGGTAAATTGAGTTTGAGCCCCCTGTCTTATAGGATTAGAGTTCTGTGCCTCATTATTCTGTACTAGGGGTAACAATATATAGAGTTGCCACCTGTCTAGTTTTGTCCAGTCAGCCTGGTTTTCGGAAGGGCCGTCTGGGTCAAAACTGCCTGCCCGGATTTCTCAATTTGGAAAACTGGGCAGGTCTCTTTAAATTTGATGAGTTGATCAGTCAATTACCGAACACCATGTCATAGCCCCGCCCCTGTGATGGCACCTGCCTTCCCCCATGACATCACATCCACACCAAGTTATGCCACGTCCCCACCCCCTAACTGGAGTTGCGTGCCCCAAAAGGGAACCCTATATCCATCTGCCATAAAAACTGTACTGACCCATGGAACTCTCTTGAAGAGCATGTGCCCAGCTGGGCAGGTATATGCATACTATTGTAAACTCAGCAAAAGTACTGTACTCTGTAATAACCCCACCACAAGAGGGCGCAAGTGATACATGGGTAATCAAAGGATAAGTAAAGTTCCCCCCATTTTATTTTTACCACTAATTCACAGCCCCACCCCAGGCGCATCATACACGGGTTCCACATTGTGTATCTAAAAATGCAAAGCTGAGCAGAGGAGTTGGTGGCCTCCACCTTCACTTCCATTCCTAACCTTGATCATGGAGATCAGCAACCAGAAGCATTTCCACGACCATGGGTTGGCTTTCAATGTGCATGCACCCACTTGTTCATTACAGTTACCAAATGGTGCAGCTAAATAAAAAAAACACAAAAAAGGACCTGGGGGTACTTGGGGATAATAAACTGTAGCAAGCAATGCCAGTCAGCAGCAATAAGGGCCTGCAGCATATTGCTCTAATTTGAAAAGGAAATAGATTCATATCCTAGTTACCTAGTTTAGAAGCGCTGGTAAGGTCTCATATAGAATATTCAGTGCAGTTTTGATGCCCAGTGCCCAAGAAGGATATAACTGAAAGAACAAGGGCTAGACGGGCTAGGCATGTAAATCTCAACCAAGCTTGACATTTTTAACACCTAATTGGCTTCTAAGGGGCCCATGACCACTATGTATATACATTTTGTAATAATCCCTCTGTTTCGTTCACCAGAAGAAAGGATCCCTCATCTAAAGGTGTGAAAAGGGGGTTTAAAGTGAGAGATGTAAAACTCCTTCTCTTAAGATGGCCATACATGGCCAGAACTGGTCAGCTAGTTTGTCCAGTTAAAGGTGGCCATACACATCACAATACCCTGTTTCGTACGATAATATCAGTGCATGTATGGGCACCTTTAGGCTATACTCTCTGACCTTCTCGACATGTATGGCTAGTCAGGGGTGAATTGAGACAGATAATCCTGCAGTCCTGCTAGACCTGTCCTGATTATCTGCCCTGCAGTGGTTACAGCAGACCCCACAGTTGTGGGAAGTCCCTTGACCGAGTGGGGCTTGGAAGCAATGTTTCTGCATTGCTGTATAGTAGTCCCCCCTCCCCAGGCCCTCTCCTACCTTAAAGATTCTCCACCCACCACAAACTACAGATGACATGTAATCACAAATGCGCAGGGTTTGGCAGTGGTGGTACTGTGCACACCAGTCCCTCCCCAGAAGATTTTTATGTGGGGGGCCTGGCACTTTTAACCTATACCACTACTGTCTTGAAAAACTAAGAATTCCCCTGTTACTTCATAAAAAGTTTGCTAGGATGCTGGGTGTCCAGCCTTGACTGTTCCATCTCTGTTAAATTGGTTTTATTCTGTTGTTTAACAGGGGCCCTATGCGGCTAGTGTCCCTAGCTTAAAACAGCATCTAACACCACATAAACATTGCTTTTTGTCTAAAGCTGGATATGTGTATTGTGGCCCAGTGATCCTGACTAGTATCTGCATGCCATTAACTTCATTTGGTTTGTCAGTTGGGCGGGTTGGGCTGCCAATGCATCATGTTGGCCAGTGTTTGGTGGTGTATCATTAGATGAGAAAGTAAAGGGAAGCCCAAGCTCTTTTTCACCTTCTACTGCATTTTATAGCAATTTATGCCACTTTAACCCAGTTGATACACAGAAATAACTTTGTATACACATGAGGAATAAAGGCTGGTTCAAGGGCCCCAGCTTTCAAAGAGCCCTGGCATGTGTAAGCTGTACCCTGGCCTGCCCTGACTGCCCCAATCTGAAAACAATGTTGGCTAATTTGAGCCCAATTGCTTTTCATTTCATATTAGTGCGTTGCTTCATTGTGTTCTGCATTGATTTGCGAGTAGTGCCACAAGGTCAACAAATAAATTCCTACTCATCAGTCAGAGCACAGGACTAGGATTCCAAGGAAATAATGTGCTGATATAAATAGTAAGGTGCCACACATTAGGACTGACTGCTGTAGATGGTAGGTAGTAGTCACACTGCAGGATGGATAGCCATTCTACCTTTTCTTTATGCAATATCTGGTTTATTGCACTTTTCCAAGGAACCAGAGCCCATTTTGTATGAGTGAACCAAAGGGACACCTTCTCAGAATACCCCTGGATATAAGCAAGTGGATATTTGCATGTGTGGGGTCAATGTAGTGCTTTAAATGCATTTCTGCTGTGATCTTATTGGCATGTCTGTGGTTAATGCTATGTTCTGCATCCATTTTCTGCAGTAATCTTACTATGGTTATGCAGTTTCACATTTTTCCTAGGCCCTGTATTGATTGAGCTGGCCCTGTGGATGCAACTGTAGCAACGAGGCTGGGGAACTAGGAAAGACACACCCTCTGCCTATATAGTTTGCTAGGGAATCTGCCATGTTAACAAAGCTAGCAGCACCCTTCAGGAACTTGCCTTCTAGTGCACCTACCAACTGCAGCCCTGATGATGAAAAGCCTCCCAAGCTGCCTAGCCTAGCACTGAATAGAATATTTGCAAGGCAAACTAAAACAAAGCCCTGAAAACAAGAACAGCGTAACAATTGGTCATTATATCTCCATGACAACCAGAACTAATGATTTATTGCAAGCTGTATTCAAACAAACCAGAAAGAAAGGTTGTCAGGCAGAACAATCCGTACAGGTGTATCCGGCATTTTCCCACAAAACAAATGATTTCAGATATAAATATCTGACGCGGCAGCTCTAATCTAACCTTTCATTTTAATGTACACCATTATATTCTCTATATTTTCAACATTATTTATAGTCTAAACTAATAAAATTTAGGCTATAAAATAATACAGGTATGGAATCCATTATCCGGATATCCCCTATCTAGAAAGCTCTGAATTATGGGAAGACCATGTGACATAGTACCCACTATTCAAATAATCCAAATCCCCTTTTTCCCTGTAATAAAAAAACAGTACCTTGTACTTGATCCCAACTAAGATATTATTAATCCTTATTGGGGGCAGAACAGCCCTATTGGGTTTATTTAATGGTTAAATGATTCCCTTTTCTCTGTAATAATAAAACAGTACCTGTACTTGATCCCAACTAAGATATAATTACCCCTTATTGGGGGCAGAACAGCCCTATTGGGTTTATTTAATGGTTAAATGATTCCCTTTTCTCTGTAATAATAAAACAGTACCTGTACTTGATCCCAACTAAGATATAATTACCCCTTATTGGGGGCAGAACAATCCTATTGGGTTTATTTAATGGTTAAATGATTCCCTTTTCCCTGTAATAATAAAACAGTACCTGTAATTGATCCCAACTAAGATATAATTACCCCTTATTGGGGGCAGAACATCCCTATTGGGTTTATTTAATGGTTAAATGATTCCCTTTTCTCTGTAATAATAAAACAGTACCTGTACTTGATCCCAACTAAGATATATTTACCCCTTATTGGGGGCAGAACAGCCCTATTGGGTTTATTTAATGGTTAAATGATTCCCTTTTCTCTGTAATAATAAACAGTACCTGTACTTGATCCCAACTAAGATATAATTACCCCTTATTGGGGGCAGAACAGCCCTATTGGGTTTATTTAATGGTTAAATGATTCCCTTTTCTCTGTAATAATAAAACAGTACCTGTACTTGATCCCAACTAAGATATAATTACCCCTTATTGGGGGCAGAACAGCCCTATTGGGTTTATTTAATGGTTAAATGATTCCCTTTTCTCTGTAATAATTAAACAGTACCTGTACTTGATTGGGGGCAGAACAGCCCTATTGGGTTTATTTAATGGTTAAATGATTCCCTTTTCTCTGTAATAATAAAACAGTACCTGTACTTGATCCCAACTAAGATATAATTACCCCTTATTGGGGGCAGAACAGCCCTATTGGGTTTATTTAATGGTTAAATGATTCCCTTTTCTCTGTAATAATAAAACAGTACCTGTACTTGATCCCAATGTTGCAGTGTATTTGTATTTACTTATGTCATAAATGGCCTTGTATTAACATCTGCGCTTTTTTTTGAACCCGTGGGAATGATAATTCTTCCTATGGTAACCTGGCACCCATAAATAGGCTGCCTTCAGAATTTAAGTCCAGGGAAAATATTAGCCGCAGATTAGCCAAGCATGTGATGGAAATTTACACCAGGCATTAATTTCAGCTAGTGTAACATTACCTGCCATAAAGCTCTTAAATCTTGGCTGTGCCGGGGATTGTGGGTAGGCTGCTATCGAAATCACTTGAATAAATTACTGCCTTGGTGCCCTTGTACGGCTAAATCTATATGTAAGTCCCTGTAATCACTCTGGCGTGTAACTGGGAAATTCAATAAATGGAGCACATATTGCTAATTAGCTAAGGGACCAATTTGGCCTGCCAAAGTCACAATGGATAGTCCCATGGAAGTCACATGAAAAGTGGTAGAGGGAAAAATAAAATGAGTGGATATAAGTGTCGAATAGCACTCATGGAGCTGCGAAATTAATGTTAATTAATGATTCTAAGATGGTTGGGGTAAAGTAGATGCAGAATACAGTCCTGTGATGCTACAGGTGGGCACAGACGCATGGATCTAAGCAGAGTGACCCCCCCTGCACATAGCCGGGGCCAGCGTGCAGCAAATGCAGGGAGTATGGGAAAGCCCGATAATACAAGCACGGGTATACCTCTAACAACCACAGCCAAACAAGGCAGGGGGTATTTGTTCCCATAGTTTGTTCAGGCCCTCTTTATTTCAATATTTAATCCAGTGATGTAACTACCTTGCAGCAGACACTAGACTACAGGTGGCCCAGAGGGCCCGGGCTGTGGGGTCTGCTATATGGTAGCCCCCTCCTTGGCTACGTCTTTTGTTTTAACCTGGCCGCCCTCTGAGAATGACCAAGTGAGCAACCAAGTTGCTGAGGGAAGGGGGATGCTAAAAGTTCCTTGCAGGGCCCCTTGGGTAAGAAAAGCCAAAATGTTAGGCACCCCCAAGTGACTTTAATCGCTTACCTTTTACCCCGGGCTGGTGCCCCTGTTAGGATAGAACAGCACCAGCCCGGGGTAGCAGCAATCGCTTCCTACCAGGTTCCTACTAGAGATGTAGCGAACTGTTCGCCGGAGAACTAATTCGCACGAAAATCGGGTGTTTGCAAGTTCGCAAGTTCGCGAACTTTTAGCGAAGTTCGCAATTTTGGGTTCGCCTTAGCTGGAGCCAAATTTTGACCTCTCACCCCAGAGCCAGCAGATACATGGCAGCCAATCAGGCAGCTCTCCCTCCTGGACCACCCCCGGACCACTCCCTTCCATATATAAACCGAAGCCCAGCAGCCATTTTACATTCTGCCTGTGTGTGCTTGATGAGTTAGCATAAGGAGAGAGCTGTGCAGGGGTTTGAGGGACAGTTTAGGTAGCTTTGCTGACTAGTAATCTACTTTCTACTGCTCTGTATGTAGCTGCTGGGGACAGCTGTCCTGCTGATCTCATCTGCTGTAACCCAATAGCCCTTGTAAGGACTGCTTTTATTTTCTGATTACTGTTACTCTTCTTTTCATTGTGTACTGCAGCTCCGTCTGTGTGTTGGAGACAGGTGTGCTGTTCATAGTAGTGCACTAAGCACCAACCACACATTCACATCATTTTTTTTTATTTGTGTTTTTTTACTTTGCTACTGTAATTTATAGAGCCGAGTGCTATTAGTCTAGCTGTGTGGGGGACTGGTGTGCTGCTCCTAGTAGTTCACCCCCAGTAGTTTAAGTTACTGTTCTTTAACGTGTCCAGTACTGTTTGCTGTTAATCATAGTAGTGCACCAAACACGTTACACATAGTAGTGACATTGCATTGCAATAAAATCACCTGAGCGATGTTTTTCCACCAGCAATAATATATTCCGTATCCACTACTGCGGCGTTTTGTCTTTGCGTGTGAACCGGCTGTAACCTTTACACGACTTGATTGGCATGTAGACGCCGGATGTTTTAAAGCAGTTTATTACACAAGTTTAGAAATGTAGCGTGATTTCTGCCCTTTACAGCACAAAACGCAACGCTGTGTCAACAACGTATTTTTCAGAGAAGTTTTTGCCCTTGATCCCCCTCCTGCATGCCACTGTCCAGGTCGTGGCACCCTTTAAACAACTTTAAAATCAGTTCTCTGGCCAGAAATGGCTTTTCTAGGTTTTAAAGTTCGCCTTCCCATTGAAGTCTATGGGGTTCGCAAAGTTCGCAAAAGTTCGCACTTTTTGGTGGAAGTTCGCAAATGGGTTCGCGAACTTTTTTTGTGAGGTTCGCTACATCTCTAGTTCCTACTATACTACTATACCTGCTATCCCACAGCCCCAGTCCCTTCCCAGAGGCTATTATCCCACTGCTACTATAGGCACCATCTCTCCCTACTATACCTGCTATCCCACAGCCCCAGTCCCTTCCCAGAGGCTATTATCCCCCCACTGCTACTATAGGCACCATCTCTCCCTACTATACCTGCTATCCCACAGCCCCAGTCCCTTCCCAGAGGCTATTATCCCACTGCTACTATAGGCACCATCTCTTCCTACTACACCTGCTATCCCACAGCCACAGTCCCTTCCCAGAGGCTATTATCCCCCCCACTGGTACTATAGGCACCATCTCTCCCTACTATACCTGCTATACCACAGCCCCAGTCCCTTCCCAGAGGCTATTATCCCCCCCACTGGTACTATAGGCACCATCTCTCCCTACTATACCTGCTATCCCACAGCCACAGTCCCTTCCCAGAGGCTATTATCCCACTGCTACTATAGGCACCATCTCTTCCTACTACACCTGCTATCCCACAGCCACAGTCCCTTCCCAGAGGCTATTATCCCCCCCACTGGTACTATAGGCACCATCTCTCCCTACTATACCTGCTATCCCACAGCCCCAGTCCCTTCCCAGAGGCTATTATCCCACTGCTACTATAGGCACCATCTCTTCCTACTACACCTGCTATCCCACAGCCACAGTCCCTTCCCAGAGGCTATTATCCCCCCCACTGGTACTATAGGCACCATCTCTCCCTACTATACCTGCTATCCCACAGCCCCAGTCCCTTCCCAGAGGCTATTATCCCCCCACTGCTACTATAGGCACCATCTCTCCCTACTATACCTGCTATCCCACAGCCACAGTCCCTTCCCAGAGGCTATTATCCCCCCACTGCTACTATAGGCATCATCTCTCCCTACTATACCTGCTATCCCACAGCCCCAGTCCCTTCCCAGAGGCTATTATCCCCACTGCTCTTATAGGCACCATCTCTCCCTACTATACCTGCTATCCCACAGCCACAGTCCCTTCCCAGAGGCTATTATCCCCCCACTGCTACTATAGGCACCATCTCTCCCTACTATACCTGCTATCCCACAGCCACAGTCCCTTCCCAGAGGCTATTATCCCACTGCTACTATAGGCACCATCTCTCCCTACTATACCTGCTATCCCACAGCCCCAGTCCCTTCCCAGAGGCTATTATCCCCACTGCTCTTATAGGCACCATCTCTCCCTACTATACCTGCTATCCCACAGCCCCAGTCCCTTCCCAGAGGCTATTATCCCCACTGCTCTTATAGGCACCATCTCTCCCTACTATACCTGCTATCCCACAGCCCCAGTCCCTTCCCAGAGGCTATTATCCCCACTGCTCTTATAGGCACCATCTCTCCCTACTACACCTGCTATCCCACAGCCACAGTCTGTACTATGTGTAGGGCCCAGGATAGTCATCCTGGGATAGCCCTGGGTACAGCAGACAATATCAATAAAAGCAATTATTACTAATTATTATAACCAGAGACCATAAATGAAATATTTCCATTATACTGAAGTCCCATTGCATAATATATTGATTATTAAAGTACTTCTCGTTTATCTCACGAAAAAGTTTACTAAACTATGACATTTCTATATTTATGATGCCTGTGGTATGTTTGCTCTGTTTAAAGATTACACATCACATGTAACACTCCCAGGATTTCACTGAATGACTGAACTAATTGGGTGTGCCCTGACACTTTATATGGTCTGACACTTGGGTGATGATGTCTGTCACCAACCAGAAACCCGATCATCTTCCTGTTTTTACTAATCTGGATGTTAATAAATACCAGTCAACTATAAAGGCACAGCTGCAAAGATAATAGAATATAATTAAAATTTTAGATCACTAGTTGTACACTGATGGGTTGGTGGACAAAGACCATTGTTTGCAACCCATGTAACTGTAAGACTGAGGGTTACTGAAGGCATTGGATACCCTGCACAAGTCTCATATAACTGCCCTGCCATCTTCGCTGGCTCAGGTTATGCATTTAGAGCAGTGATCCCCAACCAGTGGCTCAAGAGCAACGTTGCTCATGGGTATAAAAGGTTGGGGACCCTGATATGGAGGGATCACTAAGAGCTAGTTTGATACCGATGCCAGAGGATAAAGATTTAATATAAGCCTTTATGGCAGCAGTGCCCAAACTGTCCAGGTTGCAGAGCTGAAGCAGAAGATATTGGGGGCTCAGCCTAAAGGTCCATTAGGATAAGGTTTCAGGAGACTTTACTGTTCTAGATCCCAGAGGTGGGCCAAGCTGGCTGGGTGACCAAGGCAACACAACTTGCCACCTCTCCCCCATCCCCCACACACATACACACACACAGTCATGCAACAGGGGGGATCGTAGTGACATGTGGCATTAGAGGCCAAGAGACCGGGGAAGGCAGAAGAGGTATGTGCCTTGTGTCCCCCCCACCATTGCACCCTAGGCAGCTGCCTCTTCTGCCTACCCCTAGTTCCGGTTCTGCTAGATGCTCTTGGAAACTTAGTCAACTAAAATGGGATTTGGTGGTGCATGATGGAGCTATAGTCAGGCTGGGAGTCAAAATAGGTCCTGGCATTTCATGTAAACAGAGGCCAGAAAAGCCCTCACCAGCCCACTAATAGTGACTGTCTATGGCATCTTACAGCAGCTCCGACGGCATTTGCCAGAACCCATAGATTGCCAGTCTGGGCCTGGCTATGGTTGAACCTGGTTATGAGCTCACCCAGACTGGTAACATTCATTTTGCAAATGCTAAAACCCAAGTCATTTTTTTGCACTGACAATTTGGTAGACCTTGGCACAACTAAACATTATTGGATCTTGTCTAAATGAGTTTTATCACCCCTTATTGTCATTTGGCAACATGCTATGGGATAAACATGCACATATCTGAGAAGCGGAAAGAGACATTAAATGCCTTGGTTTTTTTTAGAAGTGGTTGAAGGTCACAGAGCAATGGCCTTTTATGCCAATAAAACATTTTCCAAAGTCTACAGTACAATTAATGTATGACTATACATGCATTTATAGCACTATGGCAATGGCTTTCAGAGCTGTTGAGTGATGTTCTTCTTGGAAACTGCTGCCAATCACGTCCCATTATTCTTAGCAGGAAGCACTAGGTGTATGGGGCTCAGCAGCTCTAATAACTTGATAGCAAGGAAGTACCCATTCTTTCAAAATAGTTGCTAGTGTGGGGAAAAAACTGAGCTTTTCCTGTTGTAAACAAAAATGCTCTTAAGGTCTCATTTACTAAAGGAGTGCAAACATGCTCCAGTATAGATGAGCACAAGCACTTTCTGTATGGCATTTTAACACATAGAAATGGCCATTTAATGTTTATGGTGTGTATACTTTTTAGGGGTTAATGTCATAAAAGATACCTAGTTTGCCCAAGTCTAGTACCTCGTAGCAACCAATCAGCTCTTTATTTTCAAACAGGTAACCAGTAATTGCTACCTGCTTAGTGGCTGCTATGGGTTACTAGACCTGGATCCAGCTTTGCACCTTTTTTTTTTATATTATCCCCTTAATATCTTTTACAGTTGGATCCCAACGGATACAAAACAGACTTCAGACCAGAGAACCATAGCTTTACTATAGGGATTTCCTGGTGACACGTGAGGAAATAATAGCAGCCGGCATATGGGCTTTAGCTATATGTGGCTACGGTGGCTTAGCAAATTTTGTTATCATAAACTTGTGACTATAGCCCCAGCTCTTTAGAAAGTATGTGCTTGCAAAGAATAAATAGGAAGAAAGTTATCAGACCACTGTGTGGGGACCCTCATAAGATCCAGATGGTCACTGATTGGGCTTATTAGCTGGATTGGTCCGTTTGTGACCAGCGGCATGCTACTGTTTATTTAGGTTCTGCTTTGTGTCTCAAGATGGGATACTCTTGAATTCAGGTTTTTATTCAGCATAAAGGGACATACAATTATAAGAACAGCACACACCTCATATTGGGGGAAAATGCACAAACAAATCAGTACCCACCACTTCTCTGCTAGATATCATTATTGCTATGTAAAGTATCCAGGCCTGGACTGGGATTCAAAATAGGCCCTGTAAGTATACAGAGGCCCTCAACAGCCCAATTAATAGTGAGTGTCTATGGCATCTAACAGCAGCCCCTCTGGCATTTGCCAGAATCCACAGATTGCCAGTCCGGCCCTGACAGTATCCAGTGCATAGATGCAAAAACTGGAGCAGAAGTGCCCATTTATAGAGCCATACAGATAACACTTCAGTGCCGATGTGCCAGTTGCTCCTGCCTTGACCTGGAATAAAACCGCAGACATTGAAAGATTTACCCCTAGAACTGAATGTGCATGCATGTCTGTATGCCCCAAACCAGCGAAAAAAGTCGAGCGCAGGCATGTGGATGCAATTACCCAACATTTCTGGGGAAGAAAGTCACATTTTGGTTGAAGAACACTGCTGATTTTTTTGCACTCACCATATGAAGTTTGCTGCAATGCCATCTAGTGTTACTTTGTGATTATTATATAAGCAGTTTATATTATGAATGCGCAGTTTCTCTCTCTCACACACACACACACGCTTAATTTATATATATTGGGCATTATAATTTCATATTTAATTTGAAATCTGAATGTGAAACAATAACCCATTAACCAGAAAGCTACAAATTACAGGATATTGAGTCCATTTCAAGGAAATAATGCTGTTTTTTTTAAATGATTCCCATTTTTTCTTTAATAATAAAACAGTACCTTGTATTTGATCCCAACTAAGATATAATTACCCCTTATTGGGGCAGAACAGCCCTATTGGGTTTATTTCATGGTTAAATGATTCCCTTTTCTCTGTAATAATAAAACAGTACCTGTACTTGATCCCAACTAAGATATAATTACCCCTTATTGGGGGCAGAACAGCCCTATTGGGTTTATTTAATGGTTAAATGATTCCCTTTTCTCTGTAATAATAAAACAGTACCTTGTATTTGATCCCAACTAAGATATAATTACCCCTTATTGGGGGCAGAACAGCCCTATTGGGTTTATTTAATGGTTAAATGATTCCCTTTTCTCTGTAATAATAAAACAGTACCTGTACTTGATCCCAACTAAGACATAAATTACCCCTTATTGGGGGCAGAACAGCCCTATTGGGTTTATTTAATGGTTAAATAATTCCCTTTTCTCTGTAATAATAAAACAGTACCTTGTATTTGATCCCAACTAAGATATAATTAATCCTTATTGGAAGCAAAACAATCCTATTGGGTTTGTTCAATATTTTTAACAGACTCCAAATTACAGAAACACCCCTTATCCGGAAGACCCGATACCAAGCATTCTGGAATACAGCTCCCATACGTGATAATTCTTTTTAAATAAAGTATTCATAAAATACCATCATATTCTGCAGTGCTGTATATACAATAAACATACAAATATGCTGTTCAATAGAGCTTACAATCTAAAAAGATTAGTGGCCCTCCAAAGCCCCCAGTCTGCTTAAAGACTCCATAGACTTCACTGTACAATATCATCAGTGTAATTTAATCCAGCCCTCGAACATGCTATATAAGAAATGATTGGCCCACTATATGTGATAAGTTGGACAGCACTGGTCTGGACAAAGTTCTGCAGTAACTCAGTGCCTCCAAGCCAGGCACCAGTGCCTCAGAGAGAGAGAAAATGAGCAAATTGCCGGATTATATTGTAAATGTGCACTTTAATCCTGCTCTGATTTAATGCTTCCCGACTTGCCCAAGGCCACAGGATTAACATAGAAGTCCTTACCAGGAAGTAGGGATCCACCAAATCCAGGATTTTGCCCAGGATTAGGCCCAGCAATTTTGGCAGGATTTAGAATTGAAACGAATTGTGCGTGTCCAGACGCTTATTTAGGGTTGCCACTTTTCCGGTTTTCGGAAGGGCTGTCTGGGTCAAAACCTCCTAATTTGGAAAACCGCACAGGACTCACTGAAACTGATGTGGCAAACGTGTCATAGCCCTGCCCCTGAGATAGCACTGCCCCGCCTCTTCCCTTCACCCATGACATCATCGCCTATCCCCTGTGACATCACCACCCACCTGAAAAAAGGTGGCAACCCTACCCTTAATGTCATTTGACAAATCTCCTGACAAGTGAAAAATTACAAATTATTTCAGATGCAATTTTCCTTTTGTGGAGGATTTAGTATTTAGCCAAATGCAAATAATATGGATTCAGTGCATCCCTACCTGGATCTGAACACACAACCATGTGACCCAATGACAAAAGCCACAAAGTTGTTAGCACCTTACAGCACACAGTATTCCTTCATGTTTGTACTGTATCTGTGTTACATTCTAGTTCACAGATTGTACTGTAGCTCTGAGTGCAGGAATAGCTTGAATGGATTAGCATAGAACACAATGCTAGAGAGCTGAACAAATGGAACCTCCCAGCATCCTTACACCTTTGGGACAAAAATACATTGACTCAATTTATAAGAAAAGCCAACAGTGAATGTTTATATGTTTATTATACATTTCAAGTGCAACATTTTATTAATGCTTCAGTTACTATTAATTTGTACATATAAAAAAACACTGATTTTATAGCTAAACCATACAGTCCTCTTGTTCCAAATTTTCTTTTTACAGTTTCTAATTAGCAGCTCCAAGTAGCACAAACAAGTAGGGTCGCCATATGCTTGATTTACTTTGGATATAGAGGCACTTGAGGGGGGAAATCCCACCTCGATGAAGAGGAAGCTGGCAATGCAGGAAGCCACAGGGTTCTTCTACTCGCTGTCCTCCAACTATGGCAGAACTACAACTGGCAGTTGGACAACTGTGCATGCATAGATAGGGTCAGGGAGGGCTACCCCGCTCCCCTTCAGCTCCACTGCTGGATTTCACTGCTAGTGTCTGACCACAGGCTGAGGGGTTTTTATATAGGTACAGGTCCTTGGGTGCCTATATAGAAAATCCTAACCTGGTCATGGGTCCAGCAAATCAGATACAGTGTGAGGCTACGTCTTGTTATTCTATTCTATTCATTTCTAGCCTTTATCTTCCATTCTGACATCTATGCTAGTCACAGACAGGCTAGTCACAGAGCCGCGGCTCATTTAATATAAAGTGTATTATGATGCACTGATCATAATGTGTCTTGTACTGATAAGTTAAATTTACAGATTAATGGCGCATACATAATAGAAGTGCATAAAGTACAACTAATAGAACTATAAATATACATCCCTCCTATTTACAGCAAGGGATGACTTAATTCAGTACATGATGTAACACTGCTGATATCACATACAGCCCAAGATAATATTTGTTCTCATGGCCCAAGTAACAGACAGGAGAAACATAAACTTGCAATAATACCTTATTCCGTAAGCTGCAAGTCTCATTTGCTCAGAATGCAGGTTAAAACACAGATCTTAATGCCGTCATTTGCCCCTGCATCTTTGTGCTCCAATGCCCATCATGGGTCGCCATGCAATGCCCATTTCACAGGGTCACTCATTAAAAACCCTAAATAATAATATGCTCCTTTGGGAAACAGAGGCATTATACAGCAGACAAAATATTCCTTACATAGAATGAAATTAGAAGGGCCATAGCATATTCTCTCTGTGGCCCACATTTACTGCAGAGAATGAGAGATAAGGCACGGTATTTACAATACACTTGTACCCTGGTAATGATTATAATAATAAGCGCAAGGGGTAACAATGTATATTCTATACTTATTGATATGCTTACAGCTCTATGACACCAGCATTGCATATTGTTCAGGCAGCAATCCCTGCTGGGTATATGTTAACATTAGAGCTAAGAAGTGAGGCACGGTGACTGCAAATATTCTGCCTTGGGCAGGTAACAACATTGGTATCTTACAGATATGAATAAGGTTCATGATCCCAGGCACTTTCAGTAGCTCAATGCAATGGTACCAACAGCAAACTCCCACCAGCTATCCAGCCCACCATTGCCTTATTGCTTGCTTCCTATCATGGCTTTCTCTTTTCTCCTCCTGAGGCCAAAGTGGAGATGCCATCATGCTTGCTGCGACCACAGGAACTGCTCACATCTCTCCAACATAGACTGGATCAGCGCTCTGTGGGAACAAGAGAGTTACAGCTGTCTGTCAGCTAAAAGTGTGTGGGATATGTGTTTTCTGCACAGAAATACTAGGCATACTGTAATGATGGCCATACACTGAAAGATCTGCTGGTTTGGAGAGATAGCAAAACAAGCAGATCTTTCCCTAATATGCCCACCTTAAACCTGCCGACTGACATCTGGCTGATTTTCTCGCTGATAATGGTTGGGTAGGCTGGTCTGAGGGCCCCCTATACACGGGCCATTAAACTGCCAACACAGATGCAGGTTTTATTGGGCCGTATTAGAGATTACCTTTAGTAAATCTATAATAAGGCCTTGCAGCAGTCATTCCTTACGATTCCATTAGGTTTTCAGTATCACTTGATATATGGGTGAGTTATATTGCTATCAATTACAAGCAATACCTTTAAATTTCCATGGGTTTAGGGGCAGAAAATTGTGTGCCAAAATAATATATGTGCTCCATTTAAATGCCCATTTAGTCTTCCATAAAGGGAAGCAGTGGTGGATTACTGTAATGGCAACTCAAACAATTACCAGGGGCCCATGGTCTTCAGGGGGTGAGGCTAACAATGAGATCATAATAGGGGCACCCGACCTGCCTGTTTCCTATCCACATCCAACCCAGCAAGTCTCAGTATTTATAGACCCGTGTCCAACCCGCCCCTTTCTTATGTCACAAAAGGGGTGGGACACGCTGGCACAAATATATAAATAGCTAATATCTGGAGGCAGAAGTGGGACATTGTAAGGTTGTGGGTGGAGTGGGCGCATGGTAAAGTTCAACCTGAACCCATCCACAACCCCCAAACGCACCTTCCCCGTAGGTTTCAGTCTGGCCTACACATCACTCCTCCTGAAAACCCAGAGAGGAGATGGATGACTTACCTCTGTCTTTTCTCAGCCACTTTCATGATATCACAGACCTTGGTATATCTCTCAGAGAAGCTCTCCGTCGCCCCCCATTCCTGCAGATAAGGCCAAGCACGCTCTGTGCCAATCACCTTCACCAGAAGGAGGGCTACATTCTCCACTGTGATGCAGTTTGGCCAGTCAGTGCGGCCGTTACTGACAGAACTTCCATTTGCTGTGCCATTTTGATGCTCGTGGTGATCATGATAATGATAATGAAGAGAGTCATGACTTTTTGCTAGCTGAAGAATTAATTTCCATTCATCTATGGTCTCTGGTATGACACCTAAGGGAGGGAAATCATAATTTAGTAACAGACTAGAAAAAACTGCCACATGATATTCACATATAAAACCTCATGTGCAATTTCCAGACGCAAATCACCAGGTGTCTTTCTTACCCATAATGCATTGTTTTCCCCAAGAATTCCAGCATCAAAACACCCACATGCTGTTGCGTCCATTACAATTATACGCAATGCACCAATCTGCATGCCAAATGCATTTGCAGTTTGTAATTGTAAATGGAAAGACTTCAACTCCCATGATGCAAAGTGAGGGCTTCACTCACATGAAGGCAGCAGCAGAAACTGGTAGAGGCTCAATAGTTAACCTTTAAAAGGGCTACAGTTAAAACATTACTCCCATTTTTATTATCTCCTTTCACTTGTTTTACTAGTTTTGTTTTATTTTCCATCACATTAGAGGTTTCGATTTCATGTATTTGTGCCATTTAAATGCAGTTTGTTTGTCCAGTCTCAGTCAAAGCCCACCACTTGTAGGTCACTTTTTAAATTAACTTTTAGTATGGTATGGAATGGCCAATTCTTCAATTCTTTCAATTGGTCTTAATTTTTTTATTTCATATCCTTTTTCAAATATTTGCATTCTTCTTCTATTGTTATTCTTACTTTTTCTTAGTTTTCTTCCTGTTCAGGCCCTCTCCTATTCATATTCCAGTCTCTTATTCAAACCACTGCCTGGCTGCTAAGGAATTTAGGCCCTAGTAACCAGATAGCTGCTTAAATTCCAAACTGAGTTGCTAAACAATAAGCTACATAATTCAAAAACTACAATTCATAAAAAAATAAAACCAATTGCAGATTTTCTCAGAATATCACTCCCTACATCATGCTAAAAGTTAATTTTAAGGTGAACAACCCATTTAAACCAAAGACCCCACAATCAGCAATGCAGTAATGACCGGCCACTCACCTTTGACTTCATCAATAAGACTCAGATCATCAAGGAACACAATGTTTGTCAGGGCTTCTATCCTTCTGCCCAGCTCCAAACACAAAGACACATATCCCAGCCAGTATCTACAAAGGGTGTACATATAAAATTAACAGAATTTAGAAACTACGTGTTTATATGTTGATACAGTATGTTACACGGGCCTAAAGTAAGGAGAATTAAAGGTCAACAAATTAGGCTAGAAATGCTACACCTTATATTTTGGGCTTTAGTACGAGCCAAGGACACCACAACACAGAACATGTGCATTTATCTTTGCAATTATGCATAAAGGGTGGGCACAACAGTGCCGGGCCTAGCCAGCCGGGCTCCCTAGCCAACCCAGCTGACCTCCTTGCCCATTGCACAACCCCCCTCCCATCACACTCCCCTCCTTCACGGTCAGCAATGACAGCTGGGGGAGTGCGATGTGCTGATGCACCAAGACCAATAGTGAACCGGCAGTGGGGGGGGACAAGGGCACAGAGTTGGGAAGTAGAAGAGGTACATGCATAGCGCCCCCCACCATTGTGCCCTAGGCACAGGTCTCTTCTGCCTACCCCTAGTTCCAGCCCTGGGGCACAGCCATACTAATGCATCACTAAAAGCATGTACAAAAGTGCTGTGTCATTTAAGCCTGCATGGAGTATAGAATGCTTATGGAAGTGATAAGTGAGAAATAGTACTTTACCCAAATGTTTTGCACACTGTTGACATCTTCTGTTTTGTTTCATAATCTGCAGGCAGTTTTATTAGAAGATCAATTAAAGGTCCATAACCCCAGGTGAAAAGGTGGGAATTTGGCCTGGAGTAAAAGACAAGTGAATCGGATCAATGAGACAGAATCAGCAGTTTGCACCTATAGTAACACATTCAATACATTATGTATTGCTTGTATTAATGCCATATCAATAGAGTTTTTTTTGTGTCTTTGCAATTATTCTAAACACTCCATTATCCCGTTCTGTCTATGTAATAAACCAGGTCTTGTTATAATAAATGATGACAGTGACAACAATGACTATGAAGGTTTTCATTCATCCAGGTCATGGTATATCTAGAGAAACTGGACTTGCTGAATAATCATTGAAGATGTTTCACTACTCATCGGAGCAGCTTACAATGCACCATTGTGATTGGATTAATGGAGTTTATATGCAGAGGACGTCCTGTACTAGTCAGTTGAACTGAAGAAGCTGCTTGGATGAGTAGTAAAAGGTAGTAAAAGGTCTTCAATGCAAGTCCAATTACTCTTGCCTTACCTGGGATTCCCTTCTGAGTCCAAGGTGTTGCTGGTTTGTGGAGCATCATGGGAAACAGCCAGCAAAAGCCAGTCCATTTTCAGAGATTCTGGCTGCACAAGAGACTGTAGCAGAGAGGACCTACATCACAGAAAATAATGGTTTATGCAAAATACAAAAGTGAAGATGGCACAAAATTAAGCAAAACTGGCCACAGGGTTTGGCAGTCACCTTCAATAAGGGCAACTGTAACTAATCATATCAGCTCAATACCACCCTAGAATTCACTATTTAGTGGGCTAGTGGGGTCCATTTGAGTCTCTGTGTGCTTGAAATGCCAGGGCCTATTTTGAATCTCAGTCCAGACCTGGTGGCACAAGTAGACCAGCAAAAGATGATATACAAGGCTTCATTGGACGGAAACAGAGGAAAAGATCTGTAAATATAATTCAGAACCCATTTCATTTTGGAGCTTTAGATTGGTAAGTAGGTTCTGAGAAATGATAAGAAAGGTTTTCAGCTGGCATTGAATTGTAGGTAGTTCCTGTGAAAAGTAAGGAAAGCATTTCTGGCGGCACATGCTTGAGTTGCTGGGTTGATTTGTGAAAGGTAAAGAATTTGTTTTGGGGTGGAGCCCACAGACACATTTGGGACTTTCTGATTAACCTAAAAGGTTTATCTAAAAAAGAAAGCAAATACACACCGTTGATCGGCTGGCTTTGATTTAATCAGGCTGTCCAGATAAGCAAGGAAGTGCCTTTGAGTTCCTCGGCAGAGCTGCATGACATCCAAGGGCACAATGGAAGGATAGAATCTTGTCAAAGACCGGATGGCAGTTTCCCCAAACTTTTCATACATCCTAAGTAAAAAATAGGGAAGAAAAATGAGCTGTACCAGTTATGCTTATAATACTTACAACAGTTTTCCTGTATTGGAAGGATTATTTTTATTATTATTATTCTAATTTGTAACCTGGATGCACTCTCATGCACTGTGCAATTCCAATGTGGAATTAGATAAATCACTTTAATCTAATTAAAACCCTTTACAGTGAGGGATAACAAGTGACCCATTTGCAAGGTCTAAAGGTCCCCATACACTATAAGATCCGCTCGCTTGGCGACATCGCCACCTACGGGTGGGCGATATCGGGTAGCAAGCTGCTTTGCGGCCATGGGCAGTCGGTTCGGGGACCTCATCAACGAGCCGATGCGGTCCCCGATCCGACTGGATTTTCTAACCTGGCCAATCGATATTTCAGGCCAGATATCGGTCGGCCAGGCCGCTCGTTTCTGCCCATACACGGGCCGATTAGCTGCCGAATCGGTCCAAGGGACCGATATCGGCAGCTTCTATCGGCCCGTGTATGGGGGCCTTAAGGGCTCTGGCACATGGGGAGATTAGTCGCCCGCGAACAGGGAGATGTGCCTTGAGAGGAAACTTCCGAGATTTCACTGAAATCGCGCCACCGTGTATGCCATCCCACCGGCGATTTTCATTTTCGCCAGTGGGATGGCATTTCGGGGAGATTAGTCGCCCGCGGGGGAGATTAGTCGCCCGCGAACAGGGAGATTTGTCGTGGGCGACTAATCTCCCCATGTGCCAGTACCCTAAAACAGTACAATTAGCCTCAGAATTGAATAATCAGTCCTATAATAGATGCATTTTTTGCTTGATGATTTTCAATGACCCCTAAGCTTAGCTGCCCAGACCACACTGAGCATGTGCAGTGTCACTGACCTTTACTGTTATAGAGATGCTAAACCTTTAGGCTGGTGCTTTAGGTTCAGTTTTTAAAATATTGCATTTAAGCCATTTTCAGTTTAAGAGTTTAGTTCTCCTTTATGAACAACAGAATGAAATAAAGTAAATAAAGTAAATGTTTAACACCAGGAATACCTGCAGGCATGAGCAAGCAGCAAAGGGCTATCCCACGGCTCTTCGTCACTTAATAACTTGATAACATTCACCAGATCCTCACTGGCTATCGTTAAAGCTACTGGTGTAGAACTTGTCAGGTCTAATACAAAAAAGGAGGAAAAATAATTCAACTCAAAGTACAAAATCATTTAATATTATGAAATTTTCTTAATTGATCAGCAGTGCCTTTGTGTGTACAGTCACAGTTTTTTAGCTAGGACCTTCTAAGGAGGATACTAATAGGCTCCACCACTAAGAGTCCTTTCTATACAGAATTATATTTAAAAAAAAAGTTTAAAGACCAGATGTTCCAAAGGCTTAAAAGTGCTGATGTTTGCAAAGCTTTAATAAAATAAAGACCAGATGTTTCAGGGGCTACAAATTTCAAAGTCTGACCCCAGAAGTAAAGGGGGATTTAATATTTAACTACATCTTCTATTACAAAATATGCCAGAAGGTACAACAATGTAATTTTCCTATTAAAATTTTTATGAATCACCAGGAACTGATAAATAGTTCATTCATTGCTTAATATGGCATGGGTTGTGCCTAATGTCAAAAATACTTATGTCCACCATCTTCCTGATATTGGGGCCCATCAGAGCGCGTTATGGATTCACGCATAGTATTGGCACAATATGCAGATCACTGTGCAAACTACAGTGTATATGTCTCATTGGTTATTAAATGGACTATAAAGCGAATATAACCCCTATATGGTATATGGCTAAAATATATATATTTTTTTTTTAGCATGCACCGTAGAAATATATGGGAAATATATGGGTTGGGACAGATAAACATTATGGTTTCCTGAGCACACTGTATAACTGTATACTTCAGAAAATATCCCAGCTTCAGTACCCACCTTGCAGCCCTTGCACATAGGTATCCCAGACTGTTGGGCAGCCAGTGTATTGGAGGGCTATACAACGTTTCAGTCTCTTAAGATCTAAAAGGAAAAAGTAACTCTGTATAAAGCAACAGACAGGAGAATCTAAATCTGAGGGCAATGGATCCTTTCCATCTGTGAAAACTTTGAATTCCAAACAGAGCATGGCCAGGTGGGACAAGTCCCGACGAACACCCTCCTCTATGGGAAATGGGGCCGTCACCCGAAAAATAACAGGGTGCTCCGTTTTAGTCAAGTCAGTCTGCCCTCTTCCCTCAGTCTCTGTCATCGCCAATTCTTCGCCCTCCTCATTATTACAGGATGAGCTTGTAGCTGGCACATCACCATCTGAATCTTGGTCGGAGGAATCAGTCTGATGACCAAAAGCTTTTTCCAGGTATGGGAGCCACTTGCATAAAATTGTTACCATAGCCTCGGGGTCAAACAATATCTCAGGATCTTGGATTTTTGATCTGTAAATAAAAAGAGAAGTTATCATAGAAGTCTGGGAAAGTACTGCACCTCAAAGGTCATTTTTTAATGAAAGACACATAGAGGAGTTCATGGATAAAGATTTGTTAAGAGTTCCATCCTCAGCATTTTATATTGAGCATTATAACAAGATTTCCATTTTAGCCTATATCTTATATAGCTTCATAGATGCTATTTATCAAAAAGACCCTTTCCTACCTAACTTTGTTTGCTAAGTCATGGATGGATACACAACTAAAATGGGGCTTCAAACATAACTAGTTTTTTTTACACCTGTGATATAATGCAATGTTCCTAGATAAGGAGCCCAATAAGCCCTCACTTACATAGCTGCGGCTGTTGACAGTTTTAACTCTCCCAGGCTGACTTCCTCACAAGATGGATGGTGGGAGTCTACCCTGCAAAAATGAACGTAAATTAATTCTTTTTTTTCATGTAAAAATACATTAGATCAACGTTTTTGGATTTCTTGATTATTTGAATAATACATTGCATAATTTTAGCTTCAATTTATTTGTTTTATCATCTCACAATCCAACCAATAGATACTGGAGGAGATCTGATGTATGTGATATGTCAAGTCATGCCCTGCCAAAATGGGACTCACTCATTCTTTTCCTCCTCTGGTTGGGCCAGGTCATTGGCAGGCACATCAAGCAATCGGTCATCTTCTTTCACCTCCTGCCGCATTCTGATATCAGGATTCATGTGAAGGGTTCCAATTTTCTCAGTGGTTTTCCTCACAAAGCTGGTAACACTGGGACCAGAAGAAAACCAAGCTTCTTACATTAGATGGCAATAACCTCCAGCCTTCAAAAAGCTCCTTTCTAATCAGACACTAGACTTGCACTATACCCTTATACACTCTTTTAGCCACCCAGCAATATAATGTATTACTCACACTTTTAGTTGACAAGATACAATGATGGGTGAATAAAATCAAGCTTTAAGATCAAGGTGACACATTGTGTATACGGGAATGCAATGAAAAGTGGAAGCAAAGCAAAAACAAGCTTGTCATTACAGAAGGGAATTCAGTGCTGTAAAAATATCAGAACCTGGGTCTGCTGAGAAGGGGGGACAGCGAAGTCCTGTGGGGTTTCATTTGAACATGTGTTTGCAAACAGGTCATCTAATTAAAGAAATAGGCAGCCCTAAAAACACGTTTGCTATGCAGCCCAGTAAATGATAGTTAAGCCAGGAGCAATTCACAGGAGCTGTTGTTGTTCATATTGCAGTATTCAAATTCTCTGACTTGGTTAGGATCTAGCACTGCCAGCATTGAAATGCTCTGGCACTCTACAGATGGTTTCCCTTCTGCAATGATAGCGAACAGACATAAAAGCAATGACAATAGGCACACAGAACCCGATCAAATGCACTATAAGCGTTATCTTTAACAATTATGCAGAAGATAAAAAGTGATGAGGTGGAAAATTGGTTACGCGATTGATTACATTATTTCAGGGATGTCTGACTGATATCTATAGCGGTCTAAATAATTGATTAGGCAATGGCATAACATCACTCTGCTCTGAGTTTCTATGTTTAAGTAGTATCCTTATTACAAGCAAAACAAAACAGCAAACAGTAATAAAGCTCCATGTTTCGTTAATATATGAGGGGTCATTTGCGAACCCACGTGCAGTGCAATGGCCGCAATGGGCCACAAAGAACAAGGAGAGGCTGCAGTCAATGCTGTATTAGTGAAGGGCCGGTGGGGCACCTGGCGTCCTAGCTTGTCACTGAGTGCTGGATTTTTCATCTGGTGCTCAGTGCAGCATGAGGGGAGGACTCTTGTGCCCCCCAGGGTCAAGAATGACCCCCACTGTATCTGGTGTGCAGGGCTGTATTTATGTTGTGGAAGTGACATTACTCCCCTACCTGCAATTGCCCCCAGCGCATCACCAGATTTGCACAGGCATCATGGCGGCTGGTGAGGTTTTTTTCTTTTTAAGATTTTTTTTTCCGGTTACAAAGCTTTCACTTTCCATTCTTAGGATAAGTAGCAGAGGGACACTAAATTACCTGCGCTTTAGAGAACGCCAGGTCAGGTGACAGGGACCAACCCTACCAGAGAAGTTACCTGTCTTTCATTGCCTGCAGCGACACACGTGGAGATGTAGAACGGAATGGCAACTGGATGTTAAATGGAAGCAAAATCTCATTTCGATCACTGTCAACTGTCACGGAGGCATGAGATACACTGTCTGACAAAGTGAAAATATAGCACAAATGACACAATATAAAAAAATAAATGAAAAAAAAAAGATGGACATGGACGGTTTCTGAATAGAGAACTGCAATATATAATGTACCCTGGGATTCCTAATGGCTTCAGAAATCTCTAGTGCCCCAATTTCATGATGCAATATCCAGCCTAAATCAGGAAAACCCCAGGAGTGAATTCTGCAATACTTATCCTTTTGGGACTCAACCGCAACAATAAGGAATGTTGGTTCCCTTTAGCTAATTGGCTAAAGCAACCAATAAAAACAAGATTGGAACAGTTGAACATAACTTGAGCAATACCATACAAGGTGCTGTAATAACCAGCAGTGAGCGGCAGTGACACAAATGCTAGCAACCACAGTACCAATGCATTTCTGGTGCTGGAGAACTAGAGCAACTGCATCCTGTCCACAGCCTAATGGGCATATGCATAAAGGTGGTCATATATGGGTCAATGAAAGCTGCTCACTGCGGCTTATTGTCCAATGTATGGGGCCCACCAATGGCCCTGCCAGACTGATATCTTATTGAAAATTGGATGATTTTGGTTGATGCAGTATTAATACAAAATATACACTTGGCTAGCTGGGTTCCAAATAAAATACACAGAAACGTGAATCAGCTGCAGTTTAAGGGTAACTTGTTCCTACTCCAGTCTCGGATCTCTCTGCAGCCATTCCATAACATTATTCTAAACAGCAGTCTTTCGAGTTCTACTATCACCCAGGTCTTTTACAGGAGCAAAGGAAACATTTACATTTAATTGTTTTTGATGGCAGCGAGCATTTAAAGGGCTAGTTTTGTTTTTAGTATGCTTCAGAATGGGCTATTCTTAGCAACTTTTCAACTGGTCTTCATTTTTTTATAGTTTTAGAATGATTTGCCTGCTTTCTTCTGCCTCTTTCCAAGATTCAAATGAGGTTCACTGGCCCCAGAAGGGATAAACTATTACTCCATGAGGTTACAATTTTATTGTTTTATTACTTTTTTTTATTTTTCTATTCAGACCATCTCATATTCCTCTTCCAGTCTCTCATTCAAACCACTGCCTGTTTGCTAGGCTAATTTGATTCTGGCAACCAGTTAGCTGCTGAAATTCCTAAAAAGCTAAATAATTTAAAAACCACCAAAATAAATCAATACCAAGCCTACCAAGATCTCCTTGCTCTTCCTCTTGTTGTAATGAAAGTTCCCGTAACCGATCATCCTCAGACAGTGTTTGGCTGTGTAAGGACTCGCAATCTTCATCAGACTGGCTGCCTCTGCGGCTGATAACCCGATAAATTCCGCAGTCTAACACATTGAAACTTTCCTACAATGGAATTGAAATCAACTTTAGTTCCTGACAGTCAAATGAATGCACTAACAAGCTTCCAAGCACAAAATAGCATTATCTAAGCCTCAGAATTACACCCTGCCCCCTGTTAAATGGGTGTTTTTGTATGTTATAAAATGGTCTTCATTTTGTATAGTTTTTGAATTAAATGTCTTCGTCTTCTAACACTTTCCAGTTTTCAAATTGTGGTCACTGACCTTGCAAGCCAAAAACTGTTATTGTTGTTACTTTTGATTACTTATCTTTCTGTTCAGGCCCTCTTCTATTTATATACCAGTCTCTCATTCAAACCACTGCCTGGTTGCTAGGGTAATGTTGAGCCTAGCAACCAGATAGGTGCTATAATTCTTTTGAACAAGAAGCTAAATAATTCAAAAACCACAAATAATAAAAATGAAGACCAATTGCAGATATTACTCTCTAAATCAGTGATCCCCAACCAGCAGTTTGAGGGTAACATGTTGCTCACCAACCCCTTGGATGTTGCCCTCCATGATCTTTTATTTATACTTGTGTTGCTCTCCAAGTCTTTTTACATTTAACTGTGGCTCACGAGTAAGAAAGGTTGGGGACCCCTGCTCTACATCATGATAAAAGTACATTTTAAGGTGAACAAGCCCTTTAAATTTCAGTCCACAGAAAGCAAACTTTGAATAAAATGGAATACCATATTAGTTCATAAAAACCAGTATCTGAGTGGTCAAGCTAGAAACATAGCTCAGGTATAATTCTTAGTTTCTGCTGACCAAAAGCATCCTTACAGTGGGCCTCACTATCAACCTTTACCTCCTTTGGGAAGAAAATTTAAAAAGCTGACGAGCAGGAGACCTTGCATTATGTTTAATCTCAAAATGAAATTGGGTGGACTTTTGATATTCCTGATAGCAAGCACAGCTTCTCCTTCAGTTTCTCATGTACTCCCAGCAGGCCATTAGTAAAATATTAAAAATATTTAGTAATCCGGCCCAAAGTGCACTCACATGGGAGGAAATACTGCTTCTTCTGCTGCTGCAGGCCGAATCCAGAGGCTCAAGCTTGGACATCAAATCTTCCAGCTGGGCAATGGATTCTTGCTGTGTTACAATGTCCAGCTGGGCCTTCAAGTGTTCTAATTTGTCCATGGGTAAGACTTTTCTTCCCTTAAAAGCAAAACAGATAAAGCAGGATATATTGAGCAAGAATCAACTTCAGTCATTTTGATCATTCACATAGGCCTGAGTTCAGTTCCTGAGCTAACTGCCAGCAAGGGAAACTACAGCAGCCTATTTTCTCACTAGTGGATTTTACAGCAGGCTTATGCTATATCTGAATGATGTAAGTACTGGGGTCTGGAACACTGAGTTTTTATTTATGTTATTAAGTTTTCTAACTTAGCATAATAGAGGGCAAAAGATTATTTTTTTATTTCTTTAGCACAAAAATATTTTGCACCACTGTACAACTGCCCCCTGCCCTAAATGAAGGAGAGCAAAAGTGCACCACTTAGTGCTCATTTAGGTTGGACTTGCTGCAGGGACAACATTCCGCTCTGCACCTCACACGGTAAGAATTCTCAAGCTCAATTCTCTGCCGGGCCTAAACTTCAGGGCACCGAAGGCAAGTGCCCACCCCAAAAATGCCCCATGGCACCCCCCCCCATGCACATGTGACTGTGAAATGGGATGGCAGATTCAAGATGTACCAAAACTATGTAAATGGCAAGCCAAAGATTTTGGTCTGAAATAAATAGCATTTTAGCAGAATTCTGCTTTATGGTGCTCTCCTCTATATTTGGATTGGCAAGCCAAAGAGGTACTTGTCCAGCTCACACACACACAGTTGCACCCTAGGCATGTGCCTCTTCTGCCTCCCCGTAGTTCCGGCCCTGCTGTTTAGAAAACTCAATGCTTCCAAAAATTTCTACTCACCTTACTCAAAACAATGATGTTCTGGAACAGATGGCACACCCTGGCAGCCACATCCCAGCAATTTCTTTTGATCAAACGTTCAACACATCGCTCCACTGGCAGCAAGGAGAAGTGGGAGACCTTGCCATCATGGTGCAGGCAGAACAGATCATTCTTATAGATGGATATGTCTTGGATGTCTGCAAGAATTAAAGCATGCATTTGCTCAGGGACACGCAACTAGTACAATTATTAATTACAGAACACAAATGAGTTCTACGCACAGACGGCTGTGTTCTGGGTGCCTCAGAGGGCTATCCCTCTGCCTTACCTAATGATATGACAGCAATTACAGAATAATTAATGCAGATATTATTTCCAGAGTAATGATCATGTGTATCCTGTTATGCAAACTCACTATCCAAGTACTTCACACACAGCACCATATTAATGTTTAGATAAATGTCTAGTGTATGATTTTTCTTTCGCTTGAAACAAATTTAGTGTGAAGGCAAAAACATAAGGAGTTTCTTTAGCAGATAAGGTACCCTTTTTAACTTTATTCAGCTACAATTTTTCTTTTTATTCTAAAACACGAATATTGGCTTAAAAGAGACTCAAAGAGACACAATTGCTATGTTTTTACAGTAAAGTTTAATAGTTGCCTTCTACATTTTAGCAAATCAGTCTGCCACTGCGCCTTTCAAAATTAAATATTTATAGGTAATGGATAATACTTGGATATTTAGGTTTAGGCTAAACTAAGTTACCAGTAAGTGACATTAGGAAAACACCAAGCATCCTCACCTCTCACTTCACTCCACAGTAGAACCTGCACATTCTGAGGGATAAAGATGTAAATCGCTCGGTCCGTCCATGTCAGGACGCTGTGTTCACTATGGATGGAAAGACATTCTGTTTTTGCTTTGTCTATATGTGTAAGATATAGAAATCCACATTTCCCTGGACTTCAATATCAGAGTAGTGCAGTCTTCCTCCATCGCCACAAGCACCACTTCCCTAACATTGCTACTCTAAGACACTAAAGGCTGACTCAACACGAGCACTTACCTGGGCAAGAGTTTGGAGTTACATTTTAGAGAACTTATATTTACAGGTTTAGGACCTATTATCCAGAATGCTTGGGACCAAGGGCATTCTGGATAAGGGGTCTTTCCATAATTTGGATCTTCATACCTTAAGTCTACTAAAAAATCAATAAAACATTAAACCCAATAGGCTTGTTTTGCCTCCAATAAGGATTAATTATATCTTAGTTGGGATCAAGTAAAAGGTACTGTTTTATTATTACAGAGAAAATGGAAATCAGTTTTAAAAATCTAAAATTATTTGATTAAAATGGAGTATATGAGAGACAGGCTTTCTGTAATTCGGAGCTTTCTGGATACCGGGTTTCCGGATAATGGATCCCATACCTGTACAGATTTGCAGGGCAATGTGGCTGCAAAGACAAAGTTTGTCCCTCTCAAATAACTACAGCAACCAATCTGCACTTTTCTTTCTGTGGTCTAATGAAGTTCCCGCAATTAAAGCAAATAAATAATGGATTTTGCACCTTTAAATATAGGTGATATAAATGTCCCCACTTTTTAAACTGAGAAACATGGAACTTGGAAATGGCACATAGAGCTCTTACCTTAAGTACAAGAGTTTGGCAAATGCTAAAGACTGCGGGGGTCTCTGGGTGGAATCATACTGAAGGTCTAATCTATAGATAGGGAGATAAAAGGATACATTTTATCACATGCCGTGACAAATATAAAAAGACACATTTTACAAGCATACATGCAGTCTTCTGCCATCTTTGTTATAAAGTATAAAATAATTTCTAATTACTGGAATTCTGCAGGTGGAAAATAACTAGCAGGGCAGCAAATCACGTCACATTTTCTTTCCACAAACATTGCCTTTTGGTCTGTTCACAAAGAAATCTAATGAGCATCGTGACTTAGATAACTTGGATAATTCCAGCTTTTAGTTGCAGAGCAATGCTGGGACCTGAAGTTCCACAGCAACAAAAGGGCCACAATGCTAAAACTGAGGCATAAGGTAAGCTGCACATTAACTATAGCAAAAAAAGGGGAGTTGGGCTCACCAATAAATTTTAAACCATTAGGCAGGAGTACAATGACATCACAAAATCCTTATAGAAAACAGCAAGAGGTCCTCTGCACTCACCCATTATCAATATATATAGGACATTAAGACATTCTGTGCATTAAGCTACCAAGCAATGCCCTCCCCTTTAAGCAAAACAGGGATTGTTTGTCCATATATTGCAATCCCTGCAATTGCACTCCTTGCAATGTCCTACAGTATATATTGATAATGGGTAAATGCAGACAAACTGCGCATTAACACATTAAGAGTCATGTGATGATCACAGAGTGTCAGGATATAGAATGTTATGGTTTATGTCACAATATGGTAATATAATCACTTTTACCCTCCTCCCTATGGCTTACTGCAGATCTAGAGGCCGAGTTTATGATGCTTTACCTTGGGTGAATAATGGGAAGAGGTGGAGAGGACAGGAGTTGCTTGAACTGATGGGTACTTTGCACCTCTCCTTCAAAGTTCACTTCCCACATCCGGGATCCAGGTCGAGCGCAGTAAATTAATGGCTGCTGGCCAGCCAAGTTCCTCCCAGCTGGGAAAAAGCAGGCTCCATATTCTCCATCCCTTTCCTTGTTGCCTATTTTCCAAAATTTTTCCCTAGATATAGAGAGAAAGTCAACTGAAACCTGCTCTTCTAGATTGAGTTGGAACAATCAGCCAGCATGTGCAATTGCATAGCATAAAGCTTTACCTCTCTGTATCACATAAATAGGAACGTGTTCGGGAGGATATAAGCAATTTGCCATCAAGATAGTCCAGTTGTACCACACGGGAGTCAACAGTGGTGATGATCTGAACCGGGAACATGACAAAAGCAGGGGCCACCTGTCCCAAACAAAACAGCACAACTTATGATAATGTTACTGAGCGCCCCCAAAAACCTCTGAGCACAAACAGCCTGAGAAGGGGCTAAATAAAACTTAAGGTTAGCAGGTAGACAGGGTCCAGGGTGGCCCAGAGGGAGAGGAGTGGGTTGTGTAGAAACCTTGCTTGTGATGTCCCAAGGGAAACTGCAGAGACCTTTAATTCATTCATGGTGTTGCCCTGTCAAGCATTTTTAGTTTCTTTGCCCCAATTCAGCCTCACCTTACCAGTATCTGGGATCAGTTACTGACAGCCTGATTAGAACAGAGTAAATGGTACTGGTAAGAGGAGCCTAATTAGTTTGGGTGGCTTAGAAATATAAGTTACAGATACATACAAACAGGTTTATATTACCTTTCCTTGTTTTGAAGAGTTCAGTTTGATGGCGGTCACTTTGCCCAGATGATCCCCTACAAAGACACGTAGTACCGTTGTGTCCCAGCAGAGGGCAGTCACCTTCCTGCCCCTGTGTTCTGTGGATACATAGATCCTCTCTGGTTTCCCACGACGCTCTTGGTTTAGTTCCCAGACTACCACAATTCCCTGGCTGGCAAAAAACCCAAATAAATAACGATTTCCTTGCCAGATAATACTGCTCTATGAGTACTACAGTTCCAAAGTCTGTAGTGAAGGCTTGAACACAAAGGTCTTTTAGTTAATCAAACTAAATAAACGGGGGATATGTAATTAAAGGTGCTACATTTGCTAAAGGTCTAATTGCCTATAGCATCCAATGAGCAGATAACATTTACTGGTCATCTGATCAAAAACCAACAACTTATTTGTTGCTATGACTTGGCAAGAGTAGGATATTTTGCCCCTGCAATGAAGAAACTGCCATTTCTTTAGCAAATGGGAAGGGATGGGCACAGTAATAAATGCCTGCCACTTCCATTACAGGAAGATCTCTGAGCACAGGCCAATACAGCACCCCTTATGATTGTGCTTAACACTGTCTCTCAGGTGTTTTAGAATTTGTGGGTGCTGCATCTCTTAGCCCTTGGCTCAAGGTCTGTAAATAAAACAATGGCCAGTCATGCCAATTATTGTGATATTGAGATATTACTGTACATATATTTGATTTTCTGGTCACACTGAGACCCTCATAATAGCATGGCCCTATTATATAGCTGCACCTTGGAGCAGTGTAGGAAATCAGAACCGATGGATAATTTACCTGGTTGCCACAGCTACATAATCTTCATCATGACCGCAGCAAGAAACACGAGAAATTGCACCTTCCTAAAGCCCATAAACAAAACAAGAAAAACATAAGCCCTATAAATAAGAAAGTAAAAAGGAAAGTTTTGGGTTCCCTCAAGTCACACTGATTCCCTCATACTGATCTCATACTAACTGTCATAGCAACACAATAAATGCAATAAAGTTGCAGATAAAACTCAGCCCCTTTGTAAAATGTATATTGGAGCAGTGGAGTTCTTAATGAATCAGATAAAAGCGAGTGAAGGACCGGCCAGACCAGGGATGACTTTGGTTGGCTTGAATATATTGCAATATATGGAAAACAATTCCTGGTTTGTTTAAAAGGGGAGGGCATTATAAATATACATTGATAATGGGTGCAGATGACCTCTTGTCTCTGTAGAAACACCAGAAACCATCCCTGGTGTCTTCAACTGACAACTGCCGAGGAGCTAATACTGGCAGCTCTTGGCCCACAGATATGTATGCATTTTGCAGTAACAAAAGATGGTATGGCTGCGATGGGCAGCCTTAAGACTTATTCCACACCAGGAGTTAAGTAACTGCTTCTTGTAAATGGCATAATAGAGTTTTTATAGTTTTTTGATGCGGCCAACTAATATGTACCAACAGAAAATGTATTTTTTTGATTTACATCCTGATTTTACCCAAACCTTTAGTTTGATAGCCACTTGTTTAGTGTGCCAGCCTGCAGTGCTATATGCCCCTTAATGTAGGAAATGAGCAACTGGTTTACTATCAGGGCAGGGCTATGGGTTTTACAGATTATTTGATATGGTTTAGGATTACGAACATTCATTTAATACTGGATTCCAACCCTACATATCTTTGGAAAAATGCTAACCCTAAGATCCTAGCACCCAGCCTATGTTTAAAAAAGAGTAAATACAGTACCGCTTAAATGGTACTGTAAAGCTTTCTTTGTGTAATATGGAGCACTGTAATGTTTGCTTTGTGTTGGTATAATGTGAAACAAGAGTCGCCTGGCTGCTATTCCAATGTGTCACAGTGTTACCTTATGGGAAAGGATGAGCAGCAGTTGGCTGTAATACCTTGTGAGTGAGAATGAGTCGCTGCTTCCACCCATCTCTTTGTATGAGGTTTAGGCCCCCTCCAGAACTTCCTAGTGCCAGCCATTTTCGAGACACAGATAAGCAAGTACACTGAAAGAAAAACAAAGCAAATAAATCAAGGGTATAAAATGATGCTGCTATTTCCAAACAGAAAAAGAAAACTAACCTTTAAACGATTTGAATCCAACCGGAGGGCCGAAAGCAAAGGATCAAGGGAGTCAAATTCTGCCAGTACATGGCTGTGTGAATCTGGTACCAATGCGGCGGAGGCCATAGGGCTGTAGTTTGTTACCTTTATAGGTAATCATGCATTGTATGACCTGCTGAAAGAAGGAGAGTGCAGCCATAAACACATCCGCACATAGGGCCCATTTTGTTGCAATTCCTAGTAAGAAATTTGGAATTCTCATGGTTTTAATGGCTGGCTTCTCAGGGCCAAATGAAGGGTTCTTATGACTGGCTAATGGAGTCACATGAAGGCTTTAATGACTGGCTATTAATTCTACATAAAGGCTCTAATCATTGGCTACTGGAGCCATGTGAAGGTTTTAATTGCTGCCTGCTGGAAGCACATTAAGGCTGTAATGACTATCCAACAGAGGAAAATGAAGGTTCCTATTACCGCTTATTGAAAGCATGTGAAGCTTTTAATCGCTGGCTATTGAGGCCAAATGAGGGTTCTAATGCAGAGGTCCCCAACCTTTTTTACCCCTGAGCCATATTCAAATGTAAAAAAGTTGGGGAGCAACACAAGCATCAAAAAAGTTCCTGAGGGTGAAAAATATGAGCTGTGATTGGCTTTTTGGTAGCCACTATGTTGGCTGGAAGTCTACAGGAGGTTCTCTTTTTATGTAACCAAAACATGCCTCCAAGCCAGGAATTAAAAAAAAAAAGCACCTGCTTTGAGGCCACTGGGAGCAACATCCAAGGGGTTGGCGAGCAACATGCTGGTTGGGGATTTCTGTTCTAATCAATGACAACTGGAACCATGTGAAGGTTCAGGCTACTAAAGCCAAATGAAGGTTATAATAACTGGCTACTGGAGGCACATAAGGGTTCTAATTATTGGTTGCTGAAGGCACATAAAGCTACTAATGCCTGACCCCAGGCCCCCACATAAGAGAAATGGACTATAATGGTAAATAACAACACTCCCCTATATCAGTTAATACTTAAAAGAGGATGCCCCACTAAATTGGAGGCAGTGTGGGGAGAATGGCTGACTATACACCTCCCCGGCTAAGGTTAGGTATGGCAGACCACACATCAAACCAGACCCCAACTTTTAAAAAAGGAAAATATCCCACCATGGCTTCCATGTTCCCTCTCTACAAACAAACATTTATACGGACCCTCTGTAGATGTACAGTTACCTTGTATATAGTTTTCTACATTCTTCCCCTTTCCTTAGTTTTTTTTTGTTTTTCTAAAACAAACACAGAGACAAGAAACATAGATATAGATCTCTTAATTGCACCCATGGTAGCAATGATTTATTGTGGGCAACTAATCTCAGCGTGGGGCATTAGTCTTACCAGCACAGGGCAACAGTACATTATATTTTAATTACTTTAAAACACTTTCGTTTTTTGCTGTTACTGTTCCTTTAAGCACATGAAGGGTCTAATGACTAGCCACTAGTGTTAATGCTAGGTTAATGCTATGAATGCAGACTGAAAACCCAATGCAAACAAAATGTTCCTGGAAAAGTAATATGGCAGTTCCCACAAATTTAAGACATATAAACATATATTTCCAGATAAATAAGGTTTTCTGTGCAGAACAACCCAACAACTGAAAAATGAAGGACTCTTCAGCCATTAAAACTTAAGATACGACAGCTCTGGGGTCAGGCTTTCCTAAAGGCAGGAATGTAGTAGTGAGAGCAAAGCAAACACAGTAACTATGAGCCTTCCCTTTCTGACATGTGGGGCCATGAGAAAAAGAAAAAAAAAAAAGATTTGATACCAGAGGCTGTGCCCTTCTATTAATATGACTTTAGGCACGTTCTGCAAATGACTAGAGAGCCCGGGCCCTGGGCCCAAGGCTGCAGTGGCTCAGCCTTGGGTGACTGGGGAAGGAGAAGGGGTAGCCGGCTACTAATCTTCTGATACAGGGGGAGGGTCGGACTTCTGCACTCAATACAAATCCCATGAGCTCTCTAATGGGTTATTCCCACAGATCAGAACACAGAGGCAACTTTAGACTGGCTCTACTAGAGACAAAATGCAATCGGATACTGAAGGTGACCCCAGACACTGAGATAATTTAGCATCTTAGCAGAACCACTGCCTGTCTATTAACACTGGGAAGGGTCCTACTAATAGAAATAATTTACCAAACCCAATGGCCATGGGGGAGGAAGTTGTACCTGGCAATGAAAATTAACAAATCAAGGATGTCCTTTAACTAATATTGTACTACAACTCCCAGCATTCACTGTAGCTTTAATTCTTCTTCCCAGGGATCTTCCTGATGATAAAAGCCCAGCACAATCTATGTCAGTGATCCCCAACCAGTGGCTCATGAGCAACATGTTGCTCTCCAAACCCCTGGATGTTGCTCCCAGTGGCCTTATAGCAGGTGCTTATTTATTAATTCTTGGTTCAGAGGCAAGTTTTGGTTGCATAAAAACCATTAGTACTGCTAAACAGAGTCTCCTGTAGGCTGCCAGTCCACATAGGGGCTACCAAATAGCCAGTAACAGTCCTTTTTTGGCACTCCCAGAAACATGTTTCGTACTTGTGTTGCTCCCCAAGCCTTTTTACATTTGAACATGGCTCACGGGTAAGAAAGGTTGGGGACCCCTGATCTATGTCCTACCTTAAAACCAGCAATACTTTTGGGCATTCAGCACAGCCCATCCCTAATTTCTCCAGCAGCAACTTCTCTCATTTGGACCATGTCTCTCTAATCGATTTGTTCTTCAGCACCCTAAGATCTGCTTCGCCTTTCTGTCGTTTTGGGTGAAATTCACAAAACTGGTGTAAAGTTACATAGCAACTGAAGAGAAATCAGCCTAGTAAACTTGTATAAGAATAACAATATTAAAAATTATTGTTTAGTTTGGGTTATCTCTCTGGATTTAAATTAACCCTCCCAGCTATTTTTCCAAAGCTTGCTCATCTGACTTCTGGAAAACCCCTTTATAAAACCCCATAGTTGGCGCAAAGAATATAATTCCACATCTACACCCAACCCTGTCCTTGTCCAAAAAGATTTGGCAGCCTTTCTAATCAGAATCAATATCGAAAGAGTACTATAAAATCTCGTGTTGGCTCATCCTAAGCATCGATCTAATGGACCTAAAAGCCCCATTGTATTACAATAATAAGACAATAAGTAGTCAGGTACTTACAAAAGAAGCACTTAAATCGCTCAACTACAACTCTCACCACTTCTCAACTGATGGGGTACTCGGAGTTGTACCGTCACTATGACTGGAGGGCTGCAAGTCACACCTACCTGGTTTAGATGGTTTCACACCGATGTTGGGCAAGCAAATGGTTAGGAGTAATTAGGCTTCAATCAGCAAATTCTCTAATTCTCTGCTTGTCTATCAGTGTGGCCGGCGAGAAAGCATTCAGACTATTCCCCAGTGATCAGGAGAGGCTTTCAGAATGGCAATGTGAAAGTCATAAGATTTCCTTCCGTTTGCCCACCCTCCCCTCTGTGTGTGCAAGAGCAGTGGGACAGAACCTGATTTCACTTCTCCCTGTGATTTCACATACCAGTCACAGAGAGATTTAACTCCTGGAACCCTCAGTGCTTTGAATGATGCATTCACACAAGCTATTACTTGCCAGGGGCCCGCTCTCTCTTTTTTACTTTTTTTTCTCAGCTCCCTGGCATGGACGGAGTAAGCTGGCAACAATAATAGCCCAGTGTGATACAGCTGCCAGAATAAAACAGTAGCCAGCCCTCGGAAGGACTGAGGAATTATGTTTGCACAGGGGATTTCTTTGTAAGGCTTGGCAATGAAACAATTATCAGATTCTATGTGATACCTTACAAAGGCGATTAATTGAAATCAAGTCTGACTGGCCCGTGGTTAATACATGCAGGGCACTACGGCACACTAGCAGTTAATTATGAGGAGAGGCTGACGAGTGAGAGATTGTGTAATACAGAGGGGGCAGACAATTCTTTTAATGTCTGACATTAAGTGAAGTCTTGGGACTTGAGATCACACACACAGCAGGGGCTGACTCTGCCCTCTAATTGGGGATAAACAAATGTCGCTGAGGCAGAGAGAATATTAGCTTTATCCACCTCATTGTACAACTGCCTATAAGAGCACAGCTTTGTCATACAATTCACTCACATTACATGCAAATATCACCTGTGTATACGTGTGTCGCCTCTTTAAACATTCTGTTAACATTTCAACCTTTGCTGCAACTGCATCAAAAATAATCAGCAAACTGCTTTGGCAGATTACCCCATTTGAGGTCATCGGCAAAGGACTCACCTCAACTGCCCCAGAACTCTCTTTCCCAGTGTGCTTGGATAGTAAGCAACTGGTGCAACTCTATACGTAGGTTACAGCACTGCAAACCTTGTGGTCAAAACAGATAGCCACAGAATAGTGCTCTCTCTAAAAAATGCCTCAGCCAAAGCAAGCAATATCTGCCCCAGCCATATTAGCTTCTGGCCAGGGGTTACTGAGTCCCTACACTATGCCTTCATGCCATACTGGCTTTAATTGTGTTTTTGTTGTTAGGTGTCGGCTAAACAACATTGTTTTTAGTTAAGCCTTAGCTAATTCAAGTTTAAGGTTGACAACAGCAGTGCCCCACAAAGTGAAAGCAAAAGTATTTGTCAACTTAATAATTCGATTTCATAGAAACCATCAGAAGTGCAGTTTCTGGATACATTCATGTGGTTCCATTTCATTAGACTTGGGATACACTAATAAACAAAACTGTCTGTTCCCTGGCTCCACAGAGCTTGCAATCTATCAGTCCCCCAGTACTCACTGTGTGGCATCAGCAGGGTTCTGTCTCTTCTTCCCAGTGCTCAGTCACTAGTACAAGTAAGCAGTTGTCTCCCCAGTAGGGTCTAGCACCGACAGGACTCAGCACCTTTGTCTCTCCATTGCTTAATTTGTGGCACCAACAGGACCAGCAATTCGCTCTTTCTTTGCCCGGGTCCCTTTGCACAGTACAGAACCAGTAGATCCCAGCACTCAACTTACCCTAGTACTCACTGCATGGGACTAGCGGAATATTCTCCTCTGTACTTTCTATGTTGCACTAAGAGAACTGAGCAATCTTTTCTCTCCACAACTGTCTATGCAATACAAGCAGGACTGCCGTACACAACTCTGCTCACTATGTACCACCAGCAGCACTGTGCAGTTTATTTACCTTACAGCTCACCATGAACTATAGTTTCCCTCTGCTCACTACATTAAGCAAGACTCAGCAGTCTCTTCCTGGATCTGAGTTTCACTTACTGCAGGGATTTAAAAATCCAGCTAATTGGTGTGCCGGGAAGAAATAAGAGGAGCTGTCTGACTGGCTGTCAGTGTTAGAGGAAATGAAAGGGGACTTGAGATTGGCTGCTGGGTTGAGCATTGTGGAAGTGTCAGTGCTGTTATGCAGTCACATGCTGCTGGTTAGGGGAATTCTTTTGCCCAGAGGGGCAGGGAAAATGTCCCACAAAAGTAGCAACAGACACAAATAAGCTTCTAACTTCCCTGTCTGTAGTTATATCTCTATTTGAATAGTACAATTTGTGTATTCAGTGCTGTATATATATATATATATATATATATATATATATATATATATATATATTTACAATTCATAATTAGTACAGGGTGTAATAAAATCCATATTCCCACGTCTGTAGGAAATTTCTTCTTAAAGCTAGACAAGAATTCACCTGTCATTATGCGTGATATTTTGGCCAGAGGGGACACTGTTCCATTAAGGTCTAAGAGTGACTTTTATTTAGAATTAAGTTGAGAAAACAATAGGATAGTCTCCATACATATTAAAACATACAAGTATTCAATAAAATAAATCTATACCTATCATGTTTACGAACTCATCCCTTTAACAGAGGACACTTCTTTAAAACATATGCTGCAGTTGTCCTCTTTTAAAGGGATGAGAGAGTAATCTTAGTACATATCTCTAAACATTTTGTGCAAAGTTAAAATTTAATTACACCCTGCTGAAAAGTCAGTACATGATATTTTCAGGTATACTGTAGGATTAATGCTAAAAGGTGTGTTTTATATGAAGCATTAAGCCTGCTCTAGTCAGGCTTAATGACTGGATTTTAGGGTGCATTAAAATCCCCATTAGAAGCCAGATTTCCCCCTAAAACTACAGTTAGGGGCACATTTACTAATCCACGAATCCGAATCACGAATGGGAAAAAATCGTATTGGAAACTAAAATTTCGTAAGATCGCAAATATCACGAAAATGCTTACGAAAAAATCGTATTAGTCAAGATAATATCGTATTGGCGATCCGAAAGTCACGAAATTTTCGTACCGAACAATTGTAAACAGTGGTAAAACCTTTCCGATTTTTTTGTGCAAACGTCCGAAAAAGTCGTGCGTCATACGAAAAAGTCGTGCGCCGTACTAAAAAGTCGTGCGCCGTACGAAAAAATCGGCGAAAATACGCTCGGAGCGTTCGCATGAACGCTTGGCCGTTCATGCTTTTGGAAATGTGCCCCATAGTGTTGGACTGGAGAAACTGACTTATGGCAGTGACACACAGGGAGATTAGTCGCCCCATGACAAATCTTCATTACCAAGGGCAACTAATCTCCCAGCAATGCCATCCCACCGGCAAGAATGTAAATCGTTGATGGGATTCCATACGCGTCACTTTGTTTTCCCGAAGTCGCCTCTCAAGGAAATATCGGGCGACTTCAGGAAAACGAAGCAACACGTAGCCATCCCACCGGCGATTTACATTCTACCCAGTGGGATGGCATTGCGGGGAGATTAGTCGCCCGTGACAAAAGAGATTTGTCGTGGCGCAACTAATTTCCCCATGTGTCACTGCCCTTAAGGTGAAGACACACTGAGCTACTAGTAGCAGCTACTTTTTCATGGTTACTAAACTCCAGAAAATACCCTGCCATAGACAATACTGAGAATTGCATTTGATAAAACACACATAGAGACAATTATCAGTAAATGATCAGCATTGTCTATTTTAGTAGCCGCAACAAGTAGCTGATACTAGTTGCTCTGTGTGTCTTTACCCTGCTGCCACTGACCACTCCTTCACGTTAAGAACCACCTCTACTACCTGTGGCAGCTGACAATCCACCTCTCACCCCCTGCTGCCAGCCACAAACCCCCACCTGTCACACACACCTGATTGAGAGTAGCTAATGTTACTTTGGCTATGGAATTCTGAGCTAGTGTAGTTTTTCATGTATTATTCTTTAATATAACATTTTACACAGTGCTTTATACAGATTATTCTTCAGTCCTTGCCTCAGTAGAGCTTACGGTCTAAGCCAGATACTGCATTTAATAGCAGTATGCATAAATTACATTGCATAAATGACATTAACAACTTAATGTTGTTAATTAACGTATATTGAAAAGGCTTTTTTGTATAACATAATGATTTGGCTTTTTGTTTATGACACAAGTTTGAAGGGGATCTAAAATTTGAACATCATAATGGTGGCTTTAAAGGAGATTTAAAGAAGGAAAGTCATTTTGGCATTTTACTGCCAATAGATTTGCCACATTAGTGTAATTTAGAACACTATATTTATTCTGCAGAAACCATTACCATACCAAAATAAACAGCACTAGAAGCTTTCTCTGTTTGTTTAAGATAGCAGCTGCCATTTTAGCTTGGTCTTCATAGCTTCCTGCTGTAGCTCTAGCTGTTATAGCTCAGATTATACATTCCTAATGGTGTAGGGAGTGAGTTTTATGAATTAATGGGAGGGGGGAGCAGGAGAGGGAAGAGAGGAGAGAACTGCCAGACTCTGGCCCCAGGAATGAAGGATTTTTCTGAGAGAGCAAGTCAGATACCCCAAGAAAATGTTTACAAAAAAGGAGACAAGAAATCCAGTGTTTCTTTTGATAGAGGACTCAGTGCAGCTTTTTTGTGCTTATGACTGTATTTACATAGACCTTTCTGATAAAGCGTACTTAGTTTTTACCTTTCCTTCTCCTTTAATGAATGCTGTAGCGCCACTGAATCATCTTGGCTGCAGGAACACACGGTGGGTATCGTCAAAGAAATGTGAGAGTTTGCATTTCTTTGCCAATATCCGCTGCATGTGCCTGCACCATCAATTAGAACTGTGCCTCAGAAGCAATTTTAAATGAGAATAGGAAAGCAGATCTACGTAGCGAGGTTTTCTTAAAATCTAGCCTATACATCTATAAAAAAAAGTCCTATCATTATCTATTATCACCAATAAAAGGAGGCAAATAATGAATCAGTGATGTGGGTTTTGGTGCCTGAAATGTAAATCAAGACTTACCGGAGACCAGAAGATCACAACATCAGAGCATGATCATAAACAGCTATGCTGGGTCTTCATCTTCATGCTTGTTTATTTACATACATAACAATATAATACGTGTCAAAGCTGAATGCAATTCAATTGCCTTCCCTATGTTGCTATAACAGCATGCTGAGAAAGTGCCTTAAATGGTAGATCTTGATGGTTCAGTAAAAAAACACCCCACAGTCATAAGTTCTAGACAACTTTTACAAATATAAATAAGTGCAATTTTCAGTGTATGCTCCTCACTTCAGATACCTTGTGTCCCAGGTCAAATAAAGTCCAATAAATTACTCCAAAGTGCCCTCTTCTGCTTTAGACTTAGCGATGAGGTCTTATGAGGAAAAAAAGAAAAAAAATATATATATAGTGTAATACTGTTATTACTTCACAATGTGCACTCTCATGTGCTTTTTAACACCAGTGATAACTTTAACTTACATCACCCTTTTGTGCCCAGTTGTGATATCCCTTTCCAAATGCCAATCTACTTACAGACCCCCTTGGGTTTATATGGCATCCAATTGGTTCGCTTGTAGCTCATGACTCTCTGCTTTCCCACCTCTTAATTTCAGGCAGTGTTAGGAACCACTTCACATAGGTAAATTTCCAACTTTAGCAACTTTAGGTTAATTCCACAACCTTTCTGTTTCCCTTCCCCTTCTGTGCACTTACTGTGGGATAAATGCATACGCCATATGTGTAAAAACTTAAATAAATTAATATAAATAAAACTTCCCAATACACTCACAGAGTATAGGATGCGCATGTCAGGAGTCACTGGTATGGATCAGGTGGCTGCTCCTTTTTTCTTTCCCTGTTCCCGACCTGCAGTGTCGTTCCTGGGTTCAGCAGTCCTGCCCTGTATAGTGCTCCTCCTCTGCGTCCTCTCTCACTGCTGACGCGTTTCGCCACTTTCGGCTTCCTCCTGAGCGATGACCTCACTACATCCTGGCTATGCATAAATATCCCACAGGAGGTACAGATATTCTATACCTATATAAATATATTCATCTCTAGCACATTTTTGTAACCCAAGGCACCATTGCAGACAGATTTCCTCTTTGTTTTCATGATATAAATAATGCAAGAGTCCCTGTCATAAACCCCTATCCCATTATGTGAAGCTGAAGTGTCCCAGTCAAGGCTGTACCACTCCACTCTCCCTCAGCTCTGCCATCAAATATAGTTGTAAGTGTCTGGCAGTGGGCTGAGAGGATTTTCTTTCTATAAAAGCACTTAGGCTCACAGGTGCCTACATAGAAATACAGGCCTGTCTTCATTCCTCCAACAGTCCCTACTGTGAGAGCTGCTGGGACTTTGCTGGAAGGTCTGTGCAGAGAATATTGGGAGCAGCACTGCTCTAGTCAAAATGCCACTTTGTGCTATGCACCAATATGGCTATTGGGCCTGTTTTGTAGAGTATGTCTGTCTTGAGTTGGGTGTTATTCAACGATTCCCTTTGTTTGTTGTTCCTATAGGTGCTCCTATATATGTAATCTGCATTCTGCACATCTGCACACACAGCCAGATTCATAAAGCAGGAACACATTTTATACCAGGTTTGATTAATCAGTTGCTATAAATTGCCCACCTACACATTTTGCACTGCATGCAATTACAGTAGAGTGTTGGGTGAAAACATCACACTGTGAGTTAAAAATGTAGAAGTGAGCACTATTTTGCACACAGCACCAGTCAGTGATCCCTTGGGTCTCTCATTTGTGTTGCTTCCTCTCTCACTTCTGTATTGTACTGCAAGGGTTTAATACTGTGTTTTTTTTCACCATTTCCACAGGGGACCCACATTAAGTTTAGGAATCAGCTGGTTTATAGTCAGTTATGTACCTTGTTTTAATGACTATTTTCTATTGTAAAAAGATACTTCACATATCTTTCATATACAGCAAATCATTGGGTCCCACCCCATACGTTGCCAGGACCTAGTTTTGGGTACTATCCCCTAAGTTAAAAATTCCTGCTATAATATTTATTAGGACACCATGCGCTGTCTTTCTGCCTCAGAAAAATCACAGAGACGTAAACAAGATTTTAGTTGAATAGCCAACATCACTGACTCATTCTAAAAGTCAGTGCACTCACGGCATTGCAGTTGTTTTTTTATTCAACCAGTTTCTTATTTGTGCCTTAAAGTTGGTTTCTTATTCAGTCAGTGAATAAAAAAATGGTATTTGAAACAATTAGATGACCTTGGGCCACAGATTTTAAAGTACACATTCATAGGCAGAGTTGTTCTACATAAACTACAGCTTGTTTTAGCCCGGCCCAAAACATTTCTGGGCAGAAAACTAACAACAAAATGGCATTAGTTTCTTATTGGGTCCAATGAATAAGTAACTAAAGAGTTAAAGTGTATGCACGGTGTTAGGGTTTTACCGATTATTAGGACCCCGGGCTCTCTTGTTGGTACACTGTCACGTGATATGGATCCGGGAACTTGCACAGAGAGACACAGACAAGTAGTGAATCTCTTAACAAATCCAGTTTATTGATGGCTTTGCCACAGATTATATACATGTAGATAAAGATATTCCATTATGCTTACGTAACATGGGTGGGCACATATGCCTTGCAGTTATTAGCAGAAAACAGAAATTCATTTAGAGTAGCTGCTGACACTTATTTTGGTTTGTTAACCTTGAACATTTGCTGAGATCAACAAGGACAAACACAACTTGTATAATAACAGGATGGCTAAGATAATTTAAGAAAGACAGAGACGAAAAAACATGTACACAGATTTTTAGCACTGAGTTCATAATCATATTAATCCTTCACACGGTATGTACAAAATGGTTCTGGGTGGGAAAAGTGGCATCAATGTGGGCATCTTTACAATTCTGTCTATTTGAATAAGTAACAAGGGTGCTGAATGGGTTAAATGACCTTAAGCCACTGATTTCAACCTATATATTTGCAGGCATGGGTGCCCCCCACTGTATGCACCCTGTTCTGGCCTTTTCCAAAATGGTTCTGGGCAGGAAAATTGGCATCAATGTGGGCATCTTTGCAATTCTGCCTATTTGAATAAGTAACAAGGGTACTGAAGGGTTAAATGACCTTGGGTCACTGATTTCAACCTATACATTTCCAGGCATGGGTGCCCCACACTGTATGCACCCTTTTCTGGCCTTTTCCAAAATGGTTCTGGGCAGGAAAATTGGCATCAATGTGGGCATCTTTGCAATTCTGCCTATTTGAATAAGTAACAAGGGTACTGAAGGGGTTAAATGACCTTGGGTCACTGATTTCAACCTATACATTTCCAGGCATGGGTGCCCCGCATTGTATGCACCCTGTTCTGGCCTTTTCCAAAATTGTTCTGGGCAGGTAAAGTGGCATCAATGTGGGCATCTTTGCAATTCTGTCTATTTGAATAAGTAACAAGGGTGCTGAATGGGTTAAATGACCATAAGCCACTGATTTCAACCTATATATTTGCAGGCATGGGTGCCCCGCACTGTATGCACCCTGTTCTGGCCTTTTCCAAAATGGTTCTGGGCAGGAAAATTGGCATCAATGTGGGCATCTTTGCAATTCTGCCTATTTGAATAAGTAACAAGGGTACTGAAGGGGTTAAATGACCTTGGGTCACTGATTTCAACCTATATATTTGCAGGCATGGGTGCCCCCCACTGTATGCACCCTGTTCTGTCCTTTTCCAAAATTGTTCTGGGCAGGTAAAGTGGCATCAATGTGGGCATCTTTGCAATTCTGTCTATTTGAATAAGTAGCAAGGGTGCTGAAGGGGTTAAATGACCATAAGCCACTGATTTCAACCTATATATTTGCAGGCATGGGTGCCCTGCACTGTATGCACCCTGTTCTGGCCTTTTCCAAAATTGTTCTGGGCAGGTAAAGTGGCATCAATGTGGGCATCTTTGCAATTCTGTCTTTTTGATTAATTAACAGGTGCTGAAGGGTTAAAGGTGATTTTGGGCCAGGCTGGAACTGGGTGCATACAATACGGGGCACCCATGCCTGCAAATGTATAGGTTGAAATCAGTGGCCCGTGGTCGTTTAACCCCTTTAGCGCCCTTGTTAGTTATTCAAACAGACAGAATTGCAAAGATGCCCACATTGATGCCACTTTTCATGCAGAGCCATGGGCCAGGCTGAAACAAACTGTAGCTTATATAAGGCAAACCTGCCTATGAGTCAGTATTCTTTTAAATACCATTTTTTTATTGAATGACTGAACAAGAAACCAACTTCAGTACTGTGCACAATCGGCATTGCTGCTACACGCCATGTACATGACAGAGGGCAAATCTGTGGTAGGAGGACAGGAAGCAGATTTTTGGTTACTTGAAATAATAATTTTATTCAAAGTGAAATACATAGGGCAGAAACAGTGAATACAGAATAAAGGGAGAGTGTTAATCTCGGGCAGTTGGTAAGTCTCTATCTGTTACCCAAATAATTATATAGCCATCACTGATTTGAGAACTACATCTCCCAGCATGCTCCTTGCGCTATAGTAGAGCGGCAGCACTGCCAGCAAAATCTCTCTCAGCGTTTGGCTATAATGGCGGCTATAAGGTACACTAGCTGCGCTTTGGTTATAGGAATAATTATATAAAGTTCTAGGTTTTAGATCTCATTCTAAAGTCTCACATAGATACTGACACAAGCCCCACCCACATACTTCCGGAACTTGGAGTGAGCGGAAGAAGAGCTAAAGGAAGTGATTGCTAAGCGACCACAACAGCCAATGGCTACACGGGGGCGTGGCTTACTGTCCGAACTAACCTGAGACATTTCCCTGTAGAGCAGTGACTGGGGCTCCGGGCAGAGATGGACAAGCTGTGGGCTTTGCTGCAGAGAACTCTGGGCACAGTCAGGCACCACATTGGCACTGACCAGTTTGGCAATAAATACTATTATGTCCCTGAGCAGAGAAGCTGGACAGGTAACAGGCAGGCTACTGTGCATCTGCTGGCTGCGTGTGTTGCTCCTAATGCTTTTGTTGCTTCTATTGGAGCCATAGGGGCCTGCTATATGCCACACTAGGCTGTGAAACTGGAATTGCCCTTCAGCTCCCTGCATCCTCAGGCAGGCCGTAGCCAATTGGCTAGTTCAGTTTTTAGGGTTAAACCCAGTACCCCACCATGTTTAACAGATATGAAATGGTTAAAGTAGATAAATCACCCCACTTCTAAAGGTACAGTAATAGCCAACAAAATAAAACATGTAATAATACCAAAGATAATTGTATTTAATAAGTATAGTGGTACCAATAATCTGATTAAACAATAAGTAATGTGCCTGTTCTGTGCCCTTCTGAGACCAGAACTAATGCCAGAGGGAATAGTGGCACAGTTGGCATTGATTGTGTTACATTGCCGTGCCCCTACATCCTGAGAGCCGGGGGGAATAATGTGCTTATTGGAGCCGGACAGTTTAAAGAAATGAGAAGGTGCTACTGTGACGAGGTAAAGGTAGCGTCAATAGAAGCCATTGGGCCACAGACCAACAAATTGATTACCCCCTTCCCACACCTGCCATAACTGGCCAATATTGGACATATACATTGAAACTGGGCATCAGTCAGAACACACATGTCCCTCTGTCTTCCAGGGCCAACCAGCTGCTGCCGGTCCTTATGGCTGTAATTATAGCACAAGTTACATATTATAATATGTAATAATAAGTGTTTGGGCACAGCTATAGGGCATTATTAATTGGTTGCCCCCCCCCTTGTATCAGAATGTGGCACTTATATCGAGGTGACTGAAGTAGGAGGCTTATTTTAATTAGCAATTTTGCCTAACAAAGTGATGATAGAGGCAATCTGCACTATATGGATTAAAGTGTTAATTGGTATGACGTGGATACCATGTCCCCCTGTGCCAGCATTCCAGCAAGCCCTCGTGCTAAGCATGTGTCAGATCCTCAAAAAAGGGAGGGTTGTTTGATGTTGCAGTCAGTTGAGTTCTTATATTTGCCCAGATGTCTAAAACTGCCCCCCATCTACTTTCCTGCTGATTCCCTGTACTAGTGCAATTCACGTCAGAATTTAATAATTCAGCCCTGTAGCATCCGCCATCCGCTTATAGGACATCCAAGTCTCATTTTTTTCCTTGATGATTTCCAACAACCCCTAAGCATAGCTCCTGAACAGCTGCCCGAATTGCACTAAGCATGTGCAGTGTCACTGACACTCCTAACACAATTTAAAATTGTAAATTGTGCACAACTTAATCATGATTTAATAATGACTGTTATAGAGATTCAGAGACATAGGAAGTAAATTCATTATATAAAATACAGCATTTCTACCCATATTTGTATTTAGAGGTTTAGTTCCCCTTTAAAAAGAATCTTAATTTTTTTTCCATATTAAGAAAATTGGTTACATAGATACAACACTAAAGAATGTGATAACGTGCTGCTAACAGAAATATGTTTGTGATGTGTTTGTTTGCTGATTTTATGTATTTATTGCTAAAAAGTCGATTTTTAAATTATGCGTAAAACAGGGATTAACAACCTTCAGGATTTTGTTGCAGAACTACAGTTCCTAGAGTTGCCGCTGTGGCAGGGTGCTGCTGGGAACTGGATTTCTTTTCATGTTTTATTTGCTGTTTGATTGTACATTTCATAAAGACCATTTGTGTCCAGAGGGGGGCAGCATTGTTTGAAAAATAGGATCTGTTCTGCACAGGACTTGCTTACAGTATGATATTATTGTTATTATAAAGTGATGATGTAGGTAAGAATTAACCTTCCATTTTCTGTGCAATTAGAAATAGATATTATTTTGCTCTTTGTAGCAGTGGCCATTTGTTTGCATGGTTTAACAACAAAATACATAATAATACTGCTTGGTTACAAGTAGAAATTATCTGCGTCCTGATACAAATAAGTTTTGTATTACATAAAATCTACATTGAATCTACTGTATTATATTTAATTACAGTATTATTTGTAATTACTTATAATCAGGGGTTTGGCAATTTGGGCATTTTGGTTCAGCAGCATCTGTGTACCCAAAATTAAAGGCGCTGTTCAACGTCAGGTTAACTTTTAGTATGTTATAGAATGGCCTATTCTTAGCAACTTTTCAACTAGTCTTCGTTTTTGCTTTAGTTTTTGAATTATTTGCCTTCCTCTTCTGGTTCTTTCCAGCTTTCAAAAACTGTTCCTCTGGGAGGCTACAATTTTATTGTTATAGGTACTTTTTACCAGTGAACCCCCTAATGCAAAATATAATATTATAAGTCACCAAGAAGTTCTTAACCATTTAAAATATAGGTCATGGGACCCATAGAAGTTCATTTGCAGTGTTGCGTTCATTAGTAGCACTATATAAATGAAAATATATAGAATACTCCAAAGATTTTATTCATGGATAATCCCCTAGACCAGGACCGAAACGTTGATGTAACAGATATGTGATTATCCATGAATAAAGTCTAACATTTGGAAGTGGAGTGCGCATAATCTTTGGAGTATTCTATACATGGAACAACCGCTTTGCAGCACCCAGAGAGGCCATACATAATTTGAGTAATATGGGAGTGCGGACTATTTGTAAATAATGAAAATATATATACATACTAGTGATATGCGGGCCGGCCCAATACCCGCGGGTTCGGATAGACTTTGCCACATCAACTGCGGGTTGCGGGCGGGTTAGGGTTGACCTCTCACCCTCCCTACCCTAAACCTTACACTGCCAGCTTCCTCTTCCGGCTCTCTAATTTATAGACGCGCGCCCGATGTGCCCCGCCCCCTTTTGTGACATCATTGCGGGGCGGGAGTGGGTCTATAAATAGAGGGAGGAAGCCGGGTTGGGAGTGGGTGGGTTAGGGTTGGGTGCGGGTTGAGTATTTCTTGGTAATTCTTGGTATTTATGGCTCTTGTGCATCAGTTAGAATATTATACATAGTAACAGGAAATATCAATATCTGAGTTTTATTAAGTAAGGAGAATAGGAAACCCCTACATCTAAAAAAAAATTTAAGCTACTTTTAGTTATGCTTAAAAAATGTCAGCAGCATTTAGTATCAGTATAATTTATTATTGCCTTGTACCTACACATGCAGGGTATCAATTCAAAATGATTACATTTTATTATTGGACAGGAATTTAATCTCACTGCCTTTGGCCTCTGGAAGAGAGAGAAAGATAAGAGACAGATATGTATCTGATTCTCCTTTGCTCAGGTATGAGAAAGGTCATCTTAGGCTTCTGATCCCTCTCCTGAGCAGAGCAGCATCAGAACACTTCTCTGTTTTCCTTCTGTAGGTCTCTCTCTACTGTCTCTCCAACCTTACAGTTACAGAAACTGACCAGCAGGTGGTGTGGTTGTCACAGAATTCATTATATCCTTACTTACCATAATAAAAACTGAAAAAGTTTTGAAAATTAAAAAAATTAATTGTTAATGTAAATTGCAAAATATCTTTAAAAAAATTCACCCAGAGCAATTGGTTTTACCTGGAGCTTCAAATGTATGAAAATCTCTCCCTGAAGTGTCTACTAGCTGATAGGTTGGGAGCCTAGTTAGCAAGGTAGTGACAGAGCCGACTTTGGGAGTTACCTGATTTTGAAGGCTCACCCCCAGTTCCCGATTTTTCGGGAATTTTGACGTGGTAATTTCCACACGAGCACCAAAGCTGTCAGGTTGACAGCTCTGTAGTGAACACAAGGCTAATGATGATCCTTTTAGGACCATGGGGGGGGGGGGGGGTAGGCTTCCTCTGAATCGCCTAGAAGTTAATCTTAATCTTGGCATAAGATTAATCCTTACAGTTACACTATGAAACTTCAGGGACCTGAGGGTTTTGGACTATGTAGTTTTCTGACTGTTGATGAAAAGTATATACTTGCATTAGGACCAGTAATAATTCACTTCAGTTGTAAACTTCCAGAATTCTATAAAGTAGTCTATTACGATCAGCAAACTTAAAGGGTGTAGGCCTTGGTATATTCATTCAGGCCTGGACTGGCAATCTGTAGGTTCTAGCAAATGCCAGAGGGGCTGCTGTAAGATGCCATAGACACTCACTATTTATTGGGCTGGTGGGGGGCTGTTTGGGCAACTGTGTACCTAAAATGTCAGGGCCTATTTTGAGTCCCCAGTCCAGACCCGTATTCATGTACGTGATACATCTTATGTGTACCTATTTATACTTAAAAATGAAAGCTGCCAGATTGCTTGCCTTATTTGAGTTAGTTGCCTAATGCATTTAAGTAGATTGTAGTTATAATATTATCATATAATTTCCTCAGTAGGTACCAAATCCTCGAGTCCTGTAATAAATGCTTTTGTCCTTTGGTATTTACATATGGGGATAAAAATAAGTTCAAAAGCAGAAAGCTGGGAGAATTTGCTTACCCTAGAAGCATATCATATAAAATGAGATAAATAGTGTAAAAGCAGCCATTTGGGAAGGGAAGTGCCAAGTGCAAGATGTTGCAGAGCTATTGCTTGGAGCTGCAGTCAGGCCCACCAGCTTCTATGTATAGCAACATGGAATATAGCAGCCCTTGTCATTGTACAGAATACAGAATACAATGCTAGCCATTCTGCACACCATTCATGCCTATTAGCATAACAGCAGCAGGGGGGACGAGAATTCCTATTTAACCAAATTAAACAGACATTCCATTTATTTTAGTGGCAGACAATTTTTTTTTTCTTTAATGAAGCCCCCCCCCACCGTGTTTTTATGTAATGTTTATTTATCTTATTTGGTTTTTCCTCCCACATATCATTTTTGTCATATTAAATTGGGAAGCATTCCATGTTGGCATTCCTTGCCAAGACATTGTGCTGCCAGTTACAGACAATACAGCTGAGTAGCTTGGAATGCATACTGGCTTCTCTTAGTGTGTCATGCACAAATTAGCTGCTGTATAAAGAGAAAAAAATGCAATTTACAGAAAAACGAATACTATTTTCTGTCTTATTAAATTAAAGGGGAAGGAAACGGTAAAATCTGCAGAGGGGTCAGTTTGTTAGATGTCGCTCAGTGATTCTAAAGGCAGCCACACACACAGAGAAGAGTGTACAAAATGATGTGTGTTATGATTATCTGTGCATGTACGGGGATGGAACATTCCAGACTGTACAATTGGCCAGGGGATTGGCTGGGTTCGACAGTTGTATCTGCTGGGGCACCATGTTGGCCAGTGCATGAAGCATCTGTGCATGAGAAAGTGTAGAGGTGTCTCAGCTTCTCTTTTCTTAACTCACTGCTTTTCTTATTGTTCATTCCCTTTGTACAAATGATCAGGATAATAGAAAGCTAGCTGTTTTCTTTGTGTGGCCCCTCATACAGGATTTGTCCATTCACCTATGGACTGATCAGTGGGAGACCACCATTGTTTTTCAGGCTCCCAGGTATTCCTTGGGCTGATTTGTGTGGAGTGTATAGGGATTCCCAACCTTTTTTACCCATGAGCAACATTTCAATGAAAAAAAAGCTGGAGAGCAACACAAGCGCAAAAACTTTCCTAGTAGGTGGCCAATAAGGGCTCAGATTGGTTAATTGCAGACTACTAGAGGCTCTGTTTAGCAGTACACATGGTTTTTATGCCTCTTAAACTTGCCTCCAAATCAGAAATTCAAAAATATGCACCTGCTTTGAGGCCACTGGGAGCAACATCCAAGGGGTTGGTGAGCAGCATGTTGCCCCCGAGCCACTGGTTGGGGATCACTGGTATACAGAGTACAGAATTCTTCAAAGAGTTGGTCATGTTCCCACCAAGGGTGGTTTATATGGAAGGGTGGAAGGATACTCCTCTATGCTGTGATACTTGCCACCAAAAGAAATGAGACTGTTGCATATATATTTAAGACTAGTTTGGTACTTAAGCTTCCCAGCAACAGTGTGGCGCATATATCCTTCTGAAGTGCAGAGACTGATTATTCCCCTGATCTTCAGTGTGTGTGTCTGTTCACAGACCTATTGATTGTGGTAAATGGGTGATTGGGCACAAAATGGTGGAAAGTAGCCAGGGGAACTGTATAGATGATTATCTGTATTAGAGGCATTTGGGATAATATTATGGTCTGCATAGTGTTCTATTTTTAAATATTTCTATTTCACTTTATCCTACTTATCTAATTAAAGGGGTTGCTCACCTTTAAATTAACTTTTAGTATTATTTAGAGAGTGCTATTCTGAAACACTTTTTATCATTTGCAGTCGTTGAATTATTTAGCTTTTTAGATACCAAGGGCTTTATACCGGCAACTCCTGTTGTTGCCGGTGGAAAGCCTTTTCGAAGCGTTTTGTTGCCTGCAACTGATCCGTGGGCTCTTACCCTAAGGATCTGTCTGGTTGCTAGGGTCCAATTTAACCTAGAAACCAGGCAGCGGGTTGAAAGAGAGGCAGAAATATGAATAGAGGCAGGCCTGAATAGAAAGATAAGTATTGAAAAGTAACAATAACAGAGCAATAGTTGTTTGGCTGCTGGGATCAGTGACCCGTATTTGAAACCTGGAAACTATAAAAAAAGATTAATTAAAAAGTTGCTAAGAATAGGCCATTCTATAACATACTAAAAGTTAAAGTAAACCACCCCTTTAATGCCGGGCAGTGCTGTGTTTCTTGCTAAGGCTAAAGGCATGCAGGGCATTTTTCTGCCATCTATAAAGCTCACAAAATTTAGGATACAAAGGAAACCAATACAAATATTACTTTGAATAAATGACCCTTAAAACATATTGCAGGGTACTAGCAAGGGGAATTAAAGTTTGTCTACTAATCATGTTATTTAGAATATGGGAGCTTGGTGATTGATAGCGATATAATAGGCAGACGAGATACACCAGCATATACTTTAAATACCTTTTTTATAACCTTGGGTATAATCAATCATTATGTCAGTTTCAATTAAGCTTTATTGCTTGCAAGCAATGGTTTTCCTTAGTGGCGTAGGCCGGCCAAGCCATTTTCCCCTGACCTTCTGCATAGCCGTTTGCCCTGCAACCTCTCCCGCATCTAATCTGAGCCACGGAGGAATGCAGTATTTGTGAATATTGGCAGGTTTTTGGCTGAGTGAGAGGACGGTGCCGCAATAGAAAGACTCTACGGGGTGACCTTCCTCTGATACTTTTACCTTCTCGTGCTTGGATTGACATGTAGGATAGTCAGCAGATTTGCAGAGACAAAGATACCGTTGTCCTAAACATTGCTTAATTAGGGAAAGTTATGGGCTAGAATGAGAGGAATAGAGAAATTCTGTTCTATGGAGATGGGTGTAGAGAGCATATTCTTAAAGGGGAAATATATTAGTACAGATATAGGACCTGCTTTTCAGAATGCCTGGTTTTCTGGACAAGGGCTCTTTCTCTAATTTGGATCTCCATACTTTGTCTACTAAAAAATCATTTAAACATGAAATAAACTCAAAAGGATTGTTTGACATCAGTAAAGATTTATTATATCTTCCTTGGGACCAAGTACTGTTTTATTACTACAGAGAAAAAGGAGAAAAAAAAATAATTTTTCAAAAATGTAATTATTAAAATGAAGCTTGTGGAAGATGGCATTCCTATAATTCAGAGCTTTCTGGATACCAGGTTTCCAGATAACAGATCACATACCTGTAGCAGGCATTTTATTTGACTTCCTATAGATAAACTGCATGGCACAGAGTATTGTGTGGGACCTCCCTTGTATACATGTTTGCATTAATACTTTCTAGTGTATAGAGATACTAAATTTCTTTATTTTGTTTTGACTTTCTGTAGAAGCTCGTGATTTGGCAGCCCCAAATGGGTGAGGTTGTGTTATTTTATTCTTGCAGAGAATGCCCCTGCAGATACAAGCAGTATGGAAATTTCTCTTTATAAATACTGTATATACAGTTTATTATTCAAACAATTAAGGTGCCCATACACGAGCTGATTCTAGCTGCCAATATTGGTCCCTTAGACCGGTATACAGCTTATCGGCCCATGTATGGGCACTACCAACGGGCCTGCCCCACCGACATCTGGCCTGAAATCGGCCAGATCTTGGGCAGGTTTGAAATTTAGTCGGATCAGGGACCACCTTGGCTCGTTAATGTGGTACCCGAACCGACAGACGCCTATACCCATCGTTCCTGTGGCCAAACGACCGAATTAGCCCGATATCGCTCACTCATAGGTTCTTAGCGTGAATTGCCACCTGTAGGAATCTACCACTGACCAAAAGTTCAGGGTTAACTCCTTGTGACCATGACCAAATCATTTAATCTGTTATCCTAGCATGCTTTCTGTAGTTAAATATGGTTGCCTTAAGTACTTTAAAGTAGGAAAGCATAATGAAATATTTCCTAACACAGGCTTAAAGCCACAACTATGAACTAATTTTGCTGGGGGGGGCAGCCATGTTCTTCATGGTGTTGGTTAATGGGAAATTACAGAATTAGCAGCTCAGCATTTCTTTGTAGAGGTCCTTCCCTATTTATCCTCCACTATGAATTCCAAACTGCTGTCTGGTTGCTAGGGTGAGCAGGACTCTAGCAGCCAAATAGCTGTTGAAATGCCAAAACTGGAGAGCAATCATTAGTTACAACTGTTTCTGAGGACATACTGTATAGGAAAAAATTTGTGTAAATGTGGGCAAATGCCATCCCTTGGTTTATCCACTTAAATGCAGCACTTCTGATTTGGGGAAAGGTAGAGCCGCTTTTAATGCCACTCCTTCGCTCCCCTCTCGTTCCCCAGCCCCTAGGCAATGAGTGGAGCTGGGGAACGAGCTTCCTATGGGATGCCAACGCCCAGGTACACGTGGGAGCTACATGCCTGCTGCTTCCTCTACTTCCTCATCCCCCCAGCGACTTCCCCCCAACGGAACATGACTTGTAGTGCATGCAGCATGGTGAGTGCCCGTATTTATGTTCTGTCTTATTAATCATTTGTACATCACCCATTGTGGAGTAAAGTTTCTATTAGCAAGATTGTCATCAATATGTAATTATATGCATGCATATAATTCAATTTTACATTACACAGTTCCAATGTGTTTGGAGTATAATATAAGCATTAATGAAACAAGTCCTCTATTTGTAAAGTGGGTTTGTGTTTTGTTGCACTTACTATTTTTTAATGAATATCAAGGCACAGCAATATACACATACCTTGATCTTAATCTTCGCTCTGAGTATAAATTCTATGAGAAATTTTGTTTGCAGGTCACTGCAACATTTTTGGTGATTATGGTGCATTTTTAGTCATTTTATTCTGTTTTTAGTCATTTTATTTAATTTTCAGTTCTGCGTAGGTCTTCACTTTTTCTGTCCATAAAACTTATTTGGCCAAGGCAAAATATTCAAACTGTGATTCTGACTGCACACAAGGCAAATTGATTTTAGTGGTTTTATTGGTTTTTAGTGGAGTCTGCATTGTTGTTTGTTGTATGTTTTTGGCTGTGGTAATATAGTCTGCTATATATCTACATAGTTGGTGCTTCTGTACGCCACATAGTTTGGCAAAGCTAGTTGGGCATCCAGCTGTTCAGTAGACCCCTAGCGTTTTAAGATGTTTTATGCTGGTACATTACAATATGTGGGGTATATAATGTGGTAAAATGCAAGCTTTGACTGCCTCTGTATGCCATCAAACTGTTCAGCCATACTAAGACATATTTGATGATAATGTAATATTTGGAGATATATAACAGGAGAAGACAATTGCATGTTTATATGTGGGCTGCATTGATTTTTTTTTTTTTTTTGCCAGGGCTGCTTTTTACTCCAAGTCTGGTCCAGATATGACAGTGTGTGCTGAAAGTATTTGCATCATGCAGTAATGTTGGTCTGAAAATGCTATGATGCCAATGGAGGGGCCCATTCTTGGCCTGCATTTTTCTGCAGGCCAAGAATCAGCCCTGTTTGGCATAAGCCTTAACATCCTCCAGTGATATTAACTGTACTTCTCTTTTTCCAGAGACTCCACCCCAAGTCCTACATCATTTGCATGCTCTTAAAGGGGTTGTTCTCCTTTGATTAACATATGGGGGCATATTTATTAAGCTGTATAAAACAAATTCGCTGAAAAAACGGTGTAAAAAGCTGTGTAAAATAAATAGAGAAGATTGCCGTCTGAATGCCAGATTTTACACTATTTTACGTAAGTTCATGAGAAAAAACATGTAAAAATGACGCTGATTTTACACCGTTTTTTACGCAGCGAAGCCTGGCGATGTGTGGCGAATTTTCTCGCCGATTTTTACACAGCATAATAAATATGCCCCTTAGTATGTTTTAGAGAGTGCTTTTCTTAAATAAGTTGCAATTGGTCTTAAAGTTTTCTTTATTTGTGTTTTTTTTTTTAATTATTTAGCTTTATTTTCAGCAACTCTCTAATTTGGAATTTTAGCAGCTATATGGTTGCTAGGAACAATCAGGCAGAGGTTCAAATTTAAAAATGGAATATGAATAGGGTTGTTTCTAAAAAGAGAGATAAGTAGTTAAAACTAACAATAACGATGAAATGGTCACAGAGCAATAGATTTTTTGGCTGCTGGAGTCAGAAGAGAAAGACAAATAATTAAAAAATGATAAAAATTGAAGACCAATTGAAAAGTTGCTAAGAACTGGCCATTCTACAACATACTAAAAGTTAACTTAAAGGTAATCCACCGCTCTAATGAGCAAGCTGGGATGCTGCTTACTTTTTTTAAAACACAGCCATCTGAACTAAGAGCTCCCTCCTGATGCTGGCCACATAGAACTTGCTAGGATAATTGTCTGGGATAAATAGTATTATTTCCCACAAACGGAGATTGGGCTCAATAAAGTCGCACCTCCGGTGGGAAAAAGCATTACTATGATAGGTGCCCTTTAAAAAACAAGCCTTACGATATCAAACTTGGGGTCATCTGTATGTTTAGCTGCAACAACCAAAAATCACCAAAGACAACAACAGATGGAGGTTTTGCACATTGGGCAGCAGCATTTCTGTATAGTGAATCTCAGTCATCTGCTGTTTGTGTTTATTACAATTTACTGTGCAGCGCTGAGCCCCATTCTTTCTGCTCCACATTTGTTTAGCCAAGTAATTAAACGTCATCCATAATAGACACAACATGTTAGTTCTTTGTGGTGCATGATACAAGGGGGAGGAACAAGCCGGGGCTCTCATTTAGGGGATTGTCACAGAGGAACCCTTTTGAAAAGTATTCCGCGGATAACGAGGAAAAATGGCTCGCCTCAAATTGACAGACAGGATGTCGAGCTCCGCACTATTTTCCCGCAGCTGAAATTCAAACGTGAGGAAATTGCATGAAATTTACAATTCAATGCGTGTTTCGTCGGGGAGAAATCCATGGATTGTTTTGACACTCGGTTAGAAATCTCGCATGAAGATGGACGTCTCATGAAATTTGCAGCTGCTGATTGAATTTAGATTTCCATAAAGGCCATCAACAATAGCAGCCTTAGGGCAGAGCGGAAATATGACAAAATCCGTGAGGCTAGCAGATTTCTTTCCCCGGCCTTATAGTTGCAAATTATTTTTAATAAGGGCTTGGGCTGGCCTGAAAAAGGTAGCTGGAATGAAGGCAGTCAAAGCAGAATTCAGTTTTCCTTTAATTGATTTTAACTGAAAATGTCTCGGCGTGACATCTAAATAGGCCCCGTGTTATCTGCAAGGCAAAGGCCTGTCCATTGCAACACGGCCATCTGACTCTGCTGCTCTTTATACCCCTACTACCTCTACAATTTCATCTCTTATCATAGTTTTCCAGTTACACTAGTTACTGTGTATGCGACAATTGTTTGTCTTAGTAATTGTTCCAATTTAGCTCAGATACTTTTGTATATATGGGTCTAGTTTATTCTATTTCTTTAACAAATGGAAGAAGGGCAACAGCTCCCAATACCCCTTCTCATACCCCACATTCACATAAAGCCAGAGCATATCTGCTTGAAATATAATTCAAAGCAGCTTTCCACTATACATTTGTAAATGTGATTACTAATAAAATCAGCATCTATCTGGCTGACAGTGCCGACATTAGTTTTGTACCAGTTTGTATTTATATGTAGTTGGTATGGTTTGTTATATACACCCTAGTTTTATTGGCTAGCACTGTAGAATATACTGACATTTCATAAAATTTTATTTATAATAATGAAACTCATAGCAAAGTGTTTCAGCAAGACACTCTTGCTCGTACAAAAATAAAAAATGATTGGTGAACTTTGTATAAAATACTTGCGAACAAAAGCTTTAGCTCCTAGTTGTTGCTCTGTGCTGCAACCAAATACAATTGTAGAAATCCAAAAAATAGGAAAAAAGCTTCAGCAGGTTTACTGCAAAACATTTATTGGGGGTAGTGGTAACCACTACCCCAATAAATGTTTTGCAGTAAACCTGCTGAAGCTTTTTTTCCTATTTTTTGGATTTCTGCACTCTTGCTCGTGTTTCTGTTTGTATATTCCTAGTTTGTCCAGTAGGTGGCTTCAAAGGAGCAAAAAACTTGTTAGCATGCCAGTAAATGTTGGTAGCGTGGGGGGGTGACTGTCCTGGCCCCCAAAAATATTACAGCCTTCAGGTTGTTGAAATACAACTTTCTGCACTTAAGTCAAACACTTTGAGGGAGGGACTATGGGACAGCTAAGGGCCTATGGAAGGCAGGTGCATGCTGGTTATTTGTGATGGAAATTAGAGGATAGTTAGAGGATACAGAGGGGAGCGGGGGAGCAGGGAGAGGGAGGATACAGAGGGGAGCGGAGGAGCAGGGAGAGGGAGGACGCAGGAGCGGGCCATAGTTTTAGGACTATAACCCAGCCCTTGAACAGTCTGAGGGACCATGAACTGGCCTCCTCTTTAAAACGTTTGAGGACCCCTGCTCTATATTGTGCCAGGGGAGGTTCACCTTTAAGTTAACCTTTAATAAGTCTTATTCCTAGCAACTTTGCAACTGGTCTTCATTTAGGTATATTTATCATGATGTGTAAAAAGTAGAGTGAAGCATTAACGGGGATGTTTCCCAGGGCAAGCAATCAGCAATTAGATTTCAACAATTAGAAAACCAAAGCAAAGAATCTGATCACCAGTGATGTTTTACTCCACTTTTTACACAGCATGATAAATATACCCCCTGAGTGTTTGAATTACTTACCTTCCTCCTCTACATCTTTGCAGCTTTCAAATGGGAGTCACTGACCCCATAGCTAAGAATCTGTTGCCTAATCTATTGAGGCCACAATTTGATTATTATTGTTACTTTTTATTACTTATCTTTCTTTTCGGGCCCCTCCTATTCATATTCCAGTCTCAGGTTATCATTGTCTACGTCATAATACGTCATTTAGAGGTGAAAGACCCCTTTGGGACACGCAGTGTTTGTACAATTTTTTAGATTTGTAAAGCCCTGTTTTAGGGGTTTGGATTCTTCTGGTTAGGAAAAAAATAGAAATCTCAGATAACTTTTCTCACAACTTTCCTAACCTAAAGAATATCCGACCAGCCCTCTTTCTCCTGACAACTTCCTCCACAACATTCCCCACTACTTCATGTTTGCAAAGTGACCAGCAGGTGGCGATGTTGTAGCAAATCCATTCTTATTAACAGTACTTTTAACCCTTAATATCCTAGAATTAACAAAAAAATAATTAATATAAAACGCAAAAGTGCTTAGAATAGCACTCTCATCAATTTGACATCAACTTATTTTAAAGGTTTACTTATCCTTTAATATATGAACACATAGGGGCATAAGACTGGAGACGAACATCACCGGTGATGTTGCCTATAGCAACCAATCAGCGATTAGATTTTAATGGCTACAAGTTAAAAAAACAAAAGCAAAGATGTCATTGGTTAATATGGTGATGTTTGTCTACAGTGTTAATAAAAATGCCCCTAAATATAGAAAGGCAAGCAGCACACTTGGTGCACTGATACAAGTTACAGGTGCAATCCGGTACTTTATACAATCACAAAGCAGCCCTGTCCTTTATGCAACTGACCCACTAATACAGGAGAAATATCCTCCTCCATGCAAGTGATACAGTGTTACTGGAGCCTAATGCTCTTGTGTAAGACTGGGGATTATTTCAAGGAAAAGGGACATATTTTCTGTAATGAAACAACTGATATAACAGGGGCACTGGGCTCTTTTATAAGACTGCTACAGTGTTTCAGTAGGATGCAATGTGGCAGGAGCAGTATCTGCCTGCGCTACATTACCTATTTATATTCAGTGTAATGTAAGCAGCAGTGAGCCTTGCAGGGGGGTCCCTTGAAAGACTTGGGGTGCAGAGGAGCAATGCTACACAATATACTGCAAGAGAAATTGTAACAGAGATTGTATTGAGTACGGCTAACACCTGGTATCCAAGTGGCAAAGGCTTGACATAGACGTGTCATCTGTAACCCTTAAAGCTCCGACATAAAGAACCAAGGGAGAAGCAGGGATTTGGAGAGCTCTGTGGGGTACTGACGATGCTGCATATTCCATTGTTTCATGTTCTAAGCAAGCGTCGAGCCTTTTTTTCCGTGACATTGTAAAGTCACCTATTTAAATCAGTCTGGTACATCTCAGAGTTACTGTCGCACTGGGTTATGTTAATTAATTGAAGCTTTCTACAGCTCTATCTTTCTTCTCATTCTGAATTTGCACTTCATGCATTAGCTGTCATTTTCCCTTTGCCAATTTCAGCAGGGCTGCCTCTGCCTTCACTTAACAATATGTTCTCTAATAAAAAGTGCAATACGCCGTCACCTCCCTGCGCTGCTTGCATGGGAATCTCCTTAACTATAAGAAAGAAACTCTATGGGGCTGATTTACTAATCCATGAATCCGAATCCCGAATGGGAAAAAATCGGATTGGACACTTTTTCGTATTTTTGGCGATTTTTTTTCGTCACCGTCACGACTTTTTCGTAGCCGTTACGACTTGCGCAAATTGTCGTGACTTTTGCATAGCCATTATGACTTTCGTGAATTGTCGCGACTTTTGCATAGCCATTATGACTTTCGGAAATTGTCGCGACTTTTGCATAGCCATTACGACTTTCGCGAATTGTCGCGACTTTTGCATAGCCATTATGACTTTCAGAAATTGTCGCGACTTTTGCATAGCCATTATTTTTCGTATTGAGCGGCCGAAAAATTTGCGACAATTCGTGAAAAAGTTGCAAAACATTGTTCATTACGAAAAAAAACGCATTCTGTCGCTTTTCGGACGTTCGTGGATTAGTAAATGTGCCCCTATATGTTGTTAAAGCCAATTGGGTCTCCCAGTACAACTGCTGCTAAAAAGGGGTTAGTTAACCTTTAAGTCAACATTTAGGGGCAGATACAGGGTAAAGACACACGGAGCTACTTAGTAGCAGCTACTTGTCACGGCTACTAAACTCCAAAAAATCCCCTGCCATAGACAATACTGAGAATTGCCTCTGCTAAAACACACGTAGAGACAATTATCAGTATATGATCAGCATTGTCTATTTTAGTAGCCACAACAAGTAGCTGCTACTAGTAGCTCTGTGTCTCTTCACTCTTACTAAAACTTGTTTAACTTTTCTCATTTTTTTTTTATTGTTGAAAATTCAAATCTCCTTTAAAGGTAAAGTGCCCAGTTAATTTGTACTTTTTACCTTTCTAATGACATAGTGTATCCTGTTTGGTTAATGCATGGTTCCCCTACCTTTATATTTGCTGCAATAGCCGATGTACAGTCTTTTAGGTGCATCAACCCCGTGCTTTCTTCATTGTATCCTTTATGTTATTCATTTGAAAAAGTAAATTTAGTTATAACACAGTAAAAACTCCCTTTTGTTTGAAAACCCAATACAGAAAATACACCTTGATCGATCACCTTGTTCACCTTCCTTTTCTCTCCTCTTTCGCTAAACCTATCACTTATTCTTTCATATAACTGTATTTATATTATAGATTTACTTGCACTGCAGTTCCTTTGCCAGTAACATTCTAGTGCTTTATTGAGAAAAATTACATGTATACCTACATCTCAGTTCCGAGACTGAAAAGATTTGTAAATTATTAGCCTTCCTTCTCTATTTCCAGCCTGTAACTAAATTTGCTTTTTGGTTGTCAGGGATCACTGACCCAGGCAACCCAAAAAACCCAAACCTGGCATATTGTTTTAGAATATTCCTGTCTCCAGTTGTTAGGTGACTTAACCCCTTTTCGACATCTGTTGCAGTTGTAGCGTATATATCCTATATACCTGCATGCTTTCAGGGGTTGAAATGTAAATGTCGTTTTAACAGTAGAGGTGGAGAAAGTTACTAAGCAACTCAGTGTTAAGAATAGGAAATGTCAAGATTTTTTTTTTGTACTCGTCAACTGGATTTGTGTCTGCGTCAATGACAAGCTGACAAGGGGAAAGTTTCTGCATATAGGGATACGTCGTCTTAAAATACCTCAGTATATGCAACTGATAAATTCCTAAAATACTTTTGTGTGTAAGAATGAAATGTTGTTTGCCATTTACTGGCTCAATTCAGTGTCAAGCCTTGTGACAAGTTTACTTGGCCGGATACTTATGCAATTAGGACTTTCCCACTTCAGACTCTGCGTGTTTCCTCTCTGTGCCATTATTGTTATTTTACATTAAAGAAGCTACAATTTTAATGTAAACAATTGCCCTTTCCTTATTTAAAGAGTTTTGTTAGTGGCCTTGTTGGACGCAGATTGCTTTGGCTCACTTCTATAAGCTTTATTGTCTGAAGAAGAAGGTCTCTATGTTGGCCACATTTTTGTAGGAGGAGAAGCCTGCCTTTGTCCTGGAGCCATTCTCCATGCCTCTTGGGTTCCTGAACATGTTTCTGCTGTTTTCAGGGTATGTTGCCATACCACTCTACCCATACCTCCCAACATTTGAGAAATGTAAAAGGGACAAATGGAATTTTTTTAACCACGCCCATTTTTCCGACCACATCCCCTAAATGCCACTCTCATTTTACAAAATTTGCCTGGTTATGTAAAGTTTAAACACATTTCTGGGGGTCTTGTTTTATATGTTGTTACCAAGAGACCTGTTTAGCTTATTAGTTACAGTTGTATCTAAGTGCAGGTGTTGCTTGATAAGATTTCTGGGCTCTCTGCCAAAAGCTACTTATTTAATTAAGTTCGAGGAACATTGTATCTTTTTTTAGCATTCAGTGCAGGAGATCAAAGGAAAATGTGTAACGTTTCAGTAAGAATCTGGGACTTCAGTCTGAGCTGTTAAAATCGGGACTGTGAGAATCAGGACAGTTGGGATGTATGCTCGACCCACCATAAGAGTTCCATAGGTTCCATAGAAAGTCACTATTCCTGGGGGCTGTATGGGCCTCTATTTAAAATGCCAGGGCTTAGTCTGAATCTTAGTTCGGGCTTGGACCAAATGTGGGCATTTGGCTTATTTGGCAAGGTCACTAAATGAGTGGATTTTAACCAGATGTTGCCGGTAACACACTGTGACAAAGCAGCATGATCCAGTCGTTTGGCACACAGTCTGGGGTGCTAGTTTCATTCCAGCTGTGGCACTTTGTGTGTATTTGTGTGTACTGTGTTTTGTCTGGGTACTTTGGTTCCCTCTTGCACTACAGGCAGGTTAATTGCCCATAGTATGTGAATATGATAGGGACCATAGACTGTAAGCTCCACTGGGGCAGGGACTGATGTGAATGATGTAGAATCTCTGTTAAGCTCTGCGGGAATATGTGGTCACTGTAACTGTTATATATAATAAGGGAGACCCTTTTGGCAGAGGATGTAATCCCCATGCTTACCTGAGTGTTTTCTGAGCTGTCTCATGGATATCACTCACACAGGGCATCAGGAGGGCCACATACATATATACACAACTTAGTCTGGAGGCGCACAACCAGCAGCTTTTATTTGCCTGTGTAGGACCACCTTAATGCCACTTTGATTGCAGTTTGTGGAAAGGTGGCAGTCTTTGCTATGGAACGTTGAATGTTCTTATGAACACACTGAACTTTTTAATTATGCTAATTATTGAGCAGCTAGTTGTGAGATATATATATATATATAGCCAACTGTCAGGGGAACTCATTTTATTAATCATCCTTTGCAGTTTAGTCTTTTGTTTTGTTTCATCATAGTGACAGTTCCCCTTTCAATACTGTACGTAGCATAACTGGGAATTATGAGTGGGGAGTCATTACCTGATGGAAGTGTAGCTTTCAGCTCTCATTCTAAGCAAGAGGAGGATCAGTTTGCTGGAATAGGTCTATCTGCCTGTAAAGTGACGTTGTCATGTATTGCTCATGTTTATACACAACATCCATTATACAAACACTCAGATTCCATTCTGCATTAGGGGGTGCTTCTCATTTACGGACAACTCCATTAAAGATGATTCTATTTTTTTTCTCTTGGATTGCAGTGACAGTTACCCTTTCAAGACTGTTGGTAAAATTAAAGGGGATGTGAGCTTAAAAAATAAAAATGAAAGAATGTAATGCTCATGGTCATTTGTAAATATATCTACAGTTGATAGCAGTATAGATATGGGCACCTATTATCCAGAAAGCTCAGGCCTGCGGTTTTCCGAATAAGGAATCTTCCCGTAATTTAACCCAGTAGGATTGTTCTGCCCCCAATAAGGGGTAATTATATCTTAGTTGGGATCAAGTACAGGTACTGTTTTATTATTACAGAGAAAAAGGGAATCATTTAACCATTAAATAAACCCAATAGGGCTGTTCTGCCCCCAATAAGGGGTAATTATATCTTAGTTGGGATCAAGTACAGGTACTGTTTTATTATTACAGAGAAAAGGGAATCATTTAACCATTAAATAAACCCAATAGGGCTGTTCTGCCCCCAATAAGGGGTAATTATATCTTAGTTGGGATCAAGTACAGGTACTGTTTTATTATAACAGAGAAAAGGGAATCATTTAACCATTAAATAAACCCAATAGGGCTGTTCTGCCCCCAATAAGGGGTAATTATATCTTAGTTGGGATTAAGTACAGGTACTGTTTTATTATTACAGAGATAAAGGGAATCATTTAACCTTTAAATAAACCCAATAGGGCTGTTCTGCCCCCAATAAGGGGTAATTATATCTTAGTTGGGATCAAGTACAGGTACTGTTTTATTATTACAGAGATAAAGGGAATAATTTTTAAAAATTTGAGTTATTTGATTATAATGGAGTCAATGGGATATGGCCTTCCTGTAATTCAAAGCTCTCTAGATAATGGGTTTCCAGATAACAGATCCTCTACCTGTATCTGTCTATCCCTTTCTGTTTCCTGTCATGGTGGTTCTTACTTGTGAAACAATGGGCCAGATTCAGTTTAGGGCTCTGGTACACGGGGAGATTAGTCGCCCGCGGCAAAACTCCCTGCTCGCGGGCGACTAATCTCCCCGAGTTGCCTTCCCCCTGCCATCCCACCGGCGAACATGTAAGTCGCCGGCGGGATGGCAGGCGCGGCGGCGCGATTTCGCGCAAATCGCCGAAAAAGACTCGCGAGGCTTTTTCGGCGATTTGCGTGAAATCGCGCCGCCGCGTCTGCCATCCCTCCGGCGACTTACATGTTCGCCGGTGGGATGGCAGGGGGAAGGCAAATCGGGGAGATTAGTCGCCCGCGAGCAGGGAGTTTTGCCGCGGGCGACTAATCTCCCCGTGTACCAGAGCCCTTAGTGAGAAAACTGATGGATGAGATTCAGTTTGAATGCAATTGAATTCAGAGAAACTAATCTCCCAGTTTATCACATAGAAAACTTCATTGAAGTCTATGGGAAAAAAACTGGAACTGAATTAGGAGTAAAGTTTTTTGTCCTCAAATTGAATTTCCAAGCATTTTCTGGTGATAAATCGCTTTTCTCATGTAACTGAATGTGGCCTTATGTAGCATAAGCTAGCTGATAATTAAACTAACTGCAAATATCTTATCCATTAATCCATTACAATGAAAGTATATTGGAAAGCTGGTAAGATTTCCATTTTCTTTAATAAGGCAAATGTTTGGTTGTTGATATCTCCTTTAGATGGTGTTTTTTCTGAGGTAGCGGTTTTTTTTTTTACTTCAATAGGCATTAGTACATGTGCGTGATGTCACTTCTGGGTACGGGGAAAAAAACGCTTGGTGCCATGCTGACGCGCGCCGCAGGGTCTCCCGGGTTCTCTAGTCTCCAGGTTGGCAGCTCTGCACACATATAAGTACATTCTGTGTTAGGGTGTGCTACAGCTTTAGGGTGAAGACACACTGAGCTACTAGTAGCAGCTTCTTTTTCATGACTAATAAATGGCAGAAAATCCCCTGCCATAGACAATACTGAGAATCTGCTAAAACACACATAGAGGCAATTATCAGTAAATGATCAGCATTGTCTATTTTATCAGCCACCACAAGTCACTGCTACTAGTAGCTCTGTGTGCCTTCACCCTTAAAGGAGAATGCAAGTCAAAATTTAAAAAGCATACTGCCCAATAGTCCTCCTGTTGTTTAGTAAAAACGCCACACTTTTGGCTCACCTAATCAAATATTTACTCAGTCACACTTACTTCACATTTTCTAGAACAGGCAGCCATCTCTAAAAAGGTATTCTCCCTTCCTTTCCCTCCTTGCTTCATACTGCACATGTGTTTCATTCCCTCCCCCCCCCACCTCTGCCAGATCCGCTTCTGATTGGTTGGTAGGCATGTGTAGCTCAGAACAGGAGACAGGATCAAGTTACACACATGCTCAGAGAATAGGACGGCTGCCGCTGGCACCTACAGGAAGGGGAGAGAGATTTCAGTGATGTCACTGTAGGCTTCACACTGCTGTAGGCTGCCAGCACCATATCTCAGAGAAGCAAGCAGGGATCTGGGAATTTAGATATGCAGTAAGTACTTAAAAAGAATGCCTTTAGACTTACTTTTAATTTATATTAACCTTTCATTGTGGCTGTGTTGGCATGCAAAGGGTTTGCTAAGGTGAGGCCCTGATACAGAAAGCTTTTGGCAGAGTCATACATTTAATGAATGATTTTAGTTCTTGTGCTGCAGAGCGATGTATTTTTGGCCTCTGCAGTGCTGGTTAATTATTTAATGTAATATATATTACTAGGAAAAGAGAACTGAAGTGTATGTCTGATATTCAAGTGTGTCCTCCTCTAATGGAACACAGTTTCAATTGACTTTGGTTTCTGTAAAACTGACATTTGCAGTGTATGGACCTTAGTTACCGTACCCAAATGCTGGGGGTAAAAACTATCATGAATAAAACCTGTTATGTAGAAACATCCAAAAACCGTCATGCTATTTCCCATATAGGTTACAGCCAGTTGTTGCCTGAGGCACAGGCAGATTAAATCACTTAACAAAGGTCAGAAAGTGCAGAGCTCAGTCACTTAAAGGGATTTTGTCATGATTTTATGGTAAACTTGTTAATTCTAAATTACACTGTTTACATAGCAAATAATTCACTCCACCATTTAAAATGTTATTCTTGAACCAACAAATATTGGTGTGTAGGTGCCAGTGCATTGTGCCTGAGTTACACATCTTACACATTAGAACTGCTTTCAGGTAACCTATTGTTTCTCCTACTCCCATGTAACTGGAGGAGTCCCAAGCCGGACTTGGATTTTTTACTATTGAGTGCTATTCTGATACCTACTGGGAGCTGCTATCTTGCTCCCTTCCCATTGTTCTGCTGATCGGTTGCTGGGGGGGGGTGAAATATAAAAAAATCTGTGCTTTTGAAAATCAGATTACAATGCAGAATTCTGCTGGAGAAGCTCTATTAACTGATGGGTTTTTAAATTACAGTATTCCTTTAAATCCATTAAAAATATCAATATAATACAAACCCCATAGGTTTGATACATTTGATACAAAACCTGTACAAGGTTTAGCAACTGAACCAATGTTGGAAAAGAAATAAGATTTCTTTTAACTTGCTGGCTTATTCCCTGAACACCCAGGTTTATCTGCTTCCTGCAGTCCGATGGCTCTTTGGATCACATGTTGCGTTCCCTTCATATCTATGGAGTCCATTATCCTTTTAGATTAAAAGACAAATCCAGTTGGAGAAAGCTTGCATGTTCATGAGGGATCAGTAGGAACTAAAAATGTTACACCTTATTTCCATGACACGGACATTCAAGTATGTGGGTATACCTTTTTTTTCTTGAGCAACCCAAATTAAGTTTTAAAATCAGCTTAACAACTAAAAAAGTGGCTAAGAACCAGATATGCACCTAGAAAGGCAATTAGCATTATTTAAGGGGTCATGGAGACCCATTTTGCATCCTGACTCAAAGGTAAAGAATCCCTGGCTTACAGTGTGCTGAGGGGGCTGCCATATTGCTTGTCTCAGTAAGTAAAAGCACCCCTAAGAGTCAGGAGAATGTAAACAGACACAGGGTATAGGGTAAAAATCCAACTATAAAAAAAATAGAGATATAGGATCCATTGTCCAGCAACATGTCATCTAGAAAGCTTAATATTACCGGAGGGCCATCTACAATAAAGTCCATTTTAATTAAATAATATAATTTCCTTTTTCTCTGTAATAATAAAACAGTGCCTTGTACTTGATCCCGACTAAGATATAATTAAGGTAAAACAATCCTATTGGGTTTATTTTATGTTTGAATGTTTTTGAACAGACTTGAGGTGTGGGGATCCAAATAATGAAAAGATCCTTTATCCGGAAGACCCCAGGTCCTGAGCATTCTGGATAACAAGTCTGATACCTGTACAATGTGCATTCAATAAGCAAGGGAAAACCTGTTGCCCTTCAAATGTTTCTGAATAACAACTCCCACCTAGGCTTACATATATTGCCCTCAGTGGAATGTTTTTTTTTGTTTTTTTTTTGCAAAAGGTTATATTTTTCATTTAAATGTATTGCTGGGAAGGCGTTGCCATTCCTGAACCATGAGGTAGCACTTCTGTACCTCGGAAGTGATACATTAGATTCTGTTAGGCTCCCCTATAATTCATGGTTTGCTAAACAGACTCTAAAATAGCAAATGCTCTGGAGAGCAAACAAGAAACGGATAAGCTTTATAGCTGTAACCGCAAGAACTCAAAATACCCCAAAATACAGACTTGACTTTTCCGTGAAGTCGTTTTCTAGTAAATTTCCTCTCTAATGAAATAAAGATTCCTTTAATTGCTCTCCAGGGAAGGGAAGAACACAAACATTTCTTCTCCAAACTTTCTCATTTTATGTGTCCGGAGAGTGTGCAGCAAATCTGTTCACTAATCTCTCCAAATCACCTCGGCACAACATAGAGAATCGGTGATTGCTGTGCCATTGTTTCTAAGGTATGAAAATCTTCACTTACAGTAATAGGCTCCTAGGAACAGCGCCATCTGCTGCCACCTTTCACATTATAAATCAAAGAAATATCAGGTGGGCAGTGACTTCCATTACTGGCATTCTGGATAACAGGTCCCATACCTGTAATGTAAACTTTATAATTCACATAACATTGTCAGCAAGCTTGTATGCGTTATTTTATACAGACAGAGTAGAGTGTATGAGATAAGGGTAAGTTCGCCTTCAAATTAACTTTTCGTATGTTAGAGATCTGTTCTAAGCAATTTGATCTTTTTGGATTCTAATTTTTGAAATATTACCTTTCCAAATCAGCCTTTTTAGTCTGCAACTGCAAATGGTATCTGGTTGTCAGAATTATGACCATGACCAAAAACAACAGACCACAGGCCTTGAAAGAGAATAAAGGATATAATCGCTAGGTGCCCCAGTGATTATAATTGCTAACCAGATTATATTTTGTGGCCAGCATGAATAAACTTTGATACTAATCTCTGAAGGCATATGGGCTTTTCCATTCTCTAGTGGATTCGCTCTGTAAAGGAAAGGTAATTTTTGTAGGTCAGTAGCTGTGTCATCTTTGTAGGTCAGTGCCGAATCTGAACGTGTTGATAGACATATGTGAGTTTCATTCCATTAGACCTGAATTGTTATAGGACAGGGATAGGTGTTGGCAGGGTGGCACCCCTATCATATTAAATTACTAACCCTTTTGCCTTTTTTATTTTGGTGCAAGGGATGCCTGGAAGAGAAGGGTGAGATGGACTTGGTTAGAGAGAGAAGTAACATCACTCTACACTGGTGCAATCTTTTGTTTATTGAGCCAGATACACCACACAGAACATTTTGGGGGCTCTACATCTCCCTTCATCAGGTTGCATTAGTGAGCTAGCTAATTATGTAACATGACGAAGGAAGGTGTAGACCGGGAAGCATATATATTTGAAGAATATGTGCTTTCCAAAAATACTTTTGTATATAAGGGTGAGATGGAGCAGCGGTGCTGCAAAATATTGAACCAGGGGTGGTGCAGTTATTTCTTAAGGACAATGACAGACGAGGAGATTAGTTGCCAGCGATGCAGGAAACCTACAGATTATTGTTGGAGGGAAAACATATTTGCCACTTTGGCTTTCCGAAGTCACCCGAAGATTCCTTGTTAAGCAAGCGATGCATGTTTTCCCACTGGCGATCTACAGTGGGACGACATTTGGAGAAGGTTAGTTTAGAGATTTATCACAGGCAACTCATCTCATTGTTTGCCTTTGGCCTTCGAGAAGTGTGTAATTGGATAGGGGGTGTCTAACTTATTAGCAATTTTTTAATGTAAGATTACTATTTACTTATAAAATGAAAACCGAGTTCAATCTCCAAAAGAAGATGGAATCTTATCCTTGGGCTAATGAGCAGCAAGAAAAGATAATTCTAAGCAACTTTCCACTATCACTATATTACAATTTTGTAGTGCTTTAAAAGTTATTTGTAAATGTAATTGCTATTGAGAGCAATTCTTGTTTATCCTGTTTAATTCCTGTTTATGGTTTTTTAAACAATGTTGCAAAAGTCAGTCTCATCCAGTAAGACAGGTCTGTCAGTCTGCTGCCTTGTGTTAAAGGAGAATGCAAGTCAAAATGTAAAAAGCATACTGCCCAATAGTCCTCCTATTGTTTAGTAAAAACGCCACACTTTTGGCTCACCTAATCAAATATTTACTCAGTCACACTTACTTCACATTTTCTAGAACAGGCAGCCATCTCTAAAAAGGTATTCTCCCTTCCTTTCCCTCCTTGCTTCATACTGCACATGTGTTTCATTCCCTCCCCCCCTCCTCTCTGCCAGATCCGCTTCTGATTGGTTGGTAGGCATGTGTAGTTCAGAACAGGAGACAGGATCAAGTTACACACATGCTCAGAGAATAGGAAGGCTGCCGCTGGCACCTACAGGAAGGGGAGAGAGATTTCAGTGATGTCACTGTAGGCTTCACACTGCTGTAGGCTGCCAGCACCATATCTCAGAGAAGCAAGCAGGGATCTGGGAATTTAGATATGCAGTAAGTACTTAAAAAGAATGCCTTTAGACTTACTTTTAATTTATATTAACCTTTCCTTGTCCTTTAAGGTGGCCATACACATAGCAATTCCGATTGTGGAGGTAGAAACAATAGCAATTCTACCTTCTTCTGTCGATTCAGCCCTGAATGCAGATTTTGTTCGGGCGCCTTCAGCGGTGCCCAATCAAAATCTTTTAACCTGGGTGATCGACTCGTTGATCCGCCATACACGCACCAAATATCGTATGAAACGAGGTTTCATACAATATCATCGGTGCGTGTATGGCCGACTTTACACTATTTCAAGGGCAGAAAATGACAGACATTTGTATATATACAAATAACTTAAAAACCTTTACTAATTTGACATTAGAATTAATTACTGTTGCAAAGTTGCTTAGAATTATATTTTTAGGGTTGATGTGGGGGGGGGGGGGGGGGGGGTGCAACAGGGTCAGGGCAGGCATAGCCAAGATGCACCTGGGTCACTGTGGATGCAGATTGGCATATCTGTTACTTAATTTTGGGTGGGGTCATAGAGACCCAAGCTAAACATCATGGGGACCCATGTTTAGTTCCTGGCCCATAGGGTATGAATTCATAAGACTTACACGAGGAGCAGCCTGGTTTGGCATATAGCTGGAGTTTACAGAGACAGGTGGTGCCCACTGTGAGGTGGAGCTGTTGATTGACAGTTTATTGGGAGGTTTTAGTCAGATGACTGGCTCTACATATGCAGTAGTGATCCGCACAAAGGAAAAGCAATAAAAAGCTTTTTATTCATCCTTGCCAAAATAAGGCTTTATCAGCCATCTCCCAGAGCTGAGTCACTTCTCATCATGCATGGTATTTAAAGCCCTATAAAGATATTTTATTCATTTTGAAGATAGCTATGCCTCTGATGAAGTGGTTGCCGGCAGGCAATATCCCTGTGCCAGTCACTAACTATATGGCTGTGCTGTACCGGCGGAGGTCTCGTGCCTGTGGCTTTAACTCCCGAGTAGGCGCACTGTGAAGTCTCTGCTCGGCTTTGATCTTGCACTTTCCTTCAAGTGACCTTTGCTGACAGAGAATTTTGTTTCTGTCTAATCCATCTGAGACTATGCAGTCCTTTAGGGCCTCGCTTGCTCTTTCTAGTTCAAAGCCATGCTAATTCACTATGCAATTTTCATTGTAAATATTACACAGCGGAGCCATTTTGTTCTGTGAAAGCATCAGGGCCCGGTTCTCCCTCCAGCACTGGAAGGGTTACGGAAATTACACTCATATGAACATCCTCAACTTCACAGACCAATATACATATTTTAGCCTCAAAAGTCATTTTTTTGCATGAGCTATAACTATATAGAGATGTGTATAGAGAGCGGCTTGTGGGTTTGGCCCTGGCGTCTGTCAGATACAAGCAACTCCAATAATGTATAGTGCAGAGGGATGGGGGGCAGGTTCAATTCCTTAGTTGTAAGGATTTGCTATAAACATTCAGGTATAGGATCAGTTATCCGGAAACCCGTTATCCAAACTACAGAAGGGCCTTTTCCTATGGACTCAAATAAATAAAGAAACTTTTCTTTTTCTCTGTAATAATAAATCAGTGCCTTGTACTTGATCCCAACTAAGATATAATTACCCCTTATTGGGGGCAGAACAGCCCTATTGGGTTTATTTAATGGTTAAATGATTCCCTTTTCTCTGTAATAATAAAACAGTACCTGTACTTGATCCCAACTAAGATATAATTAATTCTTATTGGAGGCAAAACATTTTTTTTTAATGACTAATACTATGGAGAATGATGAAATTATCCCAAAAAAAACCCAGGTCCGAAGCATTCTGGATAACAGGTCCCCAACCTGTATCTGAGAATAACTTGTCTGCAGTCTGAGCTTCTTGCACTAGGTATGTCACCCTTGTCATGGTGGGCAGGTTTGCTGGGGTCATTGCCTAGACTTAGTGAGGCTCATTTATCAACACTGGGCAAATTTGCCCATGGGCAGTAACCTAAAGAAACCAATGAGTGATAGGCTTTTTCTGCAGGCAGAACAACGAATGAAACATTTTGATTGGTTCCCATGGGTTACTGCCCATGGTCAAATTTGCCAAGTGTTGATAAATTACCTCCAATAGTATGCCTATCTGATTTCATACAAAGATTGCACAAGCATTCTGTGGCTTTGGATTAACAAATAAGGCCCTTATGTACATCTGAGTTGTGTCTTACTAGAAATGAGTCCGTGTGGGGCAGCAAGCTGTAGGCGTAGGCGATTTATTGAGGCCATATGGGCAGCCGTTTGGCATATCATTGCTGTAGGTGCCCCATGCCTTTGCACAACATCCCTAAAAATATCAAATATGTTTACCCTAACCACTAACTCGAATACCATATGTTTACTTTTTAAGGTCGCTCTATCAGAGAAAGAAGACTTGTGGACCCAGTGAATAAAAACACACATGAATATCAGCTCGGCCACATCCCTACAGAATGGGAGGGTAATTATCATCTTGGTCTTACTCACAAACAGAACAGTTATATATTTGTTAAGAGGATGTAAACAACCCCCCCCCCCCCAAAAAAAGTCCAAAAATGCATTTCTAGGCAACTTTCCAATATATATGCTAATTAGAAAGTTTTTTAAGTTATTTGTAAATGTTAAATGAATTTAAAGCAGCAATTTTCTCTCATTTTCCACATTCTTGATAAATTGTCCAAAGATTCTCCCTGTGTGCCCCAATAATTTGTTTTCTGTACCCGAAGATAACCAAGCAAGGACCAGGTGGGTTTTGCCTATGTTACAGGGGTAGTTCACCTTTAAATTATACTTTTAGTGTGATGTAAATGGTGCTTTTTGGCACTTTTGGAATTGGTATTCGTTTTTTGTTTTTTCAGCTATTTAGCTTTCTGTTCAGCAGCTCTTCAGTTTAGTATTTCAGCAGCTATCTGCTGGCTAGGGTCTTATTTACCTTAGCAACTAGACAGTGGCTTTAATGAGAAACTGGAATATGAGTGGAAGAGAGACAGGATAGAAAGATAAGGAATAAAAAGTAACAATATGGATAAAATTGTAGCCTCACAGAGCAATAGTTCTTGGCAGCTGAGGTCAGTGACCCAATTTGAAAGCTGGAGAGAGGCAGAAGAAGACTGCAAATAATTAAAAAAAACTATAAGAAATAAATAATGAAGACCAATTGCAAAGTTGCCAGAGACAGTCCATTTCTGCACAGTGCATGAAACACAAAGTGTAAAAAGATAAATATGCACAGGTATGGGACCTGTTATCCAGAATGCTCTGGACCTGGGGTTTTCCAGATAAGGGTTTTTTTCTGTAATTTGGATCTCCATACCTTAAAGCTGGCCATACATGCACCGATAATATCGTACAAAACCTTGTTTCGTACGATATTCGGTGCGTGTATGGCAAGTCGGAGAGTCGAGCGATATTGCAGGAAGCTGCTGATATCGGTCGACTCGCCAATCGGCCAGGTCAAAAGATTTTGATCGGGCGCCATAGAAGGCGCCTGAGCAAAATCTGCTGTTAGGGCTGAATCGGCAGAAGGAGGTAGAAATCCTATTGTTTCTACCTCCTTATCTGCCGTTTCAGCCCTGAAGGTTAGTGGCGGGTCTGACGATCTTTCGTGCGACTGATGGTCGCACGAAAGATCGCAGATCACCATGTGTGTGGCCACCTTTAGTCTACAGAAAAAAAATGTAAACAAAACAATAGGGTTGTTTTGCCTCTAAAAAGTATTAATTATATTTTAGTTGGGATCAAGTACAAGGTACAGTTTTATTATTACAGAGAAAACATAAATATGATTTTACATTTTGGATTATTTTATTAAAATGGACTGTATGAGAGATGGCCTTCCAGAAATTCAGAGTTTTCTGGATTATGGATCCCATACCTGTATAGAAACACAAGCAGGTGGCTTACAAGCTCAAATGAATACATGCAATGTGCAATTAAGCAAATTTCATGTGATGAGCCATTGTGCCTTCCCTTGCTGTGTGTGTGGCTGTGCCCATCAACTCTGTGTTGCCTGTTGCCAGCTTGCAAAATCCAAACCTTTTCTCTGTTTCTTCCAATATTCCGCCTCTGAGATACACTCTGGAAAATGATTGCACTGGGGCTCTCGTTCTGATTGGTCAGCTACTGTATATTATGATAGAATACTTCATTTAGCACCTTCTCCTCCTCCTCTTTGTGTTAGCAGTGCTCCTGAAAGCATATCCGTCATCCCCGGTGCCTATGGAGATTTAGAGAGTGCCTTTTACTGCCTTGCCCGATCCATCCATTTCTATTTCCTGTAACATTTAGTGATTAATGGCAGTTTTAATTTGCATGCTCACTTCTGCGCTCATTAAAGTGTATTATGTGCCAGTAGGAGTATTAAAGTTCAGTAGAAATCTCATGCATACTAATCAAAATGCAAATAAGGACTGATGAAAGAAGGCTAGGGTCTAAAGGTATGAAATGGCCAGTAATCTTCGGAAGGCCTGCTTAGGCAAATGTAGCATTGTATAGAGCCTGTTCCTTATATCACTGGGAGAAGGGAGGCTAATTAACTTCTGTCTGACAGAACTAAAATCTCTCCCTGAAGAGATAATAGGATGTGTGCTTCTGGGGGAATATGCTGTATTTAGTACATTGAATATTTGCATGTTTACATGTGGCAGGTTGCAGCCAAACAAAGCAGTACCCTAAATGGGCTTAAACTGGAATAAAGCCTAAAAAGAGAATATGACTTGGAATGTTGCAAGCTCCAAATTAAAAACAGTACCTTAAACTTGATCCCAACAAATATATAATGAATCCTTATTGGAGGCAAAAAGTCCTCTTGGGTTTATTTAATGTTTAAATGATGTGGAGTGGGGGGGAGATCCAGATTATGGAAAGATCTCTTATCTGGAAAAACCAGAGTGGCAGAATAGGTTGTGTTTCTTTGCAATGAGCCAGGAAGCTGTATGGCACATTTTATTCTTTAATAATTCCTCATAAACAGTAATTCATATTTGTCTTTCTATCGCGTTGGCCATTTCACTCATTATGAGGAATCTCTAGCTGTAGTACATGCATTTTATTACAGATTCTGGCCTTACAATTATCTCTTCCCACCTTACTTTAATTTGCCCTTTTGTCTAAATCACTTCTTGTGGGAAAATTCAGTATAAAAGTATGGATTCATTATCCAGAAAGCTCTGAATTACAGAAAGGGCATCCCCCACAGACTCTATTTTTAGCAAATAATTCTAATTTTTAAAAATGATTTTCTTTTTCCCTGTAATAATAAAACAGTACCATGTACTTGATCCCAGCAAAGTTAGATTTAATTCTTACTGGAGGTAATACAATCCAATTGGGTTTATTCAACGTTAAATGATTTTTTAGCTGACAAAATATGCTGATCTTAAGTTCAGAAAACCAAAGGTCCTGACCATTCTAGATAACAGGTCTCATATTCAGTCTGTGTATTGCAGATCGACGAGACAACAGATATCGCAAAGGCTGCGGATATCGGTCTCGTCGATTGGGCGGTTGGCGCCCGAGCAGAACCTGTGTTTAGGGCTGAATTGTCAGGCGGAGGTAGAATACCTGACGATTCAGCCCTGAAAGTCAGTGGGAACGAACGTTGGGCGTAGGAAAAATCATAATTGCTACGTGTATGGCCACCTTAAAGCAGCAAAAAACCCAGAGCATTTCCTGTCTCTAAATCTGTCTGCAAGGTTATAGGATTGGTTACAGAGTGGTCACTGCCAGACACAATATCATATGTCATATTCTGCCTAAGTTCTACTACACTTATCCAGTTTCTGAGGATCTTAAACAAAATTGGGATCCCTAAAGTGGACCCCCCCCCCCCCATTTAGACTTTCTAGAAACACTACATTATCAGCAGAGGATGCAGGATCATTGAGAGATCCCATGGAAAGGAAAATGGTCTCTGTATTAAAAACAAAAAAGATTTTCAAAGCTCCTAGCTATCGGTCGCTGCCTGCAGTACCCTTTGGCTTCACAATTGGTCTGGAGACACAGAATAAAAAATAGACTGCACTAACATTTACAGGCTGTTAGCTCTTCGGTTCAGAGCTCAAAGAATTCATAGCAGATGTTATGGGTGGCAAAGGCATCTTTTTACATTAGGGCAGGAAAACCAAATGTGAACGTCACAAAATAAACTACCATCATAAGTCCTGGAGCTATGGTGGTAGGCAGACCATTAAGGAACCAGTCTCAGTCCAACAGAAGGTTTCAGTCCTCTTGGCAACCACAACAAAAATTAATCAGGAAAATGCCGCCAGCCAAAGGCCAGGGTTCCTGATACCTTTCCATCAAGAACCTCCCCAGGTAGGATGCCAGTTGACTAACTTTTTGCATGTCTTAGACATTATAGCCCATGGCTACAAATTTCATTCTTAAACAGACCCACACTTAACAGATATGTCCCTCCAACAATGCCCGCCCTAGACCACAAGAGACAGGCTCTGCAGGTCATCATCAAAGACCTCCTACTTACAAAAGTTATCACCCCAGTTCTTCCCAATTCACTGCTTCACAGCCTACTATTCCTTGTTACAAAAAAGATGGAGGTTATTGGCTAGTATAGTGGGGATCCCTTCAAAAGTCAAATTGCTCCAGCATACTTACATGTCAAAGATAGACATAAGATGCACACCTACATGTTCCTATTCACTAAAACCTCCAACACTTCCTGAGGTTTGCAGTTGGCAGCCATCCCTTTCAAATCCAGGCTCTGCTATTTGGACTAACTTCAGCCCCAGGACTTTTTTCCAAGGTGCTCAACATCCCCTTGGCAACCATGAGGGTCAAAGGCATTCCAGCCACAACATACCTAGACTATATGGAAACACTTTGGCACTACTTAAACATTTGCACACTCATTGAGGGCAACCAAACCATCGTTATAGCCCCTTATTGGCCCAGAAAGGCCTGATTTGCAACAAACTTCCCAAACCTCCTATCCTAAGGCCCAACCAGGGCAGACAATATTCAAAATATAAATTTGACATCCTGGCTCTTGAAACCCAAATCTGGTGTAGCAAATGATTTTCACAGTCTATTATAGAAGTCTACTATAGAATATAGAAAACCATCTTAGACTGGATTTAAGCCCACAACATCAAATTTTCAGTTGGTCAATCAATTCACATCATAGACTTTCTTCAGGACGGGGTTACTTTAGGCCTAAGTATTTCAGCCCTCACAGAACAAGTCTCCGCACTCTCATTACTATTTCAAACACAATGGGCATTAAGGCCCGTGGTGTGACAATACTTCCAAGCACTACTGAGGCTACATCCACCACACAAGTTACCGTTAGCAACGTGGGACCTAAATTTGCTCCTAAACGCTCTTAAAAGACCTTTGTTCGTTTTTCACCAGGACAAAGCTGTCCTTAGCACTTGCCAAAGGTTACTTCAACATTCCACATTAACTAAAAAATCAAAGTTTTTGTCCAAAACCTTCCAACCGAAAAGAGGTTGCCTTAAATAAACTTGATGTGGTAAGAGCTATGAAGTTCTGCCTATCCAGAACCTCAAACTTTAGGAAAACAGACTCCCTGTTTGTTATATTTTTGGTGCCAAAAGAGGCCTAGCAGCTTCTAAATCCACTTTGTCACATTGGATAGTTCAGGCAATTGCACAGGCTTACATTTCATCAGGCAGAGAGGCACCGTTACGCTTAAAAGCCCACTCCCCAAGGAAATGAAGTTTGTTGTGGGCGTCGCACAACCAGGCACCTCTTGACAGGATTTGCAAAACAGCCACATGGAGTTCACTTCACACATTTTTCAGATTTTGCAAATTGGATATTTTAGCATCTGATGCAGAACAGATCAGATAGGCCTGTACTATCAGTACAGCATCCCACCCATTGGTCAAAACTGACCAGAAGGTTGGAGACACAGAAAGAGGAGGAAAATGAAGGCTTCCTTAGTTTGTGTGTGTATATATATACACTTTGGAGGAGGAATTGGCCTAGAGCAGTGGTCCCAAACCAGTGGCTCGTGAGCAACATGTTGCTCACCAACCCCTTGGATGTTGCTCCCAGTGGCCTCAAAGCAGGTCTTCATTTTTGAATTTCTGACTTGGAGGCACTGCCAAACAGAATCTCCTGTAGTCCGCCAGTTCACATTGGGCTACTAAATAACCAATCACAGCTTTTATTAGTCACCCACGAGGGACTTTTTTCATGCCTGCGTTGCTCTCCAACTTATTTTAAATTTAAATGTTGCTCACGGGTAAAAAAGGTTGGGGACCCCCTGGCCTAGAGGTTAAGTTTGAGTCCCATGGGAGAAAAGCACTATATATAAATGATTACCTTTCCTTTTACTTGTGCCCCAGTACCTTTAAAATGTCAGCATTTTTTCCCATTCTGCCATATAAATGTCTTTGCCTTTGTAGCTCAGTAGAATGTGTCCTGGTTCCTACTGAAGCAAAGTATTGGAATGTATCCAGATTCTGCATGGAGATTGGCTAATTCCTTGTATATGATTTATATTGTTCACAAAGCTCCCATAGTCTCTGAAAGCACACTAGTAAATAACAATCAGGTAATGGGAGCTATTAGGGAAGGTTTTTAGATACTACTGGGAATTTCCCAGACAGGGATAAACATTTTTTAAAGATGTTAAAAATTCATTAATGGACCATTTGTATAAGGTGGAAAATATAAAATCTTCAGAGAATTATTGTGTTTGTGCTTGAAGATGCACACAGCTCTAAAAGTTGTGTTTGTGTTTGGCACATTTCCCTGCCACCCTTGCTCTCTTTCTCTCTGGCTTCTCCCTGCTTATAATGGCTTCTTTTCTCTTGCAGCCTGGATCAGAGGCAAGCGGAAAAATCCTCCGACAGTCGAGGTGAGGAGAATAACGTGAATAACCAGCATCCAGTCTTTTATTGTAAGCTGTTCAATTATCAAATTTCATCCCATTTCCTAGGGAGTGGATGGAGATCACAGGACAGCATGTCAGGAGTAGTTGTGGGTTCTGTTACCCAGGGAATCATAAAAATGGAAAACAGTGGAGTCTTGCATGTCATTGTTTGTTTGTTTTCTATGTTCTCTCAGTAAAAGGATTTTTGCTAATTGGCTCATCGTAGCAATTAGAATTTTTATCACTACTTCTTGAGTATCTCATACTAATTAATGATACATCTCTTTCAGTTACATGGGGAATATTTATATTTAAGTGGGGGTAGGACAGTGATTAAACCATTTTGATTATCTTCCACCTTCATTTTCAACAGTGCAACATCCTACATCTTCCTGTAGCTTAAGGGCTCTGGCACACAGGGAGATTAGTCGCCCGCGACAAATCTCCATGTTCGCGGGCGACTAATCTCCCTGAAATGCCATCCCACCGGCAAAAATGTAAATACGCGGCGCCGCAATTTCCCTGAATTCGTGGAAGTTCCCTCTCAAGGCAACTTCCGTGGTTTCAGGGAAATCACGGTGCTGCATATGCCATCCCACCGGCGATTTACATTCTCGCCGGTGGGATGGCCCCAAAACTGCCCTTAGAGATACAGTGGAAGTATCTCAGATTAAAGGAGAATTATCTAACAAACTAGTATATATGAGCCACCATTTTTTCACCATCACATGACAGGAAATAATGCAGCTGTAACTGTAACAGTAAGAAGTGCGGGAGTAAAAGACACAGCTCTGACCATTAATTGGCTGATGTGACCTAACAGGTTTGTGTGGACTGTGAATAATATGATCTCCGTGGGCGGCCCTTAGTACTTAACATGCCAATTTTTTATTGGCAAGACCCAATGGCACATACTGCTAAAAATTGTATATTTTTATAAAAATTGTTTATATGGATTAAGCAGGGTTTTACATATGAGCTGTTTCATGTGGTATATTTATATGAAGACCTACATTAGTCTGGGTATGGTTTTCCTTTTACTAGTCTAGTATGCCATCCTTTTATCCCAAAGGTCTTTTAAATTAAGGGGAGAGCTTGCCAATTCCTTCACCAATGACATAAATGTATTCCTCAGTAGACAGGAGAAACATTTCTTGCAGCATTGCATACAATACACTGGTAAAAATACTTCTTATCCTTGGCTGCCAAACATAGCCACCCCTGTGCTCAATTCTAGTTCAGCATTCAGTAATGTCTAATCATAAAGGCCAATGAAAAGCCAAAATTCTGATCAGATCTTAAAGATGCTGGCATTTTTTTTTATTGCTGCCACCGCGGGTAAATTGCAGGGTGCAACTGTCTGAGCCAATTTTGGCCTCATGGTAGCAGTGCCCCCCTGTATACGCAATACATTGATCACCAAGGTACTGTGTATGTGCCCAGGGGATGCCTGGGAGCAGGCAAAAAGATGATAGCTGCGCTCTACACAAAAGTTGCCTGGACAAGTGAAGTAAGGGAAGCACCGCCCTGGAGTAGGAAGTTAGGGAGTGTGTAACAGGTTGTCACCCCAAGTGATTGTGGTAAATGTAAAATCACTGATGGGTGCCAATTTTTTTAGGCACTCCCAGTGATTATTATCATTAACCTCCTACCCAAGGCCAGTGCTCCAGTTCATTACCCTGGGATACTTACATAGGGCCGCCACCATCTTTATCCCCCCCCCAATGTGGGGTCTGACTCGACCTATGTGCACTTCAGAAAACTATGGAAAAATTCTGCGCAGCGCCTTTGCCAAGTCTGACCTTGCCCGGTGATAACCTGGGAGTCTATGGCTAGATGACAGTGGCCCACTCCGAAAGGGAGTACCCTAGGCCAGTGTGGATGGGACGGAAGAGATTAATAATATAAAATCAATTGCCCGCCCCCAATAATTTTATATTTCCTTGTCGTTCAATGCATGTAGAAAAGTTGGTTAAAATTACATTTTCTTTCATTATACAAAAAAAAATGTTTGGCCGGAGTTCCCTTTTAAGCCTGGTCTTTTTTTTTTTAATATCACAGCCCATTAGCAACTGTAAAGGTGTTATATTCAGTTTCCCATTATTGTTATTTTCTATTATATAAATCCCTTAGACAGATTTTAGGGACTCCAACAGAAACGCGTTTTCTTTATCCCTCTGTCCCTGTTCCCTTTCTTTTTGCACAACAAACTCCATAAGCAACGGCAGAATTCGGCAGGAGGTGAAATGTTAAATAAAGAAAAGCTGTGTGTGTGTGTGACAGAGCTGTCTCCCATTATTCCCCTAACTACTGTTGTGACAGAAACTGCTTTAAGCAGAAGAAAAAAATGTACTTAGGATAATGAAGAAAAAGTTTAAGTAACTATTATCCCCACCTAAAGGAGGAAAATTGCAGAATAATTGGAAGAAATGCTCCAGTTCAGTCGTACTCCGAAAAATGGTAATGTGTCATGCACTTATTGTGCTGCTTATTTTCCCTTTTTCCTTTTAAATTATATAAAAAAAAAAGGCAAGTTAAGTTGAAAAGCTGTGGTCCCCAAGGCTGTAAGCGTTTACACTCTTACATGTGCTAGAATATTTATGTGCTGCTGAGCTAGATACATTTGAATGCAGGATGTGGACAACTTGCAAAATTTCTTAATCCCTTTGTGATTCATACTGCACACAGCACAAAAACGTACTCATATTAATGGTTTAAACGCTGCAGCCTGCAACTCAATTTGAAGTGTGATTCGGAAACCAATTAAACACGGCAACAAAATGACTTCAGTTATAAAAGTAGCCTAAAGTGGTTATTCTCTCTTGCTGCTGAACTACAGCACCCAGCCTCTGCTGTCTGCCAAATGGAATTAATTAGAATTCAGTGACAGCAGAGACTGCTTTCTATAACAAACCAAACCAAGGTGCTACAAGCGTCTATGAAAGAGGAATTACCATACTGGTAAAAATAAATTATGGGGATTAAAGGGAAAATACACCCCCTCACCAATTTTATGAATTAAGCACATTCAGTTGGGTATATGTAAAAAAAAATGGGGGGGGGCATAACCAGTATCTGTACTTCCAGACCTTTTTTTAAACAGTCATACCCAATCCTACAGATTAAAAGGAAACTATGTAGCCAATCTCTGCTCACTGGGACCAGTTTCCCCACCCCTTTAGGATCACATTGTAATGCAACTTTTTCCACTGAGAAGTGATGAATTCTGGCACCTAAAGTCTTTCTTTCCAGATTCTCTGGAAAGTAGAGGGACTTTGTTACAGAATGAATCACTTCTCAATGGAACAAGGCGAGCAAGGGGTTGTATTACACTGTTAGCCCGAGGGGAGGGTGTAACTGGTTCCAATGATCACAGACAGGTTATCATGGTTTCCTTTCAGTAAGTGGAATCAGGAAGGCTAGGCGGTGTGTATGTCCCTTTTCTACATAAGCCCAACTAAATAAGGTCATGTCAAAAAGGGAGGGTATATTTTCCCTTTAATGTACCCTATATTGGGTAATGTTAGGGTGTTACAAGGATTTCTCTGAGCAAGGCTGGTGGGAAAGTGCTTTTATACAGGTCTTGAAACCTCTTCTTTACTGGGCTTTTTCTCCTTTTAGAAAATGTTTGTCTGTATTCTGCATATTAATATAAATATTAATAGGTTTTTATATTTTTATCCATTTTTATATAAATGAAAATAGAAAAATTGTATCCACAACCTTTCTAGTTACTAGTTACTAATGTTCCTGACACCTCTGCAAGTTAGGTTGACGACCGAGCAAACTGATAAGAAACATTTCAGTGTAACACGTGTATGTGCTGCCAGAGTAAGGGCACCCAGCCATGTTACATGCCACAAATGGGAATGGCCATGCCCTGGCACTTTCACTCACGTTCCTGGAAATCCTGGTAATGAGGGCATTTAAAGAAAAATGCAAGTCAAAATGTAAAAAGCATACTGCCCAATAGTCCTCCTATTGTTTAGTAAAAACGCCACACTTTTGGCTCACCTAATCAAATATTTACTCAGTCACACTTACTTCACATTTTCTAGAACAGGCAGCCATCTCTAAAAAGGTATTCTCCCTTCCTCTCCCTCCTTGCTTCATACTGCACATGTGTTTCATTCCCTCCCCCCCCTCCCCTCTGCCAGATCCGCTTCTGATTGGCTGGTGGGCATGTGTAGCTCAGAACAGGAGAGAGGATCAAGTTACACACATGCTCAGAGAATAGGAAGGCTGCCGCTGGCACCTACAGGAAGGGGAGAGAGATTTCAGTGATGTCACTGTAGGCTTCACACTGCTGTAGGCTGCCAGCACCATATCTCAGAGAAGCAAGCAGGGATCTGGGAATTTAGATATGCAGTAAGTACTTAAAAAGAATGCCTTTAGACTTACCTTTAATATATATTAACCTTTCATTGTCCTTTAATGGAGAGGGTTTTAAAAAATAAATAAATAAATAAATAAATAAAATAGTTTGTATATTAGCAGTAAAACAGATTCGGGTGGTCTTGAAAGTTTAAATTCTCCATCAAGTTTAAACATTCCTGTTGTTGGGCCACGTTTGTGAAGTTTGTTGCAAAAAAAAAAATAATCAAGTAGTTTCCTGTTTGGCAGTTCTAACATATGGAATAAATGCTCACCAGATACCGATATGTGAAGCTACCCTGACTGTTGTGCAGAATAACGGAAGCCTCTACTCGTCAAGCTTCTCTAGTCTTGGTTTTGGAAATACATCTTAAAAGCTAACTATACAGTACAATGCTACTGCTGAGTTATGCTGCATATATATATATATATATATATATAAAATATATGTAGGCATAGTTTGCTGATATCTTTGCAGGCCAGCAGATTTGGTATTATTATGCAGTAACTATGTCTGCAGTATTCCATTACTGGCCTTTTCATCAGGCCAACCCCCCAAAGCCATTGACAACCAATCTGTTTGGCCAACAGTGTTATCATCCAGTGCATGTGTCTCCAGTTGTCAAATTCTAGAAATCCAAAATGAATATGTTCAAAGATTAACATTGTCATCAGTTTGGTGACGAATCCACTTGATAGACGTTTGGTTCCAATAACAGGATCTTGTTATGTGACCCATTTTAGCCAGTTACCTGCGCTCCTGTGAGTTTTCAGGTTGACATGCTTTTTTTCCTGCTCACTTTTTATACATATTTTCCTTTTTTCCTGGCCTTTCTGATAAGTGTAATGAGCTAATTGTGATCATCAAACAAGTACTGAATGCATGTAGAATATGCACTCATAATAACTCTGTCTATTCGGAGCTCTCATCAAGCCATAATAAGCCGAAAAGGGTAATTAAGGATGAAAATTATCCACTGTATTATCTAGCCTCTTGCATCTAACAAAGTGCAGCAAATAACAGAAGCCAACTGTTCATCCTGCATATGCCAGGATACTTTGATGCTAATGCCAAAAAATTAAACTGCAGTCTAGTTCAATATTGCTGGCACATTAGCGTCCTTGTACAAATAATATCTAGTCTGTGTCAGATGATATTCTGCCCAGCTGTACTGATATGGAGTCACTTCTAAAGATGGAGAGAAATTTGGGATAATTGCTTGTCACAATGCACTCTGTTTCCTTCTGTGCACTATAACATAAATCTATTTCTGATTATGCCTGCTACATAAAAGTGCTTAAGGCCCGGGATGTCAAACTCTGGGTCTACCAGCTACTTGGAACTGCTAGCCAAAATTAGCTGGAGGTCTGCCGGCATGAAGCCCATCAACTAGTGCTTAGAAATGGCAGCCATTTAAAGATACAATATATTGACCAGTCATTTATTCCTATAGCAATTTATATGTTATATGCCTTTTTCCTGCTAAGTAAAATTTACTCAGTGCCTAGCTAAGCAAATGTTCTACCATCTTTCAAGATAATTTGGCAGATGGGTGAATGGTTCATTGAAGTCAAGAATTATTTTTCACTATGCAGAATACACTTTTCAAACATATTGTATTGAACATGTAGAGGAAAAAAAGTGAAATCATCTCCTACCTATATAGAAATGATAGATAGATAGAATGTACCAGTGGCAGAATAATGGAAGGCCACAGTATTAGTGAAGGTTGAAAGGTATTTTGAATAGTAACAGGGAGTACCACAGTCATCTTAAATTCAAAAGAGGTTGAGTAGTTGGTTCCCTCCAAGCTGTGGCTTCTATGATGAAAACTGATGGTTTGTTTGGAGTATCCAGAAGAACTGCATGCATGGTTGCTACAGCTCTAATGAGGGTGAGAAGATAGTTTCAGTAAACTATATTAGAGGGGATTATAGGCAGATAGGGGGTGTTCTTTTTTCCCATAAAAAACGACTAGGGCACCAGAGGCCCCCCCTTTAGATTAGAGGAACGGAGCTTCCATTTGAAGCAGCGTAGGGGGTTCCTCACAGTGAGGGCAGTGAGGTTGGGGAATGCCCTTCCTAGTGATGTGGTAATGGCAGACTCTGTTAATGCCTATAAGAGGGGCCTGGATGAGTTTTTGAACAAGCAGAATATCCAAGGCTATTGTGATACTAATATCTACAGTTAGTATTGATGTTGGTGTATATGGTTTATACAGCGGTGCTGAAAAATTGTGAACCCTTTAAAGAATGTTTTTAAACGAATGTGACCTAAACCATCATCTGATTTTCAAATCAGATGATCAAATATAATGATATTTTGTTTAACTAGGTTTTCTTCTTTTCATCTACTTTAAGACGTTTGGAAATCAAGTGATGTTTTAGGTCACATTTATATAAAAATATAGAAAATGTAAAAGGATTCACTAACTTTCGATAACCACTGTACATGTGAGTATATGGATAGGTCAGTATGAGTGTGGTATATATGTGCACTATGGTTCGTTTGGAGGGGTTGAACTTAATGGATTTTGGTCTTTTTTCAGCCCAATTTAACCATGTTAGTGAATTGTCCTAAAAAAATCATTCATCAGGGTGTCCAGCCAGTTGTCCTTAAAACTACATATGAACTCCACTCACTACAGACAATAATAGTAGCAAATGATTGGAAAGAAGTCATGGGCAGGTAATCGTTTGCACTTTTACAAATATTGGATAGACTAGCCATTACTCACGGAGGAAGGTTTGTAAGTTGTTAAGGGACTTTCTTAGGTACTATTGGTAGAATATACCTTGGGACGACATATAAGGGGAGACCAGCGGCATTGTTTGGCACACTTACATACGATTCCTTTCCTGAGACCTGAAGTTGTCCTGCTGGAAGAATGGACTAACCTTCCCCCTTGTAGAAGTTTTTTATGAATCTGGGTGCACTCTGTCTGTACATTGAGGCTATACAAATACATACAGACAAGTAGCAGTCCGTAACCACGATAAATAAATGCTTTCTGCTGAAACGACATGTAAAGTCTACATTTGCCTACAATGTATATCAGTTGGGCATGTCTCCCCCACCCAAATGGCATCATTTGTACTGCATATATCCCCTCTGTTTGCCAGCACCATCACATTTTCCTAAAGCAAATAGCAGCTTTCACCCAGTGGGCATTTTCCCTCTGATACATAATCAGATACATTTAAATCAGCGAACAGCCCACACACACAGACCCTTATTCAGCATTCATTTCATCAAGAATACAGGCTCACACAGGTAGAAATGTCTTTGATAAAAGTTCTGCTTTGTTTGAGCTGAGCTCAGGAGAGGAGGTTAGGAGAAAAAAATTGAAGCAGACAGCTAGAGCTGAGTTTCTGTGGGAACCAGCAATGCCATCTCTTCACTGGCTGCTAGACTGGGGGTGTGTTTATTAATCTGAGCTTAGAATAACTGAGCATGCCCACAAGCCAGAAGTCAAAGCAAATTCCCGAGGGAGGGGGCGAGTGGGTTACAGGATGAGAAGGAAATCTAAGTGATTAAGGGGACACTGCAACCTTACTATTAACCTCTGGACAACCAGTGTGGCAGGTATTGAAAGATTTCAAGGAGGCTGTTCATTGATTACATTTTTTGTGAGCGGGTTTACATGTCCTTGAAGCCTAATTTTTTTTCCCATTATTTTATCTAGCTCCTGCTTTTTCTATAGCTGTGGGTTACTCACAGGCTTATGGGGCACATTTAATGAAGGACTTTAATCAGAGTTATCCAAGTATGGTGTCTAAACCAGTGATGGGAAACATTCAGTACTCAAAACCATACATTGTGCCAATTATTTAGAATCTGTTTACTCAACTCTTACCTAAGCACCTCAGATTGGGGCATGTCTGGCTGGATTCTGAGCGCTGCTGAGCACTTATGCCCTGCTGAAAAGGAAAACCAAAAAAATTGTTAGAGCAACAAACAACGAAATATACTGTAATCTAATGAAAAACAGAAATACAGGGCAAATTCCCCCCATCCAGTTACCAGCAACAACCAATCAAAAATGTTTACCATTTTACCTCTAGGAGATTAAAGTGCTAATTGGATGTTGTGGGATACATGTTACTGAGTCCATTTAAATGCTGCTTTTCATAAGAACAAGTCGGCTATGTAGGATTAGAATAGCTTTGTGCGCTTACTGTATGTCTGCACGTTTGTGGGGGAAACATGAGCAAGTTCTACCTGTGAGACACTGACAATTGAAAGAATTCAGTTTAAGGCTAATGCCAAGGCATAATTGCTAATGGGGATATTTCCAGGGCTAATTGGTACTGAGATGCACAGTGTATAAGCTACTTTGTTTGCGGCCTGGTATTCCCCCTAGCCTTTCCCAGCAGCAGAGGGAGTCCTGCACTAACATTTATATTATAGAGAATGGCATAACCCACTAGCACAGTCTTTTCCCTGCACGGTGAAAGGAAGTTTGTGGCTGAAGAGTTGAACACAAAACATACATTCCATTCCCTCTGATGTTTCCTTCTAAAGGCAGCAGAAAGTTATCTTTGCTTGCTTCTAGTAGAGATTAGAGATATTAGAGATATCTTTGTCATTGAATAAATCACTACAGTTCAGATTATTCCCTGAGATATTCTGTATATTACATCACCTGTATTGTCTTCTTATTACTACATGAGAAATGTCTGCCAATAGAAGGCTTTCCATTGGAGAATTTATATTTATATAAATATAAAAGCAGTAAGGCTGTTTCCTTAGATATTCATCATTCTTTGCCTTTTTCTGTTGAGTTATTGGAAAGCTTATGTGTCACTCAGTGGAAAGACTACATTTGCAGTTGCTCCCAAGTTCCTAAGAAAAGTACATTTGATGCTTATGGAAACCATAGACATTCAGAGGGAAACACAGCCTCAGAGTTTCCAAGCACAGTCCCCAGTTTAATTGATATGAAGGGAGCTTGCTTTGAAGCTGAGGTGAATAAACTCAGGTTGATGTTGATCTGATAAGTGTGTACTTTTACATCAGATCCACTTGTTTCGCAAGGTTGCCAAAGGAGCGGATCTTTCACCCGATATGCCCATCTAAGGTGGGCAATATTGGGATAATCTGATCTTTTGGTCGTAGGGCATAACGTTCGGATTACAGCGATGGAACTACAAGCTGTTGGGTGAGGACACTATCAATAAGATGATGCAGTTCTGGATTCGAGGGGAAAATCAAACCAACCAGATATTATTCGAGTAGGCCCATTGGTGGGCCCCACACACTGGCATATAAGCTGGCAATTCAGTGGAAAGGGCCAGAATTGTCAGATTTCCCATAAAGGCCTAATTGTTTCCTGCAGGCTGTTTCTCCTGCGCTGGTGCTGTGCTGGCAGTGTTGCATGGCTGCTATGAACAGTCACTGAGCTTAATTGGCAGGAATCTCCTGAACTAAAGCCATTCCCTTGCTGATGCATCACTTTAACTCTCCTCCTTTTTGGCTTTTTTCTTCGTTTGCCTGTCACTCTTCAACTGTTCCGCATGTAAAATGATCAGCCTTTGCGATATGAAAACATTAATGTTTAAGCAGGTGATATTATTGCCTGGCTCCTTATTAGGAAGCACATGTGGTTCTTTTACTTTTCCTTCTGCAAAATTGCAGGAATTCAAGTTTTGTTGCTGACATTCTTAAAAACTTTAAAAAAAAAGAGATAAATAATAGCAACTTTTTTCCCCGAGGCTTGTGTGGCTCCCTGTTGTTGGAAGCTGGCACATTTCGGCTTCTGTATTTCACTTCCATTAGGACGTTATTAAAAATTGAGTGGGTTAGCCTTCCAGTTAATGGCTCATTGGCACTGCAAGAGTTACAACGTGCTATGAAGGATGGGTTCAATGCATTACAAAGAGAGTGGCTGAGTTTAGCACAGTTCCACTGGTAGGTGTCTTGGACCGGCCATTTTGATCCCTGTTCTTTGTACTGTTGGTCAGAATGCTATGTATTAGTGCCCATTGCGCAAGTAGCTGCTATTTTTTTCCATACAAACTGTCTTTTTTAAAATATATTATTATATAATACTTTCATGTGGTAGTTAGTGATGAGCAATTCTTCACCAGGTTTTGCCACAAAAAATAACCTCCAATGGCTGTAAAAAGAACATTGTGCTGTGATTTCAGGACAGATTCCCCATCCCCAGTGATAGGCAATGTCACGTAAAACATTATATGGTAAAATCACTCCTTATATTCATTTCTGGAATTTGTCTAGCAGCGACACAGTTATAATGGAATGGCTGCTACAGGTAAGGGATGTTATGTGGAATTTGGGTAACCATGCCATAAGTCTGCTGTAAAACAATTAAACATTAAATAAACCCAATAGGGCTGTTCTGCCCCAATAAGGGGTAATTATATCTTAGTTGGGATCAAGTACAGGTACTGTTTTATTATTACAGAGAAAAGGGAATCATTTAACCATTAAATAAACCCAATAGGGCTGTTCTGCCCCCAATAAGGGGTAATTATATCTTAGTTGGGATCAAGTACAGGTACTGTTTTATTATTACAGAGAAAAGGGAATCATTTAACCATTAAATAAACCCAATAGGGCTGTTCTGCCCCAATAAGGGGTAATTATATCTTAGTTGGGATCAAGTACAGGTACTGTTTTATTATTACAGAGAAAAGGGAATCATTTAACCATTAAATAAACCCAATAGGGCTGTTCTGCCCCCAATAAGGATTAATTATATCTTAGTTGGGATCAAGTACAGGTACTGTTTTATTATTACAGAGAAAAGGGAATCATTTAACCATTAAATAAACCCAATAGGACTGTTCTGCCCCCAATAAGGGGTAATTATATCTTAGTTGGGATCAAGTACAAGGTACTTATTGTTACAAAGAAAAAGGAAATCATTTTTAAAAATTAGAATTATTTGCATATAATGGAGTCTATGGGACATGGCCTTTCCGTAATTCAGAACTTTCTGGATGACGTGTTTCTGGATAAGGGATCCCATACCTGTATATGAATATCTGAATAATATCATCTTTAGTAAGGGCTCAGACCATGGCGACCGTCCTTCTTCATGCCTGAGTCATATCTGCATTATTTTAGTTTTGTTGTTTCCAGTGCTTTTTTTTATGTAGACTTTAAATTTAATTTAATTGAAAATTTATGTAAGCAATTACAATGCACTACTGTACTATAATATGTTTATAGATCTCTTTTATCTTGCTGTTCAGATATTGTTGTATTTCTATAAACTGCTAGTTTAGTGAATGTGGTTTAAAACACACACACTGAGAGGTTCAGATATTACCAAAGGATCACCCATTTGAAGTTACTTTTTTTAAATCGATAACTATATAAATACCCAATGTATATGGGGAGAGATTGCAGGAGTGTAGGCTAGAGTAGGTAAGGAGCCAAATAAACCTTAGGGGCAATTCAGAAGCCATAGAACCTGCACTCTTCTATACTGGTTTGTTGGTTGGACAAGGCACTCTGGCACAAACCAGCTTGAGCATTACGCCAGGGAAACCATAAATGAAGATAAAATAATAATTTAGCTAAACACAATACCCATCTTGGTATATAATATAACATAATACAAAAGAGATGAATATCCTGTAAATTTTCCTTGTAACCGCTGCTTAGCGATATCATCAGTTATAAACGGAGCTTAGTGATGTAGTTGTCACATGACTTACTGAAACTTTTGTATTACAATAAATAAAGTGCTCCCTGTGTGTATATATCTATATGGATATGAGAAGTCACTTTGGAGTTCCATGACCTGTATAAAAGCACTCGGTCTTCAGCGTCATGCCTTTGTGGTGTATATGATCATGAAACTCCTGTATGACCTGTAATATCCTTATATTTTACAATGGGGGTGGGGTTACACACTATATAATATATATAATGGTTTTGGAATCCTGCTTTATGGTAGAGACAGGATATTTGGACAAGTGGGAAATGGTATAGCAACTAAATCAAATCTGTAAAGGTGGGGGGGGATAGTGTTGCCCTGAAGTTGTAACAAAACTACAAACCACTTGTGCATGTTGGATATTATCATTCTCTCTTTATATATATATATATATGTGTGTGTGTGTGTATATATTAAGTGATCTTATTTGTAGCGCCTGATTCATGGCAGAGGCATCACGCAGCAGGAAGAGCAGTTCTCTCTTTTTAATTTAATCATAGAACTATGATGTACAATAACAGTGGGGGGGAGATTAAATATATCCTTCTACTAGGGAATAAATATGCTTTATACCTGTTCAGTTTTTAGTTCACAGCAAACGCTTGATGCAATTGTAACATTCAGGCCCAGGGGCCTGAGGTGCCATAGACACTGTAAGGTGCCATAGACACTCACTATTTATTGGGCTGCTGGGGGGCTGTTTGGGGCTCTGTGTACTGGAAATGCCAGGGCCTATTTTGACTCCCAGTCCAGACCTGGTAACATTGACAAATGTCATCCTAACCTTGGCAGAAAAAAAGGGAGTTTTAGCAAAAACAGATCCTAATCTTTATTTTTTGCATCAGTTATTGGTTGTTTTGTGTGTAAATGTATACAGTATGTTCAGTGCATGCCCCTGTTTATTGTATTATTACATATGTAAGGGGAGCATTTAATAATGTAGCAATTTATTATGTGACACAACCACCACAAATCCAAATGCAAAAATGCACCATAAACCTGTCCGGCTCATGTAGAAGTCAGTGGCTGATTTCCCTTTTACAACTGGAAGATCTTTCTTTGCTTCCTGGTTTTAAAGGGTTTCCATTTTTTTTGATGCTGTAATTTGTACAACTATACAAAAAAAGTCATGTTTTTTTTCTGGGAATTTTCTTTGTGCTTTTTAAATTTGTGTCTTTTGATAAATGAATATTTGTGGAAATGAGAATGTTAAAGTAGAAGGAAAGGCTAATAAAGAGTTAATCTCAAGCTGCAGGCATACCTGAGCTGTGTAAAGAAAGTTCCCATAATGCCTCTCTCCAGCACTGAGACCGGTGTACATGCTCAGTTTGTAAGACTATGAGGAAGCTTCCTGCTGATTGGCTTAGATTCACATTCCTAAAGGGGGGGGGAGTTCTTAGCATTCTTGAGGGAGGGGGGAGCAGGAGAGAGGTAACAGCAGAGAGCTGCATGTCTGGCACAGGAAAACAGACAACAAATCCTGTTTCTTTTTTCAGAGGACTCAGTGCAGCATTTCTGTGAGTGCTTATGGCTGTATTTACATAGACCTTTCTGATAAAGCTTACTGAGTTTTTACCTTTCCTTCTCCTTTAATAATCCCCCCCAATATCTGTTTTGCTTTTAAATGATGGACGTTATTCTATTGTAAAGCCTTGCTTATACTGTATATTAGTATTAATTATTGTGTATTGGCTTGGTGCAACACTGCTTACTGCAATGAAACAGCACCTCCAGTGGCTGAATGGCAATTATACAAATGTTATTACGCTAGTTCCAAGTCACTGAGCCATGGCAGCGTCCTTATATTATTCTGCGCTGGTTATTGTTCCCTACATTGATTTCTGGTCAGTAGAATGTCCCCCTGAGCACTGGCTAATTACATAGAAACAGATGTGCAGAGCAGCCGCTGGGCCCTCGCTTACTGGTACCCCGGCCGGACGGACGGAAGGAGATTTTGTGTGCGTAAGATGCAAGGATGGCAGATTCCTGTGCTTCCCAGCACTATACGCAGGGGCCTTTACAGAAACGGAATACATTTGCCTCTAAATACTTTGGCTTCTAATGCAATAAGTTACATACTGACTAAACTGCAGAGAGAGAGAGAGGGGGGAAGAACACTGAGCATTTTGTATGTTTAAAGGAGAACTAAAGCTATGAAAGGACTGGGAGAGAAGTGCCACACATTTATGGTTTGGATTTCTGTACCAGCCCAAGGCAACCCCAGCCCTTAAGCAGCCGACATGATGTTCCCATCAGCTCCCCCACGCTGATTTGCAGCACTTACCTGAGCTTAAGGACATACTCACAATATGCTGCATACAATAGAAAAGTCACAATAATGAGTAATTAATACAGATTCACATTACATGGTAGCTCAGAAACCAGTGCATTCTGCATCCCCCCCCCCCCCCCCCCAGCATCAGCTTCTATAACCGACAAACCTCATTTGTATGATTTCTGGTGACCCCAAAGCTTCACTTCTCAACAGCAGCACAAATCACACTGAGCATGTGCAGTGCCACGGACACTAACAAGATCCAAGAAGGGGTGCTCCTATGAAGGCCTGGATCATAAGTGTAATAGGGCCGCCCTCTGCCGGCACAGTAATCTCAGCATTTGTAGCCATATTCATTTTTTGACTTTAGTTTTCCTTTAATGAAAAAGTGAACATGTGTTTTGTGGGCGGAAATCTATATCAGGCTGCATTCTTTTTTTTTAATCAGTCTTATTGTTTTTAGGAAATACTTCAAAATGAAAAATCAAGAGAAGAAATAAAAATGAAGGTGGAAGAAGGTTTGAGGAGGGACACATTGAGCGAAGCAGCAGAATATAGAGACGGGCTTGTTACTCAGATTAAGGGGCACGCCGCAGCACCGCAGTTTGGCAAGCACGTACCCTCACAGGAGCCTGTCAGCACGGCTAACACTTTCCAACCAGGATCCTGGGCCCCACAAGGGGCTGCTAACCAAAAGAAGTAATATGATTATTAATATTTATTTATAAAGCACCAACATATTCTGCAGCGCTGTATACATTTAATGTGTAAAAATACTTTTATAAGTTTGTGTGTGTAATAAAATGTGTCATTGATGAGCCTGTCCTTAATGTTTATCATTTTTGAATAATAAAAGGCTACAGACATATAAAATAAAAAAAGGAGGGGGGGAGTGTAAATGCAGGTAGGTCCAGTAATCCCGTTGCAGCCAATCAGCAGGGAGCATTTGCCAGCCTGTTTCAAACACTAATTTCAACTGCTCTCAGTTTATACTACTTTGGTTCTTGCACACGGCCGAGGGAGGAGGAAAAACTCATTTATTAAATTACCAATCCACAGTTCTCTATACATTGAGTCCCTCCTTATCCGACCCAGACTGCACCTGGGAAGACAGAGGGTTTTGTTTACACACAGGAAGTGCAGAATAAAATAAAAGTGATCTGTTAGTACAGGTATGGGATCCCATATCCAGAAACCCATTATCCAGAAAGCTCCGAATTACAGAAATCCTGTCTCCCATAGACTCCATTTTAATCAAATAATTCAGAATTTTAAAACCGTTTTTTCTTTTTTCTCTGTAATAATAAAACAGTACCTGTACTTGATCCCAACTAAGATATAATTACCCCTTATTGGGGGCAGAACAGCCCTATTGGGTTTATTTCATGGTTAAATTATTCCCTTTTCTCTGTAATAATAAAACAGTACCTGTACTTGATCCCAACTAAGATATAATTACCCCTTATTGGGGGCAGAACAGCCCTATTGGGTTTATTTAATGGTTAAATGATTCCCTTTTCTCTGTAATAATAAAACAGTACCTGTACTTGATCCCAACTAAGATATAATTACCCCTTATTGGGGGCAGAACAGCCCTATTGGGTTTATTTCATGGTTAAATGATTCCCTTTTCTCTGTAATAATAAAACAGTACCTGTACTTGATCCCAACTAAGATATAATTACCCCTTATTGGAGGCAAAACAGTCCTATTGGGTTTAATTAATGTTTTATTGATTTTTTTAGTTGACTTAAGGTATGGAGATCCAAATTACGGAAAGATCCCTTATCCGGAATACCCTTGGTCCCGAGCATTCTGGATAAGAGGTCCTATACCAGTACTTTATAACAGAACTTTGATGTAAGTTGTACTGCAAATTCATAAATGTGGCAAACAGAAAACAATTGTGATGCCAAGTGGTACAAAAACACAGGCCTCACAAATCTGGACTGAGATTTTTATGAATGTGCCATTCTTTTTCTAAAAATTGGAATAATATTCCTTTCTTCAGCTTTTATTTTCTTTGCAAATAAGTGTCAGACTGGTCTGTCTAAACTGACCCCTAATGGTAAAGCAGCATGGTCAGATATGCCCAACCTAATGGGCATGTATGTGTGGGCACCCCGATATCGCCCACCCGTAGGTGGGGATATCGGGGGAAGATCCGCTCGCTTGGCGACATCGCCTCGTGTATGGCCACCTTTAGTTGGCCAATAAGTGTATCAACATCACTTTTGTTAGGTTTCATATCAAAGGCTTTGCCAGATAAGCCCCAGGTGCAGGGAGATGCAGAAGCGTACTGCCATTATAGGGGAATGGGCAGATAGGCCCAGGGCTCTCCAACTCACAGGCCACAGCACATATGGCTTCTGAGGTTACTGCAAACAGCTGCAGAAAATGGAGACTAAATGGCACTGAAGGAGAATAGAAACCAGGAGATCTTGAGGGAACCAAGAGCAGCACCAAAAACACTCCTGGGTGGAGAGAGTAACTAAAAGGTTAGAGAGCTATAGGAAAAAGAGTGCAGGGGGAATTAAAAAACCTTAATATAGTAAAAAAGATAGATGGGTCAGGAGATATGGGGTAAACAGAAGAGAAAATAAAAGGGGGCAAATGCTGCAAAAAAGAAATATATTATATACATATATATATAATATATAAGGCAAAAAGAAAATGTAAGGGGGAGAATGGGAAAAAAGCACCGATAGGAAGATACAGAATAGTGGAGATGCAAGAAAACTGAAGGCTGGGCAAACATCATAGGAATTGGACAGAGACTGCACATGCTCAGTGCGCTCTGAGCAGCTGTTGAGAAGTTAAGCTTAGGGGTTGTCGCAAATTATCAAGCAAAGAAAATTATGTTTGTCATATAAGCTGATGCTACAGGGCTGATGGTTAAAGTCTGATGCTAATAGCACTGGTTTCAGAGCTGCCATGCAGTAATCATCTGTGTTAATTACTAATCAGCCTTATATTGTGCCATTTACATTCTATATATACAGTATATTGTGCCATTTATACTCTATATATACAGTATAATGTGCCATTTATATTCTATATATACAGTATAATGTGCCATTTATATTCTATATATACAGTATACTGTGCCATTTATATTCTATATATACAGTATACTGTGCCATTTATATTCTATTTATACAGTATACTGTGCCATTTATATTCTATATATACAGTATACTGTGCCATTTATATTCTATATATACAGTATACTGTGACATTTATATTCTATATATACAGTATAATGTGCCATTTATATTCTATATATACAGTATAATGTGCCATTTATATTCTATATATACAGTATAGTGTGCCATTTATATTCTATATATACAGTATAGTGTGCCATTTATATTCTATATATACAGTATAGTGTGCCATTTATATTCTATATATACAGTATAGTGTGCCATTTATATTCTATATATACAGTATAGTGTGCCATTTATATTCTATATATACAGTATAGTGTGCCATTTATATTCTATATATACAGTATAGTGTGCCATTTATATTCTATATATACAGTATAGTGTGCCATTTATATTCTATATATACAGTATAGTGTGCCATTTATATTCTATATATACAGTATAGTGTGCCATTTATATTCTATATATACAGTATAGTGTGCCATTTATATTCTATATATACAGTATAGTGTGCCATTTATATTCTATATATACAGTATAGTGTGCCATTTATATTCTATATATACAGTATAGTGTGCCATTTATATTCTATATATACAGTATAGTGTGCCATTTATATTCTATATACAGTATAATGTGCCATTTATATTCTATATATACAGTATAATGTGCCATTTATATTCTATATATACAGTATAATGTGCCATTTATATTCTATATATACAGTATAGTGTGCCATTTATATTCTATATATACAGTATAGTGTGCCATTTATATTCTATATATACAGTATAGTGTGCCATTTATATTCTATATACAGTATAATGTGCCATTTATATTCTATATATACAGTATAATGTGCCATTTATATTATATATACAGTATATTGTGCCATTTATATTCTATATATACAGTATATTGTGCCATTTATATTCTATATATACAGTATAATGTGCCATTTATATTATATATACAGTATATTGTGCCATTTATATTCTATATATACAGTATAATGTGCCATTTATATTCTATATATACAGTATAATGTGCCATTTATATTCTATATATACAGTATAGTGTGCCATTTATATTCTATATATACAGTATAGTGTGCCATTTATATTCTATATATACAGTATAGTGTGCCATTTATATTCTATATACAGTATAATGTGCCATTTATATTCTATATATACAGTATAATGTGCCATTTATATTATATATACAGTATATTGTGCCATTTATATTCTATATATACAGTATATTGTGCCATTTATATTCTATATATACAGTATAATGTGCCATTTATATTATATATACAGTATATTGTGCCATTTATATTCTATATATACAGTATAATGTGCCATTTATATTCTATATATACAGTATATTGTGCCATTTATATTCTATATATACAGTATGTGCCATTTATATTATATATACAGTATATTGTGCCATTTATATTCTATATATACAGTATAATGTGCCATTTATATTCTATATATACAGTATAATGTGCCATTTATATTCTATATATACAGTATGTGCCATTTATATTCTATATATACAGTATGTGCCATTTATATTCTATATATACAGTATAATGTGCCATTTATATTCTATATATACAGTATAATGTGCCATTTATATTCTATATATACAGTATAATGTGCCATTTATATTCTATATATACAGTATATTGTGCCATTTATATTCTATATACAGTATATTGTGCCATTTATATTCTATATATACAGTATAATGTGCCATTTATATTCTATATATACAGTATAATGTGCCATTTATATTATATATACAGTATATTGTGCCATTTATATTCTATATATACAGTATAATGTGCCATTTATATTCTATATATACAGTATATTGTGCCATTTATATTCTATATATACAGTATGTGCCATTTATATTATATATACAGTATATTGTGCCATTTATATTCTATATATACAGTATAATGTGCCATTTATATTCTATATATACAGTATAATGTGCCATTTATATTCTATATATACAGTATAATGTGCCATTTATATTCTATATATACAGTATAATGTGCCATTTATACTCTATATATACAGTATAATGTGCCATTTATATTCTATATATACAGTATAATGTGCCATTTATATTCTATATATACAGTATACTGTGCCATTTATATTCTATACAGTATACTGTGCCATTTATATTCTATATATACAGTATAATGTGCCATTTATATTCTATATATACAGTATACTGTGCCATTTATATTCTATACAGTATACTGTGCCATTTATATTCTATATATACAGTATACTGTGCCATTTATATTATATATATACAGTATACTGTGACATTTATATTCTATTTATACAGTATATTGTGCCATTTATATTCTATATATACAGTATACTGTGACATTTATATTCTATATATACAGTATAATGTGCCATTTATATTCTATATATACAGTATAATGTGCCATTTATATTCTATATATACAGTATAATGTGCCATTTATATTCTATATATACAGTATAGTGTGCCATTTATATTCTATATATACAGTATAGTGTGCCATTTATATTCTATATATACAGTATAGTGTGCCATTTATATTCTATATATACAGTATAGTGTGCCATTTATATTCTATATATACAGTATAGTGTGCCATTTATATTCTATATATACAGTATAGTGTGCCATTTATATTCTATATATACAGTATAGTGTGCCATTTATATTCTATATATACAGTATAGTGTGCCATTTATATTCTATATACAGTATAATGTGCCATTTATATTCTATATATACAGTATAGTGTGCCATTTATATTCTATATACAGTATAATGTGCCATTTATATTCTATATATACAGTATAATGTGCCATTTATATTCTATATATACAGTATAATGTGCCATTTATATTCTATATATACAGTATAATGTGCCATTTATATTCTATATATACAGTATAGTGTGCCATTTATATTCTATATATACAGTATAGTGTGCCATTTATATTCTATATATACAGTATAGTGTGCCATTTATATTCTATATACAGTATAATGTGCCATTTATATTCTATACAGTATAATGTGCCATTTATATTATATATACAGTATATTGTGCCATTTATATTCTATATATACAGTATATTGTGCCATTTATATTCTATATATACAGTATAATGTGCCATTTATATTATATATACAGTATATTGTGCCATTTATATTCTATATATACAGTATAATGTGCCATTTATATTCTATATATACAGTATATTGTGCCATTTATATTCTATATATACAGTATGTGCCATTTATATTATATATACAGTATATTGTGCCATTTATATTCTATATATACAGTATAATGTGCCATTTATATTCTATATATACAGTATAATGTGCCATTTATATTCTATATATACAGTATAATGTGCCATTTATATTCTATATATACAGTATAATGTGCCATTTATATTCTATATATACAGTATAATGTGCCATTTATATTCTATATATACAGTATAATGTGCCATTTATATTCTATATATACAGTATAATGTGAGTGGGCCCCTAAGCTCAGGTAAGTGACAGCAGCACAGGGCAGGGAATCAGCAGAAAAGAAGATGGGGGGCTACTGGGGCATATTTGGGGGCACAGACCTTCCCTGCTAAAGGGCTGGGGTTGCCTTGGGCTGGTACAGAACCCCAAAACATAATTTACAACATTTCTAGCCTATGTCTTTAGTTCTACTTTAAAGAGAAATTGGTTTCAGATGAGGTAAAGGTAATGTATGTAAAATCAGATAAAGGGGCAGGAAGTACAGAAGAGAAGACACACCCCATGGCCCAACCCAGTCCCACCCCCTTGTCTCATAGCCCCACCCCCTCAGTGCTCAGTGGGGCTACTGGGCTCTAACGGAGCCTGAATACCTCTGGTCTATATTCATGGCAGCACAGTGTGGCCTTTCACTAACCAAGCAGATAATATAACTCTTTGTAAGAAATGGGGGGGTCTCACATAAGAGAAAATAACTCACAATAGGAATGTGTAAGATAAAAATAGGAATGTTATTTTTGTACATGGACACACAGATTAATAACAGTTTGGTTCTCATGACCTGGAGTTATCTAACAATGCTGATATTAGTATATTACTGCCAAACTTGCATTTATCACACATTTTCGGAATGAGTGCACATTAAGAGACCAGTGCTTTTGCTGGTAATTCTAGGCACGCCAGCTTTCTGTATGTATCCCGTACAGACATATTACTGCATAAGGCTCCTGTATACAGGAATGCTTACCTGCACCAACAACAACAACAAGCAAAAACATTATACATTTCAACATGATTTCTATGCATTTCTCATACCTCAAATTGCATGTAGAACTCACAAAACACAACAGCATTTATATTTTATCTATGGATTTTTCTATACCCATATATAAAACAAAAAGGCCCCACTCAGCATATAGAGGGGCGCAGGAAGTGTGCTGGACGGCTTTGTAGCGGATCACAAACAGAAAAAGATCACAAACAGAAAATGAGATGTTAAAGGGTTAAAAGGCTGTTGTAACTGCCGAGCGAAACGTGGACCTTGGTGATGGTGTGGCTAAATACCTTGGCAGTTAAGGAGTTAACTAGTGATGAATCCCCACAAATAAGAGCACCACAAGGAATGTTTAGTTGGTCAAGTCTTGTTTTGTTTTTATCCATTTAAGAAACAAACATTAAAAAAAATCTGAATAGAAAGAGCGTCCCTGTGCGGAGAGCACGGAATTCCCATTACAAAAGGCTCGGCTTTATTGGCCCCTTAGTCCTTCTTCGTGCGCTTGGCCTTTGCAATGTTTTCCTGACGTTTCTGTTTCTTCTTCTGCTCCCGTTCTTTGGCCTCGATCATTTTTGCCATTTTCCATGACAGGACTGCGCTTGCCAGGAACAGTGGGGTGAGGGCCAAGATGACAGTTATAAGGAAACCATATGGGTCTTTGGCAGCCCATTCCACCAAGTATTCCGCCCAGCCCCTCAATGTATCAATCATGTCTTCAACAGGATATCACTAGGAAAGAGAACAGAAACAAAAGATATTTGGTGAAGTGTGTTATTTGATGCAGAATATTGTATTGTTGGACTTAATATTTTATTGTACTTCCAGGATGCTGTGGTTCTCATTAACTAATAAAGGCTGCCTAGCACTAATCCAATAAAGGAGGCTAGAAGTGCTGTACCAGCAGGGAAGATCTCTGCCTCCCATGATGCCCCAGTGGCTCCCTATCTTCTTTTCTGCTAAATCAGAGGGTGTGCTCTGGCCTCAGTAGCCAAGCTGTGGTGCTCCCATGGGCAACTCTGATAGATCATTACTCTTATAGGGGTGCGGAACCTCTGTCAGATTCCCAACCAGTGGCCCACAAGCAACATGTTACTCCCCAACCCCTTGCATGTTGCTCCCAGTGGCCACAAAGCAGCTGCTTATTTTTTAATTTCTGACCTGCAGGCAAGTTTTGGAGTCCATGTGTCCTGCCAAACAGAACCTCCACACTGGGCTACCTAATAACCAATCAGCCCTTACTGGTCACCCCTATCAACAATCTCTATGCTTGCGATGCTCCTGAACTTTTTTATATTTAAAATGTCGCTCAAGGTTAAAAGAAAAAAAGGTTTTATAATGTTCACTTCTCCTTTAATGCACAACAGCATGTTATTAAAAAAATGGATGTTCGTTATAAGGTAATGATCATAAGATTGCCAAGCCCCTATAGCCAAGAAAAGATAAATCCCATATGGCAGTCCTGACTTTTCACATGTGGTCATACTGACACCTCCCTGCCTCGTTGAATTATCTCTGAAATAAATGGCTCCTGACCAAACCATTGGTACTAGCGACTGGTCCTCCATCTCTGTGGCTTTCTATAGTGTAGGGTTCTACATATTCAACAAATACTAAAGCACAGGACCACCATGAAAAGGCTTAGGGTTCTACCATGTGTTCCTGTAGCATAACTTCTAATAAAAGTGGGTTGTGAGAGCACCCTATGGTAAAGTATTGTTAGTCGAGGTGCTACTGATTTACCCAAACTGCTAAAAGCATATTCTCTGGCTTAAATGTTACCAGCAATTTATAGAAAGAAACCATGGGGCCAAAGAATGTGCGGTGATCAATCAATTTGTAGCATATTCAGATGCATATCTTAGGCTAATGCCAGACGAGGCATAGGAAAGCGCTTGCTGAAAATTCCGCCCTACGCCTCCTACCTGTGCCTGCACCTGAATGAATGAGATACACTCAGGGGTGCAGGCACATGTAGTGGAAATATGCATAAAAACACGAGAGTTTGAAAGTCTCGCGTTTTTATACGTATTACGGCTACATGTGCCTGCACCCGAGTGTATTACATTCATTCAGGTGAAGGCACATGTAGGAGGCGTAGGGCGGAATTTTCCGCCCTACGCCTCGTCTGACATCAGCCTTAATTGGGATCAAATACAAGGTTCTGTTTGATTACTACAGAGAAAAGGATTTTTACAAATTTGAATTATTTGATTAAATTGAAGCCTATAAGAGAGGGCCTTCCAGTAATTACCTAGAAAGATGAAAATGGCCCAAGAGCATTCAAGAGAAATGAATATCTAAATGTATATAATATACACACACACCAGTCTTGTTGGCCCTAAAGCTTAATACCCCCCCACAGACTTTATGGTAATGTCAGGGGCTTGCTTAGTACGATTCAGTATTATATGCTCTAGTATCTCTCAAAGAAATAAGGCAGTTTCCGTAGCTCATTATCAAGGAAATAACGGTGAAGCCCACTTTTGGCCAAGTGGCAGAAACTGACGAGTGTAAATAGACAATAACAAAAATAGCAATATGCCTTTCTAATGAAATCAGTAAACTGCCACATGTAAATGTAACTGGTTAGCCTGTATTGTTAGTAGGGATAGCGCTGGCGTCAGGTAGAAGGGCGCTTACAGCAAACAACCACTGGCAGTTTGAAGGGGGTGCACGGGGCCTTTGTCCAAGTGAAGTGTTCCACTAGGCATCAAGCTAATTACTTGCCATTCACATTGCCTGTGGGGGAGCTATCAGCCTCCAGCTCCACATGCAGTTACCATAGAAATGGCACAGTGTGATATGGGAAGCGGGGAAGTCTTTTCAGCACAAAAAAAAGCTGAATGAAGAATATGAGAAATATAAGCGCAGTGAAACAAACGCTGGAGTAATGGGGTGAAACCTGCAGTGTAATGTAAAGGAACAATCCTTTATTCTGTAGGATTCGGCTGAGTGCTGCCACAAGGTGAGGCAGAAGAGTCACAAAGTTAATGTATTTACCCTACCACCAAGAAACCCATTTCTCATGATGGCTGAATACATTCAAACTGTGCCTCTATTACAGAAGCAATTTAGGAACCTAATTCAATCAATACAGGGGATCTATCATCATAAACTATGTCTGAGAGCTATTTACCATGGGCTACCTTGGCCATATGTGCCCCCCTGACAACTGAAGCACTAAGAGCAGAGAATCAAATGCAGGAGGTGGTAGTGCTGTCACACTGATGTGACACAGCAGGACACACACACAGAAACCCACTGGGCATCTATTACTTATTATCCTGAGTTATATAGTGCTGAGACATACATGCATCACTTTTTTTTTTTTAGATTATGTACATTATTCCCTGCCCCACTGGAGCTTACAGTCTATGTATCACAGTAACACAGCTCTCACAATAAACCTGCCTGGCGCACCAGAGAAAACCCGCACAGTTACTGTTTGACATGACTTCCAATCAGCTTCCAATCAGCATCCAATTAGCATGTAACTGCCGGGGCACCCTCCTCTTCCCACAGAAACCATTCACTGGCACATGAGAATGGGCTAAAGACAGAGTTAAGTGGCCAGAAGGATAACTTATTGTGATGTCAGGCAAGGAACCATTCGGAAAGGGATGTGGGAATAATACTCTATTCCTTGCTCCGATTTCTTCTAAATGACTCCCTTTCAGCTGCCTGGCTCCTTCAGCTTCATGCACATGTGGTTACACGGTTACCCTGTAGGCGCCACAGTGGATGGGTATTATTATTATTAAATGGGGACAGTATGTGTGCAACTATACATGCCATGATTCGGATATATCTGCCATATTTAAAATGTTCACACCAATACCTTTAATGTTACCTGTATGGTTTTTTTGATATACAGAATTTTCCATATCTGGGCTACAAATTCCATTTAAGTCTGTAAATCCCCAAATGCTGTATTTCATCTCAGTGTGAAAACCAGTATGGAGTTAAATGACCCCCGTTGCTATGGGGTTTCAGTTGTTCTGCCCCAGGCACATTCTCTGCCTCTTATTTGTGCTCTGACATGGTGAGAATGGCAGGGAGATTACCAGATGCATCTGTGAGGTCCACTACCCCCCACACTAACAACTGGTTTTAATGTAGGACGTAGGAATAATATGCTTGTTTCAGGAATGCAGCTCAACATTATTATAACTGTATTATAAATGCATTGCCAACACTGGGCACTTGGGCAACTAATTACTGGTTAGCTGTACTCATTAATCTGTATGTAGAACAATCATAGCAAGAATAGGATTGGCTGATAATATGAAATGACAAAGTAAAAGTCAATAAGTCAAGTCAGCTCTGTTGTCATCTTATCTGTATAAAAATACACACAGTGGGACAAAAGTGCAAATTATTCATTTGGCCCAAAGTATCCACGCCAGTGCCCCGATTATAACTAGTGTCTATGTATAAACAGTCAGTTAGTTTCTTCTTTTGAGAAACCCTTGGCATTTTATCCAGGGCTGCAATGACTACTGGTTACTAAAGCATGAAGAATGTAAAATAGCTGTCAAAGGATCTGTAACCAAACGTGGATCAACTTTACAAATCAGCAAAGGGATATAAAAAGTTACCTAAAGATCTGAAAGTGCCATCAGAACTGTTCAAAACTCTGATTGTAAAAGCGACAGACAACTGGCAGGAAAATGTCAGGACGCAATGAAATACCCACAAGCAAAAATACAGGCTTCTCTGGTGTGGCTGCTTTGGGAGGAGAAACTGAACAAAAAATGGGCTTCATTGAGCCACTTTGGGGCCATCTCACACATGCACGTCATGCCAGGCAAAGAATTTACAGGGGTTGGAGGCTTTTTACCAAGAACGCACAGCTTTACTGCTTGAGAAAATAGAGCCTCGCTCACAACAAAAGACTGCAAATCCTCATTAAGAGGGCAAGGGTGGAAGAACAGAACCATTATTCCCTTTATTGCTATAGTTAAATGATTGTGCTATTCTGTCATCTCTATAGTTTAATTTAAAGCACATTATAAAATAAAGGTAAAAGTATTTTTACTTATTACTCACATTTTCTTAATAACTGATCCACATCATACACAATCTGCCAGGGGTTTGTAACTGTATTTATTTAGGCTCTCTCCTATTCCTAGTTCCTCATTCAAACCCCTGCCTTGTTGCTAGGGAAAATAGGACCCATTAATATGTTTTATCATCAACACCAACAAGTGTAAATCCTTGGGGGTGCCAGATTTTTGGCAAGCAAGGTGATTAACACATTCTTCTCCCTCAAGTTAAGGGGACTGTTAGACTATCAGCATATATTTGCTCTTAAAATGTAATCTCAGATTTGAATCAGTCCATGCACAGCCCCACGCCAGTAAAGCTTCTCACTCCAAGCATGAACTCTTTGCAGTTTATCCAACAAGCAGTCATTTATAAAGCAATGCCTTTGGCTGGAACAGCAGTGTGTTTATACAAGAGTGAACTCTTTCCTCTGTAAATACAATCTCTATTTACATATATTTAGATGACACAGGGCAGTGCTAATGAACTTAAAGGCCAAGGGGATAGCATTTGGTCATGGGTCAAAGTGGTCTTCAACTATTAAATCTGCATTTTAATTTGTGACAGATTTTTGCACTTTCTGCTGTATTGCTTTGCTGATCTCTCTAGACCTTTAGGGGGTCATAAACTCTCCCAAGAACTAAATGTTCTCTTCTTGCTTTATAGACATGTTTTCCAGTTTGATTTTTTTAATATATATACTCTTGTAGTGCAGTATCCTTCCACTGCTGCTGCTGCTACGCCTCCTAAACTGCAATGTTGCTCCAAGGGTTATTCAATACAATCAAGATTCTCCTCCCCTGTGGGTGCCTTTGAATTTGTAAGTATTTGGTATCATTTCATCACTGCACACTTCTACACACAATAGCAACACCTGCCTATGCTGTCTGTAGCTTAGTAGTTACATAGACAACCACAAAGTTTGATGGACAAGTTTAGCATTCTTTTTATTTTTTTGAGACTTTGCCATGGGTGTTTAATTACCTCTTAAGCTAGAATGAAGTCCTTAGAATCTCTACATCTAGACAGCAAAGTACATAGTGAACAAATTCTGCATGTCCATTGCTGTCTGCTATTATCTTTGTCAGAAGGCAACTAAGGAGCTAGATTCGTGGCCTGTGCCAATGGTTTTTTTCCTTTGAACACTTTTAGCCAATAAAGGAAGCTTACAGCAGGAGATTGGGGTAGTCTCCCATGTACAGCAGCACTACTAAACATAGTGTCCCCTGCACTCTCCTGGGAACCAGCACATGTTTTCAACTGAAGACTTCTTCAACCTACTTCAACGTTGCTGCTATTTTTTGAATAAACACGCAGGGGCTAAGTCCCGATTGCATTACACTCGTTGTGCCATTCAACTATTTTTTGCTGGACTGTGCACCGAGTAAGAATTGTTGGAGGAGGTAAGGGTGTGCTGGGTAAACTGTCTTTTTTATAGTAACTGCTCCCACCCCTTCCTAATGGCGAAAGCCAAAATGCCAGATTTATTTGTTTTCCTTTATATTATAGAATGTGAACACTCTTAATATATGGATTTTTCTGTTGGCACAAGAGTGTGTTGATAGTTTTGACTGTTTTACCCTTCTTGGCCTTTTTTAAATTTGGGGTCTTTGATCTGTACCAGTACATAGCATTAATATCTCAGCGCTGATGTAAAGCCCTCATATTAATGCCAGATGAGGAGATCTGTCTGTGGGTTCGGCTTTCTGTGCCTCAACGGGATTTTTAGAGAAGCCCTATTGGTTCCTTCCTTCCATATGTTATAGATTTATAATAAACATGTTCACATTCTTTCCATTACTACTTCTGTACAATCATTTTGTTTAAATTAGACATAAGCAACCAGCAGCTCCCTTAAGCTGCCCTACAACTCCCATCATCTTACCAACAGGGTGCCAAGGGGTGCTTTGGACTTTTAGGTAAACATCATATAGCGAGTGTCCAGCACTTCAGTTACAGCATAAGAATGGAGACAATTACAATAAAACCAATGCACCTTATACGACTAAAGGAGGATGCTGGGAATTTAAAAAAAAAAAAAAAAAAAAAAAAAAAAAGCTGTACAGTTGCAAAATGGAATACAGAATAGGTCATGTGACTCTAAACAGTTCAGTTAAAACTGATGGATAACCTTTCAAAAGGACTTCAGAACCCCATTAACCCTATGTACAAAAAAAGGCATCTTTTCAAATTAAAATTGCAGATAATGTCTAGTTACTAGGGTCAATGACCACAACAACCAGAAAGAGGACTACTTGTGACACTTGAGTTTTTACTGCTTATCTTTCTCCTCAGCCTCTATTTCTCCTTCATTCTGACATTACAATAAATATTTACCATGGTCAGCCTAGTAACCAGACAGCTGTTCAAATTCTAAACTGGTGAGATACAGAAAATCTTACTCAACTACAGTTATGGATCTATTATCCAAAAACCCATTATCCAGAAAGCTCATCTCTCAGACTTCAGTTTAATTACATAATTCAGAATCTTAAAACATATTTCTTTTTCTCTGTAATAATATGTCTATGAAGATTCTCATTCATCCAGATCATGATATACAGTATCTAGTAGAATTAAGTCTAAACTGGACTGGACTGGAGTTTTCTGGAAAACATTTCACCACTCATCCGAGTGGCTTCTTCAGTTCAAATGACTGGTAGGGAATTCCCAGGAGTAGTACAGTCACAGATCCAATCACAATGGTTCCATTGAACTTATTCAGTTAGGGCTCTGGTACACGGGGAGATTAGTCGCCCGCGGCAAAACTCCCTGCTCGCGGGCGACTAATCTCCCCGAGTTGCCTTCCCCCTGCCATCCCACCGGCGAACATGTAAGTCGCCGGCGGGATGGCAGACGCGGCGGCGCGATTCTGCGCAAATCGCCGAAAAAGACTCGTGAGGCTTTTTCGGCGATTTCCCGAAATCGCCCCGCCGCGTCTGCCATCCCGCCGGCGACTTACATGTTCGCCGGTGGGATGGCAGGGGGAAGGCAACTCGGGGAGATTAGTCGCCCGCGAGCAGGGAGTTTTGCCGCGGGCGACTAATCTCCCCGTGTACCAGAGCCCTTAGGTGCTGGCTGAAACTCACAGGTGTAAGAAGGTATGATTCTCTGTAATAATAAAACAGTACCTGTACTTGATCCCAACTAAGATATAATTACCCCTTATTGGGGGCAGAACAGCCCTATTGGGTTTATTTAATGGTTAAATGATTCCCTTTTCTCTGTAATAATAAAACAGTACCTGTACTTGATCCCAACTAAGATATAATTACCCCTTATTGGGGGCAGAACAGCCCTATTGGGTTTATTTAATGGTTAAATGATTCCCTTTTCTCTGTAATAATAAAACAGTACCTTGTTCTTGATCCCAACTAAGATATAATGAATCCTTATTGATGTCATTACAATTCTATTGGGTTAATTTAAATGGTTTTTAGTAGACTTAAGTTATGGAGATCCAAATTACTGAAAGGCCCCTTATCCGGAAAAACCCCAGGTTCCGACCATTCTGGAAAACAGGTCCCATACCTGTACCTTCCTGCTGTCTAGCAAATTGGTTCCTTGTTTCCCTCTCTCTCTGTACTGTTATGGACGGATATGTCTCTCCCAGGAATGTTACTATTTTCACCCCTATTACCAGTAGGAATGCCCAGGAGGTTTGCAATTGAGAAACCCACCATTACTGCCACCTATGATAGCTCCCAAACCTGCTGGGGAGATACAGTGAGCGCTGCCGTATCAGGAGACCCCCACATATACACACACACACACATACATACACACACACACACACATGTATATACACACACACACATGCATATACACACACACACACATACATATACACACACACACACATACATATACACACACACACACATACATATACACACACACACACACACATACATATACACACACACATATACACACACATATACATACATATACACACACATACATATACACACACACATATACACATATACACACATACACACACACACATACATATACACATATACATATACACACACACACACACACATATACACACACACACATACATATACACATACATATACACACACACATATACACACACATACATACATACATATACACACACATATATACACACACACACTAACAAACTATATATAACTCTTATTGTGAGAGAGGGCTCATTTACCCTGTAATTGTAATTTAAGCCCAGGGCACTCCATCCACAGGCCTTGCCCAGCTCTGTCAGGAACAGTACTTACTCAGGGACATTACTGACTTGTGTAAACTTCAACCCAATACAAAGCCCGAAGTATCTATACCGACACGTCACTGTCATTCCCCGCCCCCTTGGGGCACATAGTGCTGAGCTGGCCCTGCTGTGTCTCCCTAGGGTCCCTCCCACACTCCTATACAGGCAGGCTAACTGGCTGCTCAGACGTTTGCCCATGGAGTGTGTGTGTGTGAGTGAATGTTATAGGAACCTTTATACAAGGAGTTAGTTGTAAATAACAGATATACTCTCACACTACATACACTCCTCTCTTCCGGGTCTGTTTATTAAAACCACAACACGGCAGTCATCCAAGTCAGTACACACTGCCCAACAGGGCCGCTTTGCCTGAAAAAGTCCGCATTCGTGAGTGGCTACTTACCCCTTCCGCACAGCTCCTTCCCTCCAGTCCTACAGTCCCACACTACTCCTTCCCTCCAGTCCCACACAAACTCCGGGCCCCAAGTCTCGTCACGCGAGACTGGCGCCACGAATGCACGTAAGCGCAGTGACGCATCACGTAGTTACTGGGAGTGACGCATCGGCGGCGTAACTCGGAAGTTGCGTAGAGTCGCTCAGCTCTGGGTCTGCTTTCCTGTGCTCGGAACTCCAACTTTTTAGTTGGTGTTTGGTGTTGGCTGTCCGCCATGGCCTCCCTTACCTCAGCTGCATTCAAACTCATTTCTATTCCGGCTTGTGGCAGGGAACTAAATAGAGACGTTCTGGTTGCTGACAGTACTTCTGACTATCAGAGCGTCTTCCCCTGATTAGTTAAACTAGGGCCATTTTTTGCTTATCTGGTTTGAGTGTGCCAGTATGAGAGTGCCAGTATGAGTGTGCCAGTATGTGTGTGCCAGTATGTGTGTGCCAGTATGTGTGTGTGCCAGTATGTGTGTGTGCGCCAGTATGTGTGTGTGCCAGTATGTGTGTGTGCCAGTATGAGTGTGCCAGTATGTGTGTGTGCCAGTATGAGTGTGCCAGTATGTGTGTGTGCCAGTATGAGTGTGCCAGTATGAGTGTGCCAGTATGTGTGTGTGCCAGTATGAGTGTGCCAGTATGAGTGTGCCAGTATGTGTGTGCCAGTATGTGTGTGCCAGTATGTGTGTGCCAGTATGTGTGTGTGCCAGTATGAGTGTGCCAGTATGAGTGTGCCAGTATGTGTGTGCCAGTATGTGTGTGCCAGTATGTGTGTGTGCCAGTATGTGTGTGTGCGCCAGTATGTGTGTGTGCCAGTATGTGTGTGTGCCAGTATGAGTGTGCCAGTATGTGTGTGTGCCAGTATGAGTGTGCCAGTATGTGTGTGTGCCAGTATGAGTGTGCCAGTATGAGTGTGCCAGTATGTGTGTGTGCCAGTATGAGTGTGCCAGTATGAGTGTGCCAGTATGTGTGTGTGCCAGTATGAGTGTGCCAGTATGAGTGTGCCAGTATGTGTGTGCCAGTATGTGTGTGCCAGTATGTGTGTGCCAGTATGTGTGTGTGCCAGTATGAGTGTGCCAGTATGTGTGTGCCAGTATGTGTGTGCCAGTATGAGTGTGCCAGTATGTGTGTGTGCCAGTATGAGTGTGCCAGTATGAGTGTGCCAGTGTGTGTGTGCCAGTGTGAGTGTGCCAGTGTGAGTGTGCCAGTATGTGTGTGCCAGTATGAGTGTGCCAGTATGAGTGTGCCAGTATGTGTGTGTGCCAGTATGAGTGTGCCAGTATGTGTGTGTGCCAGTATGAGTGTGCCAGTATGTGTGTGTGCCAGTATGAGTGTGCCAGTATGAGTGCCAGTGTGTGTGTGCCAGTGTGAGTGTGCCAGTGTGAGTGTGCCAGTGTGTGTGCCAGTATGTGTGTGCCAGTATGTGTGTGCCAGTATGAGTGTGCCAGTATGAGTGTGCCAGTATGAGTGTGCCAGTATGTGTGTGTGCCAGTATGAGTGTGCCAGTATGAGTGTGCCAGTGTGTGTGTGCCAGTGTGTGTGTGCCAGTGTGAGTGTGCCAGTGTGAGTGTGCCAGTATGTGTGTGCCAGTATGAGTGTGCCAGTATGAGTGTGCCAGTATGAGTGTGCCAGTATGAGTGTGCCAGTATGTGTGTGCAAGCAAGGGGTGGGACAGTGGCTGATGTAGGAGAAGGCAATGGTGAAATTAACCCAAATGTAATTTTTTTTTTTACCCTTTGTTTCCTCTGATATGTGCAGGTTCCATGGCAGTTCAGCAGCAGAAAGTTTCTGGCCCCCCACTCTCAGGAAGGAGTTGGACCACACCGGCTGCACCCACAGTTACCCATAAACTGCTTTCATTTCATTTTGAGTTTTTATTTTTTTTAAAGACCAGGACAATATTCTTCAAAATTTGGCAACAGTACCTGCCACTGTCAGAGCCTCTTCTCCCAGTTTGACTAAAAGGGAAAGGATTTGTGTGCAAGCTAGGGCCGGACAAAATGAAAGAATTGTGGGTATGGGGCATGGAGAGATGGAGAGTTGGCCCTGGGTTTAGCTGCCAGTGGCTGCACAATACCTTGGGGGTAACGTATCTTCCTCAGAAGAATGGTGGGAACAGAATTTCTGTAAAAAAAAAGTTTAGCAACCGCCTTGAATATATTGCAATATATGGATAAACCCATTTGTTTAAATGGTAAGGCATGTTTAGTATCCTAAAGGAACAGTAACACCAAAAAATGAAAGTGTATAAAAGTAACTAAAATATAATGTGCTGCTGCCCTGCACTGGTAAAAGTTGTGTGTTTACTTCAGAAAGTCTACTATAATTTATATAAATAAGCTGCTATGTAGCCATGGGGGCAGCCATTCAAAGGAGAAAAGGCACAGGCACATAGCAGATAACAGATAAAACACTATTGTATTCTACAGAACTTATCTGTTATCTGCTATGTAACCTGTGCCTTTTCTCCTTTTTTCCAGCTTGAATTGCTGCCCCCATGGCTACACAGCAGCTTATTATATAAATTATAGTAGTGTTTCTGTAGCAAACACACCAGTTTTACCAGTGCAGGGCAACAGTGCATTATATTTTTATTACTTTAAAGCTCTTTCATTTTTTGGTGTTACTGTTCCTTTAAGGTGGGGGGCAGAAGTGCATGATACTAATACAGAATTGACATACACAGTACAGTGGCTATAAATCAATCCCTATAACGAATACCCCTATTTACAAGGGGGGCACGTAAACCTCTAAGGTGAACAGAATATACCGTATATACTCGAGTATAAGCCGATCCGAATATAAGCCGAGGTACCTAATTTTACCTAAGAAAACTGGAAAAACCTATTGACTCGAGTATAAGCCTAGGGTGTCACCAGTAGGGCTGGTGCGAGTGAGCCAGCACACAAAGTGTGCTCACACTTTGGTTTAATTGAGTATCCCAAAAAGATTTATTTATTATAGCCAAAACCAAATGCACAGTTTCATTTAGAAAGTCATTTGCTCAGTTATGATTGTGTATAAACAGCAGCTGAAGGTCAAGCTGGCCTTCCACTAGTATCATGGGATTCCAAAGTCTATATTGATTACCAAGAAAAGCACATTTAAGATTAGCAGAAATAGTACAGGAGTTGGTAGGCAGCCATTGGTAATCTGTGATGTTCTACCAATGCCTAAGGTAATAAAACAGCAATGACAATAGCCCTTTCCAGTTTGATACTATAAATGCATGGATTACAAGTGTCGGTGAAACAAAATAATTTTTTATTAACCAGAAACCATCAATCTAAAATTCAAAGATAAAGTTTCCCCTGACTCCTACATAGCAAAATTGTTAAGGATTAATTGCATACCCTTTAGGCTCTGTAAATAGTTCTAAAAACTACAAGAGTTATTTATGATGTGGTGGCAGCCATGAAGTAAAATCCACCTCAGTTCTAGGACCAGTCTTTGAAGGAAGTATAAAATAGTCAGACTAATACAGACCAGTGTCTTTACTACACAATCCCCCAAGTTTGTAAATGTTCTGTCTGTTAAGTTTGGATATACAGCAGACCATTACTGGCGCCCCCCGAGGGACTTGTGTCCCTGCGTACCTGCGCCCGCACTCTCCCTATGCCAGCTTCCCAGAACGCCATCCTAACTGTGCGCTCTTCTCCTGTGCGCTCTGCTCTTCTCCTGTGTACGCTTCTGATCAGCTTGGCGCCGCAGTCGCGCCAGTGACGTCACGCACCCCCTTCAGTTACTCCTAGCCTGATCTTAGACCTTGTAAGATCATGCCATATACTCGAGTATAAGCCGAGGGTTACTTTTTGAGCACATTTTTAGTGCTCAAAAACTCGGCTTATATTCGAGTATATATATTCTGGCAGAACACTGTACCTTCCCAAAGGTGTAAATATATATATATCAATATATACAGGACATTAAGACATTTTGTGAAATAAAGGACGTCAACCCAAAATATAATTTTTGCCTAATAAAATAAAACAATAGTTGTATATTCATTACAAACTTGTAATGGTTTTTGAGTTATTTGTATATATAATTGCTATTAAAAGCAGTGTTTGTCTTTTCAAGACAGCAGACTGACAGACCCGTCTTGCTGGAGGAGACTGACCTTTACAACGTTATTTAAAAAGAAACAACCAGGAGTTTAGCAAATGCTGCTTTCAATAGCAATTGCATTTACAAATAACTTTAAAACCACGAAAAAATTTTAATGAACCCATATTGGAAAGTTACTTAGTTTTATGTTTTCTTTTCTTAGGCAAAAATTATTTTTGGGGTTGACATGTCCTTTATTGCACAAAATGTCTTAATGTCCTCTATATATTGATATATATATATATTTACACCTTTGGGAAGTCCAACCTGCTACAACTTTCAGCAAAACTATTGCAGGGTGTTGATCCCTGAGCTTATTTTAAGGCACCAGTGGGCCTGAAATACCCTAAATCTCTAATTCTGATTGCATGAGCAGAAAATTGTACCTAGTTCCTGAAGCACTGCACTACTGACCGTATCCATTTGCCAGGCACTTTTTCATTGATGGGATTCTTGACACTGCCAGATGCATATCTAAATGAGCCCTGATCTTATATCAATCATATAGGGCAGCGCTGTCCAACCTCTGTGGTACCGAGGGCCAGAATTTTTCTGGCCTACATGGTGGAGGGCTGATAATGGAAGCCAGTTTGACCACTCCCCCTTTTAAACCACACCCATGTTATCACAAGAGCTTTTAAGACTATACTCACATTAATCGTGGTAGCGCAGCAAAACCCAAAATGGTTGGTGTTCACTGTAGGGATAACAACCTTCATTCATATGTGAAAGAATTATATTATGTCATATTAAGACACAACCTTAAACCATATGCCTCCTCCTCCCCTGTGCATAGCACAGCAACCCCCAGCATATAATTACACACCTTAGGGACCATATAATGACTATTTTCAAATGCTAACAAACTCCAAGAACAAAGCCCTGCCAGGTTGACCTCCCACAGGGAGCATAGGGCAGGCAGAGTATGGCACACACAGGCAGCATAGGGCAGGTAGAGTATGGCACACACAGGCAGGGTAGGGCAGGCAGAGTATGGCACACACAGCCAGCATAAGGCAGGCAGAGTATGGCACACAGGCAGCATAGGGCAGGCAGAGTATGGCACACACAGGCAGCATAGAGCAGGCAGAGTACGGTACACACAGGCAGCATAGGGCAGGCAGAGTATGGCACACACAGCATAGGGCAGAGAGAGTATGGCGCACACAGACAGCATAGAGCATGCAGAGTATGGCACACACAGGCAGCATAGGGCAGAGAGAGTATGGCACACACAGGCAACATAGGGCAGGCAGAGTATGGCACACACAGGCAACATAGGGCAGGTAGAGTATGGGACACACAGGCAGCATAGAGCAGGCAGAGTATGGCACATACTCTGCCTGCCCTACCCTGCCTGTGTGTGCCATACTCTGCCTGCCCTACCCTGCCTGTGTGTGCCATACTCTGCCTGCCCTACCCTGCCTATGTGTGCCATACCCTCTCTGCCCTATGCTGCCTGTGTGTATGGCACACACAGACAGAATACACTGACACAATTCTGGCACTGCTCCTAAAGTCTGAGGTGTGAACAATGTGGGTGATCTGAGCCATAGGTGTGAACAGTACAGAAGATTACATATTTAAACAATACAGGGGATTACAGCCTGAATCTGAGGTGAGAACCATGCAGGGGGCCAGTTAATCTCAGTACTGATACCATTTAAAGCTTCCACAAAGGTAAGCCATCAAAGCAGCCAGACAGGTGGGGGGCCACACAGAGGGGGCTTGCGGGCCACCAGTTGGACAGCCCTGATATAGGGAATAGCTTTGGTCCTGTACATGGGTACCTTTAATTAGACAGTTTCTGCATCTCCTTTATCTGAGGAGGCAGTTTTTCATCTGTTCGGAATGTGCTGTAGCCTATGTAATGCCACTTGGTGGTAACTTTACTGCCTGCTGCTTGGCTATCACTAAAGCTGCTCATACATACATGATGTGAAAAAGTAAGCACATTCTGTGTTGTTTACATTTTTCAACATACAGATATTTTATCTTCAACAGTATTGGCAGATAAAGGTGATATAACAAATATTCACCATTTACATATTGTTTATTTTTTTATTATTTTGTTTAGTATTTTTATAGCAAACTGTAAAGTTGTTCTCTGATTTAGCATTTTAAATGCTGTATTCATTGTTGTTAGAGCACAGTGGGATTCTGCTGCCATTCCATCACCTATTGGGGAAAGCAGTAAGCTTAGTTTTTCTGTTTTCTGAATCAAGATAGTTTAAAGATATCAAAGGAGTATAACTAGTAATTCTAATGGGGTAGGATTTCTGTGGGATAAAAATAATATTTCTAGCAAACAAATGGAAGAAGGAGTCATTCCTGGTTACTGTGTGCAGGTTCTGGCAATAAAGGTTAAACTTACACTAAAAGGTGTTTAACACTTTTAATGGAAATGACTCTGATTTGAGTTTTAGATTTTTTGCCTGTTTGTCAGGGCTAATTTGATCTAATACTTGTGTATTCTGGTTAATGACCCTGTCAGTTCTTGCTATGTGAAGCTGCTAATGTATCCGTGTTACTTGCTTAAACTGGCTATACATGGGCTGATTTTGGCACCACCCCACAATCTTATTGGTGATCATTTTAACGAAACAATTCATCCATCTATGGTTAACGATATGTCAGGAGACTTGTATTGCCTGCAAGATCATATACTGTATATACATATTAACCAATGGCTATCTTCCTTTGTTTACTTTTACATTTAACCCAATCCTTCAGAATAAAGGCAAGCACAGCAAATGTTTGTTTTAAAATGATTATCTGTTTACCCCATCCACTGACCAGTTTTATCGTTTCACGCCACAAAGTTTTAAACTTGACTGATCGACTGTGTGAACATTGAGGGCGGATCATGAATTTAACGATCATATACGTTGAGGTCATTTGCACCCCATCAGTTGGATGGTTTTGTCATTTCAAATGACCAAATCTGCCTGTGTATGGCCACCTTTAGTCCCCACTATGGAAATAAGGGCAGACAGGTGTGGTAATATGGGTGGAACACTGGCTCAATGGTTAGCATTTCAGCTCTGGAGTCTGAGTTCACTTAAGGTAAACAACAAGATACTTGAAATATGCACCCCTCTTTTGGGGTTTTTAAATCCTAGGGCAGGAACCTCTGAACAGAAGGCCCTTTTCAAGATTTAAAAAATAGAGCAGGGCCAAACTAAGAATCAGAATAGGCCCTGGCATTTTAAGTGTACAGAGCACCCCACCAGCTCAATAAATTGTGACATTATGGTATCATAAAGTAGCCCCTCTGGCATTTTCCAAAATCTACAGATTGCCAGCCTCAGCCTGGAATAGAAAGATTTACTGCTCTACAGAAACAAACCTGTAGTTTCTGCACTCAGAAACAATGAAGCAAGAGTGGCATAAATGGAATAAAATGTAAAGGCTAACAATATATAAATATTCCCTAAGCAAACTTTCAGGCATTGTAAAGTCTTTTTTTCCAGGCTGACATACTATGCAGCCTGAAGAAGGAGGGACATCGGAGTCCTAAAAGCTTGCTTTGAGAATATTTCTATATAGCTAGGCATTAAGTGGTATCAGAATTATGGCACTCTTGTTGGTTGTTGGTTTTACACATGAGTGCAAAAGACTGCAAGACGATTGTGAGAGTACTTAAAGAGACCTGGTCTACTTGGCAGAAAGGTTGTACAATTACATCTATAGGCAAGGCACCTTACTATTTCCAGATATATGAAAAGTTCTGTCTTTTTTTCACTTCAGTGGGTTTTATGCTTTGCAGATCCTCTACCAGACCTTGTGGAAGGAAAACCAATCTTCAATTACTTCAAACACTGTTCACGCTAAGGGTAAAGGAAGCAAACTGTGGGCAGCGTGCCATAAATATGCTACTTTGTAGCCCTTCATCTTGGCAAGCCTTCTCAGTCAACCAATGTGAATTAATTTAAGTGACCTTGAGTCCAACCAGGCGCAGACAAAGACAATAAACAGATACAATTTTAAAAATCAAGAGCAATGATCTTGAGTCACCTTCATACTTGGAAAACTTTATTGATTCTGGAAGGAGTACAGAAGATGCATTTTGCATGCTTGTTATTGCTGTCCAATAAGGAGCATCCAACAGCACAAATTTCACCCAAGGATTTCAGAAGGCTAGCAATTAAAGTACTTGCACGAGATATATCAGATACATACAGATACCTATAAGTAATTATTTCTATTGACTGATGGTGCCACTCACCTTCCTTGGTCATTCTGCGCCACTGGGTACAGGGTTTAGGACCAGGCATCAGAGCTCAATATTGCTCTGAGGATACTGAAAATACAAACCGGATTCCAAAAAAGTTGGGACACTAAACAAATTGTAAATAAAAAAAGAACGCAATGATGTGGAGGTGCCAACTTCTAATATTTTATTCAGAATGTCTATGAAGATTTTCATTCATCCAGGTCATGGTATATCTAGTATAAATAAATTTGAAGCAACTGGACTTGTTTAGTAATCATTGAAGATGTTTCACTACTCATCCGAGCAGCTTCTTCAGTTCAACTGACTGGTATGGGAAGTCCTCAGCATATATACTCTTCCACTAATCCAATCACAATGGCACTATGTAACTCTTTTATTTTATATATATTTATACTGTATATATATTTTTATTTTTTTATGGTTACTTCTAAAAACGAATCCACAATTAAAAGCACTTTCACTTTTCACTTCCTGGTTCTGGTCAGACACTGGGGCTAATTTAGTGGTAAGATTTTTCCAGCCAGCTGCAGGTTGAACACTAAAAGCAATCATTTGATTGGTTTCCATGAATAACTTCCCAAATTTGCCCAGAGTTTATTAAAGGAACAGTAACACTAAAAAATAAAAATGTTTTAAAATAATTAAAATATATTGTACTGCTGCCCTGCACTGGTAAAAGTTGTGTGTTTGCTTCACAAAGACTACTGTAGTTAATAGAAATAGCTGTTCTGTAGCCATGGGGGCAGCCATTTAAATTGAAAAAAGGAGAAAAGGCACAGGTTACATAAGAAGATATCAGATAACTGTGTAGAATACAATGGGAATCTATGCTTCTTATCTGTTATCTGCTTAGTAACCTGTGCCTTTTCTCCTTTTTTCAATTTAAATGGCTGCCCCCATGGCTACACAGCCAGGGTATTTATATAAACTGTAGTAGTGTTTATGAAGCAAACACACAACTTTTACCAGTGCAGGGCAATAGTACAAAATAAATTAATTATTTTTATACACTTTCATTTTTTGGTGTTACTGTTCCTTTAATGCCTCCCACTGGGGGTTAGTATGTAGCAGGGCTGCCATAAGTGGGAGAAAGGGGGTATAGTTGTGCTGGGCCTCATGAAATATTCTTTTGTAAGGGGGCTCAATTGCGTCATTAAATTTACGCAAATTATGTAAGTTACGACAAAACTTACACAACTTCCTTAAAGGAACAGTAACACCAAAAAATGAAAGAGCTTTAAAGTAATAAAAATATAATGCACTGTTGCCCTGCACTGGTAAAACTGGTGTGTTTGCTACAGAAACACTACTATAATTTATATAATAAGCTGCTGTGTAGCCATGGGGGAAGCCATTCAAGCTGGAAAAAAGGAGAAAAGGCACAGGTTACATAGCAGATAACAGATAAGTTCTGTAGAATACAATAGTGTTTTATCTGTTATCTGCTATGTGCCTGTGCCTTTTCTCCTTTGAATGGCTGCCCCCATGGCTACACAGCAGCTTATTTATATAAATTATAGTAGACTTTCTGAAGTAAACACACAACTTTTACCAGTGCAGGGCAGCAGCACATTATATTTTAGTTACTTTTATACACTTTCATTTTTTGGTGTTACTGTTCCTTTAGCTTCCACAAAAACTGCTTAAAAACCTACGTAACTTGCCTCGAATCTTAATAACTTGCGTATTAAGCAAAAGACAATGGAGAGGAACTTTGCAGGGGCAAACGCCACTGACCCCCAGTGAATTCAAAATTCCACTGCCAGTAATTATGCATTGGTTGGGGGGAACTCTCCCCTCCCTAACATTCTGGAGATGGTTGGTGGATGGAGCTCTTCCTCTCATTAAAGGAACAGTAACATCAAAAAATTAAAGTGTTTTAAAGTAATTAAAATATAATGTGCTGTTGCTCTGCAAAAAACTGGTGTTTTTGCTACAGAAAAGCTACTATATAAATAAACTGCTGTGTAGCCATGGGGGCAGCCATTCAAGCTGGAAGAAGGAGAAAAGGCACAGGTTACATAGCGGATAATTAGTAGATAAGCCCCATATAATGGGGGTTTATCTGTTATCTGCTAAGTAACCTGTGCCTTTTCTCCTTTGAATGGCTACCCCCATGGCTACACAGCAGCTAACTTATATAAACTATAGTAGTCTTTCTGAGGCAAACACACCAGTTGTAGCAATGCAGGCAACAGTACGTTATATTGTTATTACTTTTATACACTTTCATTTTTTGGTGTTACTGTTCCTTTAAATTAACTTATGAAATGAGCGGGGCATACGATAAGTTTGACAAGATCTGGGGAGACTGGTGCAAGCAGGACTCCCTGGATACATAACCTATCCCTTTAGAGCTGGTGTGACCTGCTTGATATAACTAAACACAGTCACCTACATAGCGACAATTGTAATTCCTAGCGATAGTATTCTCCTGCCTGTATGAACCTGTGCTTGACTAGACACCAATTCCCCCCGCTTCGAGCTCTTACGGCATCTATTTATAGGCACGTGCCTGTCCTGCCCTGCCCCCTCAGTGATGTAATGGGGGGGCGGGTTGGGGGACTATAAATAGACACAAAACCATTGGCCGTTTGGGTGTGGGTGGAGAAGGGGCGGGTTAGGGTCGGTGCGGGTCCACATCACTAGGCCAAATGACTGGATAATCCCTTCTCGATTTGGCCCCAGCACTGTGGGTAAATTAGTGGAAGAGCTGCTTGGTTGAGTTCCTGGCCAAATGTGCAGATCTTACCATCTATGCCTAACTTTCAGGGATTGCTTGTATATAACTATAGTTAAATATTGTCACCACATACAAGGGGGATCTTCATGGACCCTCTTTTTTCTGATCCACATTGTCCCTTATTCCTGATATAACCTGTACTACTTACTATCTGAATATAGAAAAGCACAATAAAACATATTTCAGATAATTTATATTTCCAGGTAGTTCTTTTTGCTAATTTACAAAAAAAGACTTGGCCTTCAGCCCCCTGTTTCTCATTATGCATTCACTTATCATGCACCACACCTCCTGGCATCCTTAATTATACTTATACATCTTCCTTGCTGCTCCATATATGCTGCAGCTATGGTATAATTACCAAGCCAGTCTTAATGACAGGACCAACCAGAGGTGTACTGGGAGGAATAATTAAGTGATGACAAACTGGGCAGGAGACGGCTCGGACCCCCGCTGAGCTTGCCATTTGTCTGGGTAGTCGGAATGTATCAGATAAAGGGCAGACGCTATCACTGATGTTGGTTATGCTGCTTTAACAGATGTTTGAATTTTTTTCCAACACAAGAGGCACAGTTCAGATTTCTTGTGGGTTTTCCTCCATCTGAAAGGGGCTATTTAAATATCTGTCAGTGGATAGAATAGCGCCCAGCATTTTCAAAGTTAAATAGGGCATCAGTACAACACATGGCAGTGCATTTCCTTGTTATTTTTAGTGTGGTTATACATTACTGCATAGTACAGCCTGAACAAAAGGCAATATTATATGCAGAAATGATTGCTGGATAGAAAGTAATCACTACCTGGTCATGCACTACCTGGCACTGAGCAGGGTGCCCACTGGCTTTGCTGTATCTGTATAAATGGGGTCTAAACTGGTAGAAGGCTGATTATCATCATAACTTATACATAAAGTATTAGCATTACAGAGCCTATGATAAAATCCAAGCTTTGCTTTAATAGTCTGCCAAGAACCAGTACCTGGCACCAGGCATGGACTAGGATTCAATATAGGCCCTGACATTTAAGTACACAGAGGCTCAAACAGCCCCCACCAGCAAATAGTGATTATGGCATCTTACAGCAGCCCCTCTGGCATTTGCCTGTTACTGTATATACAGGCAATAGGACTAGGGGGATACTAACTGGTTTTTAAAGACAGACCTTATCATGGGAATCCAATTTTATAAATAAATCCACTATGGGGATGAACCAAATTAAAATAATTGAGGTACCCAGTTATGGGATCTTTTCCAAAATTCTTGGAGCTGCTGTTTTCTGGTCTTTAAATAATGTTTAATTGTCACTAACCTTAAGGCTACTAAAAAATTTAAACATACCAAAAGAATATCAATAGTATAAATGTATAAATTCAATTTAATCTAGTATAGGTAAAAGTGTGTGTATATCTAGATCTGCCGTTGAGCTTGACTCCTGGTGCAATGTTGTTAGTGGCCACCTATATTCTGCAGGGGAAAATAAGCAGTTGTGGGTAATGAAAATACATGGTGGGTATTACACACAAATATGTGGTTGGGTGGCAAATGAGTAGATATTATTGTTATATCATTGTAAAAATGTCAGTGTTATGGAACTTTCTGTAGGTTCCGCTGAGTAATACTGAAAAGGGTGTCTTTCTGTCATTGTCACATGTAGAATCTCACCCACGGCGTGTGGTCATGGAAGTGTTATGTGAATGAGCTAAAGTTCAACTAATGAACCTTAAAGGGCAGCAATGCTGATGTATAATTTGCTATCACAAGGTTACTTCCCAACATTCAACTGTGTATAGAAAAATGTCAGGTTGTGATGGGATGCAAGTTAGCATGCAGGGATACGATTGATATTGTACTACTAGGTTCCAGTGCCCAGCTCAGGTATCTGCATTTATTCTACAGCAATGATCAGCCATCTGTTAAGCATTTAATGCCTGCCTAACAGGCCAAAATACCCACATTCTGTTAGCCTTACTACAGCCAGTGGCCAGTGGCAGGATGAGACGCTTGCAAAGGAAAGTCAGTTTAACTAGCCGGCCAAATAGCGCCTAGAGCAGCGATTCCCAACTGGTGGCTCGAGAGCAACATGTTTATCAACTCCTCAAATGTTGCTCCCAGTGACATCAACAAAGATGTTTGAATTTCTGGATTAGGCAAGTTGCATAAAAACAGTATACTGACAAACCGACTCTCCTGTAGGCTGCCAGGTAAGAAAGGTTAGGGAACCCTGCACTAGAGAATAAAGGTGGCAATTTATGGACCAGTCGGTCAGGGATATTTGTGATTGTGCCAGCTATTGTGATTGCCAGTTAGCATTATTCTGTTCATATGGGTCAGTGGATCTGAGGGAAATGCTGTGCTCCCCCTCAGAGTGCCCTATTCACCTGTCGAGAAGAGGCATTGGATTGAGTCTATGCAACTTTTGCCTCTGAGGTGTCAAACACTCCCAGATGGTCAGTCCAACTAAATCTAGGCATATATGGCCAGCTTAAACTATATGCAAACACAAAAAAGACTATATATATAACTTTTTAAAGTTAATTCTTTAATCAATAACTCCACCTAGGTTTATACATTGTTTTTATTTTTTTTGTGATGATCAGTGAACGATATATTTTTCATCAAGCTTCAAAGCAGGCCGTTTCCTGTATTACGGTATTGAGATCACAGTCTGCTGTAATGTGAAAATGTGGCTGATAGGCCTGTGCTTGTGTTTCTGGGAAGAAAGGGAGGAGTAGGTTCCTGTGGGTGCAAATCATGTTTAGCTAAGGATAGCCCAGTCTTTCTCCGTGATTTAATGCTGTTTTCAAGCTGTTTGTTCATTAGACCAGAAAATCAATGCACGAGACAGTGAGGCCTTTCTTCCGTTAATTTCAAACACAGAGACTTTGCTTACCTGCTGGGTTCCAGGCGTAAATGCATTGTATTTAGAGCTAATTGATATTGACAGCAGGGTAGGCTTGTAGAAACATATAATTTAACCTAAGAGTGTTTACATGGCTAGAAAAACAAAAAAATGAATGGCAATTGGCAATCACTATATGGATTGTATGGATCAGTGAACTATTCACTAGGGGGGGTGGTTAAAAGGGTGGTTCACCTTTTAGACAACTAAGAATGGCCTATTCTAAGCAACATTTCAATTGGTCTTCACTGATCCCAGCAGCCAAAAAACTTTGGCTTGATGAGGCTACAGTTTTTTTGTTTATATTACTTTTTATAATTTGTTTTTCTATTCACGTCCTCCACGTCCACGGCCTCTCATTTAACCGATCCCCAGTTGCTAAGATAATCTGGACCCTAGAAACCAGATAGCTGCTGAAACTCCAAATTGGAGAACTAAACAAAAAGAGAAATAACTAAAAACACATGTAATAAAAAATAAAGACCTGTTGCAAATTTTCTCAGAATATTACTTGCTACATCATACTGAGATGAACAACCCCTTTAACTGTGAGGCTGGACATTGGGCCTTATCTGGAGCACATGATGGGAGATTATTGTAGAATGCCTATTAGTAGGGCATTTGCACGACCAAATTGTCATTGTTAAACTACTAATTACATATTTTTACACAATAGGTTTCCTTCCACAACACAGAATCATACCAGCAGATGTGTAGCCCCCTTCAGATTCATGGCCTTGAATAATTGGACTGGTTTGTGTACTCAGGGGTGGCAAAAGGTGTGGCTCCATACAGGTGTAGGCATGCCATATTGCTGGTGGTTGCAGGGCCGGATTTGTAATCCTGCCGCCACAAGGCCGCCCCTGTCCGTCGCCCTCCGCGCATGCGCGAACGCATGATCGGCACACACCCCCGTGCGCATGCGCGAACGTGCGATCGGCACCGCCCCCTCCCCAACGTGCATGCGCGGGGTGTAAACATTCGCATATGGAGCAGTGGGGGAGAGGTCCCCACTGCTCCATATGGATGAAAAAGCTTAAGATTGTGGTGCGGCGGGGCGGCATGCCGCCCCCAAATTTGTGCCGCCCTAGGCCCGGGCCTTTGTGGCCTCTCCACAAATCCGGGCCTGGGTGGTTGCCATTGGCAATAGGGATATCAAGGTTATTTCCCATGGTACCCATGGTTTATGGTAACGGAGAACATCTTGGAGCTGATGTTTAACCCCAGAATGAGTACTGGGCCCCACAGACCAGGTTGCATACTACAGCACGATGGGCACAGTAAGGCAAGATAACAACAACATGGCATATTGGCAGCAATAAAGACTTGAAGTCATTGACGTCCAAACTGCAGCCCTTTGTGTCTTGTTAAAGTCCCAGCTCCAATCAATGGGGGGTGGAATTTGTAATTTAAGAGGACCAAAAAGTCTTCAAACTAGCAGTGATTCCTTCTAAATATATGTTTATTATTATTCAGTTTGGATTTTTTCAAATTTTATTTTTGCCTCCTCCTGGATCAGAAAGGGCAGTGCTGAAATGGACTGTTGCCTGTTTTTAATCCAAACAAATATGTAGGCCAGGGAGATTATTTATGACTCTTCCCAAATGGAGGTAGTTGAATTTGCCTTGCAATCTGTAAAGTCACCTTCAGAATAATGCCGGGGTGCATTATTCTCATTTATTTGTGCATTTTATCTGCATAATTGTTGAAACAGCCAACATCAAACCTGAATACAACATATAGACTACCATGATGGGCTGTGGAGAAGAGCTGGCTCTTACTCTTTCCAAGGCAGACTATGACCACCACCTCTTGTCTTTGTAGATTAAAATGCCTTTATTGCAAAGTTTTTTGGGGCAAACAACAACAGCAGCAACGTTTCAGGTCACATAAGACCTTTTATCAAGCTTGATAAAAGGTCTTATGTGACCTGAAACGTTGCTGCTGTTGTTGTTTGCCCCCAAAAACTTCGCAATAAAGGCATTTTAATCTACAAAGACAAGAGGTGCTGTTCCTGTTCTTCTGTACCAGGATATGCCGATGGAAAGTGGCCATTGGGGAACCTGCACTACTTCTAACTAATCACAAGGCTTGGTGCTGACTACTACTCTCCAGACTATGACCACCAGCAACCAGATGAAAAGGTAGAAACGCACAGTGTTCTGCCAGAATATATATATATTCTGTTCACCTTAGAGGTTTACGTGCCCCCCTTGTAAATAGGGGGCCATGAAAGGGTAGGGGGTTTTCGTTATAGGGATTGATTTATAGCCACTGTACTGTGTATGTCAATTCTGTATTAGTATCATGCACTTCTGCCCCCCACCTTAAAATCTGATGTTGGTTGGTTTCTTATATCTTAGGCTGATCTAAGCCAGTGTGAGGGCTAGTTGGCCAGCTTAAAATATTGAGGGCTGTGTCAATTACATACGCAAGTGATACCCAACAGTACCGGAACCCTAAGCAAATGGGCTGTATGGTGGGTCAGACACCACTGATCTAGGCCTATTTCTCATGTAAATAAATTTGCCCCAATGTTAATTCAAACATAATTACTATACCTATATGATGGTAAAAGATTATGGTTAAACTCGTTTTACCAATAATACTGTCCCTGGCTGGCATTTTACTAGCTAGGCCTGTAAAATACTGGCCAGGTGGCAATCCTACTAGTATGTGAATAGTGTCTGAAACTGCAATTGCCACATTATGTTAGTAAATGACGTCTCTTTTTTTGTAATGTTTTGACCATTTTCGACAGCCCCTAAGCCTAGCCTGAGCATATGCAGTGCTTCTGCATACCTCCCAACATTTGAAAAGTAGAAGGAGGGACAAGAATATCTGCCGCGCGTAGCACGGCAAACATTTTTAGGCCAAACCCACTTTATGGCCACGCCCCAAAAACAGGCCCATTTTACAAAACCACACCTGAAAAGCATAACATTCACAAAGTGCACCAGAAGACAGACACGGTGGCCCCAATCATTTTATGACACATTGTGGCCCTAAGGATTCAGTGTAGCAGTGTAGCATCTTCCAGCTCCCCCCAGTATCCTCCAACTCCCCTCTAGCATCTTCCAGCTCCCTCCCAGCGTCCTCCCCAGCATCCCCCAGCTCCCCCTTAACTTTCTCCAGCTCCCCCCATTATCCTCTAGCTCCCCCCATCATCCTCCCCAACATGCTCCAGCTCCCTACCATCATCCTCCCCAGCGTCCTCCAGCTCCCACATAACATCCTCCAGCTCCCCCTAGCATCCTCCAGCTCCCCCCAGTATCCTCCAGCTCCCCCCTAGTATTCTTCAGCTCCCTAGTATCCTTCAGCTCCCCCTAGCATCCTCCAGCTCCTTTCCAGCGTCCTCCCCAGCATCCCCCAGCTCCCCCTTAACTTCCTCCAGCTCCCCCCTAGTATCCTCCAGCTCCCCCCAACATCCTCCCCAACATCCTTCAGCTGCCCCGCAACGTCCTCCCCATCGTCCCCCTGCTTCCTGCGGCTCCCCCTGCTCCCCCCACCACCTGCCTGCTGTGTCCGCCTGCTTCCTCGGTTGTGACCCCGGCTCTTCTTCTCCCTGTGACGCCACACTCACATCTCTCAGGAGCACCGCAGTTTCTGCACTGAATTCACGTAAATGAATGGAACTGAGTGGAAGAAGCAGAAGAAGCGGTGCTCCCGAGAGACGTGTGACGTCACGGGGAGAAGAAGAGCCGGGGGACGCAGCCAGAGGAGGCGGGACATATGAAGAACAATCCGGGACTGCGGGACAGGGTGAAGAAATTGGGACTGTTAAAGTGGGACAGTTGGGAGGTATGCTACTGACACACAAAAGATCAAGGTCAGACTGTTGAGAGCTGCTGCTGGATCATTACTGTTATAGGGCTGCTGAACCCCTGGCAGAGTAAAGTAAAATCCGTATATAAAAATACAGTATTCCCTGCAATAATCTTTTTTAGGCCTTAGTTCTCCTTTAAGTGCCGAGTGAGAGCATGAATGACTGTATTCTCTTTGCCCTTCCCTTGCCTGGGTGCCCGTATACAGTTCCTACTAGACAGGTGCAAAGGCTGCTATGCATAATCTGAGTTTAATGTATGTGGCTGCCTTTTCTTGAGTATATCTGCGAACATTACAGCTAGTGTTTCTGTTACTCAAGTAGCTAATCCCGGCAAATGTTTATTCCACCACACAGCGGGACAACTGCAAGAAAGCACACAACTGAATTTCCAACCATTCCGCTATAAATAGTTGCCTGCCTCTCGGAATGGCTAATTCTCTATTCTTGCTGTGAAATGTTTTCGAAGGTAATAACGTTTACATTTCCTCGGAGCCATTCACACCTTAATTGCACATGGAATTTTACTGGTGTAAAAAAAAAAAATACAAAAAAACAGGCATCTGCCTGTTAAAAGCACAGAGGCTGCTAAAGTAGGATAATGAAATTATTTTACTGCTCTGTTATAATCGTGCAGTTGGGATCCTGAAATGTGTCTGCTTCCAAAATCTTATCTCAGGATGAGAGCCTGGCACTGTGTGCCACCCAGATGTACTTAGGCAGATAGGATACACACATATAGATCTTTATGTAAAATTAGTTGTTGCATCTTAGAAAAGGAAACGAATTTTAGGGGTCATTAACGAAAGCAAGTGCAGTGTGTCGAATGCAAATCGTCAGGTTTTTTTTACCCACAATGCAGCATTGTTTTTCTAAATTCCAGCATAATTGCAGCTGTGCTCCAAGATGCATCTGCCACAGTTGCAGCCAGTGCTTTAACAGGGTTGTAAACTCCATCACAACACTGTCGCACTGCGCCCCCTGTTTTTGCTATAGAAGTTGACAAAAAACTTAATTATAGATGCAATATAATTCACCAATGAGAATTCTACTGACCAAAAATCTCATTATAGGTCAAGAGAAGTGACCAATGGGAACGCTGATTCCCAGCACTGTGTCAGGCATCTTGCTGTTATCTTACATATAGAGATAATTATGTCTTTTTTTCCCGTCATTATATGACACAGGAATCAGACATTGGGATAAAGGAGAGACTTGTTCAGTGATAGGAAACTGTGCTTAATGCTCCCAACTCCAATTGCAGGAACAGAGAACAGGGAGCCAGATTTACACAGACCAGCTGGGATTCTCATTGGAGGATTTCTTGCATTTTAATGCAGCCGCTGGCCCTGGAGATTTGGGGGAAAATTTTATTGTGCAATATTGCTTTAAGAATTCAACCCTGATGTTGCTGGACTACAGCTCCCAGCATGCCTCAACCTTCATTATATGTTACTTTATTCTGGGATTTGTAGTCTAGCAACAGCTGTGTAAAGTTTGGTTGAGCAGTGCAGTGCAGCAGGGTTTAGTTCCCCTTTAAATCAGACGCCATCAGATGCTGTTTCAAGCATTTTCAGAGAGGAGATTGTTTCAGTTCCAGAGTGCAGTTTCAAAATGGCATTTGCAATCAATTGACTGGATGCGCCTACTGATAGTACCTGCTGTGGTAATCCTGGATTCACCGGCAGATACAGGGTGGGGGTGGCTCCAAGGTGCCCCAGCATTAACAGGTACAGTTGCCATGTAGCCATGTGGAAGTGCAGGGGTGCGCCTGGATGCAAGTTATGTGCGTTCCATTGCATCCACTACAGAGCACACAGTCTTGCCAGTGCATTCATAAATGACTCCTTTCATTTTTTGTGTTATAGAAGGTTCCCTAAGCCCAGGATCTCACAGGGAGAACCCACTTGCCCACAGACACTTTAGACTGCAATTAGTAATAAATGGTACCTGATTTCAATCCAGATAAGGAGTCTTTCCAAAAATTTGATGGCCATTACTTAAGTCTCCTAAAAAATAATTTAAACATTAATTAAATCCAATTGGATTGCTTTGCTTCCAAAAAGGATTTTAATTCTATCTTAGTTGGGCGATCAAGTATAAGGTACTGTTTTATTATTACAGAGAAAAGGGAAATAATTTTTAAAAATCTGAACTATTTCTTTAAAATATACTCTATGAGAGATGTCATTGCTGCTATTCTGAGTTTTCTAGAAAACAGGTTTTCAGATAACAGATCCCATATCTGTATTATGCAGACATGCATGCGTTAATGAAAATTTTATTAGGAGCCAATAAATATGCCTTTATGTTATTGATATGTGGGATAAAACCCCCACAGACAAGGGCAGCACATACATAACACATTCTTCTGTATATGATATATAGCACATAGAACACAGTCACATTAGGAAGGTTCTGAGGGTGATGTACAGTAGTTGTAATTATGCTGACGTAAGCTAGACACCCCCTGAGTGTGATTATATTTCTTTAATACTTTGTACTTTGATCTTTATTTTAATATTGGGATTTCAAAACTTGTCTCTTAAGTTGCCATACACGTTAAGATCCGCTCGCTTGACGAGGTTGCCACGGGTGGGTGATATCAGGTGAATTTAGGCTAATTCGGTCGTTTTGCCACTGGTAATAGGCGCAGTCGGTTCAGGGACCGCATCAACGAGCGAATGCAGTCCCCAATCCAACTAAATTTTTTAACCTGCCAGATCGATAACTGCACAATTTCAGGCCAGATGTCGGTAGGGCAGGCCCGTTGTTTGTACCCCTACATGGGCCGATAAGCTGCCGAATCGGTCTAAGGGACCAATATTAGCAGCTACAATCGGCCCGTGTATGGCCACCTTTAGTGCTTTGCTAAATTATAAGAATGGCACATTTAGCCTTTGGGCCAAAAAATCGGGATTAGGACCCGTCAGAGTGAGGACTGCATTAGTGTGCTGATGTGGTCCCCTATTGGACAGGAAAATGAAACCTGCCTGATCGACTTCTGGTCAATTTTAGTCTAGATATTGGTCAGGCAGTCCCATCTGGGGTCCCCATACACAGGCAGATAAGCTGCCGGTTTAGTCTGAAGGACCCGAATCAGCAGCTTAAATCTCGCCTCCTTCTTCACCTCTTCTAGCAACCAAGTGTACTGCCCAGGTCCATTCTCCAACACTGACCATAGCTGGACTTTAGAAGAGCCGAATCTTCCTTTTTTGACCTGATAAAACTATAATCCAGAATACAAACCCTTAAAAAATTCTCTGAGTGAACTAACCCTTGGCTTACTGCTCATAACAATTACATTTTACAAGGCGAAAAGCTATAAATATGTTGCACGTGGTGCTTCAGGGTAAGTCTGGTTCATTTCACAAAAATGAAAAGAAAGGGCAATAATCCGTTGTTTTTCCTGTTTCCTGGAATTGAGTGGGCTCAAACACTTCTCTGCTGCTATGGATTTCCCAAACATAATTATCTTTTCAGGAGATATAAACAGGGAAAGCTGAAATAATGCTTTGTACAAGCACAGGGAGGTCAGTGGGTTCAGTCAAAGTCCTCTGACAGAATGAAGCAGAAATGCTGCGCCTGGAGCAGTCTATAAAGCACATACACACACTGTGTGATCATCATTATAGAACTGGACACGCCGTGCTCTCAAATGGCTTAGAAATAGCCAAATATAGAGAAAGCCAGTACAAATCCACAAAGGGAATTGCAATTGGTCAGAAAATGAGCTGTAAGGAACTGTACATTTTAATCTTTAGAGTTACATGAAGTCCTGACTTTGCCATTTACCCAGACAAATATAGCTCAGCGGCTAGATACGAAACTTAGCACCTAATGTGTAATATCTCCACTGCACAGGGAAGGGCTTACACTTGGGGGGATATGCCATAAAATCACAGGGCATAAATGTATGATGAAATCACTTGAATGGGAAAAAAGAATCAAATGAGCTTCATCTCATGAAAATAAGAACTTATGCTCTTCACTATCTCCCCAGCAATTTGTCTTACTACATGCAGGATTTGTGTCTGAGTCAGTTTTTTTTATGGAGGTTGAACTCTAATACATAATGGTCTGGGTTCCCTTTGCCAGGGGTCGGTGGAGGATGCAACGGACAGGGGGCGGCCTCGGGGAGCCCATCTTACAAATCCGGCCCTGTTTAAATGAAAAAAGAGTTGGGGAAAAACATAAGCATGAAAAATGGGGTACCAAGTAAGGGCTATGATAGGCTACAGGAAGCTCTGCTTGGCAGTACACATGATCTTTATGCAACCAAAAATTGCCTCCAAGCCAGGAATTCAAAAATAAGCACCTACTTTAAGGCCACTGGGAGCAACATCCAAGGGGTAGGGGAGCAACACGTTGCTTCCAAGTCACTGGTTGGGGTAGATAATGTACTAGAGCTAACACATTACTGAATGGGGGGGGATTGTGAGGAGTAACTGGATTATTTCAGAAACAGTGCAGAGTCTTTAAAAGTTACTATTTAGGAGGATTATCAGGAGATAAAGCTAAAGTCAAGATTTTGAAAGTTCCAATTTTCTTGGTAGAGTTATATGGTCCACTATACAGAAACCCATTATCCAGAAAGCTCAAAATTACAAGAAGGCTGTCTCCCATAGAGTCCATTTTAATCAAATTATTTAAATTTTTCAAATTATTTCTTTTTTCTCTGTAATAATAAAACAGTAGGGGTCCTTCATGACCCCCTGGGATGCAAAAGAACACCCCCTTGGACACTGCACTCTGCAATGAGCGATAGAAGGAAAACCCTGCACTCAGTGAAATGCATAGGGTCAGAATGCACAGCTCTGCCGGTGCAAAAGGTATAATATAAGTAATATAATTCCTGTATTGAGTTAGGTATCTCCTAGATAGGACTTGATCTACAGTCCCTCCTTGGTAGAAATCCATCTGCAGTCTCTCCTAGGCTGTGCCATATCTATCTGCAGGCTCTCCAAGGTAAGAATAGTGCCACATGGAGCCTCCCCTGGGTAGCCACCGACAACTGGCAGTAATATAAGAACGCCATATCTGACAACCTCCTCTCTATACTTTTTCTCAGTCTATGACTGTGTTTTTTTATTCTTTACATATAACTTACTCATGCTGTCCGCACTGAGCGATTCCCCTGGTCTAACAACCATCGCTCCAGCTTGAGTCAGCAATTAGGAATGCACAGTTGCCAGACAGCATGACTGGGTTGTTTGCAGTGGGAAAAATATTAGGCCGCACACTCATTAACTATTTAATGTCTCAAAAACTCCAAAAGAAAAGGAAATAGGTAGGTAGTGGGACATATGACTTATTAAGGTCAGACATCTCATCCCAATCACAGGGACCCTACATTAGGTGCTTTCTCCAACTGCTACTATACCTAGCAGATTATTTATCCCCATCGATCACTAGCCCCCTTACACAGTGTCAGTTGTAAGTGCTCAAGAGGTAAACGTCTTCTTTTACTTTCATGTACACCGAAAAGCTGTGTGGGTTTATTAGCAAAGGAGTTAACTTCTATTGGTGAAACCACAGGAAGGGAAGGTAATTCATTTGGCCCATGAGGACCTTAGGGGGGCCATAGGAACAAATATTTAATTAATTCCTATCTCATACGCTTCAATTCCATCCCTTCCCTGACCTTCTCCGATAAAGATTTACTTCTTCTAAGTACAGACCCGCCTATACTCTGCCCATTTCCCCTCCCACTCCACCCATTTCCCCGCCTGTGACCTCATTGCCCCACCCCAATGTTATGCCCTGCCTACTCCCCCCACCCAAACGCCGGTATTACAAGAAAGAAATGGTGGCAACCCTAACACAGGGGTTAGGGATATAAGTGGGTTTAGGGTTTAGAGATAACATTTTGGTTGTGCTATGACAAACACAATATACATACATATATATGGATACATATGCATACATATAGTCTGGATTCTGCGTTCTAAAACTAGAAATCTTATTATTTTCCTATAAAAACAAAACAAAATGGCTGTGAGTATAAATAGCAACAGTGTTTTCCTTTCTGCCTCACTAACCTGTGGCCCCTTTACTGCCAGTTTCATTCCACTCCTCCGGCCACCCTTCCAGCCCCCTCAGCGCTGCTATGAGCCACCCGCACATACCTTATTATATGGCAAGCCCCGGGAGAGAGACGCACAGCAGCCAGCAAGACAGACTTAATAACAGGCTGCAAAAAAAAAGAGAACCTTCAGCAAAATGAAATACTAGACTTTGTATAGAGAATTGGCGCAGTGATTATTATGGGACTGATAGTTATTCATGTTGTTTGGCCCAATAAACATATTGCTTAGCTTTTCATATGCAGCGTTTTTGTTGAATTGGTGGCTGACACGCACACACGCCGGTTTTGTCAGATTGTCTCTCGCTGCACTCATTAAAAATACAATTACGGCTAACTTACTTATGCTTTTGGAAGAATTTGTGACAAAAATGATAATGCAGTGGTCTCATTAAATACTCCGTCAGAAGCCTCAGAGGTAGCCATTAGGGGCTTGCTTATCTCCATGGCAAAAGATAAAATCTAATAATTTAGGAAAAGAACTGATGCAGCAAATTGCTGTATTATAAGCATAGAATAAGATGACTTTCTCTGAAAAGATTAAGGGAAAACTTTCTGATCTCTTGGGCATCTGGGGAAGAAGAGAAGACTTTGAAGAAAAGAGAAAATTAGCTTTTTATTTCAGACTGACTAAAAAGAATGCTCGATTTATGCACCCTTGAAAAATATCAAAAAGGAACCAGTAACGTTTCTACCCTGCGTTCAGAATTGATAACAACTCGGCAGTGGTTTCAGACATTTTTGGTCCAAGTCCCCAATTGGTCATTTTTACTTCACTGGTTCATAGCATAGTTACAGATATGGGAAAATCAGCCATAGTTCTGAGAATATCTGTAAAGTCTGTAAGTCAGTAAATGAGCTTTCACCAAATCGTGCCCTATCTGGCCTGATCTAAGAGTAAAGAGGCAAACCTTACTCTGGCATTCAGGCTGGTCTCACCTCACTATGCCTGGGTTGCCACATGGCCGGTATTTGTCTGGCCTAGCCGGCACGTGCTCTGTGCTGCTTTCACTGACATGAGCTTAAGGACCGACTCATATATATTCTGTATATACAGAATATAAATGGCTGATTAGTAAGTACTACAGATTATTAATAAATGGCAGCTCAGAGACCAGTAGAATTAGCATCACAATTTAATAATCAGCCCAATAGCATAAGTTTATATGACAGGGAAACCTTATTTTCTGCTTGATAATTTGCCCAGAGCCCACTGAGCATGTGCAGTGCCACTGACACTTCTTACAAAATCCAAGATGGGGAGCTCCTGTGACAACTTTGAAGGCCTGGATCATTACTGCTATAGAGATGCTTAGTAGGCTGGTACAACACATTCAGTATATATAATATGGCATTAATACCCATATTCATATTTAGAGTTTAGTTCTTCTTTAAGCTGAGAATTGGGAAAAGCAGCCATTTAATCTCCCCTGAGACCTGAAAGTCCAGCTTTAAGGTCAGTTATCTATTTGCTAGATAATCTTGGCAGTATGGATGTAGAATATTGTCACATCTTGTGGTGCCATTTGGTGGAGAACTTCAGTGTAAGAGACAGACCTTAGTCCATAACCAACGGGAAGCTGCCATAAATCTTTGAAAAGACATCTCTCTCTGCAAATTAAGAGGCACTTGATCATTTGCCAGGGAATACATGTTTCAGGGAGAGGCCAGGCCAGTTTAATTATAGTGGATATGTATAAATGTAAGTGTCTCCAGTGGAATAAGATGCTTCTTAGTGTGGTTCTGTCTACTGTTGACTCATAGCTTTGACCCGGAATGTTCTGTATCTTAAATATACCATCTGCTGCCTCTGCATCCAACTGTAAGGCAATGGTGTCACACAGAGCAGCTGAGTCAGTGTTTTGTGGCATGTACCAAAGTGCCTCATACAGGTAAACCTTCAGGGTTGGTTCTTTTCTAACCACAAATCACCCTCAACATAAAAAAGTGCACAGTCCCAAAATCTCACATAGCCTTTCCTCTGCAACAGCCTGAACATTTCATATAGTCAGCAAATGTGAGGAGATATAGAGTGCCTTAAAGGAACCATAGCTTAAGCCAGCTAAAACATTATTATTAACATTTATTTATAAAGCGCCAACATATCCCGCAGCGCTGTACAATAAGTGGGTTTCATACATTGCACATACAGAGTAACATATAAAGCAACCAATAACCGATACAAGAGGTGAAGAGAGCCCTGCCCAAAAGAGCTTACAATCTACAAGATATGTAATAAACCCAATAGGATTGTTTTGCCCCCAATAACGATTTGCACAGCTTAGTTACCATCAAGTAGAAACTACTGTTTTATTATTACAGAAAAAGAGAGAGGAGCTTTGTTAAGTTACTATTGCAATTTTTAATATTTTTAACCCAAACCTTAACATATAAATATTACTGTTTATTAAAAGATTCTGCCTGCTGCCACTGATGGAGCATACATAGGATTGAACAGCAGAATAAAGGAAGATCCTTGGAAAATGACATTGCTGTAAAGACTTACCTAAAAGCACACTCATGGCATTCATATGGTTTCCTCAAACAGTTGGAGCCAAACCTGTTAGCAGAATGCCTGCACAGATGACTAGCCCAGGCCCGGTGAATTCAGCCCAAGGCCACTTCTGATCCACCCCCAGCCCACTCCTTTCTTACCCTTTCTAGCTTTCAAACTGACCAAATTCTCTTCAAATTCGATGCTTGATGATTTTATTTTTTCTAAATTATCTACAATATTAGCCCATAAAGTTTATCTTAATAACCCCCTGTACTGTACAGAGCTGCGTACATGAGTAGCGCTTTATAAATAAAGATATACATACATACATAAAGTGTTTCACTTATGGTGGCCACACATGCTCAGATTGGGTTGGGCAGTTGGGACAATTTAAACAACACTGCCCAACCATCTGTGCATGTATCGCCTGACATGAAGCCCCTCGGACTGATAAACCTGTGTCCCTGGTGGATCAAGGTTTGTTGGTCATGAAGGAAAATTTTCATAGGTTGGGGAAAGAAGTAAAGAGGAGCTGCCTCTCCGCTCAACACAAAATGATGTGATCCTCCCATACTGGCCAGTAAGGACCCACTGTGTGTATAAGCTCCCTTACAGGTGGACTTTCTGAATATAAGCAGGCATGGATGTTAAATGTAACCTTAAGGTCCCCATACATGGGCCGATTCTAGCTGCCGATATCGGTCCCTTAGACCTATTCGGCAGCTAATCGGGCCGTGTATGGGCACTACCGACAGGCCTGCCCAACTGAAATCGGCCAGATCTCGATCGGGCAGGTTAGAAAATCTAGTCGGATCGGGGACTGCATCGGCTCGTTGATGTGGTCCCCAGACTGATTTTGCTATGCCCGTCGTTATAGTTAGATCGTTTTAAAACGGTCCTAGGTGGGGGACATCGGGAGAAGATCCGCTCGCTTGGCGACACCTTTAGTTTGTAACTTTCAGGCACATTATTCTGCCTGACAGCTTTTTCCATTAGAACCTCTAGTTTCCAATCATTTGAGCATGTCCTGGGTTCATATCTGACCTCTCTCTGTGTTCTAGTACTTAGTTCCTGGGTATCCAATTAACTTTATGTATATGCCAGTTCATTATTATCATTTGTATAGTGCCATCTTCTCCTGCAGTGAAATCCCACAGGAGGACAAACGCAAGACGGAACAGTTTACCCATACAAACTATAAAGCCTTTCTAAAGCAGAAATTGCATTTACATAGTGATAGAAGGAAGCAGTGGGGGAGGCCAAGCTCACAAGAGCTTACGAATGGAAAGGGAGTTATCTACATTGAAAATAAATCGATTTTAAATATTTGGATAACAGTTTCTAAAGGCAAATAACACACACAATATTTCAGTAGGGTGTCCAATGCCTTTATTTTACCTTTAATCAGTGAGGGACTGGCCTACCAGGATATCAGGAAATAATTCCCAGGGGCCCAGGTATCAGTGGGCCCTCCTGCTCACCCAACCATTTGCCTTGTATGCCTATCCCATAGCTATTATTCAATTCACAAACTGAAGAAATGGAGGAAAGGATAGCTAATAGTATGTAAAAAGAAGTAATTAAGAAATTAAAGACAGTGATAGAACAGAGAAGGGGGGGTCTAATGGTTCTCTGGTGGGCCCTTGGCACCCCAGTCCGACACTGCCTTTAATGGACAATGATGATAGAGAGAATACAGTACCTTATTTTGTTTTTGTTTGTTTTCATATATGGAACGCTAATGTATTATTGGTTATCTTAGATAGGAATCCTCCATAAGCAGCAGTAGAAATGTATGTTATATGGTTATGTATGTAATATAGTTATGTATGTAATATGGTTATGTAAGTAATATGGTTATGACTGCTCAATGGCACCTCCTGCACATGAGTATTAATTCAAATATACAGAGAAGCAAGGTGCTTGGCACTCACACGTGCCTTCAAAACTGATAGCCTGCGTTCTCAGAAAATGGAAAATAAAGTTCATTTCTCAAAAGGTTTATTGGGAAATGGAACAGAATCTCAGGATGCTTCAGTCTGACCAGCTGCAAACGGAATCATACCCCTATTCATCCCTATGAATACGCATGGAAATCAGATGCAAAGTGCTCTGCATTTAGCCTTTTATTTCAGATTTAACAATGGAACGTGTATTTTTATTTAAAAATCAGATTTGCATGCTGTAATGAAATGAAAGGGGATGGTAAAAAGACCCCACTATACTTCCATGAAATAAATCACCTTAAAGAATTGCCGGACTGCACCGAGGCAAAGATTACACAACACATGGAACAGAATGGGATTCACGGATCCCTAAAGCCCCCAGCATACAGATGCAATCTTCCCATGGATTACTTCTACAATAAATATGCCCCGAACTACATATAGCACATGTGTGTATCGCCAAATAACACAGACATCTTATCATGTACGGTACTATTACCCACCAATAGACAAGGAGAGTTGTATTCTGGCAATGTGTATATAACTCTCACCCTAATGCCCTACTATGCCACAATGTATGTATAACTTTATTTATATAGTGCTACTAGTCATTTTGAGCAGGGTCGTCTTTACCTCTTATACTGGTTATTGGTTGCTTTGTATGTTTTCTTGTATGTTTAATGTACACACCCAATTATTGTATAATGCAGTGAATATATAATAATAATGATTGTATATGCAGTGCTTTAAAAAATTATAACATAGAAAAGCATTATAAAAACAAATAAGTATGCATATACAGAGTTCAAGTGCCACGAGGTGAGAGACACAGCAGGAAGGAAGTCCCTGTGTAAGTTGGTGGATAATATACAGTCACAAATAGGAGGGCAAAAGTGCACAAAGGTTTGGGCATTGGCCTCTAGCACCACGACTAGACCAGATATGATCCTAGTACTCCAAAAGGTAGGATGTGAGTTTTTCTTTAAAGTTAAGTGGGTTTCCTTAACAAAGAATTCAGGGATGGGTTTCAATTGCCCCATTTTCCTATCTCTCCCTGCTATACCTACAGTCCCTTCCCAGAGGCTATTATCCCCCCACTGCTACTATAGGCACCATCTCTCCCTACTATACCTGCTATCCCACAGCCCCAGTCCCTTCCCAGAGGCTATTATCCCACTGCTACTATAGGCACCATCTCTCCCTACTATACCTGCTATCCCACAGCCCCAGTCCCTTCCCAGAGGCTATTATCCCCCCACTGCTACTATAGGCACCATCTCTCCCTACTATACCTGCTATCCCACAGCCACAGTCCCTTCCCAGAGGCTATTATCCCCCCACTGCTACTATAGGCACCATCTCTCCCTATTATACCTGCTATCCCACAGCCACAGTCCCTTCCCAGAGGCTATTATCCCCCCCCTGCTACTATAGGCACCACCTCTCCCTACTATACCTACTATCCCACAGTCACAGTCCCTTCCCAGAGGCTATTATCCCCCCACTGCTACTATAGGCACCATCTCTCCCTACTATACCTGCTATCCCACAGCCACAGTCCCTTCCCAGAGGCTATTATCCCCCCACTGCTACTATAGGCACCATTTCTCCCTACTATACCTGCTATCCCACAGCCACAGTCCCTTCCCAGAGGCTATTATCCCACTGCTACTATAGCCACCATCTCTCCCTACTATACCTGCTATCCCACAGCCACAGTCCCTTCCCAGAGGCTATTATCCCCCCACTGCTACTATAGGCACCATCTCTCCCTACTATACCTGCTATCCCACAGCCACAGTCCCTTCCCAGAGGCTATTATCCCACTGCTACTATAGGGACCATCTCACCCTACTATACCTGCTATCCCACAGTCCCTTCCCAGAGGCTATTTCCTCATAAAATACAATGGGAGATAATCCATTTTTTCAGGATTGTATACTGTGCTAATATATTCCCTTTTCACTGTAAAATATTCTACTGGATTTTACAAATAGCTCAAGGTCATTGCCCTACTAAGCAGATTGTATCTGATTTGCTTACCCATAATCTATTAAAGTAAGCGGCCTCTGTGTAATCAGTCTCTGCTTTACAATCTATCCCTGGCGAAATGTGTACTAATGAGGTATTTATCAGTGTCAGACTACCAGAGACATTGCTATGTCTTTGTCATTTGAAGCAGCAATTGGTGTGAGCTCTAAGATCTGCTGCTACTCTATGATTTGCTATAATAATAATTATTATTAAAGATCATTTATAAAGGACCAGCATTTTCAGTATCACAGTACTGTGCATTGGTGGGAAATCAAATGTATTGCACAGAGACAAAGGAGTCAGAGGGCTTTGCTTGGCTCATACAGTATACTTAACATTTCTACTGGCTAAGCAGCAATGCAAATGAAAGGACTGGGAATTCCAGACCCTTTGGTATCATGACTATCAGTGTATTGAGTTTCAAGTGGATTACAGTATCAAAAGAGAATTATAAAATCTGCCTAGGGTTGCTCACAACCCTACCTATATTGCATCTGTCTGTATTAAACCAGTGCCCCTGTCAATTGCAGGTTTAATAAATATCCCAAAGACAAAATAAACAGAACTGTAAAACTGTGATAAACACAGCACTCACATTGCCCCTTGTTTGTGATGGAAAAAGAGGGACTGGAGGGTTCAGAGATTGGGTGATACATAAGAAAGGGGTCTTATTAAAAGTGATACTTGGTGAATGCTAAAGAAAGGATTTATAAGTCTTTTGGTCCTTTCTGTAGGCAATATAATATCAGGATAAAGCAGGCATGTGTGCAAAGAAAACTCCAGGAATCATGCATGTGGAGCCATTCACTGGAAAACAGCTCCAAGTGTAGGATCAAAGGGGGCGACCTTATTTGCCCCTCAGATAATGAATGTCAGATAACCATTGGATAAGGCCATTGTATTTGGAATGTATTGCAGTGTAATAAAGGTAATGACTCAAGAAGGTCTGTAGAGCAGCTTCCTTAAGGTGGCCATACACGTGGCGATCCGACGATGTTTCGTACGACCATCGGTCGCACGAAACATCGTAAGATCCGCCACACACCATTCAGGGCTGAATCGGCAGGTAAGGAGGTAGAAACAATAGGATTTCTACCTCCTTCTGCCGATTCAGCTCTGAAGGGAGAATTTTGGTCAGGCGCCTTCTATGGCGCCCGATCAAAATTTTCAAACTTGTCCGATCGGCGAGTCGTCCGATATCGGCAGCTTCCTGCGATATCGGTCGACTCGCCGACATGCCATACACGCACCGATTATCGTACGAAACGAGGTTTCGTACGATAATATCGGTGCGTGTATGGCCACCTTTAGAATCACCACAAACCGGTGCCATACATGGAGAAATATGGTTGGGCAGTTTGGTTAAATTTCATTTGCCCAACCATCACTTGCAAAGCAGTTTTATCGCACTGTCCAGCAACTGGGTCTGGTGTTGCCTCCAACTGGAGTATCTATGGCGCAGGGCAGACACCGCCATGATAGTTGCTGCACCTCCTTCCTGCACTGAGATCTGCTTGTTTGAGCTGAGGACTTGTCAGGAAGAACAACAATAATCAAAACACAATTCCATATAGAAATAATTGGGGAATGCGCTGCCTATGATAGACCCTTGTGTCATGGGCAGATATTGCTCAGTAATTCCAAAAGTGACTATTAGCAATAAATGCCTTCCAGGAGAAGTGCCTGCTGTAGACAACAGTGCTACTTTATAATCACAAGGCAAATTGCTAGATGCAATTGTTGGTACAGAATTGTGCCAATTAATATGCATTAATTAAAAAATTTGCACCTCATCTAAGCTTTGTGGTTTGGACCAATACCAATATGCCATTCAGTTCTGTATCAGTCATCAGAGACAAAAATGGCACATTACCAGTGTTGGCAAAAAGCCACTCCAAAAACATACAGGTAGGTTAATTGGCTTCTAACTAAATTGACCACAGTGTGTGTGAATGGAATAGGGCATTCAATTGTAAGCTCCTCTGGGGCAGGGACTGATGCAAATGATGAATGATCTCTCTAAAGTGCTGCCAAAATGTGCCAGTGCTATATAAATAACAGAAAATAATAAAATACTCTTTTTTAAACTGGAGATGTATCTTTAGTTTTGTAGAGAGCATAGTGAATCAGCCCCCCTTGCCCTGCTACACACACTGAAGTGGTAGGTGGAAATATAAGTAGTTCAGTCTTTCAGTAGAAGAGCAGCTATCCAAGATGCTACGGCAGTGAGGCACTACGTGATTAGTACATCAGGGCAGAAAAGCAAGATCTGTGTGTCATCTGCACAAAGGTAACAGGAGAAACTGAAGAATATAATGAAGTCACCAAACGAGAGAATGTAAAGAGAGACAAAGCCCTAAGACAGACCCTTTGGGAACCATTGTGATAAAAATATCCTTTGTGCCATTTTAAACACACGTTTTAAGCATTTAAACATTCAAGACAGTACTTTTACTCACCTGTATTTGCACTGTGTGCCAACATGCCAGCTGTGCCTGCTTTTCACACTAGGGGAACATAGCAGAATACATTTTGGATTTACCAAATGGGCACCTGGATTGACCAATAGGACTCAAGTTGCTTGCCTTTGTTTTATGAGCACTCATTAGAACAAGGCTTATTTGTTTTGCACAAGTATCTGACACTTGTCACTGATCCGTGTACGTTTATAATTCTTCAGAAATGTGCTTGCACAGACCTTCTGGGGTCATCACCCTTCTTAAGCTATTTAAACTGCCAATTAAAAGGGCCACGGATGCTTCACACCCCTTATCAGAGGGACAGTCCTGAGCCTTTACTTTGATCATAGTCTTGAAAGATAGGAGATGTGAATGTTCCCCTCTGTATCCCCCATTGCCCTTTTGCTAGGGAGCAGATGATAGCAGCTGGAATTCCAAGCCTTGGAGAGCAGTAGAACAAAATAATATAAATATTTTAAAAAACACAAAATAAAAGAAAGTGAAGAGTAATTGCAAAAATTGTTCTCCCTTTACACTCTGTCTTTCGGAGATCTCATCAGCTCATTTGGCTTTAAATATCATCTGTATGCTGATGATGTCAAAATATACTTTTCAACACTTTCATCAACAATTGAAACTGAGACTCAGATCTCTAACTGAACCAACGCCACCTAAAACTGAATCTAACACAAACGAAACTGATTATCTTTCCGCCTATGCCTGGTCCTACATCATCAACCCTCATCCCTCATCAACCCTGTCAACCCAGCATGCTGTCTGGGGGTGATGTTTGACTCCTCTCTCTCCTTCTCTGACCACATTAACACCACTGTCAAAACCTCACTTTTTCTTACGCAATATTGCCAAAATCCGCCCCTTTCTTTCTACTGCAACAGCTAGGCTGCTCATGCATGCTCTCATCCTATCCCAACTTGACTAATGTAACCTGCTACTAGCTGTCATTTTTTCCCCCTGCAGTCTGTCATACAGTAAATACTGCTGCCAGAATTCTCTTCTTATCAAAGAGAGTACAGGCTTCTCCCCTCCTGAAATCCTTATCATGGTTTCCCATAAAAACAAAGAATAAGAATAACAAACTCCATTCTCTTACCCTTCACAGCCCTCCATTCCTCTGAGCTTCACTACATCTCTTCCCTTGTGTCTTCCTACGTTCCTGGCTGACTCCTCTGCTCCTTTCAGAGCAACTTGGTTGCACCCCCCACTGTTACTGGCGTTTCCCACCTTAAACCTTCCTGCCTTGCTGCTTCTTACATTGCAAATGTAAGAAGCAGCAGAAACTTCTTACAATTGGGATTCTATTTCCCACAAATCCAGGTGACATATTCCAGCCCACAATTAGAAATTACATTCAGTACAATGGGGAAATCACAGTGACTTCCCGCTCAATAACTTTCAGTGATTCCAATAGTTTTGAATGACAGTGCTTTCTTTGTAAAATTCGGAGCGATAAGCGATTTGAAATAGTTGGTTGGTTTAGGTACTTCTCTATGTAGAGATAAAGCGAGAGACTTGCCGCTGGAAATCGCTTTTTAAAAATCGCATCGACTAATCTCTCCGTGGCACTTTAGCCTAACTTATCGCAACTGCATCTTTTATCTTTTTTTATTTATTATCATACTTTGTATTTATCTATTATTGTGATGACCCCCTGTTTTGGTGTATTAATTTATTGTTCTACTGTACAGAGCTGCGTACATAAGTAGCGCTTTATAAATACAGATATACATACACACATACAAAAATTGGCTACTATTAAAATGTAGTTTTAAAGGAACAGTAACACCAAAATATTCAAGTGTATAAAAGAAATTCCAATATAATGTACTGTTGCCCTGCACTGGTACAACTGGTGTGTTTGCCTCAGAAACACTACTATGGTTTATATAAAGAATGCAGCTGTGTAGCCATGGGGGCAGCCATTCAAAGGAGAAAAGGCACAGGCACTTAGCAGATAACAGATAAAACACTATTGTATTCTACAGAGCTTATCCGTTATCTGCTATGTAACCTGTGCCTTTTCTCCTTTTTTCCAGCTTGAATGGCTGCCCCCATGGCTACACAGCAGCTTATTATATAAACTATAGTAGTGTTTTACTTTAAAACTCTTTAATTTTTTGGTGTTACTGTTCCTTTAAATCTATTTGTTAAGTTAAAGATATGAAATTTAAGCAAATGAGTTTTGAAAGGTGACTGATATTGCTTGAATTTACTGCAGAATTTTGCTCAGTACAGGAGAATACCAATGTTATAGATTCATTGTATCTCTCAGAGATGGAAAATCTAGGGAGTTGTCACTGAGGGTGCCATTTATAGCCCTGCCCAGCTGGCCACGCCCCCAGTGATGTTATGCCACATCCCTTTCTAGGTCTAGGTCACCTCCTTTTTCTAGTGATGCCCTTTAGTGAAGTTTGTGGCCACCAACCCAGAGAAACAATTACTGCTCAGGGACGGCTAAACCAGTAATCCTGAAACTCTCAGCATTTAATAATTTAAGAAAAACTAATCCGAAAATGGTGAAAATTTAATTCTGATAGGTAGAAGCTTATGTAATAAGCTGTAATATTTAGTAACTGCCAAGCAAGTCACAAATCCATGTGAAAGAAGAACATCCTTAAATATTGATGCTGACAATAAAGCCCAGTTTCATTTCTTTTCTATTTTCTTTTCACTTTCTTCCTTCTGCCCTGGCCCTAACCTGACATTTGGATTCCACATTGAGAAGCTGGAGGAAAGCACCTACGCCGGCCTGGGAATAATATGCAGGAATAAATCTTGCCAGAGGACACATTGTCCTACACATGCTAATGTTGATCATTAACTACCGTGACATGGACTGGAGCAGGTCCCCAGGGTGCTTCTATAAACTGGGCACACTTCACTTGGCTGTGTTTACTGAAGGGAAATGGCTATCCCTTGTTTCTTAGCACAATAACAGCACTGGTGCTCACTCACAAACAAGCAGAATCATGGCTATGAATCAAGCTAGGAGCTTTTAGCAATAGTTCTAAAGGATTTGTATTCTGCACACACATGGGCCAATATTGCCTGCTGATTAGCTGGCATGGGTGTAGCCAGATTTTGGTGGTGCTGACTTAAAAGATCCCAGCAGGCTTGGGACATATTGGGACATATTGCGCTGAACAGGTCTGCTCAGGCCCCACATTGAGACATGATTTTTTGCCCAGGGGTAGCTAGGAATATGTGTGGTAATTTGCTGTGATAAGGGTAGAACATCAGTAGGCAGAGGGCTGCAGGCAGGGTACCATATTTTAAACCATATCTTATAAAAGTGTGCGACTGGCCCCAAGTAGGCTGGCACGGTGTCTGTCTCTTTGGTTATGTTCTGGTGAAATTTAAAGATAAATGCTTACTTGCTGTCTTTGATTTTCCTTGAATTATAGCAGAGGGCTGGGTATAACAATATGTAACCTTGTTATGAATTTTGTAATTCCAGCAGTGATGGCCTAGGTCCAGAGAACCTGGCTTTACCATCGTTCAGAATTTCCTGGATAACAGGCTTCCAATAACAGGTCCCATACCTGTACTTTATAAATAGGGAGTAACTTCACAGCCCTGGACACCCCCCTTCAACTCACAAAACACCTCCTGCATCCAAATGGCCTGTGATTTATCTTCTGCTGGTCCTTACCAGGTTTCCCAGCAAGCATCGCTCCACCAATAATTAAGCCGCTCACATAACAATATACTTTTTTTTTGCCAAATATTCATGTTTATATTGTGAGCTCTTGTGAGCAGGGCCCTCTGATCCTATATTTATTCTGTACTCTTTTACAGAATATTATTGTTATATATGAATGTAAAGCACTGTGTGACCTGCTGCAGCACAGAGATACAATGACATTTACAAGCTGTCACAAAGGCCAATATTCCCTGCAAGGGTAATATCACCAATGACTGGGATAACGCACACAATAACCAGTGCTTAATGGCAGCAATAAGTGGCAGCACCAGCAGAAATGAGTGGCATTGTTTAGTCTCATAGTAGCAGGGCCATCCCCTGTATCTTAGATATCCATGCAAGCGGAATAGGTGACTATCCCATTTTAGCATTAAATAGCATTACTTTCCTGGGGTACACGTCTCTACTCAGCATTTCATACTGTGGCTCATATTCTAAAAATGGCTATAATGCAGTCATAGCAGTGTGCCTCTATGTCTTGCCCTGTGAATGCTGCTTGCTGTAATAGGTCCCAACTGATGTTGGAGCCTGTATTTAGAGCGGCCGCAGAGCAGGCACTAAGTAGCAGATGCTACCACATGTAGTGCAGCATTTAACCCTTTAAATTCAGGATACTGTAAATTTGTCCAGCTCTGTATGTTTTTTCCATAGGTTACAATGCAACAGAGTAGAATTTATGGCATTGACAGCACTTGGTACTTCTGTGTCACTGCTGTAGGTTCTAGGATTGGTAAGTAATTCCCTATGATAAATAATATTGAAATGTAGGAGAATGCTGGCTTTTTGGCTATTTTTAACCCCTGTTACAGCATCTCATTAGCGGGTTGCTCTCCTAGCAGCAAGTGCAATCTCACAAGGTGGAAACGGGCTGTTTACATACAGGGTAATGGGGCTTTAGCACTAAAACATTATTTTGCCCAGTCCTGCGCTTAAGGGCAAATGCCCATACCTGATGCACTCTTACCTTCCAGTTTGTGCCTGTATGTTACCCAACCACTCAGATTGTAAGCTATACGGGGCAGGGACCTCCTTCCTACTGTGTCTCATACCACATGGCACTTATATATATATATGTTTTTATTGTATTTATTTATTATATCACTTGTCCTCCCTGTGTGTAATTTAGTATTCTGTAAGACTGTACAGCGCTGCGTACCCTTGTGGCGCTTTATAAATAAAGTTATACATACATACATACATACATAATGGATATATTATTGGTTTATATATATATATATATACATGCAAGTCATGGAAACCTTATCTAAGTCCTTTGTTTATTTTATAGTGGGGCTTCTATTGGCACACCTCATTATAACCTTATTGGTTGATCTCTATATTTTAATATAAAATATATATATATCTATATATATATACTGTATATACACAGACACCTTTAATCTGATTATACATGCAATTTCTCTCCACAGATTTTTTCCTGAAACTTAAACTGGGGAATCCTGAGCCCCACTGCTTAGAGCATCCGATCACAATTTTCTTCCATAGGGTGTCCAGATCCCTACTCCCTGATGCAAAATGCATGGGAAAAGAAACAAGAGGTCCTCTGCAGTCTGCACTCACCCATTATCAATACAGGTATGGGATCCCTTATCCGGAAACCCGTTATTCAGAAAGTTCCGAATTACGGAAAGGCCATCTCCCATAGACTTCATTATAAGCAAATAATTCTAATTTTTAAAAATGATTTCCTTTTTCCGTGTAATAATAAAACAGTACCTGTACTTGATCCCAACTAAGATATAATTACCCCTTATTGGGGGCAGAACAGCCCTATTGGGTTTATTTAATGGTTAAATGATTCCCTTTTCTCTGTAATAATAAAACAGTACCTGTACTTGGTCCCAACTAAGATATAATTACCCCTTATTGGGGGCAGAACAGCCCTATTGGGTTTATTTAATGGTTAAATGATTCCCTTTTCTCTGTAATAATAAAACAGTACCTGTACTTGATCCCAACTAAGATATAATTACCCCTTATTGGGGCAGAACAGCCCTATTGGGTTTATTCAATATTTAAATGATTTATTAGTAGACTTAAGTTATTGAGATCCAAATTACAGAAAGATCCCTTATCCGGAAAACCCCAGGTCCCGAGCCTTCTGGATAACAGGTCCCATACCTGTATAAATAGGACATTAAGACATTCTGGGCATTAATCTACCAAGCAATGCCCTCCCCAGGAACAGGGATTGTTTGTCCATATATTGCAATATATGTTGTTCCATCCATCCCTGCATGAATGTTACCTGTTTATTTTAATATGTATTAGCAGCTAAGCACTGGGTGGAGTAATGAGAAAGGTTGTGATACAGGAACTGGAAGTGAAGGGGAGGGAGAGAGAAGGATGAATAAAGCTGAGTTCTACCCTGCTATCTAAGATCTCCATGTGGGTTTTTCTAGTTCTGCTACACCCGTCTGCCTGGTCATCACAACTGGCGACGAGCATTCATATTATCTACAGGTATCACAGCAATACAACTCACAATCCACAGAACTGTCAGCAGCCCAGCACACAGCATGGCCACTCTGCCTAACTGCCCCTGTTATGATGTGCATCAGTCCCAAGCAATCCCAGGAACACTCTGGGATAAATAGCTTAAAGGGAAAGGAAAGGCTAAATCACTTGGGGGTGCTAAAATGTTAGGCACCCCCAAGTGACTTGAATCGCTTACCTTTTACCCCGGGCTGGTGCCCCTGTTAGGAGAAAACAGCACCAGCCCGGGATACCTGTAGCGAGCGCTTCCTCCTTCCGCCTTCGTTTCGCTGCAACTCCCAGTCCCGCGCATGCGCAGTAGAGTGAAAAGCCGACTTCTCTGTTGAAGTTCTACTATTCACTCTACTGCGCATGCGCGCGAGTGAACAGGAAGGAGGAAGCGCTGCAGCTACCCCGGACTGGTGCTGTTCTCTCCCAACAGGGGCACCAGCCCGGGGTACAAGCTAAGGGATTCAAGTCACTTGGGGGTGCCTAACATTTTGGCACCCCCAAGTGACTTAGCTTTTCCTTCTCCTTTAAGCGCTTTGAAATATTTCTCCAAGCAATGAGCATTACTGACAATGCCAGAAAGCAAGCCATGCTATTACATTATGCTGGGGAGAAGGGATATGATATCTTTATAACTCTGCCTGGCACAGGGGGTGACAGTGACTATGATGCATCCAAAACTGCCCTAACAAACTACTTTTCTCCACATAAAAATCCAGTTTTTGAGATTTTCCACTCTTCCCATTCTTAATGAATCAGATAAAAGTAGCGAGCTACTTGTTGCGCACGCTAATTAATGCACGAGTGCTACTTTTCGCGTGCACGCCATATTAGCCATACACACCATTAAGCTCGTAAAACTACCGTTCTGAAAATGCCCATTTCCCTGCAAACTGGCGGCTGCATCACTCTAGGGCCAACACAGACTTGAATAAATCCCACTGCAAAGTCCATATTGTGTTGCTAAAAGCGCATGAACTGTACTTTTCTATAATTACCGCCTGCCCCAAGTAGGTGTTCATTTTCGCATAGACGAATGCGATATTTAGCGCGATATTTGCATGCGTTTTTTTCGCGTCTATTTTAACGCACAAAAAGCATGCAATGTGCGTTATCGCACTTTAGTGAATCAACCCTTATGTCTTATAGCGCTATATATATTAATAATGGGTGAGGGCAGAGGGGACCCTTGTTGTTGTGCTTTTTTATTGTCATGGAACTTCTTGGTGACTTGGTGAAATATATATGTTTTCAACTGATTTATTCTTTGGCGATGCTAAATACTTCATTTTTAACTTCTTGGAAGAACATCATTTGGTGATGCAGAATGATGGGAATTCTAGTTCTATAGCAGCCATTAGACTGATTTAAACAGACAAGGTTAATGTAAATGTAGGTCTGGAAGATTAACCGATGTTTTTAAACTTGAGAGTGAATGTAGTAAGGACTGTGTGTCCTTTAACGGCAATGGAGACTTTCCTGAACAGCTGGAAAGAAAAAACAGTTGACAAACTTCCAGTTGTGAAGGTTTTACTTACACAGCGGCCAAAATGGTTTCTGGAAATGTTTGGATTAAGTGGCATTTAGCTGTTAAGTCCTATGTAAATACTGTTTTGTGCATATTTCTCCCAAATAAACATTTAATACTGGGTTTGCCAGATAAAAATATCTAGACATCAAACAGTTTACAACCTAAAGGGAGCTCAAAAAGAGGGAATTTCCTGGGCCCTAGTGAGGAAGACTGTGACAGAGTATGTATGTGTGTATAAGAGCTAATTGCCCTTTTCCCTGTGTGGACAAAGCAGCAGGCCCTAGATTAGCAGCTTTTATAATAACCAATGGTAAGTGATTGTGGCTGTGGGATAGCAGGTATAGTAGGGAGAGATGGTGCCTATAGTAGCAGTGGGATAATAGCCTCTGGGAAGGGACTGTGGCTGTGGGATAGCAGGTATAGTAGGGAGAGATGGTGCCTATAGTAGCAGTGGGGGGATAATAGCCTCTGGGAAGGGACTGGGGCTGTGGGATAGCAGGTATAGTAGGAAGAGATGGTGCCTATAGTAACAGTGGGATAATAGCCTCTGGGAAGGGACTGTGGCTGTGGGATAGCAGGTATAGTAGGGAGAGATGGTGCCTATAGTAGCAGTGGGATGATAGCCTCTGGGAAGGGACTGGGGCTGTGGGATAGCAGGTATAGTAGGGAGAGATGGTGCCTATAGTAGCAGTGGGATAATAGCCTCTGGGAAGGGACTGGGGCTGTGGGATAGCAGGTATAGTAGGGAGAGATGGTGCCTATAGTAGCAGTGGGGGGATAATAGCCTCTGGGAAGGGGCTGTGGCTGTGGGATAGCAGGTATAGTAGGGAGAGATGGTGCCTATAGTAGCAGTGGGATAATAGCCTCTGGGAAGGGGCTGTGGCTGTGGGATAGCAGGTATAGTAGGGAGAGATGGTGCCTATAGTAGCAGTGGGGGATAATAGCCACTGGGAAGGGACTGGGGCTGTGGGATAGCAGGTATAGTAGGGAGAGATGGTGCCTATAGTAGCAGTGGGGGATAATAGCCACTGGGAAGGGACTGGGGCTGTGGGATAGCAGGTATAGTAGGGAGAGATGGTGCCTATAGTAGCAGTGGGGGATAATAGCCACTGGGAAGGGACTGGGGCTGTGGGATAGCAGGTATAGTAGGGAGAGATGGTGCCTATAGTAGCAGTGGGGGATAATAGCCACTGGGAAGGGACTGGGGCTGTGGGATAGCAGGTATAGTAGGGAGAGATGGTGCCTATAGTAGCAGTGGGGGATAATAGCCTCTGGGAAGGGACTGGGGCTGTGGGATAGCAGGTATAGTAGGGAGAGATGGTGCCTATAGTAGCAGTGGGATAATAGCCTCTGGGAAGGGGCTGTGGCTGTGGGATAACAGGTATAGTAGGGAGAGATGGTGCCTATAGTAGCAGTGGGGGGATAATAGCCTCTGGGAAGGGGCTGTGGCTGTGGGATAGCAGGTATAGTAGGGAGAGATGGTGCCTATAGTAGCAGTGGGGGATAATAGCCACTGGGAAGGGACTGGGGCTGTGGGATAGCAGGTATAGTAGGGAGAGATGGTGCCTATAGTAGCAGTGGGGGATAATAGCCACTGGGAAGGGACTGTGGCTGTGGGATTGCAGGTATAGTAGGGAGAGATGGTGCCTATAGTAGCAGTGGGGGGATAATAGCCTCTGGGAAGGGACTGTGGCTGTGGGATAGCAGGTATAGTAGGGAGAGATGGTGCCTATAGTAGCAGTGGGGGGATAATAGCCTCTGGGAAGGGACTGTGGCTGTGGGATAGCAGGTATAGTAGGGAGAGATGGTGCCTATAGTAGCAGTGGGGGGATAATAGCCTCTGGGAAGGGACTGTGGCTGTGGGATAGCAGGTATAGTAGGGAGAGATGGTGCCTATAGTAGCAGTGGGATAATAGCCTCTGGGAAGGGACTGGGGCTGTGGGATAGCAGGTATAGTAGGGAGAGATGGTGCCTATAGTAGCAGTGGGGGGATAATAGTCTCTGGGAAGGGACTGTGGCTGTGGGATAGCAGGTATAGTAGGGAGAGATGGTGCCTATAGTAGCAGTGGGGGGATAATAGTCTCTGGGAAGGGACTGTGGCTGTGGGATAGCAGGTATAGTAGGGAGAGATGGTGCCTATAGTAGCAGTGGGGGGATAATAGCCTCTGGGAAGGGACTGTGGCTGTGGGATAGCAGGTATAGTAGGGAGAGATGGTGCCTATAGTAGCAGTGGTGACTAATACGTGATGCCTAATAAATAGGTTTGAATGTATTTCAAAAGAATACTACAATAATTATATTAGCAGTTGTATTGTACTTAGATCAGGTGTAGCCTTGAAGAGATACTGACACCAGAATTTTTTTTATGTCTTTCATAACATTGTCTTTGCATGCTATTTATAATTTTTCCTTATATTTATATATTTGCCTGATGCTTTTACATTACATATCTGATCCCCCATGTTCCTCTATGAGGGGGCTGCCATATTTGTGCAGCAGTAGTCTGTTAGAATTAGAAGATGCAACTGACAGGTTGAGAAGGGACAGTCAGGTTTACGAGCTTCATGTTACAATTACTTACACAACTACTTGGGAACTACTCAGGGGAAAAGATCAACATGATCTATAGTTTCAGTATCACTTTAAAGAGATACTGACACCAGAAAGTAAATCTTTTTTTATAAATCTATCATAACATTGTGTTTGCAAGAACTTAATAATTTTGGCATAAAAATATTTGCCTGATGCATTTACATTACCTGTCTGATCCCCTGTGTTCCTCTATGAGGGGGCAGCCATATTTTTCTGTTAGCATTAGAAGCTATAACTGACACGTTGGGAAGGGACAGTCAGGTTGGCAAAACTGTCAGGTTTAGGAACTTCAAGTAACAATTACTTACAAAACCAAACCTGTCAGCGAAAAACCGCCAACACGACCTATAGGTAGCTTTTTATGTATATTCATATTTTGAAAAGTAGTTTTTTCATGTCAGTATCACTTTAAGGTAAGGGCACACACTGGCATACAGTTTGCTTCTCTCCATGTGTGATTTGTGGGCAGGCAGAGAGAAGCCTCTCCTCTGACATATATTTACTCTCAATTTTTCATACAGAAACCTCATTCTGTATGGCTTCCATAGATTGCCAACCCAGCAGAATATTACATATTATTGCTTGTAGTTATATCATGGGAACTTTAGCAATAATCTTTCCAATCTCATTGCAGTGAGACTCCCATTCCCCGCCCAGCACAGAGCCATGTTTGGCACCTACACTAAAGCACAGCCAAGCGCTGCTGCCAAGTACCACTCACTTCACATTGTGTTTGGATCAGCACATTCTGCCGTTCCAGGACACTGACAGTTTGCTTGAGGATAACCTTAAATATAGCGGGGGAATCCTTCCCAGACTTCCAAGAAATATAATATTGGGGATATGGTTTTATGGTTCTTGCAAGGAAAGTTCCTGAACAGTAACTATTTGTAGTTTAGACATTTTCACCTTAAATCACCACAAGAAAAAAATATTTTTTTTATATTATACAATTAAATCTGATCCACATTGGTAAATTCTCAGTATTGCCAAAGAAAGTATCTTGGCTATATGTGGAAATGTTCCTCTACTTCTAAACCTCTGAGCACTTCAGGGAGAGCTTAAACATGTTAATATCTAATGGTTACCATACACACCATAAATCCAGGACAGCTTGGATACTATGGGGAGGACTGTTGTTTACATCAGGCCTCAAGGGTCTTGGAAAAACAAGTATAAGCTTTGCACTAAATAATGGACAGAAGAATTGACAAAATCTCATCTAAAACAAAAGAGAAACTTAGCATCTCTGCAACCCTGTAAATGTGTGATAAATACTCATGACCCTATGATACATAATGCACTTCAGTAAATAAACCTATATTGTTTTATAAGGGCTGATATCACCCCTTGCTGATGTTCCTTCCCTGAGTCTTAGGCAAGGAATATAAGCAGTATTCCAAACTGGATGACTTTTCATACTCATTGTATTGGAACATATCATAGCACCCCAGGCCCAGTGTATTAGCAGATACCATTGCACCCCAGCACATTGTATTAGCAGATACCATTGCACCCCAAGCCCATTGTATTAGCAGATACCATTGCACCCCAAGCCCTTTGTATTAGCAGATACCATTGCACCCCAGGCCCATTGTATTAGCAGATACCATTGCACTCCAGCACATTGTATTAGCAGATACCATTGCACCCCAGCACATTGTATTAGCAGATACCATTGCACACCAAGCCCATTGTATTAGCAGATACCATTGCACCCCAAGCCCTTTGTATTAGCAGATACCATTGCACCCCAAGCCCATTGTATTAGCAGATACCATTGCACCCCAAGCCCATTGTATTAGCAGATACCATTGCACCCCAGCACATTGTATTAGCACATAGCATTGCACCCCAAGTCCATTGTATTAGCACACAGAATTGCACCCTAAGCCTATCGTATTAGCAGATACCATTGCACCCCAGGCCCATTGTATTAGCACATACCATTGCACCCCAGCACACTGTATTAGCACATAGCATTGCACTCCAAGCCCATTGTATTAGCACATAGAATTGCACCCCAAGCCGATCAGTATTAGCAGATACCATTGCAGCCAAAGCCCATTGGATTAGCACATATTATTGCACCCTAAGTCACCCATCAGAATACATTATTTGTAACTTTATAAAGTCACGCTCCAGTACAGTGCCCTAGTCCCTTTCTAAAATCTTTTTGCTATGAGGAATCCTAGTCTGCCCATGAATCACAGCCAAAGAATGCAGACATGCAGACACCCTAAGGCCAGGAGGGCCCCTGTGGAAGGAAAGTACCTGAAGAGTAAGTTCCGGGGTGGTGCCATATCTGCGTGGGACAGTGCATTGCTATTGCATAACATCTGGGTGTGCAACAAAAGTCAACTGGTAGAGCTTAAAAGAATGTGGTTGTACATAAAAGGTAACTGAGTTCATCTGATTTTGGAAAAATCTCTAGTTAATTCATCCCTAAAGCAGCAGTCCCCCTAGTACCCATCCTGAAGGCTGACAAGATTTGGGGGTACTGATTTACAATTCTAGATACTCCTAAAAGTCCAGCCCGTAGGTCTGTTAGTGTGAGATTTGGAGTAAAAGTTGACCAAATCGCTAAAGCAACAATGCTTTTATATATCATTTACGTTGCTAGGGGGTTACCAAATGTTCTACCTCAAAGCTGAGCCCAAAAAGTCAGTAAGCCTCTCCTTTAATGTGTTTATTGACACAGTGGTATTGGGGAAGAGTAAGGCAGACCTGCCAAGCTACAACCGTATTTCCCTGCCCTCCTGAACAAGCTAAATATAGTTACGCTCATCTATTTTTATTGAATTGGAAGCTGCAGACACAGGGATTAATCACTTTTAGTTTCTATTGTTTGAGCTCTAGTGGCAGAAAAAGATGTCCTTACTCACTTGGACAAATAGGATTTCCTGCTTATATCTCTGGCCCTAGAGGAAGTCTGCGATATCGGCCTTCCTGATCCAACCAGTTGGTCAGGGCCTACCCAGAGCTAAGGATGTTTATGCACTGAGGTCAGTACTTTATCTTTGTCAGCCTGCTATATCACCTTAGACTCTTTCTTCCTGTTGGCTCATCTGTGGCTATAAGCTGCCCTTATTTTAGAAATAGATACAGGTGACAAAATGTCACCAAAATGTGAGATTAGAACTCACAAAATAAAAACTCACCAACATTCTATTCATTCTTATGTGATTCATGGAAGTGTATTTATTAAATAAATACCCATTGATCAACACCCTTCTAAAAATCCCAAAGTAATGAATAGAAAGTAAGTGAATTTTTCTGTGGTGAGCCATAATCTCACATTTTGTTAAATCTGCCCCTTAATCTCATACTGTTTCCTTGGGGTTTTATCCCAATCTCAGATTCTCCAAAACAAATGAAAAGAATGAAAAAGTGAGGGCCAATAAAGATAAGGGAATAGTGGTTACCAGTCATGCAGCAATCAGGGCTTTACTAGTAAATGACTATAAGGGCTCTGGCACACGGGGAAGATTAGTCGCCCGCGATTAACTCCCTGTTCGCGGGCGACTAATCTCGCCGAGTTGCCTAGCCCTGCCATCCCACCGGCGAACATGTAAGTCGCCGGCGGGATGGCAGACGCGGCGGCGCGATTTCGCGCAAATCGCCGAAAAAGACTCGCGAGTCTTTTTCGGCGATTTCCGGAAATCGCCCCGCCGCGTCTGCCATCCCGCCGGCGACTTACATGTTCGCCGGTGGGATGGCAGGGCTAGGCAACTCGGGGAGATTAGTCGCCCGCGAACAGGGAGTTAATCGCGGGCGACTAATCTTCCCCGTGTGCCAGAGCCCTAATACTGTCTAGGAAATTAAACCATAGCTTCTGCTTTACATCAAGTGGGGCATATTTATTTATAGTGTGCAAGCCAACATCTCTGGTAAAGTTGCCGATAGCAACTAATCAGCAGATAGATTTGAAAGATCACTTACAAGTTAGAAAACAATAGAAAAAGATCTGATTGCTATGGGCAACATCACCAGTGATGTTGGCTTACACACTATAATAAATATGCCCAAATGTATTGTAACTCAAATATCAAATAGTTCTACTTTTATCAAAATAACGTTGCTTAATCTGTGGGTCACTTTCTATTAATGGCAATGATACGTGCCACAAAGAACACTGGGTGGCAAGAATAGATCAGTGACATTTCCACCAGTGAGAAAAGATCATGGTGGGCACCAATCCTGCTCTGCTGGTCAGATACAGGTGTGGGAGGCCAGTTTACTGGACAACGGTGGGGGAGTTATGTGGTTGAGGAGGAGGCTGGAGTGGTAACAGTTAATAATCTGTATCAGCCAGTTGCTGTATAAATTATTATACATTATATATTCAGCTGGTATTTTTTTGTCTCAGAGTATCACTGTCTGCATTATACTCAAAGTTAATATAAAAGTGAACTATGGTATTTAGACTTTGTACTGCAATTGATTTGGAATTCCCCACAGTTGGAATGGTTTATAGCCAAGGTGCACCTAGATATAGTTAGGCCACATCCACCGGGGGCATATTTATTACATGGTGTAAGCCAACATCACCAGTGATGTTGCCCATAGCAATTCAGCAATTGGATTTAAAAGGTCACCTACGAATAAGAAAAGAAAAGCAAAGATATGATTGGTTGCTATAGCCTACATTGCCAGTGATGTTGGCATACACACTAAAATAAATATGCCCCTAAATCATAATGAACAGTCTGTTAATAGCTTTACCTTCCTGGGGCCAAATAATGTGAGGAATAGCTCCTCCTCGAATGTTAAAGCAATCTGTGTGTCGGATTATCTGCCGTCTTAAAGCCCCCAGCACAAAGCCAAGCTCCGACACTCATAGAATTACAGGCAGCAGCAGAATAACCGGAAAATAGAAAGTTGCCTGTTCTTAAAAAAGAAGAATACAGTAAGAAAGGACCATAATAGTTCCAGGGACAAGCAGTTTCTCAGCGAGAGTGCGGTTGGGGATACTTTAAAGCAGTAACGCATCCAGCTATAATATTGATTTTTGTAGGGTTTATTGCAAAGAGGAATCTCAATACAATTTATCACAGAAATGATGAGACATTAAAGCCGTTCTGACCATCGCTCGGGGTTTGTGCGTTTGCACGGGGCCTCAGCCCATCTTTTACACTGATGTTCCTATTGATTTGCCAGGCAGTATTTGCAAGAAAAAGGTGTCCTTGGCACACTATTCGCTGCCACGCTCTTATTCACAGATAAGGATTGTAAGAAGTCCTGATTATCCAGAATTTTTCCATTTGGTTTCTTGTTAGCTGTAAGGTTAGCCGCCCTGAGTAAATGGTCTGGTTTTAGTAATATTTCTCTGCACTGCCCAATACAGAGCTGCAGTTTATTAGCCGCCTAGTGGCCCTCTGGCTTAACTCATAAGCTGATGTCACTCTGTTTTTCTGCAGGGTGAGAATCAGCCCAGTGTGGAATTAGCCATAAAACAGAGGTAAAAATTGGATGCCTTTGGATGCGAAGATAAATGTTCTATCATGTTCTCTATGTTTCTATATGTTTGGGGCAGGTTACTCCTGCGCTACACTGGATATCCATGGCCGATTATGACAGCAGTTTCATGCAGGTATTTCGCACACCACCAGGTGTCTGCACCAACATAGAAAGTTCAATAATAGAAAAATTCTTCGGCACACGACTTACGTGTTTCCATAGGGTGCTTCAATTCCTCGGCTGCTCCCAAGCCATTCCATGTACTTTACAAAGGGAAGAAGCACACCAATTTGTCGGCCATGCCTTTCAGAACATTTATTGCAGAAATAAATGTGTTGAAAGGCATGGCCGACAAATTGGTGTGCTTCTTCCCTTTGTAAAGTCTGCACCAACATACCAGGCCTTTAGATTGTAAGCGCTATGAGCAGGGTCCTCTGATCCCATTTTTATTCTGTAACCCATGTTTGGTAAATTATTGTAGGACACATGTTTGTTGTATATTAATGTAAAGCACTGATGATCTCTCAGCGCTGCCTTGAAGGGATTCAGGCCCTACTCTGGGTTCTAACCACTAGAGCCCTTACTGCCTGAGGGTTCCTTTGGGAACCTACTCCACACTACTTTTCCTTGGTGGAACCCGCAACTGCTCTTACTAGTGTACCCCCTAGAGTTTTCTATAACAGTAACTTTCATTGACAGGGTCCCTTTCTGACTTCCACTAAGGTGTCAGGCCTGCATAAATGCCATGGACCAAAAGTGAGGTCTCCAGCCTCAGGTCCTCCAGCACACCCAGAGTGGAGTCCAAAGAAAAAGAACCTTGGGATCCACCCCTTTTTATAAACTAATGGAAACTAATAACATTCCAGGGCCAATAGGAACATATCCCTCGCATGGGGCATAGGTTATACTTCATTTAGTGAGGAAACATTAGCTCTTTTAAATCCCCTGCAATTAAGCTAACGTTTGAACCATCTACCAGACATGGTAGTGCCACTATATTACTCTCCAATATAGGCCAGGTCTAATCTACTAATACCTTTTTGGCCTTTGCTTGGCTAACTTTTTGCCCTTGTTTGGAGGGTGGGGAAGCTCACAGGAGGCCATCTTTGTATGTCACCAGAATTTTCACATTCTCTTTAGATGTAATTTGTAGTACATCCAATAAACAACCTTTTCCTGAAAATGTCCTGAACCTAAATGAATTACGACTGAATCTTGTTCTAAGGTTAAGAACCATTAAAACAGGATCAGTAGGGGAAAAGTTCTTCTGTGTGAGATATGTCTCTTACTTACAACTCTGACTTTTCTACTGGATGTCATGGCTGCTTATCTGTCCAATCTTTAGCTTTCCAGTTATCAGGATGTTGATACGAGTTGTCAAGGGCCCATTAGGTCCTTGAGAAGTCAGGGACAGACTGCCAATGAGACCATAAGGCTGACTGTGAAAGTGCAGCATATACTTTGTTATACCAATATCATTACTGACTGAACTAAAGCCAATATAATACGATCCGCAGTTCCCTTTATAGTTTTGTATAGTAGAACCTCAATTTTCCCAGTTTTCCTGGAAGTTACACCATTTCGTTCCATTTTGGCAAACTGCATTTTTTCTTTTCTGGATTTAAAAATTTCTGTGAATTTATGCCGTTCTCTAGGAAATGTAAAATTAGGATTGGTACTTACACTGGTAAGGGCATAGCGAACACTTCCAGCACTAAAGTATATTTGTTGTTAAAACAGAGGCTTCCCTGTCTCTCCCATGATGCTCTATCTCTGCCTGGCAATTCCAAGCTCTGTGGCCCTTATGACTTCCAGCCCTTTATCCATTTTATAATCTTCACATCTTTGTGGCATTTTGCTTCTGGGGTCTGTCTTGAAACTTGAGCTCCTTCTACTATAACGTAGCTGCCAGTAAATCCCTGCAGCGGCAGGTTACCCCTAAACTGGCCTTACTTTCTAGGTTTGGGATATGTGAATATAATTATCCATTTTGCCAAAGAAAGGCAGTTATTAGCCATACGTTTTGTTATTGATTTGTTGATGCTGAAGCCAGTGAAGTTCTAGATAAATGGGGGTCATTTATAAAGTTCCCACAGTGCATATCGTTTTCTCAAATGGTTGTTTTGCGCATGTTTTCCCTTAACGCTTACATTTTGCACTGCTGTGCCCTTCTTTCATTTTTTAGCAACAAAATAAGAGTTGCGCACAAAAATGAGCAAATGAGATTGCGATTTGCATGAGCATGCCCTCTTATTCTGCGCGAATATAGCACTGATTTTCACTTTGCGAATATCAATGTACAATTTGCAAAATCAGTTTAGTGAATATTGTTTCCACCACCAAAGTTGTGGCGTAACTTGGACGCAGAGTGTCCATAAATATTCACAATTTGCGAATATGCCATATATATATAAAGCTTTTGCAAACATTTGCACTGCAAAAAAAATCTCAATTATTAGGGCAAATAGGCTCATTGTACGAATAATTCTGTACTGCACAAATTTTATAAATTAAACCCAACATCTCTCCATGCTGTTGCCGGGCAGATATCAGAATTGTTTTATTCTGAGCCAAAGGAAGAGCATTATTTATGTAGAACATATTAAACGTGTATTCACAGCAGAAGCAAAAATAACGTTGCCAAGAAGACGTTTCACTGCACAGTAATTATTGCCGTCACATCGTCTGTTTTAATCATACATATTATCATTTTAGCAGTGTGCAATTAGTGTGCAAGGCAAGGTATTCAATTCCAAGTGTGCTTTGGCGACTTTTTTTGTATTTTTCAGCCAAGCACATGAAGGGCATATTTTAGATCTGGTTTGTATGGTTAGTTAGATGGTTCCAGAATGGAAATGCGATGGCTCAGTGATGTGTCAGCCAACAGGTTGGGTGTTTGCTCTACAGAACTGAATGTAAGCCAGGGGAATATTCTCATAGACAGATATAACTATTCCTTCCGATAGCAAAATAATGTACACTTCTGCGCAATGTGCATTTATGGTCTGCTCTATTTGCAGGGGCGGCCCTTTGGATGCCACTCCCACCACGCTTACCTTTCCGAGCACTAGAAAAGCTGAAATTCTGATTTAAAAATCAGAATTTTGTCTCCTAAAGTTGGCAGAAGGCAAAGTTACCACCCCTGGTAACTTATAGGGCACTACCGCCTGAGTTGAAGGTCCTGTCCATCTGTACCCCAGTTCTAACATGGTTTGAGACTAAGGGCCATATTTACTATAGCTCAAGCCTTGAGGCATAAGCAATCGATTATAGAAACTCTGAGTGCATTCCTGAACATACTAGTTTTTTCTATAACTACTTCAGCTTGCCACCTAATACACAGGTAAGTTCAGGAACCCACTGGTTCTATAACCAGTTGCTCAAGCAATAGTAAAGTGCAATTGCAGACATAAATCAACATACTTTTTACCCTAAATGCCGCGCCCCCCCCTGAATTTTAGCGTAACAGCAGCATTGTGGGTAGTTGTGTCTGATGTGTTAAAACAAATTGCATAGGTGTGTGTTTACAAATCAGTTACAAGTTGCAGCTAACATTCAGAGTGGAGATTGTGTCACTTCTGGCACGCAGTGTATAAATGGCATTAATGGGTGATTCTTTTGGTGCAAATCTACTGCACCTATTGATGCAATGTGTTGTGGGAACACTGGAATTACTACCATGCTCAGGGAGGCAGTATGTTCAGGGTTCCCCATGGGCTATAGCCACACTTGGGCAAATAGTAGACACAGTACAAAAGCAACAGAACTCGGTGCTGCTATTTGTATCCATTTTAGTACAACTGGACTTGCATCTGTGTTCATAAATGACTCTTTAAACCTGTTATTTGCGGAAAAAAGATTAGGCAGCAAATAAGCAGAGATACTACAAAAACAAGAACGCCATTAGATTCCTGGAAGGGACCCCACTGCATGGCAAGGCTCTTGTGGGGGATTATTTGTATATCCCCATGAGTTTCTTTTGTTAATCCACCTCGCTGGCCAGGGTTGCCAACAGATCCCTCTAGTTTCAAACAAATACTTAATGAGAAAGAATAATTCCCTGCACTATGTGAGGGCTTGCAACATCACCCTACTACCATACAATATGGAAGGTATTAATGCTGCCACTATTACAACAACATAGCTTATAAATGGGGAGGATGAGTGGTTAAATGACTGAACTCATGTAAAGGAGTTCTATGTTTGACTTGATGGTTTCCTTGGCAAGTAACTTAATCCTCATGCACCACTGGTGCTGAACATTAGGTTTTAAGATTTACTGGGCTTGAAAACCCCTCTGTATCTTGCTGCATATAACTGGCTGCATTAGGTTTAAGGAATAATAATGAATGATTATTAGGGCAAAATGCTGGCCTTCAGCCACATGCTTACCCACAGCCCATAGGATTTAGAGCTGGCATCTGCAATCAGGAATGCTGAGTCTGCAGCAACAGGCTGGACATATCCTTTGATGTAAATATCAATTATATTAGGTCTAAATGATTCATAACACAAGCAATACACAAATATAACATACTATTGTTCTGACAGTTGCACTGGTTATGGCTGCACGCCACAGCTAGCCAAGGGGAGAATCAGAAGTGCTTTAGAGTAGACAGACCTTTTAGGAATTCCTCAGCTGGTAGGGTTATTTTCTTTTTCCCCACATCAAACGTGATAGGGATAAAATTGATTTTTTTATAGAACTGCTGAATGGAGAACGAGCGATGCTGCTGACCAATCCGATTTCTAAAAATATATAGAGGAACAACGTTTTACCTTTCAGGATCATTAAGCAGCTGGTCCATGGTTAATTTTATCCTGACAACAAGCCAGTTGACTAGGGTAAAAAGGATAGGATTCAATCCCTCCAGAAATAATGCAACTAGATACTATTTTGGACATATTTGACTAGATAGTGTATCTAGAAGGATTACTTGATTAGCGTTGGCAGTAAGTAGAAACCAGGCAAAAGGAAGAGTTTCTAAAAAATCCAAATAGGGTACAGTCATTTTAATGGGAAAAAAGGAATCCCTTCCCTGCGTGGGTTTCCTCTAGGATTCTGGTTTCCTCCCACACTCTAAATACATACAAGCAGGTTAATTAGATCCTGATAATACTGACCCTAGTGTGTGTGTGAATGTGATAGGGACCTTACATTGTAAGCTCTACTGGGGCAGGGACTGATGGGAATGTGACAGGGACCTTAGATTGTAAGCTCGACTGGGGCAGGGACTGATGGGAATGTGATAGGGACCTTAGACTGTAAGCTCCACTATGGCAGGGACTGATGGGAATGTGATAGGGACCTTAGATTGTAAGCTCCACTGGGGCAGGGACTGATGGGAATGTGACAGGGACCTTAGATTGTAAGCTCCACTGGGGCAGGGACTGATGGGAATGTGATAGGGACCTTAGATTGTAAGCTCCACTGGGGCAGGGACTGATGGGAATGTGATAGGGACCTTAGACTGTAAGCTCCACTGGGGCAGGGACTGATGGGAATGTGATAGGGACCTTAGATTGTAAGCTCCACTGGGGCAGGGACTGATGGGAATGTGATAGGGACCTTACATTGTAAGCTCTACTGGGGCAGGGACTGATGGGAATGTGATAGGGACCTTAGATTGTAAGCTCCACTGGGGCAGGGGCCGATGGGAATGTTATAGGGACCATAGATTGTAAGCTCCACTATGGCAGGGACTGATGGGAATGTGATAAGGACATTAGATTGTAAGCTCTACTGGGGCAGGGGCTGATGGGAATGTGATAGGGACCTTAGATTGTAAGCTCCACTGGGGCAGGGACTGATGGGAATGTGATAGGGACCTTGCATTGTAAGCTCTACTGGGGCAGGGACTGATGGGAATGTGATAGGGACCTTAGACTGTAAGCTCCACTGGGGCAGGGACTGATGGGAATGTGATAGGGACCTTAGATTGTAAGCTCCACTGGGGCAGGGACTGAGGTGAATGTGACAGGGACCTTAGATTGTAAGCTCTACTGGGGCAGGGACTGAGGTGAATGTGACAGGGACCTTAGATTGTAAGCTCTACTGGGGCAGGGACTGAGGTGAATGTGACAGGGACCTTAGATTGTAAGCTCTACTGGGGCAGGGACTGATGGGAATGTGACAGGGACCTTAGACTGTAAGCTCCACTGGGGCAGGGACTGATGGGAATGTGACAGGGACCTTAGATAGTAAGCTCCACTGGGGCAGGGACTGATGGGAATGTGATAGGGACCTTAGATTGTAAGCTCCACTATGGCAGGGACTGATGGGAATGTGATAGGGACCTTAGACTGTAAGCTCCACTGGGGCAGGGGCTAATGGGAATGTGATAGGGACCTTAGATTGTAAGCTCACTGGGGCAGGGGCTGATGGGAATGTGATAGGGACCTTACATTGTAAGCTCGACTGGGGCAGGGACTGATGGGAATGTGATAGGGACCTTACATTGTAAGCTCACTGGGGCAGGGGCTAATGGGAATGTGATAGGGACCTTAGATTGTAAGCTCACTGGGGCAGGGGCTGATGGGAATGTGATAGGGACCTTAGATTGTAAGCTCACTGGGGCAGGGGCTGATGGGAATGTGATAGGGACCTTAGATTGTAAGCTCACTGGGGCAGGGACTGATGGGAATGTGATAGGGACCTTAGATTGTAAGCTCCACTGGGGCAGGGACTGATGGGAATGTGACAGGGACCTTAGATTGTAAGCTCCACTGGGGCAGGGACTGATGGGAATGTGACAGGGACCTTAGATTGTAAGCTCCACTGGGGCAGGGACTGATGGGAATGTGATAGGGACCTTAGATTGTAAGCTCCACTGGGGCAGGGACTGATGGGAATGTGATAGGGACTTTATACTGTAAGCTCCACTGGGGCAGGGACTGATGGGAATGTGATAGGGACCTTAGACTGTAAGCTCCACTGGGACAGGGACTGATGGGAATAGGTTGGTACTATAAAACAAATGATAATAAAAACATCTCCACTTGGGGTGAATTGAGCATGAGAGAGAGACCACGAGGAAGGGTAAGTGAAGTTGTGAGTTAAGAAGAAAGGTGAGATGGAGCATGGTTGAAGAGTGCAATGTGACAGGCAAGGAAGAGCAATAAATTAAATTATGGTTTCAGAGGCTTTTCTCCGACATACTGTCGGCTGTTTTGTCACATAACATCAATTAGATGCAAAATAAGCAAACAAAGCCCAGATTCCAGGGAAAGAGATTCACTGAAAGTGTGAAAGTTTGTATAAAGGGAGCAGAGATTCTGGGGTGATAAGGGTTTAAGTATGAAAAAAGCCCCTCCACTATGCAATAAATAATAAATGCCATAAAAGACTATTCAATCAGGAAACTGCAAATGTCTGAACACCTGCATTGTGACTAATACATACCACTTCTGAATTCTAAATAATGAAGGGTTAATAGACTGAACGTTGGCAGGAGTTTCTTAATTGCAGAAATAGAGGGGAAGCACCAAATAATTTAACAGAGAACTTTGGAAAGGGAATGTGGGCGATAGTTACGGCTGAGCAGGAGGCAAATGTACCAAATAATTTAACAGAGAATTTTGGCAAGGGAGCATCAGCAATAGTTAGAATTGAGAAGTAAGGGGACGTGTCAAATAAATAATTGAAATGACAAATTTGGCAAGGGAGCGCCAGCAACAGTTACAATTGGAAAGTAAGAAAATGTACCAAATAATTTAAGTCAGAAGCTTGTCAGGGGAACGTCAGCCATAGTGACAATATTAAGGCAAGGCACCAAATAATTTAACAGAGACATTTGCAATACCTGGAAGGGATAGTAGGAACGAGAAGTTAGAACGCTACAGACATCAAAGCGGTTGTATCGCTGCATTATTTTCTATTGCTCTTTTATAAACTGATTAGGGAGGCACCAAATCCACTGTTTTGGGATTCGCCCAAACCCCGAATCCTTCGTGAATCAGTCAGTCGAATACCGAACCAAATCGGAATCGTAATTTGAAAATGAGTATAAGAAAGGGTTAAAGAGAACCATGTGCACAGCGTGCAGTGAAACGTTTTCAACTTCCATTTTTATGTCACAAAAAGTCATTTTTAAAGCGGACCTGTCACCCAGACATAAAAAGCTGAATAATAAAAGTACTTTTCAAGTTAAACATGAAACCCACATTCCTTTTTTTTAAATAACACATCCAACCCCATTATAAATGCATTTAAAAATCCCAGCTGTCAATCATATATTGCTTGCCCCGCCTCTATGCCTTAGGCATAGAGGCGGGGCAGACAACACCTTTAGCTTTCCATTCAGCACTAGATGTCACTGCACTTCACACTTTTCCCCTCCCCATCACCTAATTACATAGCCAGTGCATGGGTATGGGCATCTGGTCCTCCAACAAGATTTTTGTGTGATGCAAAGCTTGCCTTACTAACAGTGTCCACAAAATGGCAGCTGCCTGCTTGCTGTGATTGAATAGTTCCAAGACTGAAGGCAACAAGATTTATACTATCTGTATAGTGTAAATGAAGTTTATTTTGCTCAACTAATATGATAGAAAAGAATTTGGAGTTTTTTCTTAGGGTGACAGGTCCCCTTTAATTCAGATTTGGTTCAACCAGGAGCGTGGATTAGGCTGAATCCCAATCCCTGCTGAAAAAGGCTGAATCTTGGCCAAATCCCAAACCAAATCCTGGATTCTACACATCCCTAAAACTGATATGCAGGTCTCACTTCTGACTCTGATATGAGCAGACATGGTAACTCAGGCTGATCTCACTGCTCCTGGGTCACATTTGTATTATTCAATACTCTTGTAGATACATCAGTAAAAGACTTCATCTATGTCTTCAACCATCCTCAGCCAACAAAATGTAATAGGTGAAGAATTTGGCCCCTTATAAGGACCGATACGCTGCCTGCTTTACCAAAATGGGTTGGTTTAGCAGGGGGGCAATATCCTGAGCATGGGCAAAGTGGTATAGAAGGCATAAGGGTGAAGACACACAGAGCTACTAGTAGCTACTTGTTATAGCTACTGATCATTTACGCTGATCATTTACTTGATTGATCATTGATAACTGTCTCTACATGTCTTTTAGCTGAGGCAATTCTCTGTATTGTCTATGGCAGGGTATTTTGTGATATTTAGTAGCCGTGAAAAAGTAGCAGCTACTAGTAGCTATGTGTCTTCATCCTTAGGGCAGTGGCAGACGGGGACATTACTCACCCCGCGATAAATCGTAAAGGTAACTTCGGGTGACTTCGCATCGACGAGTATTCCACCGGCGATTTACATTCTTGCCGTGGGATGGCATTGCAGGGAGATTAGTCACCTGGGGGTGAAGGCGCACGGAGCTACTTAGTAGCAGTTATTTGTCACAGCTACTAAACCCCAGAAAATCCCCTGCCATAGACAATACTGAGAATTGCCTCTGCTAAACACATGTAGAGACAGTTATCAGTACATGATCAGCATTGTCTGTTTCAGTAGCCACGACAAGTAGCTGCTACTAGTAGCTCCGTGTGTCTTCACCCTTAGGGCTCTGGTACACGGGGAGATTAGTCGCCCGCGGCAAAACTCCCTGCTCGCGGGCGACTAATCTCCCCGAGTTGCCTTCCCTCTGCCATCCCACCGGCGAACATGTAAGTCGCCGGCGGGATGGCAGACGCGGCAGCGCGATTTCGCGCAAATCGCCGAAAAAGACTCGCAAGGCTTTTTCGGCGATTTCCCGAAATCGCCCCGCCGCGTCTGCCATCCCGCCGGCGACTTACATGTTCGCCGGTGGGATGGCAGAGGGAACGCAACTCGGGGAGATTAGTCGCCCGCGAGCAGGGAGTTTTGCCGCGGGCGACTAATCTCCCCGTGTACCAGAGCCCTTAAGGTGGCCATACACGCACCGATATTATCGTACGAAACCTCGTTTCGTACGATAATCGGTGCGTGTATGGTATGTCAGCGAGCCGACCGATGTCGCAGGAAGCTGCTGAAATCGGTCGGCTCGTCGATCGGCCAGGTTAGAAAATTTTGATCGGGCGCCATAGAAGGCGCCTGACCAAAATTCTCCCTTCAGAGCTGAATCGGCAGAAGGAGGTAGAAATCCTATTGTTTCTACCTCCTTACCTGCCGATTCAGCCCTGAATGGTGTGTGGCGGATCTGACGATGTTTCGTGCGACCGATGGTCGTACGAAACATCGTCGGATCGCCACGTGTATGGCCAGCTTAAACTGTGCCACCAGCATATGAAATAACCTTTTATTCTTTGCTTATGTCCATGAACTTGTAGCCACCATGTTTCTTATTTACATCTTCCTTTGCCACACACAGTGTAGTTTAATTAAGGAGAAAAGTTCAAATATCCCGGATAGAATTTGTAATTTAACTAAGGAGAAAAGGTAAAATATCCCTGGTGGGATTTGCCGTTTAACTAAGGAGAAACAGTTCCAATATCCCTGTTGGGATTCACTAAGTTTAACTAAGGAGATGTGTTTTTTTTTTTTTTTTTTAAATACCCCTAATAGAATTAGTAGTTTAACTAAAGAGAAACACTTCAAATATCCCTGATGGAATTTGTAGTTTAACTAAGAAGAAACAGTTAAAAATATCCCCGATAAATATATTGTATATGAAGGTTACCGGAGCTTATGGAATATCAGTAAGACTTCTAATAAATCCAACTTATTGGACTCCACTGATTCAGACTGATTATATTTCAGTGAGATGCAATCAATGCGTCCCTGCTGGCTGAACTCTCTTAAAGAATCCACAATTTCTCATGGGATCTGGTAACCTTATTTTCCAGGATCATACTTAGGGTGCAGAAACCTTTTAATTGTATGTATGTTTATGACCATATAAATACTGTTACATCCTGAGAAATAGCCCATTCTAAGCCTGAATCCGTTCATGGGCTATAAAATAAAAGTGTTAATAAAAAGGTCAAAATGGACACAATAGGAGCTGATGAAGCTTCTCAGCCTGTTTAGCAAAAGCTAATTTTAGAAAACGATATCTAATTAGCACCATATTTATTACAAACACGTTTACACCTCTGTGATAAGTGAGGGAAATACCACCACTAAAGTGTTTAGTTAATCCCTCATTATAATATGCCTGACAGTCTTATCCTAATAATTATTACTAGGCAGATGTGGTTATTTAATATCTGTTTAGTCCCTGTGCTTTCCAAATAGTAAGATATTTAGGAGATATATTTAATATGACATGAGTGATAATGACCAGCAGAAGCCAATTATTTAGGCACTAATAGACTTTTATAATCTACAGTTTGGTCACCAAACTGTAAATAATATCCTTATAAATGGCATGTTCCTACGCAGCAGGCTTCTTTCCCATAATTCATATTTGCAGCTGCGTGCTGTGATTTGCAATAGCCATACAGTATGTAGAAAGATCACCCAAGTCTATGTTACCTACAATCCTCTGGCATAAATTCAGTTTATGGTGGGACCTTAAGAACAATGGCACATACAATATTCAGGCAATGATCAGGAATGCGAGTGGTCAGGTACAGTAAGATCAATGATCAGACATTGAACCTCAGTCTTCGATGTCTTTTTACTTTGGATTTTCCTATCACCTGAGACAATGGCACATTTCTGATCACACAGCTGCACATACACGGGAGGCTTAAGGTGGCCATACATGTTGTGACCTCACCAAACGAGTGGCTTTTCTCCCGATATGACCAACTACGATGGCCACCTTTACTTTTTGATACGGTCACCAAACAATCAGTAAAACCACTCACCTGGTGGTGTCAGCTGGGCTGAGGCAATTGTTTAGCCACTGGGTAACTTATCAGATCAGTTGCAGGGGGGCTATGCAGACACACCATGAAAAGGCAGCATTCAGGTCCCAATGTCATCGACACACAATGGGAATTTTCAGGCTTCCTAGTATATTCCTGGCTAAGCTCTGCTAAGGGAGTCCATAAACATTGCGCCATACAAATAGCGACAAATCAAAGAGCAAGTCAGCAGACAATATACAGGTATGGGATCCCTTATCTGGAAACCCGTTATCCAGAAAGTTCTGAATTACGGAAAGGCCATCTCCCATAGACCCCATTATAAGCAAATAATTCAGATTTTTAAAAATGTTTCCTTTTTCTCTGTAATAATAAAACAGTACCTTGTACTTGATCCCAACTAAGATATAATTACCCCTTATTGAAGGCAAAATAATCCTATTGGGTTTACTCAATATTTAAATGATTTTTAGCAGACTTCAGTTATGGAGATCCAAATTACGGAAAGATCCCTTATCCGGAAAACCCCAGGTCCCAAGCATTCAGGATAACAGGTCCCATACCTGTATCTAGTAGTCTTATGTGGTTCTGTAATATAAGGTGCATATGTTTCTATGGTTCTTATCACCCACAGCAACCAATCAGCAGGCAGAATTTACTGGTCACCTGTTTAAAAGCAAACATCTCATTGACTACTATTAGTAACTGTGCCTGGGCACACTGGATTTTACTTTTACTACATGAGTATATATATCATTCTGCTGAGTAAATGGAATGATTTTTTGGACAGGTCTATAGGAGTTTGTTTCAACTTTGTCAACAGCTTTACCTTTTAGTTGTACTATATTATATCAATAAATGAGAAAGGCATCCTAGAGGTCTATAAACATGAATGAATACATGAAGTTGCATGTTGCCAATGTACCCACATCCACGGCACATGAATATAGCAGCTGGTACGGCCGATGCTCACAGTGGGATGTAGTAGAAAATCTGTAAGTCTGTAGTTCCATAGTAAGGTGCTTTGTTGTAGTTAATATACTGTGTCAGATAAATCATATCTCCAGCAATCTCAGAGCCTCCAGACTATAAATAATGTTTTCATATGCCCTGATGTTTTTCATCTGTTCTTGTGTCCAAATCAAGATTGGTTGCAGTTCATCATCCTTGTTTGAATTAAAATTCTATTTCCATAGACTACAGAGCTGAAATAGGCTCCCATCATTAGACTGTGACTTTGGATTAGCAAAACAAGGTCACCCAAATTTCATATTGTCTGGTAATATAAGCAATACCAAACCTTATCAGTTCTGGCAAGAACTGAAAGATGGGAGGCAAAAGTTTGATCATGAGAGATATTTGTATTGTTGGAGTCGGTGGAAGATTCATTGCTGTGTGTGCCGAGTGCCCTCTATTTCAACTTCATACGTATTATATTTCATATACACTGAGAAGGATAAAGCACTAATGCCAACTTCAGTATAGGCAGGTACAGCCCAGGTACCAGGCAGCGAAATGATAATGTGAATACAGGGAGGCAGCCATAAAGAAAACAGCAGGCGCTCCTCCCAATAAAGAATGGCCAATAATCAGTACTAATACCTTGCACAGATATATGTATAAAATACACAAGAGCCATAATTATTCTGTAAATTATATCCTTATAAACAGTGCTTAGTGATGCCATCAGTTATAATTGGTGCTTAGTGATGTAATTTCCATCATGTGACTGAATAGCATATTCCAGCTAGCTTTTTATGACACAATAGATGCTTGTGACAGAAAGCAAGATTCTGTAGCACAGAATTGATTCTATCAACAAAATGAATACTCAGTTCCACAAAACTATCCATTCTGTGAAACAACACTGCCAGTCAAATTCCTGAGTCAATTTACTGGTCTTCCCAATGTTTTAATTTGTCTATAGAGTGTTGAGACACACAAAAAGATTTGTTTGTAGGATTTGTTTAACAAGTTGAAAAGCTGCCAGCTCTGCCCCACAAGGCTGTATTATGCCTAGTGCTGAGGATACTGTCTGGCCTGCTATAGAGGGCGCCCTCTAATGTCTGCTGTGCTGTAGGTTTTTAACCAGAAGGTTTTCCAAATAATGAGAACTATAGTGCTGTACTGACGCTGTGCCACAACACTGATATAATGATGTTTCTAGGAATTTTGTTCCTGGTAATGAGCTTTAAAGAAAACAAAACAAAAAACATTAATTATTATTATTAATATGATAACTCAAGGTGAGACGCTATTCCTATTATCGCCCAGCCTAACCTATCATTATAATAGGCCTAATATCCCCTCATTAACATACAAGTCAATAAAACACAATATCTTAATTCTATCATATTAACCCCCCCAATATTAGCAGCATAACTGCATAGGGTGAAGACACATGGAGCTACTAGTAGCAGCTACTTTTTCACAGCTACTAAATGCAAAAAATTCCCTGCCATGACAATACTGAGAATTGCCTCTGTTAAAACACATGTTGAGACTGTAATCAGTAAATAATCAGCATTGTCTATTATTGTAGCCACTACTAGTAGCTCCATGTGTCTTCACCCATGGGTAAGGGGCCCATCGGTAAAGTACAATACACCAGATATTTATAGTAGCAATGTAACTCAGTATATCTGAGATTCGCACCATGTAAGTACAGTATAAACCATCTAACTCCTCCCTCCAAGGATACCAGCTGATTGATATCATTACACTACAACATGAAATTTCACAACTTTACATCATTTCCCCGCTGTAGTAGTGACCCTAAAAAAATTTGTAGTTGATTGTTAGAATGTTTGGCTTCCTCCTATTATTATGTAATATTGTACTAGGTAGCTTACGGAAGTCTCTTAATAATGTGCTTCAACTACTACATTATGTAGCCACAGGATAAAAACCCAGTGGGCCCCACTTTGAGCGCACCACCCCCAACCCCAATAGTGGCTGCAAGGAGGAAGAAGGGGGTACGCAGTGTGCATTACACACAGGGTCAACACTTTATAGAAACAATTCAAACAGTGTGAAGAAAGACCAGTAAATGGACTTAAATTAAAACTTGCACGTTATTGGATAACGAATATACTTGCTTCTTATTGATTCAGTAATTTGACTGACAGCATTGTTTCACAGAATGGATATTTTATCAGTTTTGTGGAACTGAGTATTCATTTTGTTGATAGAATGAACTGTGTGCTATAGAACCTTCCTTTTTGTCACATGCATTTATTTTGTCATGAAAATCTAGGTTGGAGTATGCTAGTCAGTTACACCATTACATATTTTGTCATGTTTTTTTTATACATAATTCATTCTGTAAAAAACTGGTTCTGCTGTATGGATGTTATACATTTGTGAGACAGAATGCTTGCTGAAATTTACAGAATGGAGTTTGTAATATAATAATATCCTTTTGTGCATAAAATTGATTTTATTCTCAGAAATATGTCTTTTGTATATTTGTTACCAGTGTATATGGCCACACTTTCATTCTGTGTACTGGAGATTGTTCTTTGTAAACAGAATGTATTTTTGTAGCCAAAATGTACTTCGGACAAACGGCACCCCATACATTCCATCCGGTGATGGCAGACTTCATATTAAAACAGAATTGGCAGGGCACAGATTCTCAGAAAACCAAAGAGACTTCAAGTCCCAGAATCCTTCTCTTCAGTAGAAAATAGTGAGGGAGCGGTTGCATTATTTGCTTTCAATCTGTGGAATCAGGTATGTTTGAGTAAAAACAAAAATACATTTATATGAATTTTTGGCACAAGCCCCACTGAATGATTTAATGCAAAAAAAGAGGGTATATTTTTCCTTTACTGGTCATATTTAAGTATACAGAAAACAGAACCAAACACACAGACCAACCCACACATTTCTTTTGTACAGGACAACTGTATGGCTCTACATATCCCAAAATAATATATACAGGTATTTTACTTCTCTTTTGCCTTGCAGTGACTGTCAAGTTGTCAGCCATGATATAAGCCTTCAAGTGTCAAATTTAACGGCATCAAAATTGGAGTGGGAGGAAATGTAACCAGGAATTCTGTGATTAAAAATACAGATCCAAAGAACTGGAAATGGCAGTGAGTGAAAGCAGAAAAGTCACAGTCTGCAGAGTGGAGTCTCCAAAGAACAAACTAAAGCCATATTCACCATGATTCCATGACTCTCCCTTCCTAGGTATCCGCAGGGCATCACTGCAGCTCAGTCTTAATGCCTTCTTCCAACCCTAGGCAATATCCCAATAACGGGCTGGCCAAAATGGCGCCCTCTATCATATACAAAGATTCTGCAAGACAAAAAGTATTATCATGGGGGTATGGGATACAAAGGTGTGGCCAAAAGCACTATGGGAATTTTAAGAAGTTATATTTAAGATGTTCCTAATATGGGAATTGTAAAGATTATTGTGAGACAAAAGACCTAGGAAATGCATAATTTTTCCCCAAAAAGTTTTTCCCAGAATTCCAGTATAATTGTGCCTGCCGAAAAATGTATTACCAGGGTCAGACTGGGCCAGAAAGGCATCAGGAAAAAGCCAACCCAGACGTGGTTCTCGCTGACATTCCCCAGCTGATCTCCCTCCCCCAATCGCACTGAGGGCCCTGAAAACCCCAGTCCGTTCCTGACTACTGCATTTTTGAGGATACAATTTTATTGTTACAGTGTTCTTATTCCTTTTTATTATTTATCTTTGTGTTTAGGCCTCTCCTATTCATTTTTCAATTTCTCATTCAAACCACTGCCTGGTTGCTAGGATAATTTGAACCCTAGCAACCAGATAGCTGCTAACATGCTGAACAAAAAGCTAAATCACTGAAAAGAAAAACCACAATAATAAAAATGAAGACTGGCTGCAAATTATCTCAGAATAGCATTCTCTACAACATATGAAAAGTTAAGTTAAATGTAAACAACCCTTCTAAATGACAATTTAACCCAAAAATGAATATGACTATAAATGCTGTATTTTATATACTAAACTTAGTGTGCCAGCTCAAAAGTTTAAATTTGTTCCATGATCTCACCATTTTGTATCTTGTTAGACCATCTTTCGAGTGTCATTGGCACCGCACATGCTCAGTGTGCTCTGGGCTGGGAAGCAGAAAATGCAGTTTGTCATAGAAGCTGATGCTACAGGGCTGAATCAAATTCTGATGCAGAATGTGCTGGTTTCTGAACAGCCTTTTAATGCAAATTTGAAGTAATTACTAAGCAGCCTCGTATTAAGACTTTTATATTATATATATACTGTATATTTATAACCAAGAGAAACCATATACTATTCCTTTAAGAGTAGGCAGAACAGGTGGGTGATGTTGGTTTTGTTCCCCCTGACATTCCTTCCATAATACTATCCATTGGTTTCACTCTGGGCATGAAAGGCTGTTAGGCTGTTAGGCTGTTGAGGAAGGCAAGGATTTGCAGCTCAACAAGAGCAAGCATACTGAAGGTTAAACTTTTCTGCCCTAAAGAGTAATACTGAAATGGCTTCAGTGCATTAATATTGTCAGTTGAGGCCTGCTCTGGGCGGCTCTGAGCTCTTGAACTCTGAGGAGATAAAGCAGCAGGAAACAGGAGAAAGGAAGTGTAATTCAGGTCAAGATTTGTCTCTGCCAGAAACAGATTCTGGTTAGAAATAGCAGAAAAAAAAAATAGAAAAGAATACACTAGTACTGCACTTTTTAAAAAAATAAATAAAAAAATTTAGATTCGATTTTATTATACAAATGACTATAGATCTACCTTTGGGTTCAGTGATTGGCCAAATCCTTTGTGGATAATGGGGCATTTAGTTCAAAGTTTTGCCTTGATGCACCCCTACCATTTATATTTGTGAGGAATAAATAGAGCATATGAGAGGGGCCAGGCTCAGAACGCAGATGGAACACATGAAGCAATGAGATGAGGTGGCCTACTGCAGAACCATCTCCTGGAAATATTAGAATGGAATAAAGTTATTACTGAAAATGATAAAGTGGCAGTGACGTCAGGATATCTCAAGGTGCAGCACCCATTTCTAGAACCTTTCATTTTATTAAAATTGTTATCTGCCTATTGTTTCAAAGACAAATCTGTACATTTTATTCATTGTATCTAAGAGAAAAGACCAAGAAAGGCTTCTGTTTTTCAAAAATCTGAGAAACAATCATTCCAGTCCATTTCTAAGTGCTGAGTAGGTGTATCCTTCTGTTGCCAACTGGGAGCCCAACAGAAGAAGGAAAGTCCAGTGTGGATCTGTGGAATTAGCAGGCATTTTAGATATACCAAGGGTACAAGTCAGGAAACTTGGGTATTATAATGACAACAATCCCCCCAATATTCCCCTTTAAGTAGGGCCAACCATGGAAAACAAATTGTGTAGAGCTTTTGTGTAGATCTCTGTAGTCTCACGGGTGAATTCTACTTCTGGAATTGTGGTCTTCTCCTGATATTGGGCTGCACAAGACCCATTACAATTCTACACAGTAAATTGGTCATTAATATTCCAACTTGAAGGGGAATGTTAGAAGGAATGCTACAGTCATGCATTCTGTGGGAGACAGTAACACAAGGGGGGCACAATATTTTCAACTGGGGGTTTGCTATACAAAGGAAAGGCACAAAAGCATGAGTCCATCAAATCAATCTAAATCATGGAAATAATTGTCTAAGATTTATTTTAGTTTCCCTATGACTAGAGGGGTATAAATTGACATGCAATGAGAATTGGTCAAATACCAAATGGTGTGACTAAACTAGGACCAATAAACATGCACTAAACCACACTGTCAATCCCATTCCCTGACTGGCAGCTTGCATTCTAAACCTGCTAAGCCATAATAGGTACTATCCACCCAGACGCATAAAGCATATTTATTAACTAATCCTGCACTTCCTCAATGACTATCGGTGTAGGGAACCTTTTCAATTTTACCCGACAGTAGTCTAAGGGATGTGACATTTTGTAGTGACAGATAGGGGCTTGTTGTAATTAGAGTGGGGAGAGCTAATTGAAAAGCCGATCCTATGGAAGGATTAATTATACAATTCTATAAGGCAGATGTTTAACAATAAGGACTTATGGGGCAGGGTATATCGATGGCCAATAGTACCCAAAAAATTGGGTTTGTGGTGAAAATTTGTATTACCCATACTTTTGATGATTTTTTTTAAAATTATTTTTAATTCTATTAACAGAGCAATCAAATATGAAGATTAACATATATTAAACAAAAAAATTCACAAATCAGTGTATATAAGAATCCGGAATTTGGTGCCCTCTACTAGGCTTGTAATACATACAAGGGCACATTTATATCAGCAAGTTTAGTTGCACTCCTGCTCTTTTTCCCTGGAGTGTGTTGCACATTAAACCACTTTGATTAAAGGTACTTGTGTCAAAATGTGCTCCTTGCACTTCCCTAGAGTTGCGCTTGGCTCTGTCCTTCCTGCCTTCTGTTCTTCTATTGCTATTGACTTAGGGGGACCCTGGTGCTACCGTCACCTCCTGAGCAGTTAGTAGTTCCAGGGTTCCCCTGCCTTGCATCCAGCGTCAATAGGCACAGTGCTATTGTACCTACAGAATGAGATGGAGACGTCACTCACACACTAAACTCCAGAATGATGCCAGATGGACTTCATAGCACAACTGCGTCAGGGTAAAAACACTGCATTGTGGGGGGTAAATGGTGATTGCCCTCACTGCTCTTGCAGACATCAATGAGCTCTATATACAAATGATCTCTCATAATATATAAAAGGAGGTGCTAAGGGGATAGAGGAATTAGGTAAAGGTAGCAAGAGCGTAGGAAAAGGGAAAAGGGAAAAAAAGAAAATAAACCATAAGCTAAAGTTTTGTAAAATCCAAATATTTTTACAACAAGCAGCAGGTATAGGCTTTGTAGGCTTATAGTACATATATGAATGGTTTTTTTCCCATACAAACCTGTTTAGACAAAAACATGGTTGTCTAATTGGGAAGCGTGCCATAAGCTATACAGCACCACAACCTGCCAGGGTTCCCCCAACAATACTGGTATATATGAGAAATATAATATAATAAAAAGATAAATAAATCCACAAAACTCGAAATCCTTCTAATGGTGTGGTTCAATGATAGATTGAATGTAACTTCGCTGCATTCGAGTTGTGTTTTCATGTTTTTCTGCAATCAAGTTTTTGAAATTCAATGTTTTTTTTTTTTAAAAAAGCACGCATTTGAGAAGATTTTTTGTTAGAAAAAAACGTAATTTTTGATAAATCTGATTTATCGAACATTGAATGGAACATCAAGTTATTTTTCCTGATTTGAAAAAATTGAAAACTCTAACATTTCAATTTAATTTGATTTTTATCGCAATTCAAGTGTTTCTTTGTGTTTTCTGAACTTGTATTTACAAAAAAAAAATTTAATGAAAAATTCTGCATCTAAAGGCTGCTGAGTTGATTTAGACGTCAGTTGGACACAAATATATCAACATTCTGATTTTAGTGGTTTTAAAGTTTTTTTTTAAAACCACCAATAAAATTATTTCCTCTACAACCACAAATGTGTAGTCATTTATTAAAAGATCTGAATACAAAAAGCACAAACTAATTAAAATGCGGAACAAAAAAGAAAAAAACACAGAAATCTTTGTATTTTTCATAAGAATTTTTGTGCTCTTACAAACGAAAAAACCCTGAAAACCTCTAGAACCCCAAATAAAATAAAGATTGTTATAGTTTGCCCAGCACAGCTCCCACTGACTTGTACATAACCTCCACTGTGTTTAGATGTCGTAGTTTTTTGCTTAATAAATCACAAATCATTTTGAGTTTTCATATAACTTTTAGCACAAAAAAACACGCGAAAACAAAAAAAAAATACAAACATTAGTAAATGGGCCCCGTACAGTTGTAATTTCAATTTGAAGCTATTTTTTTAATTTTTCTAAAATAACTTGAAATTTCCCAGACTCATTTAAAATGAATTGTAGAAATGTGCATGTTTATTGTCTGGTGAAATTAATAAACAGATTGTCTTTTTGCTGTTTTCTGTTGCAAAATGAATTCCGAATACTTTTATATTGTCATGTGATCCAATCTCCTGAGTATTGTCCATGATTCTGACTTACAGAGGGTTTTCTGTCGCCCGTGTCTTCATTTCACCTTATCATTTGTGTGTCAAAGCCCCTCGGTGTGATGTATCCTTTGTGATGACCGCCTTGTGTCCCCTCTTATTTCAGGGATTTAATTGGAATATCAAGGTGGCAGTTCATGTGTCAATTAAACAATTTTGATGGCTCTTCTCCAAATACTCATTATTTGCAGATAGATTCTTCTGAGCCCAGCTGTCATTACATTATTATTATTCTATCTACACGGTGTATTTCATACTCCGCGCTTGTATCCCATGAGGGTAGTTTCAACCCTGGCAAGTCATCTGCAGGCAAATGGTCTACCAATTAAACAAACTACAGTCCCACTGAAATTCACTGAACACTGTAGGTTCCCATAGAAACTTCCTCCTTTCATAGAAAGGTGGGTGCCCAATTAAAAATGAACTATATTGAGAAGGGCCTCACCAGAGAGCTTGGGTTCCAGTATGTTATATTTATATCCCTTGCTTCAATGACAACCCAACAGAATGTATTAGACAAACAATTATATAAATATGCAGTGCCCACATGACTTACTAGTATTGGGTGTCCCGACGGATCACTGAAAGCTTTCATTCTTGCAGTTCAAAACTTCACAGGTGACACGTTAATGAACAAAGATGAATGGGGCGTTGGAGAACAATTCCTTTTGTCTTATGGGGAAAATTTGTTTTTTTATTATTGTGATGACTAAATTTTAGCCTCTTCATGGTAACATTTGTTTATCACAATTTCTAATAATCTATTAGTGCCATTTACTTAACATTACAGGATTTACTTCTTTCCTGTATGATTAGACCATGCACCAGGTTTTGTTTTTTTTATTAAATAATGTCCTTCTATAAAGAGAGCTTCCAGGACTAGTAACTTATATTGTACAACCTATTTGCTTTTGCCCTAAGCCCCCAGTACCCTGTTATTTATAAGGGGTTATTTATAAACACTAGTGCAATAGCGCTGCCATGACCCCATCTAGAATATGTTGTGCGGTTTTAGTCTCCATTGCTCAAACTGGATATTAACGAGTTAGAGAGGGTCCAGAGAAGGGCAACTAAACTGCTAAAGGGTATGGAAAGTCTCCATTATGAAGAAGGACTGGCTAAGTTGGGATATAAGGGGTTCATGTAATACTCTCCCTAATGCTTTATTTACCAGTAAGTCCTTCCAGCAGACATGAGGGTACCCATTCAGATTAGAAGAAGGGAGGTTCCATCTTAAAATTTGCAAAGGGTTTGTTACTGTGAGAGCTGTGAAGTTGTAGAATTCTCTCCCTGACTCGTGCTGGCAGATACATTATATAACTTCAAGAAGGGGTTGGATGGCTTTTTAGCAAGTGAAGAAATACACGGTTACTGAAAATAGATCTTAGTACAAGTTGATCCAGGGACTGGTCCGATTGCCATCAGTCAGGAAGGAATTTTTCAAATTAGATTAGGCAAATTAGAGAGGATTCGGAAGAGTTTTTTTGCCTTCCTCTGGATCAACTAGCAGTTAGGCAGGTCTCATATAGATATAGAAGGTTTAACATTGTGGATGTTTGTTTTTTTCAACCTCCCTTACAATGTTTCTTATTATTACATTTTGTAGTATGTACATGTACCACTATTCCTGACCCTTCTACCTCCAGTATAGCTTATACAGGTATAGGACCCCTTATCCAGAATGCTCGGGACCAAGGGTATTCCGGATACCCGTAATTTGGATCTCCATACCTTAAGTCTACTATAAAATCAATAAAACATTAATTAAACCCATTAGGATTGTTTTGCATCCAGTAAGGATCATTTATATCTTAGTTGGGATCAATTACAAGGTACTGTTTTATTATTACAGAGAAAAAGGAAATCAGTTTTAAAATTCTAAATTATTTGATTAAAATGGAGTCTATGGGAGATGGCCTTTCCGTAATTCGGAGCTTTCTGGATAATGGGTTTCCGGATAAGGGATCCCATACCTGTATTACATCCAGCTGTCTCGGATGGGCCTTCATTGTAGCACTGGAGTAAAGGGTATCTATGCCAATTTTTATTCACAGTACTGCTTCCCAATACCTTGGGCGGCAGTGGTTCTTAAGATTAGATTTCATGTCAACTTTGCTGTTTTCACACAGTTGTAGTATGATATAATACCATGGTACAAGTAATTATTGTCCCCAGAAATGTGTAAGAAACAGTGCCCCAACATATCATCAATTCCTCTCAAAGGCATCACCCAGTCCATAGTGCTATTACTCTCACCTGCGCACAGGGTGGTTGGTTGTCATCAGATGGCGATGTTGGTGCCAAACTCCAAAAGTTTCTCCAACTCTCACAGACACCAGCTTAAAAGGACAATATGGACAATGAGCAAAAAAGCCAGAGCTAAAAGAGACTGTGGGTATTATTAGAACATTCATTTTAAAATGTCGATATACACATTTCTAGTAATTTATAAACCTTTAAAGTGCCATGGTGTAATATTTCCTCTACATTTAAGGGCTCTGGCACACGGGGAGATTAGTCGCCCACGACAAATCTCCCTGTTTGCGGGCGACTAATCTCCCCGAGTTGCCATCAGTTGCCATTTCACTGGCGAACATGTAAGTCGCCGGTGGGATGGCACACGCGGCGGCACGATTTCGGCAAATCGCTGAAAATGCCTCGCAAGGCAACTTCAGTGATTTGCCGAAATCATCTGCGCAGCGTGTACCATCCCACCAGGCTCGGATCTCAGTTCTTTTGCTAACAGTATGTTAGGAAAGGTAGATTGTCTCAATAAACTTTCTTTGAATCAGTCATACAGTACTAAAGCTGGACTTAAATACATAGCAATAAATTCTGCTGTCTCAAATCGTTAAACTTAACAACCATTAAAGACATACAGGTTACTGCTTATTCATTCAAACAGAATAAGAATACAAGAAAATAGCTCCATATATGCTGGAAACTTTAATAAATTACAGAGGTTTTGGGAAGAACATTTTTATACCCCTCCTGGATTTTGACCAATTGATGGAATTAATTAGCAGAGTAAAGTACACAGTGGTGATCATCATTTTTTTATATTGTGCCAGTAAGTTACACAGTGCTTTAAAACAAACAGGGGTCATTGCGGATCTTTCCACCGACATGCCCACCCAAGGTTGGAGTGATATTGGTCTAATCCAATTGTTTGGCCCTCACGCCAAATGATCAAATTGCAACGACTCTTCGGAGCGAGGACCGCATCAATGAGCCAATGTGGTCCCCGATCCGAAGGGAAAATAAAGCCTGCTTGATCAACGTCTGGTCAATTTTAGGCCAAATATTGGTTAGGAGGCCCATCGGGGGGCCCGAAATGGCAGCTTACTGTAAATTTGCCTGTGTATGGCCACTTTTACACTGGATGATAGCTGCAAAGGATTCTCCTTTTGATATCAATATAGGGCGCCAGTCAACATTGCTGTATGATCTGATCTGCTTGGCTCACTTGGGCGGCCAAAATAGTCACCGCAGTTGCTCATCAGTCAGCTAAACAACCATGATCTGGCCAACAATGGCATACACAAGGCAGATATCTGATACCACACCTTAACAACCATTCAAAATACAATTGCTGGCAGATATAGTTTGATTCATTTAATTGCCTTGAAGCCTACACACTATTAAGTGGCCACCTTGCACTCATCTGACGAAGTTGCTTGAAATTGTTGGTTGTTTCAGAATAGGGCCCTGACTGAGATCAGTAAAGAAAAGCAGATTATTTGCTCTGGGTCCCCTGAGGACCTGCTATACCACTGTCTGAAATAATTATTTGCCTACACCTTCCTTCACTAAATGCCAAGGCTAAAATATTCCAGAATAAATGGATTGTAGTAGTGACACTAGTGACTAAATTACCCGCCTCTCAAGACCATTGATTTTATAGGGCTGTAAATTATGTTTAAGGGTTAAATGTACAAGGTTGTATATGTTCTTTATTTATATATAGATGTTCTATAATTTTAACATCTAACTATACTGTAAACTTCATGTTCTGTATATTTACAGAACTCCCAACTCACATTTCTTTGTCTCATATTCACCGTTTCAGTGGATAATGACACCCCAGGTCGGACTATCTGCACATCTCAATGACTTTTCACACCTCTGATGCTCCAGATTTCCTATTTTCTCTGCTATAATTTCACCAGATTTTGAATTCCTCCCTTTTCACATTTAACTCCTGCAAAGCTACCTCAAGGTTTATAGACAAGTTAACTGCCTCTTATACTGCAGTTCAAAGCATATGAAGGAGGAAACCAACAAGAATGGAATTCTGTTATAGATGATAAGTAACTATAAGTACAAACAACATGAAAATTGTGTCACACTCTTCAAACCCTTCCATATGCCCTAGCAACAGACCCAAGCATTTATTGAATATGTCTGTTTTCAAAGCCATTTCCATCAGTAAAGTTATCAGTTTGTTGGTCACTCATAAAACACAGGTATGTTGGCACCAATGACCTTGCCAAGCTCTGCTCCCTAAACCCATAAATGCTTGAGGAGATCCTGCACATGTGCTATACAGTAAATACAATTCAAGGCTCCCATTGGGAATAGTCCATAAAAGATCTGCAAAGAATAAAAACATCTTTAATTCTGCACATCAATGTGCACATACGTCATAGAAAAAAAAGAAGAGAAGAATAAACCCTGGAGTGATGTTTATTGGAAGCAAGGACCTAACAATAGCGGCATGAGACCCATGAGGTGAGTGGTTGTCCATAAGTATAGATGGTCTGGTGGGAGTAGTCCTGACAAATAAATCATTTCAAGATGTATATAAAACAGGCAATGGTTTTGGGCAAGGAACTCTAAAAAGAGCTGGGTTAGGACCCAGCAACATCTAGTTATCCAAATCTTGGGACTATATTATATTACAGAAAATCTCCCTAAGGGCAGGGTACAAGGGGAGATTAGTCGCCACGACAACTAATAACCCCGCAATGCCATCCCACCGGCTAGAATGTAAATCGCCAGTGGTATGTCATACGCAGTGCGTCAATTTGCCGAAGTCGCCTTGAGAGGAAACTTTGGTGACTTCGGCAAAATGTGGCGCCGCGTATGCCATCCCACCAAAGATTTAAATTCTATCTGGTGGGATGGCATTGCGGGGAGATTAGTTGCCCGCGACAATGGAGATAATCTTCCTGTTTACCCCTGCCCTAAAATGTACATGTCCATTTGTGTAGCTTTTTTTTAAAAAAGTAAAGGGTTTCCTCGGAAGAAGGAGGTTACAAAGAACCCAAGGGGGGGGGGGAATAAAAAACAATAAGCACAGGTATGGGTCTCTAAGAAGCCACAGTGTAGAGCAGAGTTTCACAAATTGTGGGTCTGACTTTCTATAGGGGTCCAAAGCCAAGCCTTGATTTTTGGTAAGGCCTGGGCCTAGGGCAAAGTGATTATAGGGGTGGCATGCCTCACAGGTGCAATTGCCTTGGGTTTAAATCTGCACCTCAAATCCATAGTGCTCCGAAAGCTTATGCATGCGTGAGTGAGAAGGGGGCAGTGTCTAGGGCAGTGATCCCCAACCAGTGGCTCGGGGGCAACATGTTGCTCCCCAACCCCTTGGGTGTTGCTCTCAGTGCCCCCAAACCAGGGAGTTATTTTTGAATTCCTGACTTGGGGGCAAGTTTTGGTTGAATAAAAACAAGATTTCCTACCAAATAAAGTACCTGTAAGCTGATAGGGTGCATAGAGGCCCCTAATAGCCAATCTTAGCCCTTATTTGGCTCCTCCATGAACTTTTATGATGCTTGTGTTGCTCCCCAAGTCTTTTTACATTTAACTGTGGCTCATGAGTGAGAAAGGTTGGGGATCCCAGGTCTAGAGCCTGTGTATGTGAGCAAGCAATTAGTGGGGAGGAGCAACTGTGTATAGGTGTGGGGGGGCAGAGTAAGGTTCAAGCACAAGGTTTTGTTTTTTGTTTTTTAATATTACAGAGATGGCCTCTGAATTCTGAGATTTCTGGATAACGGGTTCCCGGATAAGGGATCCAATACCTGTACTTGAATATGCCCCATTTTTAGTTTCAGATATTAGTTTTCTTTTTTTTGTTGGAAAACATAAAGCTAACTTTACCCAGTATGTCCTACAGCAATATGTTTAAATTCTTGAAATAAGTCACTTTAATCACAAAATGTTGCAAATCGAGTTGGGTGTATGTAATGCAAGAATGTTATTTGTGCTACTAAGCCTTGCTGTTCAGTCTTATCCACATCATCATTCCATAAATAAAACACCCTTCTAACAGCTCAGTTACTTTAATAAGGTCTGAAAAATTCTGCCAGCATAGATTGCATGTTTCTTTTTCAGCAGAGACAGCTTTCCATATTTTGTTTTTGTACAAGATATTTCACAGAATCTGTGTGACTGTGATGCAGCCAAAACATGGGAAAGCTACTTAAAAGACAATTATACCCCCAGAATGAATACTTAACCAACAGATAGTTTATATTATGTTAAGTGACCTATTAAAGAATCTCTCCAAATATATATGAGTAAATATTGCCCTTTTACATCCTTTCCCTTGAGCCGCCATTTAGTGATGGGCTGTGTGCTCCCTCAGAGAGCTCAGAGTTCCCTCAGAGCGCTCTAACTGTAACAGGAAGTAGTATGGGAGTAAAAGGCAGAACTCTGGCCATTAATTGGCTGATGGGGCCTAACATGTATGTGTGCCTTGGCTTGTTTGTGTGCCCTGTGAATCCTATGATCCCATTTCTAAAAATGACAATTTTCTATTTAGGATTACCCAATAGCACATACTGCTAAAACAGTATATTTGGATGAAAATGGTTTATTTAGACAAAGCAGGGTTTTACGTACGAGCTTGTTTATGCAATATATTTTTATAGAAACCTACATTGTTTGGGGTATAGTTTTTTCTTTCAATACAATCCACAAATACGGGTGAAATATATTTGCGAGACATTGCCCCAGTTCATCTGTGTGAGGGATGAGAGTGAAATGCTAAGAGATGCACGCTTCAGCCGTCAGAAGACAAATGACAAAAGCTCTGTTTTTCCCAGAAGACAACTTGCCAAGTCCAAGTTCAAGTCAGATTTTCAGAATGAGAAGTCAAAGAGCGGCCAGTTCGGCTCCCCTAAGGCTGCTGTTAGGCCAGGATTTTGGGCACGATCTGCACATGCACAACGGCAAATGAGCCATCATTTACATTTCACTGGGTTTTGAGGCACTTTAGCCTGATTTTTTAAAAGCAGCCAACTCTCTTTTTCCCCCCCTTGCAAAAGGGCCCATTGTTTAGCGAAGGGATTTTCCCACTTCAGATTAATTTTGTCACTACATTATCAGCAATCATTTCTAAATCAATGGGGCAGCCAACTGCCAAATGAAAAAAGAAGCATAATGCATCTCGTTAGTGACTTTAGTGACTGTGTCAATCAATATCATTTGTTCTGCTCAAATTCACTGACAAGGACCCGCCATACATGTTATTATTTTATTCTGCACAGGGATGAGGCCGCTGCTGGAACATTTTTTAGACAAAAACATTGTGATTTACTGTGCTGTGTAATACATTCTATAGATATATTTAAAATTTGTAATAAAAAAATTGCAATAGTCATATGTTTAAATTTGGGTGCAGCTGTAGACATGTGTAACATAAGCACCTTCTCGAATCATAAAATGCCCCCTGTGCCCCTTGACATGTAGCAGGAGCTGGGCACAGGACCAATTTGCTGATATTTGCTGGTTACCTGGGGCAAGAAGCAAGACTTGTTCCTGGACAAAGAGGACAGCTTTGAACGCTTCAGGCAAAAAGGATCTTTTAAGAGAAAGTACAGGTATAGGAAAAGAAAGAGAAAAATTGCCAGCGCACAATTTGACTTTAGAAATCATTTTCTCAAAAAATGAGATGTTAGTACCACACTTTGGCCAAAATATGTAAGCTCACGTGCCACCTCAATGCCCCTCATTGTTTTTTACTCCTACAGGGGCAGATAAATCCTCACCCTGCATCAAGTGGCTTGTAAAAAATGATTTCCTTTTTCTCTGTAATAATAAAACAGTACCTTGTACTTGATCCCAACTAAGATATAATTAATCCTTATTGGGGGCAGAACAGCCCTATTGGGTTTATTTAATGGTTAAATGATTCCCTTTTCTCTGTAATAATAAAACAGTACCTGTACTTGATCCCAACTAAGATATAATTACCCCTTATTGGGGGCAGAACAGCCCTATTGGGTTTATTTAATGGTTAAATGATTCCCTTTTCTCTGTAATAATAAAACAGTACCTGTACTTGATCCCAACTAAGATATAATTACCCCTTATTGGGGGCAGAACAGCCCTATTGGGTTTATTTAATGGTTAAATGATTCCCTTTTCTCTGTAATAATAAAACAGTACCTGTACTTGATCCCAACTAAGATATAATTACCCCTTATTGGGGGCAGAACAGCCCTATTGGGTTTATTTAATGGTTAAATGATTCCCTTTTCTCTGTAATAATAAAACAGTACCTGTACTTGATCCCAACTAAGATATAATCAATTAAGTTGCTTGCACATGCTCTGTGGGTGTAACTGCTTATGGTTATGAGATTAAATCTGCCAAATAAATGTAATCTATGTAGTTTTACAAGCCAAAATATACACATGTATTTTACTTCCTTCTCCTCTTCCTATAATTGCTTGGAAGAACCAAGGCATTTGGACAGTTCCAGAAATTACATACCATAAATAAGGATGTTTAGTATAAGTGTGGGATGCAACCCACTATCCAGAAAGCTCCGAATTACGGTAAGGCCATATTTTGTAGATTTTAATCCAATAAATCAGAATTTTAAAAAAAATGTTTCCTTTTTCTCTGTAATAATAAAACAGTACTTTGTACTTGATCCCAACTGAGATACAATTATGTGCTCAGTGGGTCTAACAGCCTATGGTTATGAGGTTATATCTGCCAAACGTAAACTATGTAGGCTTACAAGCCAAAATGTCCTGATTTTATGATTAGGTAGAATCATAAGCTGCAGGTTGTATCTGTTTGATGATTTAAAAATTAACTTGTATATCTCTTAGAAACTGGATAAAATTCTGTAGCCTTTTCACTGTGAAGCCAAGCTGGCATGCATGCCAATGGCTTCCATGATATAAGGGTAACCTGGACTGATTTGCCCTTCCTTTGGTTTGAAGTTCCCATGCATTTCATGACTGCTGCTTCTCTTCCAGCTCATCTGCACTTGGAAGACAACACATTTATAAGGCAAATTTGTGTTATATTTTGACTTGATAATACTGTACTAATAGGATAAATAAAATAAATAATCTGATTATAATATTTATTTCTATCTCACACTGACTGGTTAATTTATGTTCACATGTATCCCATAGGGTTTTCATTGTTACCAAAGACACAGCCTTTATTTATACAATATGTTTAATTTAACATGTACTATTTGTCCTCTCTTCTGTCCCTGATCATAATTAAATGGGGTGAATTGAATTCTTTTAATCTGATTGGCTCCTGCTGCTCACTGTTTCTTATTTTGTATGGTAAATAGCTTTTACATAGTTTGCCCATAGGGTGAAACCCAGTTAGTAGTAATAGGATTAGAGATTAGAGATAGGGAAGCCCAAAGATTATGTTGCTGGCCTTCTGGCTTGGTTTCACAACAGGGTAGGGACAGACAGCCGGCTAGTTTCCATCTATTTGATTTACAGCTTAGAAAAGAGGGTAATTACATAAAAGTTTGCTGACGTCTTATCAGCCCAGTCAGAAAGGGATTTAATATGGCTTGCTACAGATAGGGCGCAGACAGAGAACTAGGTCAGGTACAGTCGCTATGGTGAAAGCAATGCTCTCTCTTCAGCTGAGATTTAGAAGAACAATTTGAACAGCAACAAGTCAAGTCAGATTGGAGAGAATTGGGTTTTACTGCGCTGCTCCCCATCTGGCTCCCAATGCTGCAGTCATATCGCTGCTACTGGATGGCTGTGCTGAATTTGCTATGGCAGCCAGGTAATCTGGCCATACCTTAGCTTTGCCTCAATATTATATATTTGATAAAATACTTTTTTCTGTTTTACTATAAAAATTGGGTCTAAAAGTCTATTTTTTCTACATTATACACCTCTTCTGTTTGTATTAAGTTCAGTTACTCATGTTCATGAGATTCTGAAACAGAAATCAATCTGCCTAAATGGACGCAAAGGTCAGTGCAGTCATTTATATACATCCAAGCAAGGACTAGAACCGCAATATTTGTGTACAATGTAGAGGGCAAGGGACAGCATAACACAGCACCCATCTTTATATGATTAGATGTATTTCTAGTTTTTGTACAAGTATGGGACACATTATCCGGAAACCTATAATCCAGAAAGTTCAGAATTATGGAAAGGCAGTCTCCCAAAGAATCCATTATATATAAGCAAATAATCATTTCCTTTTCTCTGTAATAATAAATAATAAAGAACTATTTAATCCTTATTGGAGGCAAAACAATCCTACGGGGTTTATTTTATGTTGAAATGATTATTTAGTTCCCTTGGAGATCCAAACTATGGAAAGATCCCTTATTTGCAAAACCCCTGGTCCTGAGCATTCTGGATAACAGGTCCCAGACCTGTACAAGTTTTATTCATTCCTGTTGAACACATTGCTGCTTTAGGTAACATATGGATGGCAGTGATATTGCATGACCAGACATACTGAACACCATGCAGTCACTCTCTACAACTTGTTTACCTAAATACATACAGTAATTGGCATTAAGGAATCCTCACTCCAAGCAAAAGCTATGTGTGTAGGGTTTGTGTTTCTTTTAATTAACATAGCCAAGCAATATCAAAGGTCTTTTCAGACCAATAAAAATAATGCTCATACAGTGGCATACAGACATGGGCATTTTGCTCTCCACTGTGTGCTTGAAATTGGCGAGGGGTCTCTACCATATTCTGTGTATGGCTGACATTACTCAAAACCTGATGTGTCTCTGTACAACACTGCGGCTCATTTAGGCACTTTATAAATCAATGATAATAATAAGAGTAATAATATCTCTTACCCACTTACATTCTTCCATTGCATTCTGGGGCAGTTGCTGTTCTATAATTGGTGAAAAAGATCTGGTTGATAACGATCCAGGGGAAGATGGGAGTGGGAGGACATCACCCAGTATCTATATTACATATTTCTATTATTATTGCTTTTTCTTTGCTTGAGCTTCTCTCCCTGTGCTCGCCATTCATATTCTTGCATCTGGCCTAATTGTATGTGTCCTGCCTGTGCATTTTGGGAAACTGGGCAGTGCACTTCCACGCTCGCGCCTAATTAGAGGTGATTGATTCAATTCTGTTTCAGATGCAAATTAATTTGCTTAATTCAAAACCATGAAAATGATTCAGTCAATCACAGTTTGCATGCAAATCACATATGAACAGTGAAAAGTGCATTATCAGTCAGCTTAAATGTTTTTGTGAGTTGCATCAGATTCCAAGTCAGAGCAGCATATTAGCCCTGCAGCCTTGGGCCCCATTCTCTGAGCTGTGAGCAGCGGCTGCATACACAGAGAGTAAAGAAACACCTACTTTATCCACTGGGGCCAAGTACAAGTGTACAATCTGGGGCTCAGTGTGTCAGGCTAAACTGCATACTACGTGTATAATGCCTTTCAGGACTCTAGAAAGGACCTTCCCCCCCCCAAGCTGTACCACTAATACCATTGGGACCAGACTGGTAATCTGTAGAATGCCAGAGTAGCGTTGCCACCTCTGCCAGCAAGGGGTGGTGATGTCCCAGGGGGGGCGGGAAGGAGTGGCCAGTGATATCATGGGGGTGGGGAAGGGGCAGATGGGCTACATCATAGGGGTGAGGCTATGACGTGGCGATCAGCAACTGGCTGTGTTAATCTCAGGGAGTCACATTAGGAAAACCAGGCAGGCAGTTTTGACCAAGGCAGCCCTTCCAAAAACCGTGTCAAACCGGACAGGTGCCAACCCTTTGCCAGAGGGGCTGCTATAAGACGCCATCGACAGTCACTATTTATTGGGCTTATGGGGGCTGTTTGGGCATCTGTTTTCTTTAAATGCCAGGGCATATTTTTAATTTCATTCTGGACCATGATAATTTTACAGTGCACCATCTTTTTACCATACAGTGTGCGGCAGTGACAATACCACTGCGCAGCTCCACCAATGAACAATAACTTGTTGGATCTCCATGAGGGTATAGTAAGGATTGCCTCCCTGCTAACTATGACTCTATCTCTTTTCCCTAATTCTTCTCCCGTGTCCTCCATTCCTGCCCTGCAACTTTCATACCATTTCATCCACAATCACATCCTTGGGACCAGAATAATAAGCCTCCTCTCCAGCTAATCTTAGACAACCTAGCTTTTTATCAATCTAAGAATTCTGCGTTTGCCCCCCTTTCTCTACTCCCATATTTGTTATCTATCCCTCATTCCAGGTGCCCATGATAATTTGCAAAGGTGTTGCACAAGGACAGACTGGAGCAGCCAAGAGGCTAGCAATCTGACAAACCCTCACCAAAATGCCCTTGATATAACTATATAAATACTCTCTTGTAATGCATTCAGTTTGCAAATATTTTATGGGCACCATATACCCACTTTGAAGGCAGCATTTTTACTTTCAGTTACGAGATGAAAAATAGGGCTAACATGTTGAAAGCATTTTCTTTGTGTTTTACTGAGCCTTCCTTATGGTATGACCTTTATACACCTACCATAATAGCCTCTTTTATATTCTGGAAAATGTTAGTAAGTCCAAATGTTACACGAGAATAATATCATCTCAAATAAACGTACCTTCTCTTGCCCCGATCCCTGATATGGTATCACTAGAACACTTATTTGCTGCTTAGGACAGGGTTGCCTGATTACTCTTTAAAATTAGAAACATATTAAAACCACATAATGCATTCTGTGCAGCCTTCCAGCAAACATCTGAATAAACTGCTACATTTATTCCCTAGGGCTAAGGACAAAGTTAAAATCAGTACTAAGGTACAATTTTGCCCACAATTACGTTTTTCTCAGAATAATGGCATGCACCAAAAGTTACCAGGTTACTTTACTATATGGGTGAGAAACAAGCACTGTAAGTAATAAGAGTAATTGAAGCCTTAACGGGGCCATACACGGGCCGATTCTAGCTGCCGATATTGGTCCCTTAGATCGTTTCAGCAGGGACAAACGACCAAATTAGCCTGAAATTGCCCGATATCGGTGGGGATATCGGGAGAAGATCCGCTCGCTTGGCGACCTCACCAAGCAAGTGGATCTTAATGCGTATGGCCACCTTTAGTCTCTTCTAATATGAATCATATCCACAAAATTAAAATGAAATATCACATTAATATTTGTGTATATATATGTATGGGTAAAACTATTTTGAGATGGGTGTCATCTTTATTTGATATTTGTTCTTTTATAGGCAGAAGTAGCTATTCATATGCAAACACAGGGTGGGACTGGGCTGCCGGGACACCGGGAAAAAACCCAGTGGATCCTGGCCTTATGGCCCAGACCTGCTGCTCCCCACTGCCATCACTCCCCCTGCTGCTAATAACACCACCACCAGTCCCTTCTCCCCCCCCCCCCCAGGTGGGTGTATACCTCATATACTTCACCAAGTATAAGATGCGGCAATTGGCCAATCACTGATTGCTGCATCATATCCCATCGACATCACGGTGGCAACCCTAATAAAAGGACTACCTGGTTATACGGCTTTATTGATGTTTAAGAGAACATGTTAGTGAAGAAAAGTAATATGGCAGAAGGAATGTCCAGTACTCAGTATGAACTGTGCCCCCAATGTTTCTTTTAAGTTAAGGGGGGAATATATTTTAACTTTGGTATATTTTCAATGTATTATATGAATTTTGAAAAGGAATTGATGCCACACATCTTTTGTCATCAAAGACAAAGCCATGAAGTGTGATTGTATCCTTGCGTAGGGCCACAGCTACCCTTTAACCATTGGCGCTCTCAAGAGGTCCCAGCTGGAGTCCTCCCTGTCATGGAAATGGCAAAGTATTTTGAGTAGCAAATGAATAAATCTGAAAATAGCAGGCGAGCGGCAGCACAGCTGACAGACTGTTAATAATACATTACAGAGTTTTGGAGGAGGGGGAGGTGTGATAAAGGAAGCCCATGTTTGATATGTGGCCCATAATAAATAGAAATTGTTGACAATGTGGTGACACTTGTCAATTACCAGCTGGCAGAGAATGCAGATGACATGCATAATTCATTCAAGCTGTGCCCTTTGTTGTTATGCTGTCTGATTTACATTCACGGGGTAATCGCTTCTATAAAATATGGAAACATATTTTAATTAAGAGTCAGACGATTCTCCGTGTCAGCCTTTCACATATATGTGGGCACATTGTCATTGCTTAACATACGGGATAGGCAACCCCTGGCTCTCCAGCTGTTCGTCATTCGTGGCATCGGCCAACAGCCATTGGCTCATTACATACAAATGTTGACTTTTTCAGTTTCCTTACCCTGTGGGAAATGCCTGACAGATGTGGGTTTGCTTCCCCAGGCCCTTCTTTTGTCATTATTCCTTCAGCATTATGCAGGGATAGGCAACCATTGGAATCCCAGGTGCTGCCACACGGAAGGGCTTGCCTACATAGGCCATGCAGGGATCGTGGGTAGTGATGAGCAAATTATTTTGGCAGGTATGGATTCGCTGCAAATTTCTGTATTTTGCCATTGGCGAATTGTTTCGCGAAACTTCTGCGAAATTCACCACGCGTCAAAAAAATTTGCGGTCGCAGCAAAATAGGCACGGACGACAAAAAAAGACGCGGGCAACAAAAAAAGATGCAGGTGACAAAGAAGTTACGCGATAAACAGGTTTTGCAGATTTTTCGGCTTTTATTGAATTTTCTTACGGCGAAATGAAACGAGACACATTCGCTCATCACTAATCGTGGGTGTATGATTCCAGCAAATGTTGGAGAGATTTTGATTGATAGAAATGTTGTGAACTATAGTTCAGTTGAAATCTAATATCTGGTCAATGCTAGGGTTGCTGCCTTCTGATTTTAGTAAGTCTGGGCAGGGGAGGGGGTGATGTCAAGGGGCTGGGCCAGTGACATCAGGGGTGGGATGGTGATGTGGCGACTGGCAATTGGCCTGCCCGATTTTCCTAAATTGGGACAGTCTGGGTCAAAACCAGGCAGTTGGCAACCCTAGTCAATGCACAGGTGATCACTGTCCAGAATAACAGGGCTGTATTTTGGTCCGGGCCACCCTAGTCACTAAATCTCAGCCCCCCCCCCCAAAAGTCTTCAATTGGCGCATGCATGGGCGGTCCTGCTGTACTGTCATCAGAGAAGCTTCAGATCCCACCCATCAGCTCCACCGCCTGACTTAGAGCCAGGTATCTGCCAGCAAGTTGGGGAGATTTGTTCTTTACGTCACAATTTTTATTTACCATATAGGCACCTGTGGCCCATCCCCCTAAAGCTGCTACCCTAGGCATGGGCCCGTGAGTTTGGTAAATATTAGCCCCACAGAATAAGGCAAATACACTAAGAAAACCAGGGTACACACTGGCTTGAGCACTTTACCCAGATTCAAGGAAAGTTACCCCGAGCCGATAATCCCCCCAAATATCCTTATAATACAAATATGCTGTAAAATATATCCTTATAAACAATGTTTAGCTGTGTCATCAGGTATAATTGGTGCTTAGTGATGTCATTTTCAATGTTTAATATTTAAGCACAAAAATGCTAAACTGATAATATACAAAGGTTAAAGGGAATCTCCATCCCTGGGCACAAAGGCCTATATTCAGGGATTTAGTACACGTGAGCTGTTGTCTTTGCTGAATAATACCCCAAGTATCTCTCTGATATATGATCTGATATCCGTAATAATGTGCTTGTGGTTTTATATTTAATACATGATTAAGTGGTATAAACTCGATCAAAGTGTGTATAAACGCATTGTATTCGCTTTCCTTATGTACAAAAGAGAATCATGATAAGGCAGATGGATAACAAGAAGCAGAACAAATGTCCAACCCCTCGCATAAAACTTCAACAGATGACTGGCATTCAAAAGGTTAAGAAGCAATTTAACATGTGGCTGCTAATTGTTGCAATTATCAGTTAGAGTCGGTGCTTCCTATATGAAACTTGCCCCCATTCTAAGGGCTAAACGGGTGCTCTGATGTGTGGGCAGCCCTCACTGCTCTGGAACTACAACTCCCAGAAGCAATAGGGCTCACCTAGCCTCTTAAATGAAAAATGTAGAACTGCCCTGATTATCCACTGCGGGGATTTCATTACAACATATTATAAAGCAGCATTATTGTTAGTAATGTTCATATTGATAAATGAATGTGCTTTCTTCGGAAAGAATCACATATTTGAAATGCTGAGTTTTGTTTTCTATTAGTAAAAACTTCTGAAATAAACCTTTGTGTGATGGATGAAATATCTATATGCCTTCTTAACAAACATACCCAGAAAGGACTAGAAGTCACTGTAAAGGTGCCCATACACCTTACGATCCGCACGCTTGGCGATGTCGCCAAGCGAGCGGATCTTCTCCTGATATCCCCCACCTGCGGGTGGGCGATATCAGGAGAATCCAGGCTAATTTGATTGTTTGGCCCTGGGGCCAAACGATCGAATTGCAATGTTAGGTATAGGCAAAGTTGGTTCGGGGACCACATTAACGAGCCGATGCGGTCCCCAATCCGACTAGATTTTTAAACCTGCCCGATCGAGATCTGCTCGATTTCAGGCCAGATATCGGTCGGGCAGTCCCGTCGGCAGCGCCCATACATGGGCCGATTAGCTGCCAAAAGGGACCGATATCGGCAGCTAGAATCGGCCCATGTATCAATTTTCCAATGCCACGCCTACAATAAGAATCAATGTAGCTCCAATACATATAAAAACCTAATGGAGGGACCATCTGTGCCACCTGGACCTTCAGAGGAGCAAAAATAAAGAAATATCAGTAGAAAGGGGAGGCACACAAATCTAATCCTGGCTTTGGCACAGGCCCAGACTGGCAATATGCCTGGTTAGCTAAATGCCTGATTGACCACTTTATTTTATCTTAAAGTGGGCTGCTCGGTTGCCACAGATCGTAGAATCTACAATCTAGGGATAAAGGGACTGAAGTGCCACAAATCGTATGTTCTATGATCTGCAGCACATCCAGGTTGGGGAGCAGAGGATTGGCTTTTACAGCTGCCCCTTCACTCCTTGCTCATTCCACAATGAGCGGAGCAGGGCAACAAGTGGCACATTGGATGCGATCGCCCAGGGGCCCCTTAGGCAGCAGCAGACACGTGCCTGCACTTCCTCCACACCCCAGTGACACCCCCACCCATCTGGATCACCCAGACGGCTGCTTCCTTCAGTGCCTGCAGTGCTCCTGTGTGTCTGAAGGTGGATCTGTAGCCTGTATACTCCGGGTTAGTGTAACACACACGCAAAGTACACATTTACACACGCACTAATACACACATATATATTTTTGGGGGGATTACGTTTTTTTCGCACACCACTCTTACATACTTACACTATTTTATGTCTTTTTTATAAGCACATCCTAGGGTTTTTTTTGCCTAAAAAAATATTTTATTGTCATTGCAAATAGCATATTCGTTAACCGCACTGCACAATACCTTTTGGTATGTTATTTCAGCGATTATATTATATTTTGGGTGATTTTGGTGCATTTTTAGTCATTTTATCGCGTTTTTAAGCCATTGGATTGCATTTTTAGTTCTGTGTATGTGTTGTTCGCTTTTTCCGTCCATAAAAATTCTTTGGCCAAGGCAAAATATTCAAACTCTGATTCTGGCAAAAAAAAGCACTGAGTTTAGTGATTCTATTGGATTTTAGTGATTTTATTCAATCCGCATTGTTCTTTGTTACGTGTTTTGTTACTTGGGTGCCTCTGTATGTCATATAGTTTGCTAAATCTGTGTATATTGGGCATCAAACTGTTCAGCCATACAAAGACATATTTGTTTGGTAATAATGTAATGTTTGGAGATATACAGTATATAAGAGTAGAAGACCGCTGAGGGTTTATATGTGGGCTGTTCATTTTATTGCCGGGGCTGCGTTTTACATCCAGTCCGGCCCTCCTTGGACATGTTTCATGCTTTCTTTAGCACTTATTCTTACTCATATCTTCCATAACCTTCAAGTCTGACTGATTTGTTCCAAGTAATGAGGCTCTGCCTTTTAGCTGCGTGGGCTACTAACTCATTTGCTCTCCTTGGTCAATGTTCAGGCTCTAAACTTGCTTCTCTAGATGCACTTGTACTCCATAAGCAACTCTTATAGAATACACCTCAAGCTAGTTATAGCTCATTCATTTGCTTACCCTACCCTAGGCATAATTTCCCTCCATTACAACTAAAGTAAAGCCCCACTACCCTTGCAAATTTCTTGTATGAGGATGAGTGCAGGTCACATAATACTGCAGCAATGCACTGTGGGTGATTACAGCAGCTCCTCCACACCAAAAATACATTGTCATCACTGGTGTGTTACAACTCCTTTCTGGACAAGAAGGCCAAAACATTCTTCTGCTTACAATACTACTGTATAAGGGAAAGAGGTTCTTGTGTGCATCTTGTATGCAGGTATAGCAGGTAGAGATGGTGCCTATAGGAGCAGTGGGATAACAGCTTCTGGGAAGGGACTGGGGCTGTGGGATAGCAGGTATAGTAGGGAGAGATGGTGCCTATAGGAGCAGTGGGATAATAGCTTCTGGGAAGGGACTGTGGCTGTGGGATAGCAGGTATAGTAGGGAGAGATGGTGCCTATAGTAGTAGTGGGTGGATAATAGCCTCTGGGAAGGGACTGGGGCTGTGGGATAGCAGGTATAGTAGGGAGAGATGGTGCCTATAGTAGCAGTGGGGGGATAATAGCCTCTGGGAAGGGACTGTGGCTGTGGGATAGCAGGTATAGTAGGGAGAGATGGTGCCTATAGTAGAAGTGGGGGGATAATAGCCTCTGGGAAGGGACTGTGGCTGTGGGATAGCAGGTATAGTAGGGAGAGATGGTGCCTATAGTAGCAGTGGGGGGATAATAGCCTCTGGTAAGGGACTGTGGCTGTTGGATAGCAGGTATAGTAGGGAGAGATGGTGCCTATAGTAACAGTGGGGGGATAATAGCCTCTGGGAAGGGACTGTGGCTGTGGGATAGCAGATATAGTAGGGAGAGATGGTGCCTATAGTAGCAGTGGGGGGATAATAGCCTCTGGGAAGGGACTGGGGCTGTGGGATAGCAGGCAGTGGCGTAGCGTGGGCTTTCGTCGCCTGGGGCCGACCGGAAATTTGCCGCCCCTCTATTTAGTTATTCTTAAAAAAAATAGACAAAATAAAAAAAGCAGCATTAAATTTTTTATTTTTTTTTTATTGAATTTGAAATGCGGTGCGCATGTCATAATTGTCAAAAGTGGATTCAGCTGTGCGTCCGTGGCTGCCCATGGTGGCAGGGCCGCCATCAGAAATCACGGGGCCCCTCCCATCAGTACAGGACACACAGACATAAAAAGTATTAGGGTCACCCTACCACAGTGCCCCCTAACACTATGCTGGCCAGGCCCCCCTAACGCTATTCTGGCCACGGTCCCCCCATACAACTGCCCCATAGACAGTACCCCCATACACAGTGCCCCCAATTGCCCCATACACAGTGCCCCCCACACACATTGCCTCCAATTGCACATAGAAAGTGCCCCAATTTCCCCATAGACAGTGCCTCCAATTGCCCCATACACAGTGTCCCCATAGACAGCCCCCTCCACACAGTGCCCCCAATTGCCCTTAGACAGTGCCCCCAATAGGAAGTGCCCCCATACACAGTGCCCCAATTTCCCCATACACAGTTCCCCCATAGACAGTACCCCCCAAAGACCTTGCCCCCCCCACAGAAAGTGCCCCCATACACAGTGCCCCAATTGCCCCATACACAGTTCCCCCAATAGAAAGTGCCCCCATACACAGTGCCCCCATAAACAGTGCCCCCAATTGCCCCATACAAAGTGCCCCCAATAGGAAGTGCCCCCATACACAGTGCCCCAATTGCCCCATACACAGTGTCCCCATAGACAATACCCCCCAAAGACCTTGCCCCCCAATAGAAAGTGCCCTCATACACAGAGCCCCAATTGCCCCATACACAGTGCCCCCAATAGGAAGTGCCCCCATACACAATACCCCACAAAGACCTGGCCCCCCCCATGGAAAGTGCCCCAATTTCCCCATAGACAGTAGCCCCCACACAGTGCCCCCAATTTCCCCCATAGTACATACCCCCAACAGACCATCGGCGGCGGCTCCTTCTCTCTTACAGGCAACAGGCGCTTCTATAAGGTTGCGCCTCGTCGCTGACGTGTGACGTCATACGCACGGGCGCAACCTTATAAAAGCGCCTGTTGCCTGTAAGAGAGAAGGAGCCGCCGCCGCCGCCCCTTCTGATACGCCGCCCGGGGCCATGGCCCCCTCGGCACCCCCCTCGCTACGCCACTGATAGCAGGTATAGTAGGGAGAGATGGTTCCTATAGTAGCAGTGGGATAATAGCCTCTGGGAAGGGACTGGGGCTGTGGGATAGCAGGTATAGTAGGGAGAGATGGTGCCTATAGTAGCAGTGGGATAATAGCCTCTGGGAAGGGACTGGGGCTGTGGGATAGCAGGTATAGTAGGGAGAGATGGTTCCTATAGTAGCAGTGGGATAATAGCCTCTGGGAAGGGACTGGGGCTGTGGGATAGCAGGTATAGTAGGGAGAGATGGTGCCTATAGTAGCAGTGGGATAATAGCCTCTGGGAAGGGACTGTGGCTGTGGGATAGCAGGTATAGTAGGGAGAGATGGTGCCTATAGTAGCAGTGGGGGGATAATAGCCTCTGGGAAGGGACTGTGGCTGTGGGATAGCAGGTATAGTAGGGAGAGATGGTACCTATAGTAGCAGTAGGATAATAGCCTCTGGGAAGGGACTGGGGCTGTGGGATAGCAGGTATAGTAGGGTGAGATGGTACCTATAGTAGCAGTGGGGGGATAATAGCCTCTGGGAAGGGACTGTGGCTGTGGGATAGCAGGTATAGTAGGGAGAGATGGTGCCTATAGTAGCAGTGGGATAATAGCCTCTGGGAAGGGACTGGGGCTGTGGGATAGCAGGTATAGTAGGGAGAGATGGTGCCTATAGTAGCAGTGGGGGGATAATAGCCTCTGGGAAGGGACTGGGGCTGTGGGATAGCAGGTATAGTAGGGAGAGATGGTGTCTATAGTAGCAGTGGGGGATAATAGCCTCTGGGAAGGGACTGGGGCTGTGGGATAGCAGATATAGTAGGGAGAGATGGTGCCTATAGTAGCAGTGGGATAATAGCCTCTGGGAAGGGACTGGGGCTGTGGGATAGCAGGTATAGTAGGGAGAGATGGTGCCTATAGTAGCAGTGGGGGGATAATAGCCTCTGGGAAGGGACTGGGGCTGTGGGATAGCAGGTATAGTAGGGAGAGATGGTGCCTATAGTAGCGGTTGCGGAATAATAGCCTCTGGGAAGGGACTGTAGGAGGCTGGAAACATTCACTATGGAATCCTTTGGAGACACTGAATCCTATGTGATCCTCACAAGCTTGTGTCAGACTAAAAAAAGATATAAGAGGCTCTGCCGGCACATTAATGCAATCTTTATTATTTGTTTTTTGCAGGATTTTGAAGGCACACATGTTGACTGGTTTCATTTACTAAGTAAAACCACAGGCCCATTTGAATGTAATTAAATGACTTGTTAATTAGGAACCTCTTGCGTGCAAAGATAAAACCCATATTAAAGGTATCCCACTGTGCACCAGGAGCAAGTAACTGATCTGCATGGAGCTTTGCCACTCACCCTTGTATTTAGGTGCAGCAGTGTAATTTGGCCTTCCTAAAATCAGAACCAGAAGTAGGAGTATCCTAGGGCTTATAATGTGAGCCTGTGCTATTACTAAAATATAACATTTTTATTTGTACTTTAAAAATTAGAATAGAAAAAAATGATTTACTACAATCTAGAAAAAGTTATGCACCATAATTGCATAGCGCAGTATGCTACTCTGTGACTGTATCTCCTTCCTTTCTCTTAGCCCAGGCCTGCATTGTGAGATTCTAGCTATCTTTATAATGGCTACAGCATACTTAGATTGTAAGCTCCACAGCACGTACATATGTATTTGTTTATATGGCACCACAAGTGCAAGCAGTACAAGGCACACTCAGGGATACATTTATTTATCCCAAAGAGCTTTCAGTCTACAAAGAGGATAAGATAGGCAAAACCAAAAAGTGGGGGTGAAATCAGGAGTGAATTATAGCAGAGGACGACTACTGAATTGTTTCTTTTTATTCCAAATAAAGTTTTATGTGTTACTTGTAGGGATGAGTATATTTTTACCTGATATAAATTTGTGCTGAAATTTACCTCTTTGGTGAGAAAAACAAATAATGCAGGAAAAAATGTCCCTTGACTTAAATGCATTTGGAGCAAAAAATAAACCCTGCAAATGAACACCCATTGTCAATGTCCCTAGTCCAACATAATGACCCAGAGAGAGAATATATGGGGAGAGAAGAGCAGATAAGCATCCATATGGATGAGAGTGGAGTAAGCCTGGTGCAAAATTGTTCCTATCTTTAAGAATAGAAAGTTTTTATCTAATTTACTAGTAATAATAATCTGAATTATTATATCCATAGTGCCCAATGTTTGGCAACCTTTGCTGAACGTCTGGTTGTGATGGGTTACAGGAGTGCTACTCAGGTTTCTACAAGCAATACTCTGATGATATAGCATATATTTATAGGCAACAATAGAAATAATGCTGGTCATTATGTAGCACATATGCTTGTTAATCCATGTCTGGTACGAGCAGCAGGTGGTACTGCTGGATACAGGGAGGTGCTTGCTGCTTCCCTAGTGCACCAATTATATAGGAACAGTGCCTGTAGCAATAGGAGAAACATAACAATACCAGGTAGCTGCCACACATGTATAGAATCAATGCTGATGCTGTAATCTATTCACATAGAAGAATTCACATGCAACATTTCATGGTTTAATTTTGTTGATTCATGGACCACCTTTTTCTTTCTTTGAGTAAATAGAGTAAAAATCCAGCTTTTCAGTCTACTGCACATGCATTGGCTAATTTGTTTAATGAGGAGGTGAGCAGAAACCTAGACTTTGGGTTTGCAGTGGATGTGATCTACTTTTGATTTGCTAAAGCATTTAATATAGTACTATACAGCTGGTTACTGGTTGAAGTAAGGAAAATTGGCATAAAATATATTTGTGCTTGAATAGAGAACTGGCTGAAGGATAGATTAGATAGATTTTCTAATTGGACCAGTGTTGTTAGTGAAGAACTGCAGGGGTCTGTACTTGGCCCTTTGCTTTTTAACTTGTTCATTAATGATTGGTATGTGACCATTGTAAGTACTGTTCAATGTTCAATATTATTAAATACAAAGTCAAGCAATTTGGTAGAAAAACCCAATTGTGAGTTATGCATTGCAAGATAGAGAGAAGGGGACATCCTTAAGCGAGAAGGATTTGGTGATTATTAACTCTATGAAGTGCATCCATGGCAAGGCCTTTTAATATATACAGTATATGAAGTATATATATGTATATACCAGCAGGCTGGATATAAACAGTCAAATAAAAAGCTGCAGTGCTGCCCTGTAGCTGACAGTGTAGAATGGAAATATAGAGTTTTCCAAGCAACAGGCTATTATCAGTGGGGAACGACACATATTACATTCCATAGGCATTCATAAGAAAGTCACATGACAAGAGTGGATGCTCCCATAGGATGAAACTGACTAAATAATCATTGACCATTGAGGTCTGCATGACAGTAGCCTGTCTGGTAGTTCGGTTGCCTATTAGCAGAGTTACTGTCATCTACTGGCTACACCCTCCCTCGGGTCAATTGCTAGGGGTTAGTGCACCTGGGCAAACTTGCTGTTACATCACACCATGCCACCTGTGAGCTTCTTGTTAGGGAATTATGACACAAAAGGATGCCTATGGAATGTAACAAGGAATGTTTAGGGTCAGACAATAGTAAAGGCAAAAGCTACAACTCTCAATAAATGACACCTTCATAGTAACTGGAGAAAAAAGCAATAGGGAAATAATTAAATACACTCAGAGGAATAAAAGTGGACTTAATTACACTTGTCTAAAGGGATTCTCCAAAACTAGGTGAATACAGTGTCGGACTGGGATCCCAGGGGCCCACCAGAAAACCTTAAACCATGGGCCCACTCTCCAAAATATTTTTTCCTGCTTTCCTCACCCAACCTCTTTATTCTCCTAGTCTCTTTTATTTACATGCTAGCATCTATTCTTCCCTCTATTTCTCCTCTTTGTTCCCATTTAGAAATAAGGAATGGCCTTGAAACAGGCCAAATGATCAGGAGTAGGAGGGCCCACTGACACCTGGGCCCATCGGGAGTTTTCCTGGCATCCTGGTGGGCCAGTCCGACACTGGGTGAATATACTAGGAAATGTTTATACAACATGAAAGCCTGAAAGGTCTGGGCTGGGAATCCAAACAGGCCCTGGCATTTCCAGTACAAAGAGGCCCAACCAGCCCCCTTATTGGCAGTGAAACTGCAGCCAAGCTAAAGATGTCTATGGAATTCTCCCCACAGGTGCTAGGACTCCCAAGAGCTGATGAATAACAGTATCCTGTAGTACTTACAAGCTTTCTGACCCTGACTCACTTGTCCACCAGCTCTACAGGTTTATGTACAATTTTAATATAATTTTTGCCAGACTGCCAGTTATAGCAAACAACTAATAAAGGGCCACCACTGCACTGTCACTGTTATTAACACTGTGCTTTCTAACCTTTCTGCTATATTCAGTAATCATTCAGCTGTTAGTGAAATGTAGTAGCAGCATTAGAGCTGATCCATGAGAAAGAAGAACCAGAGGGCAATACATGGGCCCAAGAGCTTTAGGGCATAAAGAGGAGGGAGGCAAAATATGTTGTTTAGAACCCTGCCTCACCTAAGCATAGATCTGCGCCTTTATTTTGTGTACATAGTAAAACAATTGTATACTTTAAAAGCACTGCTGCATTCCATATTGACCCTTTAATTCAGCTTTAACAGTGAATTTGGACCCATGACCTTGATGACTATCAAGTTTAAAAAAGAAAGTAAGTATTCTTATTCTTACTGTAGTAATAGTGCAAGAGTAGTAGCATGGTGGCACAGTGGTTAGTATTGCAGCGTATATACCTTGCAGCATTGGAGTCCCACATTCCATTCCAGTTATGGTACAGTCCACAGGGATTTAATAAGTTCTTCCCATGTGTGTGAGTCTCTTCCTACACTTTAGGGCTCTGGCACACGGGGAGATTAGTCGCCCGCGGCAAAACTCCCTGTTCGCGGGCGACTAATCTCCCCGTGTGCCAGAGCCCTTAGAAACATACAGGCAGATTAATTGGTTGCTGATAAAGTCAAACACAGGGTGTGTGTGTGATAGGGACCTTAGGGACCACCGGGGCAGGGACTGATGTGAATGATCTACATATACAGGAGAATGGTAATACAATTTAAAAGTTTTTCCATGCCTAATCACAGCAGCGGATCAGAGGTTTGCTTCCAACATGCAAAAGTGCAGCATTCCAGTAATAAATATTTGCTTTCTTTAGAGTAATAAGCAGTGATCTATAAGGGGAGAAAAAAAATACACCCCTTTTTTACTACATCTAAATCCAGTCTAAAGCTGGCATTAACTATTACCCCCCTGCTTACTGTTAGCATGATCACCAACCCTCTGAAAGCCCAGACTGGCCACATTACGCCCTTATTGACTTCCATATACTGAGTGACTGCTCAAGGACACACAGGCTTAGGCACCAAATTATTAGCAGCTGCGCCTCACACAGGGGCTCAGTACACAGCTTTCTGGATAAACCAACCCCCTCCCGAAACTATGGGAAACAAACGTGTCAGTATGCAAGTGTGGGAATTCTAGCACGGCTCCTCTGTGATGTGTGACTTCAGTTGTTGAACAACCACAAATGCTGTTAAACAGGCTCACTCTGTATTTACGAATGGCAAATAACTGCAACACCAAGACACACACAATATACACGGATGATAGAAATTTTCCATGATTATCGTTTGCAAGGCACAAAGTTAAATACACTCTCAAAACACTCTCCATTGTGACATCCCATTGTGTAACCCAACACATAAAAGAAAATCACAAACTGTCCCATGTTGCCTTAGCACAAAATTCTATGCGATGTGATGGTCAAGTGTCAAATTTGTACATAAATGTACCCCAATGAGTGTACAGCTGTGCCAAGTCCACATTTGTGGCGATTATTATTATAAAATTCCAAAGGGTTTACAAATAATTCCCATAGTGTAGATTGTAAGCTCTTTTGGGCAGGGCCCTCTTCACCTCTTGTATCGGTTACTGATTGCTTTATATGTTACTCTGTATGTCCAATGTATGAAACCCACTTATTGTACAGCGCTGCGGAATATGTTGGTGCTTTATAAATAAATGTTAATGTAATGTAATAATGGTGAATGCTAAATAGTTGCTGTGTGATTCTGAAGCAGTGCAAAGATGTGCCCGTGTTAGTACATTAGCCTGCAAGATTAGAGGTGAAGTGAGCAGAATCACAATTAAGTCTGTGACATTAAAATAAACACTGACAATTCTGATCTTATAAGATGATTTGCTCACCTCTGTTTCAGATGCCATAATAAAGTCCCTCTCTGATGATTTTCATTTGTTCTTCATGTAGAATTCTAATAGTGAGTGCATTTGTCTCCTAACTCTCATCTACTGGCAGCCATTTGTGGATCTCACCACACAGAGCAACATATGGTTCTGGATCGTCTGTTTTATTCAAGGCATATTCTAGGTTATGGTATGTGTCTCTAATCTTAATACTATACTGAACAGATTGAGGGAAATACAAATATCTGGGTGTATTCTCACTCCCACCACCCAACCCAGATGCAGTTTGAGGCGTGATGGTTTTAGGAAGAAAGAAAAATTTGTTCTCATATTAGTATTCTAGCTGTCTTTTTAAATGTGTAATACAAATACAACTCTAGAATGGTATTCTCATGCATTAGATTCTACATAGGTCTTGCTTGAGCTTTTATCAAAGCAGTCCACTATAATTGGGCCACCAGAAACCAGTCAAAAACCTTTGCGCCGGTTTCTGTATGGGCAATTACAGCTTTATGTATATTGGTCTAAGCTTATAAAGACACACCAATCTATTTAAACCATCAGAAGTAGACATGCCACAGGGTACAACCAAATGCAAAAAAAACATTTACCTTGGTGTTTGTGCTGCACTTCAAACTGTCATTCACTCACCCCAAACTCTTGCCATCTGACCAATTTCCCAGCAACGCATTGTGGCAAAGATACATACTGTATAGAGGTTTTCAAGAGTGCAGAGCTTAGTTATTTTGTCTATTTGCCAGCGACCTTCATTGGTTTTACTGGCAATGCTGGGTACAGGCCCACCTACCTATCTGACCAATGCATTCTGTAGTATCAAAGATGGTTAGCATGGTTGGCATTGCTGCTTTTGCTTCTCCATTTGGTCTTGTCTTTTCATAAGGGTTACTGGTCTCTAAAGGCCCCCATACACGGGCCGACAGAAGCTGCCGATATTGGTCCCTTGGCCTGAAATTGGCCAGATATCGATCGGCCAGGTAAAAAATTCAGTCGGATTGGGGGCCGCATCGGCTCGTTGATGCGGTCCCCAAACCGACTGCCCCATTTCCGCCTACATAATCCGGTCGTTTGGCCCCAGGGCCAAACGATCAGATTATTTTTTTTTTAACTTCAAGCTCCCTGATATCACCCACCCGTAGGTGGGGATATTGGGGGAAGATCCGCTCGCTTGGCGATCTCGCCAAGCGAGTGGATCTTACCGTGTATGGGGACCTTTAGGTGATCTAAAGCTTACAGCCATGAGCCACTGGTTATGGCGACAGGGGATGCAGGGGGTCATTTACTGATACCACAAGATAACTAAGGGGAGCAAAAGCCAGCACCAGGTGCAGAGTGAAACACCAGCGGGCTAAAGTCAGTTCTGTCCTTACCACCTGTAACAGGATAGACAGCAAAAATATGGCTGCATTGCATCTTGCGCCCACCGGTGCTCCCTACATTGTGTGCCTCTGCTGCCCACCCAACACATTTGGCAGCACTGTATTTAGCACAGGTCTCTGCACTCTGTTTTAGGACCTCAGTAACCTGTGGCACTTTTTCCTGCATTGGGAAAAGTGCAAAAAACATAATTAAACTGGATTTTTGCACTTAGCAACCAGCCCTGCACATAGTAAATTGCCTCTGCTGACTGTTCTGCGCAGAAAGTGTTGGCCATACACAGAACTTTTACTGTGCTTTTCTATGGGAAATGTTAATGATTTGAGCATTTTGACATCCACTGTTCTCCTCTCGTGTTTAATACACCCTGGGTACCATAGATTATTATCATTATTCTCTAATAATCATGCTAATGCAAATAATATGAAACACGTGATATGGTATATTGTAATGTTACTGACCACATCAGTTTTTAAACAGTTTTTTTTATATAGTTTAATGAAGTTGGAGTTAAAATAACAAATTAGAAGCAAAGGTGATATGAGTGTCCCTTTAACACATTTGGAAGCAATGGAAAAATAAATGAAACATGAATGGAAGCGAAATTGTTCCTAAAACTCCTGGATCATTAGTCCTATAACAACCTCTGAAAACAAAAGCAAATTGCGGCACTGCGGCGCCTGGGATAGGAAAAGATTAGCATTTTTAGTGATATGACCCTTGACTACCTGTAATGGGTTACGCAAAGACAATTTAGTCAAACCCAGCGGTTAGCCCCTGCTAATATTTTCTGCAATTAGCTGCTTACAGATAGTAATCTTCTGCAGCAAACCATAACCAATCACAATGGCAGCCGGCCCAGATGAAACAAAGACAATGGGAGAACGGAGTAATTGTAATTTTTCACATCATCATTCACTTCTACAGAGAAATAAGGAGCGTATCATTAAAGGAAAATCTTCTTTTGGCGAGGCCCGCTTCTCTCTGTGATGGTGCAATTTTCTGTCTCTGAGCTTTATTTCTGATCACCGCAGGTTTTGTGTGCAATAAATACATTTTGTTGCAAAAAAAATGCCACAACGCCAATGGCTGTAGGCGTGAATATGCGAAGAACTCCAGTTTGCATTTCGTCGGAGGCAGTAAAGGGTAACTATATGGTATATATGGTATATGGAGTACAATTACATTATTGGATGAGTTCAGCTGTTATGTAGATCAGATTCATGATGTAGAGTCCTGCGCAGAACCAATTTTTAAGACCCAGACTAACGCCCCAAAACCCACAACATGGACCTTCAACCTGCATTTTTACTCACTTTGACCCGCTACCTGACCTGCAACTGTCTTATCAGCAAACCTGAACCGCGACCCACAGACCAATTAAACAAGAGGTGCTGTTGGTATGATTAGGAAGTGGCATGATCAGAAGTGGGCGGGGTAGAATTTTTTTAAAACAAAATATGGATAATATAAGTAATATAACATAAGAAATATGAATAAGACTCGCAACCTGACCTGCGACCTGCCGACCTGCATCTATTCCCGCATCCAAAAATTCCACTCTCAGGATACCCACTGCAGGGCTCTATCGTGACCAAATGGCTGGTTGGGAAATGAAGTGTATCATATAGGGTTTTTGCCTTTAAAAGCGGCAAAATCAACAGAGATGCATGGTTTATAAGAAGGCAGTGCAGTCTGCAGCGTGCATGCCTGCTGTTTAAGAATTACACTCAGATTTTTTGAACACCCCCATTTACATGACAAACCCCAGGCAAAAAATCTTCATGCCAACACATACACACATTAAAACCAGTGAGGACACAGACAGCTGACATTATTAGGAGAATGGAGAATTATATTTATGGAGAATGACTCTCAAAGCTGGGTTTGCTCTCTCTAGTGCCTGAGAGGTGATATGATTACTTTATACAGATAGGTTAAAGGCCACTACAGAGAACTCTCACAGGGAATCATTTCACTTACAGGAATGTACCAGGAACAAGAGGTCACCCCTGAAGATAAGAGGAAATACGTTTTCTCCTTCAGAGACCGAAAATGTTATTCAGTAGGAGAGCAGTAGAGTTCTGGAATGATTACCAGGGGACATCGTATTGGCGAATGCGGCCAAGGTCTTCAGGAGGGATTAGATACATTCCTGGATAGCAGGAATATTCAAGGTTACGGTAATTCAGTTAAACAGGTAAAACAAGGAGTGGGGAGAAATCCTATTACTGTTCAGGAGTCAGGAAGGAATTATAGTCCTATCGTAAGGAAAAAAGTGATGTGAGGCAAATGTGCCATTTTATTTTGTCCTTTTGAGAAGAGGAGGCTGTGTTTCTATGTAATCTATGTATTTAATGATAGAAAATTAGGCTATAGAAATCAGTCACTGCCCCTTTTCAGATGAAGAACCTTCCAGATGGGTTTCTGCAAGAAGAATTCTCATCGCATGTGATATTGTACATCAGCCACTGCCTTGGAAGTGCTTTAAATCCCAGCTTTAGCCAACGGCATTCCATGATGGATGTAAAATGTATGGATATTTTAGCACCAAAACTGTGTTTCCTTCCCAGGATTCCCTCTGCTTTGCATGCAAACGATGAGGGGGTATTCTCACTTGAAATGCTTTTTATATATTTCATAAAACACTGTTAAACCTATATCACTCTTTCTTTCAAGTTATTTATGAAGCTATGATCACTCTTCCAAAGCACTGTGCTCCTAGAGAGTTTGGCACAGGCTCTGCACTGTGAGTTATCACAGCATCCTGAACAGTATCTCACTCCCCCCTAATTGAGACATGAAGCTGTCATTCAGCAATCTTGCAGCACAGCTTCCCTTTATTCTACTGCTTGTCCCATTGCTCCAATCAATTTCTGGGTAATTAAAATCCATCATGATTAACATTTGAATGTATTATGCAGCCTGTCCCATTGGCAATTAGGAATTAGCTTCCTTTAGATTTTTACTACTGTTTGTGATTTTCTGCTCTAATTCTCTCCTGTAAATATCTGGCAAGAAGGATTCCAACATATTGTTTTTATTAGGTATATAAAGAAGGCTGTTGGAGTTTTCTGGACGCCTGTCACTGACCTGTAACTTCATCTAAGGCTGAACAGAAAGAATACCACTTCAAATAGAGTCCTGAAAGCAGCTGGGCCCGCTGACCCTGGTATTTCCATCCAAGGTATTACATTGTCCAAAAACTCCTAGAGTACATTAGATCAGGCTAACACAATAGGCCCATAATTTTTGTTTCTACCATTCAGGCACTATTTGAGCTTGGCCAAGAGTCAGCCTTTTTAGTCTATACAGCTAGAGAGTCAGCCTTTCCAGTCTATACAGCTAGAGAGTCAGCCTTTCCAGTCTATACAGCTAGAGTGTAAGCCCTTTCAGTCTATACAGCTAGAGAGTCAGCCTTTCTGGTCTATATGTCCAGAAAGCCAGCCTTATATAGTCTACAGGGCAAACAGTCAAATTTATCCAAACTATAGAGAATCAGCCTTTACAGTCTAAACAACCAGAGAGTTAGCTTTCCCCATCTATTTGGCCAAATAGTCAGCCTTTCCAGTGATTATGTCCAGAGAGTCAGCCTTTCCAGTCTATGTTACCAGAGACTCAGCTTTGGCATTGCTATTAAAGTGGCCTTCAGGGAATTATTATACAATAAATTTGTGTAAGCATTGAACATAAAGATTATATAAAAAAAATAAACAATACAAGAGTTAAGCAGGGAAAGTGACATGTTTTTTTTTAAATATCTATGGCAAGTTAATGGGCGCAAAGATTGATTGTGTGGCAAACAAACTGATGGGAAATATTTTAGTTATTAGAATGGGTAAATAAATGTGTGTGATGTTGACAAATGGTGAAAACGGCACAATGATGAAATGGCCACCACACTGAGTGAGAAATAGCAGGAGGGCAACAGAGCATGATAATGTGATTGTAATGGACCTTAGCAAGAAAGTGCCATGCCAGTAAGGATGAAATGGGAATATGGATGAGAAAATAAGGAAATAAAGGAGAGTGGTCAGTAGGGCAATAGTGAAGGATGGTGTGTTTGTAGAGCATACAGCTGCAATGATGTGCCTAGGAAGCAATAATAGGCTGGGAGCATAACTCCAAGCCAATTATTACTCAGTACTAACATAGATTGTATGTGGTCTGGTTCCTGTGG